>NC_035109.1:40861958-41503496 GCF_002204515.2 Aedes aegypti | reverse complement strand
AACCTAATGTTGATACACATGTTATTATACCGTGAAATCAATGATGAAATCCATATGGCTACCACACTCAAATCATGTGGTTTTCCTCATTGCGCAAATCTATAAGTAAAACACACGACCTTGACGTGTAGATTTTTCTCAGTGTACGTCGCTTTCGGAGAGTATGAAGGCGATGAAGATGGCCGCGGAAAGCAGTAAAGAAGAGCGGCGGTGCTTTTCTGTAAACAACCCGGTCATGTGAAGGCGCAGTGCAAAAAGTGGTTCGCGAAGAGCAACAGTGCCAGTAGTGGTGGTTTCGGTAAAAAACGAGGGCCGAAGGAAGACAATCCGAAAGCGAAGCAAGCGCAGGGAGTAAACAGTGCGGTGTATTTCATGGCTGGTGATTCGATGTCGGTCAGCTGGGTAATTGACAGTGGCGCTACGGCGCACATGACAAGTGATCGTGCGTTTTTCCACTCGCTGCGCACAAGTGTTGAATCGAAAGTGACTCGAGCCGATGGAAATAAGACAAAAGTGAACGGAATTGGCGATGGTGTTGTTTTTGGTGAAGACGGACGTGGCGGCCGAGTGGAAATTACGCTGAAAAACGTGCTTTTTGTGCCCGAGCTGGACGGGGGCCTAATATCAGTGAGTCAGCTAGCAGCGAAAGGTTTCATCGTGGTGTTTGGTGCGTCGGAATGTACCATACGGAACGCCGCTGGTGAGACGGTGGTGGTCGGCGACAAGGTCGGCAGTCTCTATCGGCTGCGTGTTCAGCAGAGATCGCTGAAGGCTGAAGGTGAGCATAGCGACCGGTGCCAGCACACATGGCATCGTCGTGTGGGGCATCGTGACCCAGATGTCTTACGCCGGATGGAAGGAGATGATCTGGTAAGTGGCTTTAAATTATCCGATTGTGGTGTTCGCACTACGTGCGAATGTTGTTTGAAGGGGAAACTAGCAAGGAAACCTTTTCCCCCTGTAACCGAACGGAAAGCGAAACGACCACTAGAGTTAATCCATACGGATTTATGGACCTATGGAAACTCCTACTCCATCGGGAAACCGGTACATCATGACCTTGATAGACGACTTCAGCCGTTTCACCACCGTCTACCTGCTCAAAACCAAGCATGAAGCCATCGGGAAGATTAAGGAGTTCGTGCGTCGCTGTGAGAATCTCTTTGGAAGCAAACCGGTTGCCATCCGATCGGACGGAGGTGGCGAGTACATCGGCCGGGAGCTGCGAAGGTTTTATCAGCAAGAGGGAATCAAAGCGGAATACACTACACCGTATACTCCGCAGCAGAATGGGGTGGCCGAGCGTAAGAATCGGTCACTCCAGGAGATGGCGATTTGCATGGTGGCAGATGCCAACATGGGCAAGCAGTATTGGGGCGAAGCCGTGATGACGGCCTCGTATATCCAAAATCGCGTTCCTTCGCGGGTGATTGGCAAAACGCCGTACGAGCTATGGATGGATCGTAAGCCGGACGTAGAGCACCTGAAAGTGTTTGGTTGCTCGGCGTATGTGCGGGTACCAGATGCGTGGCGCTCTAAATTGGATCCCAAGGCTATTCAACTCACATTCGTTGGGTATTCGGAGGAGCATAAGGGGTACCGTTTCCTCGACCCCTCGACGAACCGCATCACTATTAGTCGGGACGCGAAGTTTCTGGAGCTGAATGATGGTTCGGAGATGCAGAAGAAGCCTGATAAGCCTTCCACGGTTGCGGATTTGGATAGTGAAATCGAAATTCCGCTGAGCTCATCGAAGAAGGAGATAGCAGAAGTAAGGCCACACCGGCCGACCTTTGAGGTGCAAGATAACGGTTCCGATGTTAGCGGTTCCGAATTCAAAGGTTTCGTCAGTGCTGATGATAGTTCAGAAGAAGATGCTGCAGAAGGCGACAACGGTCACGCTCAGGAGGAGCAGGAAATGCGAAGACAGGATAGGCGAACCAGGGGTGTGCTGCCACAACGTCTGAATGATTTTGTAGTGAGTGTTGCTAAGTGCGCCGCGGACGAGCCGGCAGATTACCGCGCAGCAGTGGAAGTGAAGGAATGGAAGGACGCCATGGATTCCGAGATGCGGTCGCACGAGGAGAACAATACATGGGAACTTGTGTCGCTGCCAAATGGAAAGAAGCCAATAGGTTCACGGTGGGTATTCTCGCTTAAGCGGGACGAAAACGGGAATGTCATCAAGCACAAGGCAAGATTGGTAGCGCAGGGTTTCACCCAGCGTTACGGGGTTGACTACCTGGGTGTTTTCGCGCCGGTTACGCGTTATGAGACCTTGTTAGCACTTCTGGCCTTAGCGGGAAAGAACAAAATGAGCCTCCAACATTTTGATGTCCGAACGGCTTATTTGCACGGGAAGGTGGAGGAGGAAATTTTCATGCGTCAGCCTCCCGGGTACGCAGTGGCAGGAAAGGAGCACCTCGTTTGCCGCCTCATCAAGAGCATATATGGACTCAAGCAAGCGGCTCGGTGTTGGCATCGGGCTCTTCATGCGGTACTAGTCAAGCTTGGATTCCGGCAATGTCAGTCCGACAGTTGCTTGTATACTCGACGTGATGGGCAGACCACAATATTCTTGCTTGTTTACGTCGATGATCTTTTAGTTGGATGCGTTGATCGAGCGAAGATCGACGAGGTCTACGAAACACTGAAGAAAGAACTGGACATAGTCAACCTTGGAGCGGTAAAGCATTTCCTTGGCTATGACATTCAGTTCGAGGAAGGAGTGTACAGCTTGCGGCTGAAGAGTTACATTGAGGCACTGGTGAAGCGCTTCAATCTTGAAGACTGCAAGGCATCGAAGACACCGATGGATGCGGGTTACATAAGATCCGAAGGTGACAGTAAACCGTTTGCAGATATAACTTTGTACCGTAGTCTTGCCGTCAATGCCAGACCCGACGTGGCAGTCAGCGTATCACTTCTTGGGCGGAAATCAAGCTCTCCAACGGATCAGGACTGGAAAGCTGCCAAAAGAGTCGTAAGGTGATAATACTTTACTCACTAGGCTTCGATCCTATTTAACTGGTCGTAGCATGTCGGTAAAAATTGCAGATCATGTTTCGTTGCCCTTTCCTGCTTGGTCCGGCGTTCCACAAGGCAGTCACATTGGCCCATTCTTGTTCCTTTTGTATATGAACGATGTCAATTTCGTCCTCAAATGTTTGAAGTTGTCATATGCTGATGATGTAAAACTTTACTACACGATAAAGCAGCCAAAAGATACTGTGTTCCTGCAACGACAACTCGAAACATTTGCTGAATGGTGCCGCTTAAATCGAATGTTGCTGAATACTTCGAAATGTTCGGTAATTTCTTTTGGGCGCAAACAATCTATGATCCCGTTTGCCTACGCCTTGGCAGGTGAGCAACTGCAACGCGAATCGACTATCAAGGATTTGGGAATTATGATAGATTCCAAGCTGACTTTTAAGGACCATGTTTCATACATTGTGTCGAAGGCTTCTGCACAGCTAGGTTTCGTGTTTAGATTCGCCAAAAAAATCAAGGATATCTACTGTCTGAAATCATTATATTGCTCAATAGTACGCCCTATATTAGAGTATTCTTCGGTTGTCTGGTCACCGTATTATCAAAATGAAATTCAGCGCATCGAAACTGTTCAACGAAAATTCATCCGTTTCGCTTTACGTCATCTCAGATGGAGGGACCCATTGAACCTGCCTAGTTATAGCAGCCGCTGTCAATTGATTAACCTCGACTCTCTCGAAGCAAGGCGCAACGTTGCCAAGGCCTGTTTTATTGGCGATCTTCTAAAAGGCAACATGGATTGCCCTGCGATGCTCAACATGCTAGACATCAATACACGGCGCCGCAATCTCCGAACGCATTCGTTTTTCAACCTTTCTGTCACTCGTACTAATTATAGCCTTCACGAACCAGTCCGAAGCATGTCGCGTTTATTCGATCAGTGTTATTTTGTATTTGACTTTAATGTATCGCGTGAAAGAAATAAGTGTAATTTTAGACGTGTCTTATGTTAGTAAAAATTTGACTTCATCACTTTATGTCTTAGTTTTAAGAATTTTGTCATTGGGGTGACCATTTTACCTGTTGACTAATAATAAATAAATATTCAAAGGTACCTTAAGGGGACCAAAGAGATGAAGTTGAAGTTTGGACCTGGTGATGGCGGATGGAACCTTGTTGGCTACTCGGACGCCGATTGGGCCGGCGATCCGGCAAGCCGACGTTCTACTACGGGATTTGTTTTCTTCTTAGGTTGTGGACCTATAGCCTGGGTCAGCCGTCGGCAATCCTGCGTAAGCCTGTCCTCTATGGAGGCAGAATACATATCACTGAGCGATGCCTGTCAAGAACTGACCTGGCTACGGAGATTAATGGCGGATCTTGGTGAACAACAGCGTGGAGCAACAACGGTCTTCGAGGACAATCAAAGTTGTCTGAGTTTTGTCCATGTGGAGCGGGCAACGAAACGCTCCAAACACATCGATACAAGGCGTCACTTTATCAAGAATTTGAGCGAACGAGGTGAAGTGAAGCTATTGTACTGTCCATCGGAGCAAATGACAGCAGATGCGCTCACAAAACCGTTGGGCGCCACACGATTCTGGCAACTGCTGGAACAACTCGGAGTGTCGAACTAAGGAGATTCGATATACGTGTTGAGGAGGAGTGGCTGTTTATTAGTTTGAATGCGTAGCTCAAAGATCTATAACGAAACAAAATAATATTTTTAGCGATGAGGAAGTCATGTCCGTGTTACAATATTGTTCTCGACGCCGAGCAAAATCAGCACTGCTGGTTTGTTGCCTAATATTTCCATTTTACTTCCGCGTATCTCTCTATATAGGATCACTACTAACTACCTTGCTGCTGATCATCCATACTTTTAGCAGTGGGCTATTGCCAACCTAACAGAAACAAAATAAAGCGCACTGAAGTAGCGCGGTGAACTTCCGTTTTTCATTATCAACCTGTACTTTGTAAAGTAAACACGTGGATTAAATATTTTCCTAAATCGAACGTGTCTCGTGTTCGTTATTCTCAGTGGAATCCCTTTCGGTTCCTTTTCCCGTTTAGTTCGCTTCGCGTGCAGTGGTTCTGCCCACATCAAGGGGGTGGATGGGTGTTCAAAATGGCCAATAGGGTCCTAAAGCCCTGTCCCAATTTCAGTGCCAAACCCTTAAGTTTAGGCTAAAAACACATGTTTACTCAATTTTTAATGTTTTTCGTTTGTTTAAGCCCAAAAAGCATTTTTTTATGTTTTTGTTGGATTTTGTCACACCTCTGGCTTTAACTCAAATTTTGGGTGTATTTTGTTTTACGTGTCCCTTCCGAAATGTCAGATAGGAACAACCCCAGTGTTGAAACTAAAAGCCCTGTGGTGTTTTTGTCGACTAAGCGAACGTCAAACATGATCAGAAGTGTCAAGGTTCATTTATGAACTCAATTTTTAAATTAATGTTTAAATATGATATAGTCGTTATTTGAGCGGGAAAAATTGCTAAAGTAGTTGCAGTAAAGTGCTATTTCGTGTTATTAAATAAAAACAAGATTTCGTTAACCATTTTAGGACCCTATTTATTGTAATTTTCACGAATGATTAGACTTTCATGACGAAATTGAGAAGCTGTCAATAATGTACTTCTGGTACATTTTCAAACACCATTCACCTTTCATCCTTGATTTCAGTCACTACCAGCTGTTTTTTACACGAGAACACGATCAGCTGGAGCATGAGAACAATGACGATGACTGTAAACATCGGAGGACTAGCTGGTTTTGTTGTGTACACAAGACCAGCTGGTGAGTCGAGAACAAAGAAAAATGGTAAACATTGAGCCGGCCGGAGAAATCTGTCATGAACATCAGGATAATTGCATGGGCGGTGGTGATCGAAAAGGGGCAGCGAAATCGAAGGCGAAATCTGAGAAAGACGAAATTCAAATCACTTAAGTCTAAGTGGTGAAAAAAATCGCAATAAGCGTTATGAAATATATGAACAAACCCTTTGTGAAATGAAAAATTCAAGAAAAACTCAAAAAAAATATTAATGTTACCCCGGATTACGGTATATTTCATGACGCTGTTTTGCACAATGCACCTTGTACATTTTTGTGTCTATTCAGCGTGTCGCCGATCACGCCGCCAAGCAAAATTGTCTCAAACGCCGCCGCCGATCAAATTTGATTCGGCGCACACCTCTAAAGCCCCAAGCACAATGTGAGCGGCAGCACGGTACAACGGCAAAACGGCAAGCCCATCTCGTGCTACACTCTACGTTCACATTGTGCTTGGGGCCTAACTGGAACATGGCGTCACTCTTGTTTAGGCACTACAACGAGCAATCGGTAAAATGTTTGGTTGGTAAATGCAGCCAACACCGTTGTATTTTCGAACTTCGAAATCGAAACGTCAAACTTCTGTCTCTCCCCTCTCATCCGAAAGTCGACTCGAGATGATGGTGGAAAATGATTGAAAAGGTCGAAGGCAAAAATGCGAGTGTACGGTTGCAGTGAAATTGTGTTGAAATAATCGTAACAATTTGTGAATAACTAACTTAACAATCTTGCCAACTCATTGAACTACGTGGTGGAGTTGAAAGTGCATGTGAATTTCGCGGATTTTGTGCATTTCGAAGGACGGAAAGTTTTTGGTGAAATTGGAACAACAATAGGGTGGCAGCTGGCCTCCATATATAAGAAGCTAAGAAGCAGCAGTACAATAATACGCAATCTCACGACGGCGGAAGAGTAGAGGGGATTTTCTTTTATTGTACACGAATTCAGGCCACCGACCAGCCTTGGGGGTGAAGGAAAAAGTTGATCAGCTGGAAACTGGTGGCTTTGAAGCACTATGAGCGATAATTGGATCGGCAAATCGGTTTCGATCCAGTGCCGGGAGGACATTGGAGTTTTCCAGGGCGTCATAAAACAGGTCAGCCCCGCAGAGATTGTGATAACGAAAGCCGTGCGAAATGGCATTCCATTGAAGAAAACCACCGTTGAGGTCACATTTACCTGTAAAGACATCGAGCGACTGGAACTGATTGCCAGCTCGAATGTTCCGAATCTGTTTCCGGTGAAGCAGCAGCCGCAAGTGTCAAACCAGTTGGACCAATCCGTTGTGAATGGGTTTGATAGCTTAAAACTAGGAAAGGCGAATGGAAACCCCGGTAGGAACAAAACTCCTCCAAATGGAAAGCTGTCGGCGAAATCTCCGGGACCGAACAAGTACGGAAATGGCCAACAGCAGAGGAATGGGTTTGAGAATGGGTCAGCCAAGAGTACAAGTCGTCCGATTGAAATCAACGGAACAGGAGGAGGACCCTCCTCGCAGAAAGCGGGGAACAATTCTTTTGCCCCGTACAAAAATGACCCCCAGAAGAAGAAGCCCCGCAATGGGAACGGAAATGGAAACGGGGGGAACAACAGGTATGCCAATAAGAATTCCGCATTCGGCACTCCGGTGGACGATCCGATGATGGACGAGGAGTTCGATTTCGAAAAGAACCTGGCCCTGTTCGACAAACAGGCCATATGGGACGAGATTGATGCCATTCAGCAGAAGCCGGATTTACTCCGTCAGACAAATTCCGCTGCCAACAGGAAGTACCGCCATGACGAAAATGTCCTCGCATCCGAACCGACCCAGTATCGGCAGATCGAGCTGGAAACCTTAGTCGTAGAAACGGCCGTCGCCGGCGGTGGTTCCACCCAGGAATACGTAACGGACGAAGGCCTGGTCATCCCTTCGATCCCACGCACCACCAGGAACCTCATCCAGCAACTAGCGGAAAACCACGGCCTGGCGATGGAGCGGCAAAATGATCTCCTGGCGCGAGGTGCCACCGAAATAGCACTGCAACTGCTCGGAGGGTCACGGCGGCTGACGCCGAACAATCAGCACCAGTGGCCCAAGATTGTGATCGTCTGTGATGAACCGTTCAATGCAAGACTGAGCGAGATTGGAATTGCCACAGGCCGGCTGCTGGCCTGCCACGGCCTCAAGGTGGTCGTTTACGTGTCCTGTGCGACCAACTCGACGCGAACCAGCCACGAGCTGGAACTGTACGCGGCCACCGGGAATCTCTTCACGTTTAATGTTAATAGTAAGTACAATGTTAATGATTCATCATGATATGAGATCAATGCAGCGTAACAAAAATGTCATGTTTGCGTGTCTCAAAGATCAAATTATGTGTCTCTAGTAGATTTGGGGTTGCTGAATCTGCACTCAAAATAATCCAAACGTCATTGTTACGTGAAAACATACGTGGTTTTTTTTCCATCCCACTTTTCACGTCGCTTTTACGGGAACCATAGATGACGAAGAATGAACTAATGAATGCGTATCATTCTATCGGAAAACCGCGTAATAAACCAATGCACGAGTTCACTAATTTGACGTTTGAGCGGTGCCGAATTTACTCGTTCCCATGGTCACGTAAATAACACGGCACCGCTCAAACGTCAAATTAGTGAACTCGTGCATTGGTCCATAGCTACGTGATTTGTTCGTACATTTTATTAAGTAGTTGCATGGAGCCTATGGTATGTTTCCAATTAATTTAATCTTTTGTATAAATGCTATCCGTCTTCCTTTGCATTGTTATTCTTAAATCGAACTATCTTTCACTAAAAACACTTGTTAGCAATAAAACATAACATTTATTGAACCATCGTTTTAGCACATATTAAGTTGTACACATTGGGCGTAGCAATGCCGAAACATCTGATATTAAGGTTTGTCTTGTACTCGATTGCCTGTTTTTGGTGTGGGTTTTCGGCTCGTTATCCTCAAATCATTCTTCAAACAGTTCCAGGTTACTTTCCTGTTTCAGGAAGAGAATCAAATTGATGGCAAGTCTCCCAAATCTTTACGTTGATTTTCAACTAACGCCATCTTTACGATTCATCACAAAACAAAATGAATCGAGGAATGAACACGATCGTAATGAATTTAATCATGTACGTAAATTCCACGTAGAACCGATGGGTTCATCGCAATGAAAATCACCAGAGGACCGGTAACTGTTACGTTAGTCAGGTGAAGTCAGAGGATAGTTCATTTTTGTGGATCTACGTGATTTTTCACGTAGTAATGACATATGGATTTTTTTGAGTGTTTCAGCACGTCACAATTTTTAGTTTAGCTGTTGCCAAAGTTGTATAAAACACTGTTTTTGTCGGTGTTTATCTAAAATCTAAAGCATTATGTATCAAACTTTTTTGTGATTTAATCCACTAAGCATGCATAATAGAACTTAAACTTTCATTTTATGATATAATTTGGTTGAAATTTCCTGATTAAATTTAGATTAAATCGATTTGTTTTAAAATGCTTGCTATACAAAATTCTTCGTTTTTCTTATATAGGAAAATACAATACTTTTTCCAATCCCCAAAAAATAAATTTTCCGCGTAGAAAGTATAGGCCTTTTCATTTGACAGGTCCGTCTATGCATTTGTTTACATCGGTGGAGGACCGGTGCATACACGAGGCTGTCATTTTCATAGAAGAACTGTCAAAGAGCTTTCCGATCAGCTGTGTTTGAACGTCATGGGAATAGGCCTATTGTGGCGCACTCTGCCAACACTGCGTGCACCCCTGAATACCACCCTGAAGAGTAAAAACCGCAAACGTAAGCGCGGCCATGTTTTGTTTTCGTTTTTGCTGAGACCAGAAAAATAAACACGCGTTAGATTTTCTAATCCGTCTCTCCGTTTATTCTGTCCCGGAAAATACGCCTATCGGTTCCCACATTGGTGACCCCGTCGAGTTCGTCGCGATAGTTATCGTTATAGTCGAAAATCCGGAAAAATGTCCCAAGAAAACCTGCCGTTGGATGATACTGTTGCTGCGGCTGGTGTTGCAGGAGTAGCAGTCAAACTTCCGGACTTCTGGAAGAATGATCCGGTGATGTGGTTCGCTCAGGCCGAGGCACAATTTGCTTTGGCCAACGTGGTGCGCGACCATACGAAGTTTTACCACATCATCGCAAAAATCGATCAATCGGTCATTTGCCATGTGTCCGATTTGGTTACAAATCCGCCGGAAAACAACAAATATGACACTCTCAAACAGCGTTTGATTTCGCGATTCCAAGTGTCAGCGCAAGGTCGACTAGAACAGCTTATGGGTGCTTGCGATTTAGGGGACATGCGTCCCACGCATTTGCTCGCGAAAATGCAAGAAATCACCGCCGGACTAAACGTGACAGACGACTTGATGAAGATGCTGTTCTTGTGGCGGATGCCGCCAAACGTGAAAGTTGTTCTATCAATCAGTGACGGAACTATCGGCAAGCTGGCCGAGATGGCGGACAAAATGGTCGAGTCACCATCATCACATTTTCCCGCTGCGTCTAGTGCTGTGGCCAAATCCGACGCCGTATCCGAGTTACAGAACCAGGTTGCGGCTTTGACAGCAGAAATAAGAAACTTAAAAGCAACACGAGGAGTATCCAGAAGCCGATCAACATCCCGGTCGTCCAGTCGGTTTCCTGAGGACGAGATCTGCTGGTACCATCGGAAGTTTGCTGGCCGAGCTTTGAAATGCCGTGAACCCTGCAAATACACTCCAAAAAACTAGATCCTCGTTCGCTCGAGACGGCGGGAGCGAACGCAGCTTTAGTAAGTCGCCGTATACTGTTGTAAATGAAGTTCCTTATCGATACTGGCTCGGACGTGTCGATAATCCCGGCAACAAATCGCGATAGGAACAACGGACCTACAAATTTCATGTTACATGCTGCAAATGGGACAAGAATAAAAGTGTACGACAAGAAATACGTCACAATGGATCTAGGATTACGCCGACGGTTTAATTGGCTTTTTCTCGTTGCGGTCGTGGGAATGGCAATTATAGGTGCAGATTTTCTCGCTACAAACGGTTTATTAGTGGACTTGAACCATCGTCGTCTAATAGATGGACTAACGAAACTGTCGTCAACAGGGGGAGTGACCGATACATCAGTACATAGTGTCACGCTGGTCGATTCAAATCATCCATTTCGGGAACTGCTGGCCGAGTTCTAGCAAATCACCCTACCGACGATGATAAAAACGGCAGTGCAACACGATGTGTCTCACCATATACAGACAAAAGGTCCCCCGGTCGCAAGTAAATGCCGTCGTATGGCTCCAGATAAGGTGAGTGCTGCGAAGAAAGAATTTCAAGTCATGATCGATCTCGGTATATGCCGTCCTTCCAGTAGCAGTTGGGCCAGTCCGCTCCATTGTGTTCCCAAAAAAAGCGGAGACTAAAGATTTGTGGGGGACTACCGAGCATTGAACAGAGTAACTATACCAGATCGTTACCCAGTTCCTCACATACACGACTTGTTAAATGCTTTCCAGGGTAAACAAAGCAATGGCATGGATTTCATTGCCGTGTTTGTGGACGATATTTGCATCACATCCAGCACACCGGAGGAGCATCAAGCACATGTGCGTGCCGTCTTCGAGCGACTGCAAGCGTACGGCCTGGTTATCAATGTAGCAAAAAGCCATTTCGCCGAGACCAGCTTCCAATTTCTTGGATACATCGTTAATAAGGATGGAATTCTTCCTCTACCTGATCGTGTCAAGGCCGTAACAGATTTTCCAGAACCTAGCACCGTTAAGGAGTTACGCCGATTCCTGGCACTGTTGAACTGTTACAAACGGTTCATTGCCCGCGCATCTGATTTGCAGAATGAACTTCGGAGGCTGATGCCAGGTAATAAGAAGAACGACTCCCGAAAGGTTGTGTGGAACGATGAAGCAAGGCAGTCGTTTGAAATGTGCAAGCATTCTTTAGCAAAAGCAACTCTTTTGCATTACCCCGATTCTTCGAAACCGCTGAGCCTGCTCATAGACGCTTCTAACACCGCGGCAGGCGCAGTTCTACAGTTCCGTTAGAAAACATGACGGCTCACAGCGTAGCAAAAGCATTCTATGAAACGTGGATTGCTCGTTTTGGTGTGCCAGAAACCATCACTACCGATCAAGGTAGACAGTTCGAATCAGAACTATTTCGTGAATTGTCTGAAGCGATGGGTTCGGAACATATCCGTACAACAGCTTATCATCCACAAGCGAATGGTTTGGTGGAGTGATTTCACCGTTCCTTGAAAGCGGCAATAATGGCTGTCGATTCGAAGCACTGGTGTTCCCGGTTGCCCACAATCATCCTTGGGTTGCCAGCAGCTTTCCGACCAGATTTTGATTGTTCAGTCGCCGAATTGGTTTATGGACAATCATTACGATTGCCTGGAGAATTTCTGGACTGCCCTAAAAACGAGAAAAGCCGTACAGATTTTGCAAATGAATTAAGGGACACTTTCAGCAGGCTTAAGCCAATCGACCCGGCACACCATGCCAAACCATCGCTATTTATAAATCCTCAGTTGATGAAATGCAGCCACGTGTTTATCAGGATTGACGCAGTCAAAAAGCCGCTCGTACAACCGTATGAAGGCCCGTTCGAAGTAGTGAAGCGGTTCGAAAAATTTATGGACGTGAGCATCAACGGAAAGGTTCAACGGATTTCAATTGATCGTATCAAGCCAGCGTTTACAGCAGACCAAGGAATTAGTGAGCATCCGCTACTAGATGGAAAGACCAGAATTACACCCTCGGGACACAGGGTCCGATTTCTAGTGTAATTGGGAGGGGACTATGTGGCGCACTCTGCCAACACTGCGTGCACCCCTGAATACCACCCTGAAGAGTAAAAACCGCAAACGTAAGCGCGGCCATGTTTTGTTTTAGTTTTTGCTGATACCAGAAAAATAAACACGCGTTATATTTTCTAATCCGTCTCTCCGTTTATTCTGTCCCGGAAAATACGCCTATCGGTTCCCACAGTATTATAAACTTTGCTGATAAATATTGTTATACACATAAAGTTTGCATTCTGTGACAAATTAAGCAAAGAAATTACCTTACAAGCTGGCAAACTTGCATGCAAGTTGGCTGAAATAGTCAACTTGTGAATTTTCAACAGCCTATATCTCAAAACCTAGATGTACTATGATATTTTTGAAAATGGCAATGGATTCAGCAACCCTTAATTGAGTAAATAGCGGTATTTTGGTGCTTGAGACAAAAATGTGTTCCGCAGTGTAATCAAAAATGCCAATCAATAATTACCAAATTTTTATGCATAAAAGTAATCAGTAGAAGACTTGTCAGCAAAGTTCCCAGGTTCACTGTGAACCTTGAAAGCTGCTTTGGCTCCGCAACATGCTTAACCTTCCAGTCGTCGCGCGGTTTGTCACCGTGCTGTTGTGAACGAAATGCGAGGTTTTTTCAACAGTGTTGTACAAAATACAACAGCGCGACGACTGAAGTGTTAATATCTGTGCAATTACCGCTACGGCTGGTTTATAATATGATATTGGGGCCTTCCTTAGCCGAGTGGTCGGTCCAGGATCTTTTCGAAATTTCCTTGACTTCCCTGGGAATAGAGTATCATCGTTTCTGCCACACGATATACGAATGCGAAAATGGCAACTAAGGCAAAGAAAGCTCTCAGTTAATAACTATGGAAGCGCTCATGAGAACACTAAGCTGAAAAGCCTGCTCTGTCCCAGTGGGGACGTTAATATCAATAAGAAGAAGAACTGGAACATGCTCCTCAGCTAAGTGTAAGCACTTACACTATTATTAACCGAGTGGTTTCCTTTCCAATTAACTATAGTATTTGCATTTCTACATCGTGTAGATTTTCTTAAAATCGCAAGCAAGATTTCCAGAGCTTTCAATAGCAGAGGCGTCGCGTCCATATGTGCAACATGTGCACTGCACAGGTGGCAAATCGTTCATCATAACAACCAACAATTTCTACTATTATTGAAGTATGATTCTTTAATTCTCTCAACAAAATTTAGCCTATTTCAATTATCTTTATCATTGATCATCGCAATTTTCACCTTTCAAAATATTTGTTGTTATATTTTTGCTATTCAAATTAAATTCAAAAGCTGTTTGGTGCGGCGCGAGATCTGTGTCCTAATTTTCCCTACGCGCTCAGTGCGATGCATGCTACGCAACACTTTGTTCCACGCTACACGTTGCTGCTGTGACGATGAAACCCAACGTGTGCACTCTCATCGGGAGACGCGTTGCCTTTCGTCGTACACACAATCCTGTATATGTGGTAGAATGTTTTTTGCACTACAAATGCCAGTGTGTAAGTAGCTAAAGCGTCAACTCTGGCCGGTGCACAGTCTTGCCACATCAATCTGTGCGAGCGTGCGGTGGGGAGACAAGAGACATATCAATCCACGAGAGAGATCCATTTGGCTTGCTCTCTTTTTTCCTTCGCGCTTTCAACATCACCACGCTTGTGGTGTGGAGTACTGGCGTGATTTTTTAGACGGCTGACGGTAAGAAGTTTCTGTAAGTTTGAGACTCAGGGCCCGCGCGTTTTTTTTTTGTACAATACTGGTTAAGAACCTCGCATACAGTATTAGCGCGGTGGTACTTGTGATGGTCAATCAGAAGACAATCAGAAAATGAATTCAAAAGCGGTCGTGCCCTCCGTACCGTCATCGTCAGTATAACGCTTGTGGTGTGGTTTAAAAGCGAGCAATTTTCTTGATGCGTGCACCAAGTACACGAAACGAACGATTTTGTATTAATTCTATGTAAAAATATGTGGGTTATGATCACTAACTCTATATTGCAATATTAGTTAGAATCCAGTGTTTTATAAATCGAAACTACTGACCCGCATAATTTGAATTATTTTCATATGCAATTTTACAATTTGCCCATAATGATGACTAATCGTTAAAATTGAAAATAGAAAAAATAAAACTAAACAACCCGATTAGCATCTGCAATCATAAATGTTTTTAATCAACTGAAAGACTAGAAAAAAATTATATTTGAAAACGAAGGTTAGTAAAGATTGATTATACATTTCATTACCTTAGAAAAAAAAATGGTTTGAATCCAAGGTGTACCTAATAATGACATATATAAAATGACACTAATGTTGTTTCCGTTTTTAGAAACTGGGTCGGTTATCAGCACATAACTAAACCAACGTCAAGCAAATTGTAGTTCGGTCGAACTTGAATCGGGTTGGTGTTGAAACTGTGTTTCAGAACAGGTTGCGCCAGTTCCAACCTAGGTTCAAAAACGAATTCAACATAAATTAGAAGTACACAGGTTGATAATTAGGCCACGCGACGCCTCTGTTCAATAGAGATTGCTAAAACAATTTCTCTCCTTGTTTTATTTTTACGAAGTAAATTTCAAAGAATTATATCAGAGATAACTCAGGCACGGTAAATGGCAGGGCATGACGTACCAATACTTCGCGTACCTGAAGTAATAAAATAGACCCCTCTGTGCGGTCCTTAGCCTCCTGCCCAGCAACTCCTGTCCCTACCTTCGGTACTGGACGGGGTACGAGTAACATTAAGGAAGATCGGGTAACCAACCCCCGGTGAGAACTTTGGTCGTATGCTGACAGGGAAGGGGGGTTTGCTTTTGCTTTTGCTTGCAAACCTGGAGCGTCTGTACTCTATGTTAGGAGCGGCTCACAACAGCGTCTGTTCCCCATGTCAGCGGCGGCTGATCATCGTCCGAGTGCCAGAGAAGGACTCCAAGCTAAACTGCGCACTATGGTCCTCCGAACATTTAGGGGGAAAGGTCCTCCGGAAATCAAGGAGGTTGGTGTCAGGCCCTGCAAGCCAGCCGTAAATACATCCAGCAACGAATAATCAACGAGAGAATACGAACCGGGACAATCGGCGAAGGCCACAGCGACGTAAAGGGACTAGCGATTGGAAGCTCGGTACGTGGAACTGTAAATTTCTCAACTTCATTGGGAGCACACACATACTCGCCGACGTGCTGAAGGACCGTGAATTCGGCATCGTAGCGTTGCAGGAAGTGTGTTGGAAAGGAGCAATGGTGCGAACGTTTAGAGATAACTATACCATCTGCCAGAGCTGCGGCAACACACACGAGCTGGGAACAGCTTTTATAGTGATGGGTGAAATGCAGAGGCGCGTGACGGGTGATGGCCGATCAATGAGAGAATGTGCAAGTTGAGGATCAAAGCCCGGTTCTTCAACTTCAGCATAATAAACGTGCACAGCCCTCACTCCGGAAGCACTGATAATGAAAAAGACGGGTTTTACGCGCACTTCGAACGCGAGTACGACAGCTGGTCAAGCCACGACGTCAAAATCATCATAGGAGATTTAAACGCACAGGTTGGCCAGGAGGAGGTGTTCAGACCGACTATTGGAAAGTTCAGCGCCCACCGGCTGACGAACGAAAAAAGGCTTGCGACTAATTGATTTCGCCGCCTCCAAGAACATGGTCATCTGTAGCACCTACTTCCAGCACAGCCTTTCATACCGATACACCTGGAGATCACCACAGCAGACAGAATTACAAATCGACCACGTTCTGATTGATGGACGCACTTCTCTGACATTATCGACGTCAGGACCTATCGTGGCGCTAACATCGACTCTGACCACTATCTGGTGATGGTTAAACTGCGTCCTAGAGCGGCTCAAGCAACCGGATGTCGCAGCGGCATACGCGCAGCATCTCGAGGCTGCATTACCGGAAGGCTGGATGAAGCCCCTCTTGAGGACTGCTGGAGAACAGTGAAGGCAGCCATCAACAATGCAGCTGAGAGCAACGATTCTGGAGGAGAAGAATGCAGCGCGGGCGGTCATGCTGCAGTAAGGGACCCGGCAGAACGTGGAGCGTTATAGACGGAACCGGCAACAGCAAACCTGCCTCTTTCGGGAGAAAAAACGCCGCCTGGAGGAGACGGAATGCGAGGAGATGGAACAGCTGTGCCGGTCTCAAGAAACACGTAAAGTTCTATCAGAAGCTCAACGCATCCCGCAACGGCTTCGTGCCGCGAGCCGAGATGTGCAGGGATAAGGATGGGAGCATTTTGACGGACGAGCGTGAGGCGATCGATAGGTGGAAGCAGCACTTCGACCAGCATCTGAATGTTTGCTGAAAACACAGGCAATGAAGGACGGGACAACGGAGGAAATGCCTTCGTCAGTGCTGCGGAGGATGGAAACCAACCAGCCCCCACTTTGAGGGAGGTTAAGGATGTCATTCACCAGCTCAAGAACAATAAAGCTGCTGGTAATGATGGTATCGGAGATGAACTCATAAAGATGGGCCCGGAGAGGCTGGCCATTTGTCTGCACCGGCTGATAGGCACAATCTGGGAAACAGAACACCTACCGGAGAAGTGGAAGGAAAGGGTAATATACCGCATCTACAAGAAAGGTGACAAGTTAGATTGTGAGAACTTTCGAGCAATCGCCATTCTAAATGGGTCCTACAAAGTATCGTCCCAGATCATCTTCCGTCGTCTGTCACCTATAGTAAACAAGTTCGTGGGAAGTTATCAAGCCGGCTTCGTTGACGGCCGATCGACAACGGACCAGATCTTTACTGTACGGCAAATCCTCCAAAATGTCGTGAATACCAGGTCCCAATGCATCACCTTTTCATCGATTATAAAGCGGCATACGATAGTATCGACCGCGTAGAGCTATAGAAAATCATGGACGAAAACAGCTTTCCCGGGAAGCTCACGAGACTGATAAGAACGACGATGGTAGGTGTGCAAAATTGTGTGAAGGTTTCAGGCGAACACTCCAGTTCGTTTGGATCCCGCCGGGGACTACGACAAGGTGCCTGTTGTTCAATATTTCGCAAGAAGCTGTTATGCGGAGAGCCGGGCTTAACAGCCGTGGTACGATTTTTACGAGATCCAGTCAATTTGTTTGCTTCGCGGATGATATGGACATCGTCGACCGAACATTTGAAAAGGTGGCAACCCGCCTGAAATGCGAGGCAGCAAAGGTTGGACTGGTGGTGAATGCGGCCAAGCCAAGTACATGTCAGCTGGTGGAGCCAAGCGCGACAGGGCTCACCAAGGTAGCAGTGTTACGATAGACAGGGATACGTTTGAGGTGGTCGACGAGTTCTTCTACCTTGGATCTTTGCTGACGGCTGACAATAACGTTAGCCGTGAAACACGGAGGCGCATCATCAGTGGAAATCGGGCCTAGTATGGCCTCCACAAGAAGCTGCGGTCATAGAAAATTCACACCCGCACCAAATGTACCATGTACAAAACGCTCATAAGGCCGGTAGTTCTCTACGGGCATAAAACGTAGACGATGCTCGAGGAGGACTTGCAACCACTTCGAACGTCGGATGCTTAGGACGATCTTTGACGGTGTGTAGGAAAACGGTGTGTGGCGGCGAAGGATGAACCACGAGCTCGCCCAACTCTACGGCGAACCCAGTATCCAGAAGGTGGCCAAAGCTGGAAGAATACGATGGGTAGGACATGTTGCAAGAACGCCGAACAGCAACCGCTTCGGATCCGGTTGGTACAAGAAGGCGTGGAGCGTAGCGAGCTAGGTGGGCGGATCAAGTGCGTATCGATTTGGCGAGCCTGGGGCAGAACCGAGGGTGGAGAGATGCGGCCACGTACCGAATATTGTGGCGTAAAATTGTTGATTCAGTGTTATCTGTTTAGATGTTAACTAAATAAATAAATAAAAATAGTATCGAAGCGATTGACGAACCCTCCTGCATGGATGAATGACTACCACGTGTCCTACAGTAGTGTGAAAACCCCGATAGCCCATGCTGAAACTTTTGTTGAAGAAATATTAAACAACATTACTGAGCTGAAAAAAAAAGATGTTTGAGACCGATAAAAGGAAGCGATTGAAAGCGAATTGCAGAGTTTGAAGAAAAACGAAACCTGGACCTTGCATCCGAAGCCAAAAGAGAAAATCATCGTTGATTGTAAATGGGTATTCCGGATCAAACGTGATGCCAACGGCAACATTGAAAGTTATAAAGCACGATACGTTGCACGATATTCGCAGGAGAAGAATTACGATTATACAGAAACATACGCACCAATGACACTAATAACAACGTTCCGGATTACAGCGAACCAATTAAAGTACACCATACATCGATTGGACGTTAAAACGGCGTTCCTGAATGGGAACTTGAAGGAAGAAAATTCGAGGAAGGAGATCGGAGCATGGTGTTTCGCTTGCAAAAATCGATTTGTGGACCTAAGCAAGCACCACGAATCTGGAGTGAAGCGTTTACATTGGTAGCGTACTGGAGGAGTGGTCGTATACTTGTTTCCGTATGTAGACGATATTTAGCAGATGTCAAACAACCTTAGACAGATAGATAGATATCTTTATTTAAGAGATTTGCAGCCCGAGGCTGGCTCATCTCTTCAAACAACCTTGAAGAAATTAAACTTATCAAGAATCAACATTCCGAAAGATTTGAAACGACAGAAATGGGAACCGTTAAGCAGTTCCTTAGAATCAAATTTTAACGAGATAATAATCAAATTAAGATTGGGCAGCCCAAGTACATACACTGAACGAAAACTCCGGTCGCACATTGAATGATTATTGACTCATCCGAGCCCCATACCTATTTTCAGACCCAATCAAGATGATTTTCATCTGCGCGAAAATCATCTGTTTGCAAATGACTCCGAATGAAAATCATCCAGTCTTGGAATGATTTTTATCTTTCAAATAGATGCCTTAAATTGAAGGATTATCATACACACATGTAAACAATCCCTATTCCATTCTAGTTAATAATTTAAAAGAATTCAAATAAAAAAATCAACTTCAGAACTTTGTTGATGAATGTACATTATTATTTATTTCCACTACGAGGTTATAAAATGTATTATTCGTCAGTCTCCGGGAACATCCTGCCGAACACATTGTATGAGCTCCATGGAATCAAAATACCAGCATATTAGCGACCTGTGAATGGTAGATACCATTAAGAAGTGTAAAATAAATGATACCAAAGAGACTAATGTAAGATTTCAAGTGCAATTACCTGTTAAATTCACCCAGAAACGCTTGGAAAATCACGCTGCCGTTGTTATGTTTACGTTTAGATTTAGAAGATTGATTTGACATTTGACCATCCCCTTTTCGTCTAGTACTTCAGACAGTAAATGAATGATTTTTGGTTTGGGACATAAGAGAAATTAAAATCCGTCATAAGTTGCATGATATTCATTTGTGTTATCATTGTTTGATTAGCTGCCTAATACCATTCTATTGTGATCTAAAATTCATCTCTGAATTGGATGATTTTTGCTCAACAGACTGTGGATACATCATATTCTTTCATAGTCATTCAAAATGTGGAATGTATAGTTTTATAATCATATGAATTACAAATCATTCAATGTGCGACTGGAGTTTTCGTTCAGTGTAGATGGAATACTGAAACGATTCGGGATGGAAGAATGTCACCCAACATCTACCCCGCACGGTGTGCTGGAACACACATATTATCGAACTTGCATGAACCTCAGATCTTTTTTCACTAAAAGTTAGCCTTGGTAGTCAAAAAGAGCTTGCGGCATATTGAAAAATCTTTCATCGGCAAAAAATTGAAAAAAGTCGATTTTTGCATTTTTGACCTTTTCTCATATATGGGTTCATAGAAGAATATTAGAGTTACACTAATTTTGATGAATTTCAACGGATAAAAACCAATTTGATATATCTTGAGGACGAAGGAATTATCCGAAGTTTAAATTTGAGTATCATTTTCTACGTACACTAACACTATATGACCAGCCCATGGCGGTATGCCGCATTTTATATAACCATAAATTTCACTTTGACCTTCAGAATAGTATTCTATTCATAAAAACACATTGTATTCTTTCTGGTGAAACGTTCCAACTGGGATGGAGACTGCTTGTTCCATAAGCACTTCAGTCATTCAGCATATCGTTTTAACTATTTTAAATATTTCATTTCCGATCTAACGATTTGGAATTCTGTAGATTTAAGAAAGCCTTGATTTGTTGTGTTTTACATAAAAAAAAAGATCTAAATAATAAGCCCAATATGAGCAACAAGATGATAAAATGCGATGAAAATCAATGTTTTCTTTAGAAATCACAAATTATGAATATATTTTACATCTGGTGTCGTGTTTCCATACCCATGGATTATTTTGTCTGTCATATTTTGACGTATGCGACCGAGTTTCTCAATCAAAATATGAAATCCTAGATATGGAAGCACATAAGCTACACACTGCAGTTTATAGCCTTTATTCATGTTTTTATATACACAAGTTTTGAAAGGGGGTTCACTATAACACGATGGCTTTGTAATATAAGAGCGAGATTATGTCATAAACATGAAACATGTGAGCTTCGTGGCCTTGCGGTTAGCGGCGTCAGTCGTCTAGGCGTATTGTGCCACGGAGTGTAGGTTCGATTCCCGCCCCAGTCGGTGAAAACTTTTCGTCAAACGAAAATTTCATCGCTAGGCTACTGGGTGCTTCGTGTTGTCCGTTGCCTAATGTTAGTGATCGTAGTCTGTGCAGCCTTTGGCTGAAGACTGTGGAAATTGTCTTTTATAAATTTAAGTATTTAGTTTCAGGTAGGTGAATGTCACAAAGGATACGATAATGATGAAATGCACCCAATCAGCGGCTGCAAGATTTCAATACAATTTTGCGTGAAAACTTCACAGATATTGCATAAAATTGTTACACATGTAACGCTATCATAGATTTTTTTTGGTTCGAAATCTTACATGTTCTTTATCGAAACCTTAATTTTTCTGTAAATGTAACGTTATTGTACAAAAAAATGTATAAGCTCTAATTTTGGATGTAAATATATCGCATAGAGCTCAACGTAAAAATCTTTCTTTATTTTCCACTCTCTCAAAATTTTAAACAACGAGCCCAATAAGAGTGAAAATGATTTACAAGATCAAAACAGAGTAATGCTCTTTATTTTTAGCTTTATATAATTGTATAATTTATTTGCGTTTCTACTATCTTCATAAAGTTTCATATACAATAAAGAAATCCAATAATTAAAATTATTTAGCATGCTCAGATTGATGAGTTGTAGTATGTTAACTCCAAATTTTTATAACTCTATATCAATTATTAAAGTCGATGAAAAACGGCATACCACAATGGGCTGGTCATATTGTGTGATTGTAGGAAGAAATTATGCTCAATTTGAAATGTCTAATAATTATTTTATGTTCAAGATATGTCAAATTGATTTTTATCCGTTGAAATTCATCAAAATTAGTGTAACTCTAATATTCTTCTATGCACCCATATATAGGGAAAGGTCAAAAATACAAAAATCGACTTTTTCAATTTTTTGCCGATAAAAGATTTTTTAATATGCCGCAAACTTTTTTTGACTACCAAGGCTAACTTTTAGTGAAAAAAGATATAAGGTTCATGCAAGTTCGATAATATGTGTGTTCCAGCACACCGTGCCCCGATAGAACCTGAACCGCAGTTTGAACATCAAGGAAACAAAGAACTGGCCTAGCACTCTTACAAGGAATTGATAGGACGCTTATCATACTTGATGCTATCAACCAGACCAGACATCGCAGCCGTAGTCAATACATTCAGCCGATATCAAGCAACACCTACAGATGAGCACTGGAACCACCTGAAAAGGGGATTATGCTACCTTAAAGGGACCAGAGGTTATGGATTAGTGTATCGCCGCAGAGCTTATTCCAGTTCGCTGAAAAAATACGAAGGTGCAGATTGAGGAAACGATAGTGAGGACCGGCATCTGGCTTTAAATGCCAAATGCCCTAAAAGAATTTGGCGTTGATATTTCCGAACCGAAGAGAATATTCGAGAACTTTATTCTAGAATGCATCCAGAACAAGAGGACCAGTTTATGTATCTACAATAAAACAAGTTGCTGAAATATTTACCAAGGGGCTACCAGTAGGACCATTTGCACATCTTTGGGAGAAACTTAATCTCTTCGGTTGAGCGGGGGTGTTGATCTAAGCAACTGAAAATCCATGTTAATGATCATGTTAATGTGGCAAGCTAAAAGATACTGTATGCCTATGGTTAAAATTAAACCCTTTTTAACCATTCTGGAATAAGCACTGGTGAAATTGATTTTAATCTTTAATCACTCATTTAATCAATGGTACCTATTAATCATTAACGCTCTAGTGCAACCTCGACATGCTCTAACGGTTTATTTTTTTCCTTCCAGAGCTTCCATCTTCGGACCTGGTCATTGCGGCCATCAAATCGCACCGCCCAGCCGAACCCCTACGTAAGTGGCTCTCGGAGAGCCGTGCTCCGGTGTTGGTGATTGATCCGCCAGCCGGAGGACTCGACTCCATTTCGGCCAAATGCTCAATTCTGCCCATCTTGCCGCTGAACGATCTCGGCCCGGAGAGTGCCACCGGTCGGTTGTACCTGTGCAGCCTGGGCATTCCGGACAAGTTCTTCACCGATTCGGGCATCAAGTACAAATCACCCTTCGACAAAGCAGTCATTCCGATCCACCGGCGAAAGGATTAACCCGGTCCGGGTCGCCGGTACCGTCATCCATCATCATAATCATCAACCACAAGCCAAATGAAGAAAGCGAGAGAAGTGTTGGAGATATCGCGCGCGGAAGCATTTTAAAACTGTGTCTCTTTGTGTGACGCAAAGGAACAACGGCAGAGCGCGATCTGTCTGGGACGGATGTTTTTAGAGATTTTACCTTTTTATTTTGTGGACGAGTTCCCAAGCGGAACAGCAGAAGAGACAGCAAAGTACGAAACGAGAGATGGAAGAAGCTGCCAACGGAGGCAGTTTCTTAAGGAGGCGTTTACTGTTCGGACGTGCCGTTTGATATTGTTGCAGTACTGGTTCTCCGGTAGGGGAATCCCACAGCAGACGACAAAACGGATATTGCAATAAATCCTACGGAGAAAGGTTATATATAAACGCCGGGAAAGAGAAAACTTGAAGAATCTATATTTATTGATATCACAGCACCATAGGGGGGTCACTTTACAGCGCGTCTATTAACTCAGCTGAAGATACAGTAATTCAAAACCTGGATTATATTACATAACCCCGAATTCCTTAGCCTCAAATGCCATTACTCCAAACTCCAGTTCCTCGAATGGTCCATGGTCTTGAATGACATGTAATTATCGGGTAAGTCAGTCGGGCGCACCTCACACTGAGAAAACGGAAAATCCATATTTGAGTATTTTTTAACTTTTGAGTTATTTTTCTCTCCCTCATTCATTCGCTCCTTCTGTTGGCAGAGAGCGAAGAGCAAAACAACCTAAAAACCGAACCTTGGTGCGTGACCTCAAATTTGAGTAAGTGGCGTAGTACTGGAAGTTGAGTTATTTGATCTGCTGGTTCAGTGAAAAGAACTTAACCAGTACCAAGGTATTTTTTTGCGTGGCTGCAAATGAAAACAACTTTTATCCCATCAACTCAAAATTAGGTTCACGCACGAACTCCCGGAATTGAGTGGAATAAACTCACTTTTGAGTACTCCATTGTCTCCCTAAGCCAAAAACCTCATAGTCGGCACGCTCACCGGTACAACTCGTGGTCAGGAAATTTTCGCACTTCAATTGATTGTACAACATTTTGCGGTAATCTACTTCGCGGTACCGTAAAACGGGGTAACTTTGATAGTTTTTTCGAAGAAAACTTGAATGTTGATGCATGCTGTTTCAAAGATTTATAATTTATGTTTTCAAACAAGTACTGGTATCGTAACTATTGATTGCAGTTGAGAGATTGGCAAAAGATTTATTCTGAATGGATATATAAGCCACGACGTCAAGATCATCATAGGAGATTTGAATGCTCAGGTTGGTCAGGAGGAGAGCTCAGATCGACGATTGGAAAGTTCAGCGCCCACCGGCTGACGAGCGAGAACGGCGTACAACTGATAGATTTTGCCGCTTCCGAGAATATGGGCATTCGTACCACCTTTCACCTCAGCAGACAGAATCGCAAATCGACCACGTTTAGATCGATGGACGGCACTTCTCCGATATAACCCACGTCAGAACCTATCGTGGCGCTAACATTGAATCCGACCACTACCTGGTGAAACTGTGCCCAAAATTTCCGTCATCAACGATGTACGGTACCTGCCTCGGTACAATCTCGAGCGACTGAAACAACCGGATGTCGCCAATTCGTAGGCGCAGCATCTTGATAGGGTTACCATCCGTCCTGATTCAGCAGGACATGTCCTGATTTTGAGCTTTTTTTGAGGTGTCCTGATTTAATTTTCATATTTCAAGATTTGTCCTGCTTTTTCCTGCTTGGCGGACAATGTGAGATCTCAGAGATATTTTGAAGTAGGAAAAGCTATCCTAATACCAAAACACAATAATAATGCTCAAATGGCATCAATTTAAAAAAAAAGAGTTTCGTGGAAGAAACTGACTTTTAGCTGCATATAAAGTTTGGGATGCGTTCCATACTGTATCTTAAAAAAACTTTCAGGTTCAGTCGATTTTTGAGATTCTGATGTTTTTAATAGAATCTTTTGGGCACGTACTAAAACACAAGCTATCATTGTTGGTGTACGTCTACGGAATTCTATCAGAATGAAAGCGATTATTAGTTTCAGCACAGATGATAGCAATCATGGGAGCATAAAACTGTTTAATATCTTGGTGCAATATTTTGATGCATCACCATTAGGCATTCTCTCATTATTTTGCCATGTTTTTGGAACTCAAAGATATATCAAATGAGAAAACTTGTACGATTGCTGCCATCATTGAAGATGTTCCATAAATGCTCAATTTGCAATTTCAGTGGAGTTTTTTTCCTTGGGTTGGGTTGGCTTGGGTGTATTATCACTGCAACCATTTGATTGATCTTTCAGTGGAATTAATGTTTACAAAAACCATGGCCAGAACTACAAAACTAAACCAGCGGAGCACGACAAAATTAAACTAGCATCTTGCACTCCATGAGATTCTGGAACGAACGATTCTCTCTCAAAACCGTATTGAAAAAACTGTCGGTTTCCAGTGAAAATGTTTGCCATATATCCCCCCTAATTTTTTATTGATTTAATGTAGGACACTCCATGAATTCCTATTGAGATCTTTGGTCAATTATCACGAGATCTGAATGAAAACTTAACGGAGGCATCTTTATGAAACTTCTAAAAAGATTCTTTGTAGAACCATGACTCAAGCGGTAATTCCATGAATAATCTTTTATAAATCGCCAAAAAGACTTGACGCAGATTTCGAATATTTTTTTTAGATTCTATTAAACACACTTTTGACATTCTTAAGCTGTTTTTTTTTAATCATTTTATGCAATTTCCTAGATTCCTAGATCTTAGACACAAAGCATATTTCTGTTAAAATCAGCGGTAAATTGCTGATGAGATTGTTGCAGTATGTCCTGAACTGGATGTTTTAAGACCCTCTATAGATTTTAAAAGATTCCTGTCAAGGTGCTTCATGTAATTTAAGCGACAGCCTGACGAAGAGTACTGTGATTTTTGACAGACTTCAAACAATAATCTTGAGAAAATACTTGTCAGATACTTAGCAAAATATAAAGTCAAGACACCCTAGTGTCTTCTGAAAAGTTATAGATTATTGTCGTAACAAAAGGCTAGTTTTATTTAAGAGTTTATACTTATGCTCACACCCGCTCATTAGACATAACGCTCTGCTCGAATAGAATCAGTCACGATTTGACGAATTGGCATGTATCCGATGAGGAATCATTATCTGATCATCGCTACATCTTCTTTGAACATTCAAATGTAACTGCGCAGACTATGCGTTTTAGGAATCCCCGGTCAACAAACTGGGAACTCTATATTGAATTGGTTGCGACCAAATTTCATGGATATTCTCCGTCCATTGAAAATCCAAGTGATCTGGATGATGCCGTTGATACTACAACATCCTACATTATGGAAGCTTTTGAAGAAGCATGTCCTCTGCGGTCTGTAAAGACTACAAGAGGGACCCCATGGTGGAATTCCGATCTGACTAGACTCAGGAAACAATATAGAAGGAGTTGGAACAGACGCCGTTCAGCTGGATCAGAGTCGTTCAAGTCGGCTCGCAAGGCTTACAAGAAGGCTCTTCGTTCTGCTGAACGATCCGGCTGGAAAAACCTTTGTACAAATGTTTCCAGTTTGAGTGAAGTCAGTCGGCTGAACAAAATCCTTGCAAAATTTAAGGATTTCCAAGTGAACGAAATTCGCTTACCTAATGATGACTTTACTTCTTCCGATGAAGAAGTTTTAGAATGTTTATTCAATACACACTTCCCCGGATGTGTGGACATAGCATCTACGGATGAACCAAATGTATTTTCATGTAGTTACGAGTCTCTGGCCTCGGCTCGCAGTATCGTAACTACTGAATCGATTCAATGGGCACTTAATAGTTTTGCTCCTTTCAAATCTCCAGGAGCGGATGGGATTTATCCTGTTCTGCTCCAAAAGGGATTTGAGTTTATCAAACATGTTTTGAAAAAGCTACTTGTAAGCATTTTTGCTACCGGGTACATTCCCAAATCCTGGCGTGGTATTACTGTAAAGTTTATACCAAAGGGAGGACGTGCGTCGTATGAGGAAGCGAAGAGTTTTAGACCAATCAGTCTGACCTCTTTTCTTCTGAAATGTCTGGAACGCATTATCGATCATCACATCCGTGATGTTTATTTGGCAAACATGCCTCTTCATGTGAATCAACATGCTTACCAATCTGGAAAGTCCACAGTGACTCTTTTACACAAAGTTGTATACGATATCGAGAAAGCATTCGCTCAGAAGCAATCCTGCTTGGGTGTTTTCTTGGATATTGAGGGTGCCTTTGATAACGTGTCTTTCGATGCCATATTGGAAGCCGCACGAAACCATGGGCTACCTACAATGATTACCAATTGGATTCATCAAATGCTCAAAAACCGACATCTCTTCTCGACATTGTGTCAGGCAGCGATTCGAAAATTGAGTGTTTGCGGATGCCCCCAAGGGGGAGTCTTGTCACCACTTTTGTGGAATCTCGTAGCAGATACGCTATTGAGGCAACTCAATAATTACGATTTTCCAACTTATGGATTTGCCGACGACTATCTAGCTCTGATAGTTGGTATGTGCATAAGCACCCTATTCGACCTGATGCAAAGTGCTCTTCAGGTAGTCGAGAGTTGGTGTCGCCAATATGGCCTTTCGGTTAACCCGAATAAAACATTGTTCTTTTTACAGAAAGACGAAACCGCGATGGAATTCGACCTTTACGTCTTTTTGGCACTGAGATTAATGTCGGAGTCATTGTAGATTCCAAACTTTCATGGACACCTCACATTGATTTCAGAGTCAACCCGACCAACCAGTCTTCATAATTCTTTATAGATCTTTGACCAACGATGGCGATCGCTAACGGTTCAAAACGAATCTATATCGATCGCTATCGGAAATCACTGACTGGTTGACCGGGAAGTGGCCCTTTTCGACGTTGCGCCACTACACATAGGGGAAAATGGGGCACTTTGGCCACCTTAAGAAAAAGTCAAGAAAAGTGCTGAAAATATTATGGAAACATTATTGGGTTTTTGCGTGATTTCCAACAATTCTTAGATCAATACACTAGATCTGTATGATTTCCGTTGTCTTATAATATTCCCGAATGAATGAGAGATTTTTCAAAATTTGTATCTTTTTTAGACGATTTTTCACCGATGGGGTGAAATGAGCACCCTATTTTTGGTTGTAAAATTATCTCAGATATTCTAAAAAATCAATTATTTTTTTCACCACACTTGAAAGTTATTTGTATTTATAAACACTCCGTGCAAAAAGATTGAATTTTAAAAATTATTTTTACACTCAAATTTTAAAATTCTGAAATGTTGGAATTTGAAAGAGCCATTCGGGGCAATATGGGCAGTTTTTCCGAACTTCATTTATTTATTTTTCTTAGAGTTTAGAACACTGACTTCTAGGATGTCTATTGCTTCATTTCCTTGTCAGCTTTGGGGTTGCATGTTATTTCAGATGAAATTTCAAGAATTTGTGCAGTTTTCAAGGGGTGCTCATTCCACCCCATTGGCCAAACCGCCCCGACTACCCCTACATCTTAAACAAGAAGCACTTTCTTGCTCTTACCGTTTATGGGTACTGGATCTACTGGAGAAAAATCCAGTGAATCGTAGATCTACACACACTTCGTTGTTTCCACTTTTGGTGAAATGGGACAAAATTGTCCTTGCTCCAAGTGATCTCACAATTGCTTGTCACTTTCCTTACAGGACATTTACCACACAATTCCCTTCACGGGAAGAGTGGACGTCTGGCTATTTGGAAAGAAGTATATCAAACAATATAATATGTTACACTGATTTCTCCCTTCTTGAAGGTAGAGCTGGTGCAGGAGTATATTCTCGTGAGCTGAGGCTGAATTAGTTTTACTTACTTGGTAGAAACTGCACCGTTTTTCACCGTTTTTGCTCTTATGTGTGGAGTGCAATCAGCACTTCAACAGCGCGTAATGGGTAAAGTCATATACTTCTGTTCAGAGAGTCTGGCTGCTATAAAAGCTCTCGCTTCGGCCAACTCAAGGTCGAAGCTTGTTATCGCATGTCGAACTCAAATTGAGGAACTGAATTCAGTCAACTCTGTAAACCTTGTATGGGTACCTGGCCATTCTTCCATCGCTGGAAATGAATTGGCTGATGAGCTAGCTCGCGATGGAGCATCGCATGACTTCATTGGCCCTGAGCCGGCTATTCCAATTTCGAAGTGCTGGGTGAAGCTTCAGATAAATTCTTGGGCGGCAACTCAGCACAAGCAATATTGGAATAGTTTGGAGTCGTGTCGTCAAACAAAATTGTATATTACTGAGCCATCTCCAAAGGTGGCGAAGTATTTAACAAATCTGTCAAAGCAGAATTGCAGTCTCTTGGTCAGAGCGTTGACAGGCCACTGCCGACTCAACTATCACATGGCAAATATTCAGCGTGCTGACTCATTTGTGTGTGATAGTTGTGACTCCGATTTTTGGAACTTCGTATCACCTGATATGTAACTGTTCAGTTTTTTTTTTCGCAAATGCGATTCCAATTACTTGGTAAACACTTATTAAGTGAAACTGAATTCAGAAGCCTGAATCTTCAGGACATTCTGTTATTCTTAACCCGCTGTGGTAATGAGCTATAGGCTCTCTACGCTCATTCGTTTTGCAGTGCCCTTTTTAGGGCGCTGTTCGAACCCATTGTGGTATGGAGCTACATGCTCTCATTTCGCTTATGCGATTTTACCTCTTCAAGGGACCCCACTCCTATTTCCTCCCATCTTTCCCTTCCCTTTCCTCTCCCATCGGGTAGATGATGAAATAGGCTCAAATATGACGATGGCACATATCTCCCAACTTGTGGGGAACGTGCCATTGGAGCCGGCCTTCTGATACCTGATATGCTCACACCCGCTCATTAGAAGTTTCTCGAGATCGTACATTACAAGCCGTCAACGTGAAAAATCGACAATAAATCTTTGTTATCACTGCCGTTAGAAATATAAGGCATGTTCAATATTTGAAACAAAAACATTCTTGCACAAGAAAATTATTAAAAATTACAAAATGTCCTGATTTTGAATCTCCGAGATATGGTCACCCTACATCTTCAGGCGAGGACAGTCAAAGCAGCCATTAACGACGCTGCCGAAATCATTGTCGGATATGTGGAACGGAGTTCAAGAAACGATTGGTTCGACCAGGAGTGCCAGGAGGTTTTAGAGGAGAAGAAAGCAGCGCCGCCTGGAAGAAGTGGAGTGCCAAAAGATGAAGTTGCTGTACCATTCTCAAGAAACGCGGAAGTTTTATCAGAAGTTCAACACATCCCGCAAAGGCTTCGTGCCGCGAGCTGAAATGTGCCCGGATAAGGATGGGAGCATCTTGACGGACGGACGCAAGGTGATCGAAAGGTGGAGGCAGCACTACGATGAACACCAGAATGGCGCAGAAAACACAGGCACAGAAAGACAACGAAAGCGATGGCTACGTCAGCACAGCTGACTGTGGAAACCAGCTAGCTCGCACGATTGGGGAAGTTAAGGATGCCATTCAACAGCTCAGAAATCGGAGCCGAACTCATCATGATGGGCTCGGACAGGTTGGCCGCTTGTCTGCATCGGCTGATAGTTAGAATCTGGGAAACGCAACAGCTACCGGATGAGTGGAAGCAAGGCGTTATATGCCTTATGTACAAAAAGGGCGACAAACTGGAGTGTGAAAATTATCGTGCAATCACTATCCTAAACGCCGCCTACAAAGTGCTATTCCAGATTCTCATCCGTCGTCTTTCACCTATAGCAAACGAGTTCGTGGGAAGTTATCAAGCAGGTTTATTCCGTGCGGCAAATCCTCCGGAAATGCCATGAGCACCAGGTCCCTACGCACCATCTGTTCATCGATTTCAAAAATTTAAAAGATACAATGTACTCCAATCTACTTTTTTGTTTCTCTAGAAAAAAGATGTTGCACAGATACAAATTGCAAAAAAAAATATCAGGGAACCGGGTAGAATACGACGACTTCGTGAATCGCCAACCGGAGAAGAAAATAGCTCATATCTGAAAAGATTACACAGCGAACTTGAAGTAGTTAAGACCTTGAGGCAGTTGATAGTTATAGAGATGCAGTAAACAGACAGGCTTTCGAATTTTTATCAAATATAATAATCTCAATCTTGATAGTTATGTTCACTATAAATTAAATAATCATACATACATACATACATCATTCCGATTTCAACAATATAATTCATTGAACTATCGTCGGTTGACCAGCTCTAAATAATCACTTCCCTTGTGCGCATACCCTCTGCGAAACAAAAAAAAAACTAATCCCGCCAAATGTAATCCCTTCACTGGACAACGCCAATTTCATTGTAAATATGTGCCCCACTTTCTATACCTTTCTTGTGCCAATGAGTTAAAAATTTTGCATTTTGCTTCGCATAAACTTTCGTCTTATCTCGATAGCGGCAAGGCACTCACTCTCTCCTGCTCTCCGTGGTTCTATAGCCGGATTTAAATTCCTTTTAAAACATTCCTAGTAAAACTTGAGTGTGGGAATAACTTCCTAGTGCGTGTGTTTAATTGTAAGTGTTCGTGTATGTGTTTGTGAATCATTGGAACGAGGAGACTCGCATTATCGGTCGGTTACATATTATGGCAGACTTCCTGTAGCATTTCCTTACGCTGAAAAATTGTTTCCCTTGTCCTAATCGAGAGTGCTTGCACTTCATATCTGCTCGCGCTTCTGTACATAATCGTTAACAACTAGATATAATTTAAGAACGACTCGTTTCTCTTCCCGAGAAAATTCGCTTCTAGTGTTGCAAATTGTGTGTGCTTGCTTGCTTGCGTTCGACTACTGTTTTTGCGGGGGAATGTAGTATTGTAATCAGTGGCGTGAATTCAGGATTCAGACTCTAGTCTACTCCGGCGAAACCTTGACTACCCTCGATGGCTTTTACCAGCTTGTCTTTCAGATGCGAGTAACTCTCGTAAGGCGGGAGGTCCAATCGGTTGAAGCTGGAAAGAATAAATTGATGAAATCATTGCGCATAGAAATTCCATCGCACTTACCAAGTATGGGCCCGCGGGAAATTGTCGGTCGTACCCCACTTCTCAATAGTGAACATCTGTGGACCATTGGAGCCGTACAGTTCCTTAAAGCCATTCATCGGCACCCTCGAAGTTCCCGTCACGAACTGCAACAGCCGGGATCGCATCTCGTTGTTGAACGACAGAACCGCTCGCCAGAACCACTGCACCACCACGTGATTCGCATAGTAATCGCCCTTGTAGAGCGTATTCTTCTTCCAGTCACTCACATCGATGCTCTGGATACCACACATCAGCAGTTCCAGTTCGTTCTCATCGAAGATCTTCAGCAAATGCAGTGGCACCAACGATCCGAATCCCTCCAAAAATGCATGCATCTGGCTCTTCACCCTGGCCACGAACCTCCAGTCGATCACTAGTTTAATGTACTCGTCCTTGTTATCGTTGGTGACCTCGATGTTGGCCCCATTTGGCTTCAGATCCCGCTGACTAGTGGTACCAAAACTCTCCTCGTCGACGCTGAACGTCAACATCAGCTCCGACGGGTCGTTTTCCTTAATGTACAGCAAAGAATTGTAATACTCCGTATCGACGGACTCCATATCTTTCAGATCAATTTGCTTCTGCAGCATCATTTTGTAGAACGGTCGAATGAAGAACGCATCCAGCAGTTTCCCATGATACACGGCCATGCCCGCTATTCGTCCAATGAATCTGGAAATATAGCCCATAATCGTTATCCTGAATCCACCAGCACGCAAACCACCCCACACTCACTTGAAATAGTTCAAATGCTCCTCGTTGCACAACCCGCTGTACGGGTTGATCTGCAGCGTGTAGTTGTCCATGGCCGAGTACTCGAACAGCCCGTAGTAGGGATTGAACATCTCCTTCGACAGCAGATAAAACCACTCCCGGGCAAGTCCACCGTAGTCGAGGCCGGCCTCGCTTTCGAATTCCACCCACAGTTTGGTTTTGAGCAGTTCCACCTTGGTCACCGAGTTGATTATTCGGTAGGAATCCTCCAGAATGGATGCCCGCCGCACCTTGATGTCGATTTTGTTCGGTACGTTGGCCTGCAATCGGAAGCAAAAATTGCGTTATGAAATTTTGCGTGTCTTATAATGGATTTTTAAAGAAACGGAGTGATCAGAAGAAAGATTTCCATAAGACGAAAAAGAACATATGGCAACTTACTATTTCATAGCATAGCATTCGCGAAGCAAACAAACTAACTGTATCTGTTGAATTTGTTCCTAGCATAACACAATTAAGAGTCATATTAAAAAAAAAAAGTCGCGAAAGTCGATCACTTCGACACAGTGCTTGGGCTCTCGTCAAGATTCAAATAAGTGCTTGTCTGAGATCTTAACTATTTCGTAAACCATCCATCGTAGCCTGGTTACGATATCCATCATAGCCCAGATCGTAGCCATTGTCCATCTTATCAGTCTTAGGGATAGCTGTCGTCGTCTAAGTATTCCCAAGGTTCTCCAAGATGAATACTATCATGTGCCACCTTGAAATCGATGAAAAATTGATGCGTGGAAAGTGGTATAGGGTAACTCGGTGTAATACGCCCCAACGGGGCAATACGTCCCTCTTCATTTTCACGGGATTGAGACTTCTTTTACACGTAAATATGATCACATTTCTTAAATATTCGCGAAAAAATGATGTTGCGCATAAATTTTCTTTGAGAAGTATAAACAATCAATATAAATTCAAAAAATATCGAAAATCAGGTTTTTGGTTTAAAATTTTGCTTCTGATAAGCAAGCCTCAGGGTGAATGAAACCCATTATTTACTCTTATACTTACTACAAAAACTATTACCGGAAGACGAATGCTAATAGACCCGTTTAAGCTTAGCAGATGGTGGAATTCTCCTTGGAAACATTTCTACAACGCAGTGGACCACCTTTTTTCTATGGGAGGGGCATATTGGCCTGGTTGTTTTGAAACGTCAACATTGGGACCGTTTACAAAAAAAAATCTTGTACACTTTTTTGAAGCAACATGAAAGGAGAAAGTTGCGTGCAGAGCATGACCAACAAAATAAGGAACACCTTAACATGAAAAGCTTTGGAAGTGATGCATTTGCTACTGCGATAGAGCAGTATTTCCTTAAGGGGGGCGTATTACACTTTTTTACTTATACGATACTTATGAAGAATTTGTTGTACTGTAAAGATCTGGTCCCGTAATCGGCTTCAGGAAGTACTTGTAAATGATCAATATACATCATATTATACTCCCAGCGAAAAAACTTGAAGATTGAGATATCACATGATATGGATTGCATTCATCGGATTTACGTCCTTTTCTAGGGTACCGGAATCAGCTTTAGGATATACCGAAAGTACTTGTAAATGGCCTTATATTGCCTACAGTTTCCCAATATGCATTGTATAACACTTCCGGTAGTAAATCTTAAAGATTGATGTGTCGAATGATCTGGTTTGGACAGGTCAAGTTTTGGTCCCCAAGTGATGCCCACATAACCGATTCTAGAGAATCCTGAACCGGCCAGAATGGTTCCAAATGAGTTGGAATAGTCGGAATATACTAATGCAGGGTGTCCATTCAAAATCATTTTTCCAATTCCCGGATTTTTCCCGGATGCCCAAACAATTAAACACGGAGGACATAATGACCCTGCGACATGTAAGTTTTATTTTATGTTTTTCATACAAAATGGTCAAATTTTAAGGTCTACATTTACTTTTTTATAGATTATATTAGTAGAAATTTATAAAATACTGTGAACTTAAAACGGTTTGAATTTTGAAAGAATTTCGAACACAAATCTGGTCTGTGGAATTTACAATATATTTTCACAAAACGGCAAAGTTGAATAGCCAACCCGTTACCTTCTAAGAATGCCTTCGGAACTATGTGTTAGATATGGCTCAGACTCAAACGCCATCCAGAGCGAATGATAATGCAACGCTAATATGGGGGCGTCCACAAATTACGTAACGCTCTAGGGGGAGGGGGGGAGTAGGCTCAAGCGTTACGTCTCATACAAAAATTTGAAATTTTTCATACAAAAAGCGTTACGGACGGGGGGGAGGGGGTCGAAAATTTCCAAATTTTGCGTTACGTAATAAATGGATGCTGCCTATGTAATAAAGTTATTGCTCATAAAATTTTGTGTTAAATAAGGATTATTCAAACTAGTAATACAGACAAGGCTTCATTAAGCTGAAGATGAATCGGAGCCAAGCCTCAAGTTTTCAAGAGCACAAATCTGGAGAACCAAACATCCCTTTAAGCTGAAAACTTAATCGATTGGTCACCACCAGCTAGTGACCAATCGATTATGTTTTCAGCTCAAACGGGTGTTTGATTCTCCAGATTTGGGCTCTTGAAAATTTGAAGTTTGCCTCGATTCATCTTCACCTTAAGAATCAGTATCATCGGTTACTCCAGAAATTTTCCCAAAATGTTAGTTGATCTCCGAATAATTTTGACATTGTTTTTGACTCACTTTTTCGACAAACGCTACGAATCTACTAAGAATTCAAAACCAATCAGCTTAGGTTCCTAGAAATCACTAAAAACCTTATAAGCAACCTACTAATTGAGGGGGTTAGAAGCAAAGAAGTGTAGGAGCCAAAAAAGCAACCTTCTGCGAATTATTTGTATTTGTATTTTTTTCTGTTTGACGGAAAAATCACCTAAAATACCGTTAGAAAGCTTGGAAACAGTAAATTAATTCATTATACTCAACTCAAAATCTACCAAAATGTCATTTACAACCCTTCGCATTTGGGCTCCTCAATTACATTTTTAGCGATTTCTCAAAGAACTTTCAAGAAACTAACAAATTTTACCTCCTGTGGAGACTCCTGAAAAGATCTTATTAAAAATTTGCCATGAATCTAAATGAAAATCTATCGAGCATCTCTCCAAGAATATTCTCAGGATTCTTTATCACTATTATGGGTCACCTTAATAGTGGGTGACCCACGATAGTGTGACCACTGTACCCTTCAAAGAATGTTGATGTTCTATAAACTCTCTTTTGAATTTGTTCGATATCTTTCCACATTTAATCTATGAAGCATTTCACAAAAAATCGATAGAAATTATTAGAATAAACTACCAAACAATTCCCTAGGAAACCAACGATTTTTTTTCAACAGGATTTTTGATAAAACAAATAACTTATGAGTTGACAGACAGTTTTCTTATTTCACACATAGGCTTGAAATTGAAACAAACCGGTATTCTTATAAAATTAATTAACTGATTACGCGTGGTAAAGATGGACAAATTATGGGTGAAATTATGAAAAAAATCCACGTGCTCGGCTGGTATTCTTATGTTTAAAATATATATTTTCCCGGTATGTTGTTCAGATTCCCGGGTATTTCCCGTATTTTTCCCGGCCTTTTGTAATTCCCGGGTTTTTCCCGGTTTTCCCGGATTTCCAGGATGGATGGACACCCTGCTAATGGCTTATGATTCATTTACAAACACTATAGTTTTATTTGATCCATTCAAACTAATTATGGAAATGTCTCAAAAGAACCTCGGACAAACCTCACGGGACATCCGTATAATTTTGATACCGATCGTCCGACATAACTTCCAAGCAGAGCGTTAATAATCAATCATAAATTAATTAACGATTTGTGATTATTTAGCTATAAGGCGTAACGCTCTAGGGGAGGGGGGAGTAGGCTCAAGCGTTACGGCTCATACAAAAATTTTAAATTTTTCATACAAAAAGCGTTACAGAGGGGGGAGGGGGAATCACAAATTTCCAGCGTTACGTAATAAATGGACGCTGCCTAAGGAAATTCAAAACATGTTTATATGTGATTCTTCGTTTATTATGAGTATTATTCATCATTACTTACACTGAGGAAACGGAACGTATGAGGTACATAAGAATTTCCTATGGAATAACGACATATGGCCGGTACGCTGATCATAAGTACTGTGCAAAAGGATAGGACAAGGAACGGTCAAGGAATGATTCCGCTACCGAAATTACTTGAGCTGTACGCTGCTGAGAAGTAGAGCTGATTTCATAACATCGGTAACGCCTGCTGTACAAATCAAATGGAGCTGTCACTTTTCCGTACGGAAAAATGTGTCGCTCAATTATTCCGCAAGTAAAAGTGACATTTCGCTCATACTGGATCAGTTGTCAAAATTACTTCGGTAAAAAGGAGAAATTTTACTTGAGCCCTTTACGTTTCAGGTGCATACTACGCAATAAGAAGTATTTTGTTCTTCATTCGAGAATCTTATAACATTCCACAACAGACTTATGAAATAACACTCATTACATAGACAGATACAATTCCATAAGAAACTCTTTTTGGATATCAAACGCATTGATCATTGGCATTCATAAGACAATCTAATGGAGTACGATTTTCTTAACAATTTCATACGAAAATCTTATGAATTACGTGGAGAGATGCTAATAACAAAATATTCACGATTGAGATTCATAAGCGCGCGTATGACAATGATTAGTAACACTTGTGAAAAACAGTCGACTTCCTATCAAAAACCACGTAAGAATTTCATACGAAATTCTTTTGGAATAAAGACATAAGAAGCATCTAATGAGACTCATAAGAAAAACTTGTGAACTTCCATCGATCATTGCGTTCATAATACAAATAGGTATAATATCATAAGATACTCTTATGAAGGATCATAGATATCAATTATGGAATTCTTTTGGACCATTATGTATTTAGAGAATCGCTCTTTGAATTTAGGAAAATAAAGATGTTCATAAGATCTCTAATGATAACGACAAGAATTTCTTGTGAATATCGGACGTTTTGTGTTTCATAAGAGTCTTATGAAAGAGAGAAAACCAGTCAAGAAATCAATTCACAAGCGTTCTCTTATGAAATTCGTACGCAATTTCTGGCTCAGTGTATGGTATAACCTGGGAGGGAGAAACCAAAACAAAATTTCTGTACGTCATAGTGAGCCGGGATTCCGCTGTCACGAACTGTCACTGTGAGCCCAGATCTCAAACATCGGACTAACATGGAAAAAGCGCGTAACTGATTAAAACACATTTTCGCATTTCATCAAAAGTGACAAAAATGGAATGAAAATCACGTGAGCACCTTTCAATCTGATTGAATATAAAGCCTGGTATCCATATCCTAAGTAGAGTGGTCAAGTACAATTTGTTGCTAATTACCAAAGCAATTTTGACAGCTGATCCAGAATGAGCGAAGTGTCACTTTTACTTGCGGAATAATTGAGCGGCACATTTTTCCGTACGGAATAGAGCTTCTCGAGAATTTTTAGCATTTCGATGACTTCCTTTTTACTTCGAATGTTACGCGCCATGGTCTGAAACTAGTTGGGCACTTTGCGAATCTTTTCTCAAAACCGAAGACCACCAAATAAGTTGCGCGCCGATCGATTATGCGCCGAGTTGTGGGACGGTCAAAACAATTTCAATCGCTTGCAACTTGAACACAAGAAGGTACAAACAATTTTATTCCATATGTTTTATATCGATAAAACAATTATGATCGCTCTCCAGTTTAGGACTCGAGCCCTAAAAGTAATTCACTTCCTTGGCGAGATATTTTGACATTTCTTTATTTACTTTTTGCCTGGCGCACAACTTGGCGCATGGGCCACCGGCGCACAACTTGTTGGACAGTCTGCGGATTTAAGTAAAGATTCGCAATAGTGACAGCTCCATTTGATTAGTACGGCAGGCGTTACCAATGTTACGAAATCAGCTCTATTTGTCAACTGGATACAGCTCAAGTAATTTGCACAGCTGAAGTATTTCTTGGCCATAGTGGTTATCACGCCTAATGGTATGGGTGCCCTAGTGTAGATGTAGTTGTGAACCTTAGAGGAAAACAATATGCACTCAGTCTCGAAAAACACCCAGAAACCGGGTTTAAATTTTTCAAATTGGGTAAAGTGGGATTCCGTTTTTGGCATGCTCCATTTTTGGCACCCCCCCGATTATGGCAACAAAATGGATCCGTTTTTGGCAACATTTTTGAATACCATTAAAAATTGTGAATTTTTGAAAATATTTTCTTGTCTGTTGGTTTAGTCATTTGAATAACAGGTCATCTTCACACCGATAACATTCCAGAGCTCCATTTTTGTCGATATTCCCCCAAATCACACCAACTACTTAGGGCTCCCGTACGCGCTTATTTACTTCGGTATGGTCATTGGTCATGCATTTGTAACGTTTCATAAGGACAATAAGCTCCACTAGTATCGCAACTGGAGACCAATATTTTTTCTTAGGCATTAATACTGAGTGACCAGCCCACTTGGGTCTGCTAGTAGGCGATACTCTAAAATACACATTTCTTCATATTTGGAACAGCTTGTTTGAGCACAAGCACCGACATAAGAGGAACAAAAATTATATGACTCACACAGAGTTACAATCATAAATTGTGTCTCAATGTTTTTATTATTATGGATTTACATATATTGCGTATGTAAAAACATGCCGCGCTAAAAGATATAAATACAGAAAAATGTCGTATATCATAAGTCTTAAGAAAATTCATCAAATAAATAGCGTTATTCTAGAGAATTGAAGAGGTATCAATATATAATCCATGAAAAGAATGCATATTTTACTACATTCTTTATTATTTTTTTAAGAATTCCACCGGCGCCATGACAAATACGAGCACAGTCCAAACTATACTTTATTCTCAATAATATTATTGAAGCGTGCGACAAAAACGATTGACAGTGTTTAACTTTTTGTCTGTGGTATTGGTAGGTATATTGATCTCTCTGCGTCAAGTATTTATAGCTGCGTTCCTTCTTTGTTAGAGATTCTGTAAGACGCTAGATTTGTTAAGAGACGATTATATTTTTGGTAAAATTTTGATTATTTTGAAAAGTGTTCTAGAGGAATTTGAGGAGTGCTAGTGGTAGCCCAATAATAATAAACTTTTGAAAATTTTCATCGGAGACTTGAGAGTTTTCAGCAACACCGCAGCGGAATCCAAAAATCCTACGAATTCCTAGCAAGATGCTTCAGAATCCTAGCGTTTTCCTATAGATTCCTTACGTGCACCTGAAGATTTCTATCAGGCTATTGAGGGTTCATAGCGGGGTCCTGTAAATTTTTGTTGATCTCATAAAGTAAATGTTAAACATATATCAAGCTCAATTATAACTCACATCAAGTAAAAAATATATTCTACAAAATTACAAGCCACATTTATAGATCACCTCATGTTTAAGTTTTTTTTTATGTTTGCCCTTTTGACGACAGTCAATCATTCATTATGAAATGCTTTACTTTATCGAAAAACAAAGATTAAAGGACCAATTCTAAACTTATTGACTTTTGTAAAATTTTCTGCTGCAGTCTAAAAGTTACACTGATTTTCAATGTTCATAAAATTAAAAGAAAAATATGCCGTTTTGCAATACTCAGCGCTTTTGTTTTGTAAATACGTCTTAGTATGAACGCAGTAATACATTTAATTTTTTTTTCGTATTCTTACACAGTTTTAAGAAAATATGTAGTATTTGAATACAGGTCACTTATGCGATTATTGGTTTTGAGGACCACTTATACTAATAGTGTACAAAAAGCTTCCAAAAAACTATTGATGATTTTTAGGCGAAAAAATTATGTAAAACGATTGTCACAATTAACATAACGGAGCTATAGATTTACATATGCATTTTGATGAGTCTGCAAAGCGTGTGCAAGTTTTTTTGAGGAAAACAAAAACAAACTGTGTATGACGAGCGTATGCTAGTCTACGTGTGTTCAAATGTCACTAAGCTCTATTACTTGTCCTATCCTTTAGCACAGTACTTACGAAGTGGATACTACCCAAAAAGCATTGAAAAACGCATCGTTTTACTTTTTCCAATGAAAATGAATATTATTTTAGTGCATAGAAAACTGTGGCCTTTTTCCATGTTTGTCAGAAAAGATCGAAAGTACACAACAAAAGAAAACTAGCGATTTTCCCCAAGCCTGGCTTGATTGTTGTTGGCAAGCTGGGGTTATCTTGCGCTTCAAACAAACGTTGTTCTATATTTCGTGTGTAGTATCTGTGCCTCCCTCCCAGGGTATAACCAATTCGTTGTATGCTTAAAGGCGTTCCGTGCATACTTTTGGGCGTAAAAATCATTAATAAATTATCAATCATAAAAACAATTATTAAATGACTTTGGGGATGCCTTAAACGTCTTAAATTATGCAGCGAATATGTCTTACATTTCAAAATGATTGACTTTACTCATGATTGAAGAAAAAAATAAAATCGAAAAGCTTTTTGCATCGTTTAATCGCAGACAGACGTTTAAGCAGGAACAAATTTATTCAAAATTCCTGTGTAAATTCTACCGTGGTGTCACCTAGGGAGCAAATTGCTGCAGTACAGTGACAGTTCGTAAAAGCACGTGGCTTCATCTTCTCGCTTACCACCCAGTCCACCACCCACTGAACAAAAATATCAAAACAATCACTTTAAAAATGATTCACACAATTGTGATATTTTCACGCCAATTTATTTTACATGAGTTACGATCATTCAAGGGTGTTATACTAGCATGAATCTGTGAGTAAATTAAATGCCAACTTGTGGTAAAAATTACAATGGATTTAATTAACTTTTACATGAAAAATTAGAACCAAAAGGGAACATCACCCACCCAGCGCGAAAAAAAGGTGCATAGTGTTTAGCGTTGAGCACGTGGACTGTAGGAGCGGTTGTGTGTCATGCTGTCAACGAAATGTGATCAGGATGGTGGCGGGACGCATACGCCACTAACGCCATCTGTTAGCTTATTGCCACTTGGCGATTTGTGGCGGCCATGTTTTTACACAAGTGGCTGAGTCTAACTTGAACGTCTGTCTGCGGTTTAATCATCAAATTTTTAATCATATGTAATAAACGTAACGCTCTGCTTCCAAACGCAATTCACAGAGCTGGTAGCGGTCAGACAGCAAAATAATACACCCGATTCTGTTTTTGCACGGGGAATGCGTACCGTGCAAAAAAAAGTTTTCAGTTCAAAATTTCAAAAACCGTGCAAGAAGAGGAACACCATTTCTCGACGTTTCATGCAAAAATAAGGTTTTGGCGAAAAAAAATGTATGGAAACTTTTTTTGCACGGCCGTGTAAAAAAATCCGTGCAAAAACAGAATCGGGTGTATTATTTTGGTCACTAAACCAAAATGGTCAAAATAGGGGGTCATGCACAAATTACGTCACGCTCCGAGGGGGGGGCGAGGGTCAAGCCAAGCGTGACAAGCCTTACAAAAATTTCGGAGAACTCATACAAAAAACGTGACAAAGGGGGGGAGGGGGTCAAAAAAGTTGAACTACATGAATTTTGGAAAACAAACTTGGGAATATTTTTTGAAGCAAAATTCCTGTTCATGAGGAACTTACTGGCAAACATTCATTGAAGATTTTGAAGTAGAGATACAAAACGAATTACTTGAAGAATTTCTCAATAAATCGAAGGAAAATTTATGGTTTTAGACAAAGTTGTGGCAAAAATCGTGAATGAATTACAGAAAACTCCTGACGGAATTCAGATATCAAAACCAAGCAAAAAATGGAAACTCAGGCTAAATTTATGTCAAATTAAACCCTTTCTTTCAAATAAACAATAACTCCAGAAAACGACGAACTCGAGACAAACGAGAATGGTATGCAAAAGCAATTAGAAAATGATTCCATGCATACTTAAAATATTTAAACTTCAACTGAACGTTTTCAAAAACAATCATATCATTTGATGGCAACTCCTAGCCTCACGTTTTTTTTTGATACACGTCCCTGAAAATGGCTTTCTTGTATACTTAGATTATGAAGTAACAGTAAACGATTGAAATCGCATATTTGCATCAATTCATGAACAGGTGGATTTGATGCTAGAGAACAGCCGCTGATATTACTATTGATGAATGATTACGTACGTTTTCCATTGGAAATGTCTACGAAATATTCACCTGAACTCTTCCAGAAAGTTAGCTGGGTGTCCCTACTTTTTCTTCAGTCAAGGATCTTGACACTTTGGTTTCCAAATCACATTATAGTTGTTTTTATAACAAATATCGGACGAAGACCACACACTAAATTTCCTGATCGGTAGGTAGCGTTGGGTCACGATGACAATGTCTAAAAATAACGCTTTGATGTCTACATGTACACAACGATATATGCGTCAAATGTAGACTGCGCAATGGTGATTCCATGTGGTTTGGGGTAATCGAGTTCAGTTCGCCTCCGAGCGCCGGGGTCGCTCAAGGGACTCCCTAGCTTGTAGTTTGAAGGGCCCATGTAGCAAATAAGGAGTCGTGGGTTTGATTCCCACCGGAGCACATGGTTTCTTTTGGCAGTTTCAATTTAAATTTTTACATTTGACACGTGTTTCGTCGTAAACTTCAAAACTTCAAAACCTTATTACAACAAGTATCTATTTCTTACTGTTTGTATTTGAAAAGCTAACCCAGCCTTAAATTTCATTATCATCTGATCCCAGAAATAGTGACTTTATTGAACATTTTTCTGAACAAAAGTGATTTTAGTTACTTTTTGTTGGAAATAGTGACTTTTTAGTGATCAGGTCGAAAAAAGTGACTTACAATCAGCCCTGAATTAATGAAAATTTAAAAGTGTTATATCAAAAGTTCATTGAAATCGGCTGAAAACTGTGGAAATTAGAGCCAAACGATCACGAAAATTTGATTCTGAAAAATAAATCAGGGATGCAAAGGTTAATTAAAATACTGTGCCTATCATACGGTACAAACATATGTCCAACTTTGATGTGCTTATTTTGATTAGTTTAATGCTGACATCATTCTTACCCTTCATTGTCTTTTAACCGTTGAAAAGCATCTTTAACATTCCACAAAGTAAAAACTGGTTGATTTTTATATGGTGACTCTCATCGCTACACAGTGGCGAGCTTCCATAGAAATGTCGGAAAAACCTTAAATGCATCCGAAGTCGAATGAAAATGATATCCTATTAACTTTCTTCGATATCAGATATCATTCCGTTGGAAATAACCATAGGGGGAGATCCCCAGTACCGGACACTTAAGCCACTAAATACATAATTCCAAAAATATTGGTTTCATGTGATCCTGTTACCCATTTATGATAAGTATTATCATCAGGGATTGAATTCTGAGAAAATTGAGAGAATCTCCCTCGTATCGCTCTCTGAATATAAATTTTGTCATTACATTTTGATGATGTATTCTAGTACCAAATTGACTAATCATAAAATGTGGCTCCCAATACCGGACACAATCTGCAAAAGGCTCGATTTCTGTAAATTTGTACAACTTCGAAAGTTTTCACTTCAGGAATAGTATTTCATAGCCAATATAATGCATTTGCAACATTTATAAGAACAATTTAAGTCTTACTTAGTTTGCAAGATGTCCTTCAAAAACATTTTTTCATATATGACGAAAAATAATAATAAGATGTTGTTCTGAATGTTCATTCTTCTTATTTTTATTGCATGTTTGATACCATGCACGTCAGAATCTATGGAAAATTAATGTATTTTGAGACACTGGTTCAAAAATTACAAATTATGATTATATTCGATCATGCTTACATGATCCAAACTATTTTGCCATATTCAAAATAATTACAAATTAGACTCATATTTAAGGCGATACGTCAACTTTTCAACGATTTTCAAACATCTCTACTTTTTTAAAAGGACATGCATGTACATTAGACTGATGCAAATTTTGAAGTTTTTGCTCCCCTATGCTCAAACGATGTCAATTATGATGAAAATGATCCTCCCAAAATTTGAAGTGATTCGGAAGAAATTTGGTTGTGCACACGCTATTTGAAGTTTATATGGAAATTACTATGGAAAAAACAAATATTTTGTGTTCACTCCTCTAACTGCTCGTCATAATAATATATGGAAAAGTAAACACACTCATCTTATGTGAAAACTTCCCAGCTACAACTTTGCCGAAGACCACATTTCGATGGGACGTAATGATAATTTGTTATTTTTGATAACAAAGTGTAAATCATGCTGAGATGATCATTCAATTAATTTCAGAGCAACACTGCTTTTTTGCTTTAGAACATAGTAGCCTGGATTACTTTGATCTATTCTTTCCGCCAGGAGCACCACTGTTACCTGCCGAACAGTTGGTGAAGCATGCTACATGCAAACCAACTTTATGATGATGAATAACAATTTATCCTGTGGTCCAATCAAAAAGTGGTCTTCGGCAAAGTTGTAGCTGGGAGGATTCCCCATTTGAAGAATTTGTTCACTTTTCCATAAAATATCATGACGAAGAGATAGAGGGCTGAACACAAAAGATTGGCATTTTCCATAGTAATCTCCATATAAACTTCAAACGGCGTGTGCACAGTCAAATTTATTCCGAATCACTTCAAACTTTGGGAAGATGCTATTTACCATAGTAAAAATCGTTTAAGCATAGGGGAGCAATCATTTCAAAATTTGCATCACTCTAATGTACATCCTTGAATGTGATTTTACGCAAACATTACTCTCCATAATAGCTTTACTTTTTTATTTTATTTTTTTATTTTTTATTTTATTTTTTTTTTTATTGGATCATGATTTCTCAATTTTGCGACTTTGTCCAGTATTGCGTGCTGCTCGGTACTGGGGGATTTCTCCCTAAAACTGAAAATTCGATTTTCTAGTGAAATAATTTCGAATTATTCGTCCAGATTAAGATTTTTCATCCAATCAAACAAAAAGGCTAGTTTTCCATAAATTTTGGTTGTAATGCAATATGTGTACATAAACCTAAAATAGATACCGTCAAACGGGGCTTCTTTTGACATTATTTCCACATTCCTCAACTTTGAAGATTTTTATCTCTAAGAATTGTGGATAGATTTAGATAATTCTTGCATATATCAAAGTTGTATATGTACGTAACAAATGTGCAAAATATGAAGCAAATCCATCAAGGAATAAAACAAATGCTTGGATAGCGAAAAATATGTGTCTTTCAAGACAAAAATGGGGCTACTTTGGACACTTTAAGAGAGCAATACGATTTGTTAATAAAATGATTATTTCGCCTGAATTTTGAACTAATTATATAGATTTTTTGGCTATTAAGACATTGTTGAACGTTTTTTGTTGATCAACATAATTCAGAAAATTGTAAAATGTGTAAACATATACATACCTTTACCGCAAAACATGTTATTCATAGTTTTTAATTTCCAGTAAGAAATTTAAAGTTTACTTCCTTTTAAATGAAACCGTCAGTTACGAACGCTTGATTGTTTAAGTGGATACATACGAATTATGCAACTACCAAGTACAGCGACGATTAAGAAGGTCTGAATAATAATGATTAACATTCGTTCTGATTCTTAATATTATATGAATGATATGTAGAAGGATCGCATTAATTCCTGTAACTGAAAGCAATTTTTATATAAAGTGCAACGCATGAAGTACAAGAATAATGTTTCGCAAGACCGTAAACAATTTAAATTTTACTTTTGTTAGAAGTATTTTGGTTCTCAATAGTTTTGAGATGGCTTAAGGGTAGTTTATTTTTAGCAGATGAAAGATGCCATTGCCTTGTACTACAGATTCATGTAAAATATGACCGTGAATTATTTTTTTTTTAAAGAAAAATATTATGAGTTTACTATTTATACGTACTAAAATATACATATTTTATATATATTAACTTTTCCGAATCCTTGGTTTATTTTTATTTTGTGTTGTTAAATATACAAACCAATCATTTAAAATAAAAAAAAGTCGTAAAATTAAGACCTTTGATCAATTATTTTTGCAAAACAACAATTTTTCACATAAAACTATCACAAATTTCTATGAAACATGATGATTCGATAGTTTTATGACGCTCCCAACAAGTTTCCACGATATGTGGAAAATTCAAACAATGTTTACATAGCAAATGTTTTGTGCCTTGAGAATATGTATTCGGAACTTTTCAATATATTTGCTTGTTTATCCTGTTATTGTTGATGTTGAACCAAAAATTTTTCATCTCTGGTTGTAGAGCATATATTGGTTAATAAAAGTGCTGAAGACACAAAATAGCTCAGATTAATATTTATGCTGCGAATAAATCAAAAACGTGAGTGTCCAAAGTAGCCCCCGGAATCAAAAGTAGCCCCGTCTGACGGTATACAACTTCAACTTCCTTTTAGTAATTTCAATAAAATTTCAAACGAGTTATGAAACAGAATGCAGATGCAAAAGGGGCAAAGAGGGACAAGAAAAACTTTTCGACGTTAGAAAGTATAGGTCATTTGTCGCTTAATAATGGATGACTCATTTTCCCGAATCACTTCACATAAAACGGACGGAGTTTTTAATTCTTCCAAATTTATTTTATTTCATAAATCACACAAAGCTTTTTATTTTCAAATTTATATAATACTGAAAAATTTGACAACATTCTTCTTTGAAGTCAAGCGTAAACATTGTTCTACACACAAATCTAGCTTGCAACAGTCAGTTCAGGTTCATGCTAAATTATGCTCTTTAATAATAGTAACTTTATTAGGATTGCAAGAACATTCTGCCATTACTTTCTACAATATTTGATAGGAAAAAAAACTGTACTTCTATCAAGTAGAAATAAAATCTGATGAGAAAATGCTAAATTAGTAGAAAAATTTATTCTTACTAAGCCTGTACATTAATTTTACGGACAACTTAGGCAAAATTGTCTTCAAACCCATTAGCAGAGTAGATGAAAAAACCGAATTTAGTACTATACCATTTAATTCCACTAGAGTTTGTATCCTTTGGCAGATACGCCTTACAGTTGAGGTCGAAATACGCGTATCTGTCAAAGGATACAAACTCTAGTGGAATTAAATGGTATAGTACTAAATTCGGAATTTTCATCTACTTATAGGTATTCTACTAAACAGCTCGAAGATTTATTACCATTAGCAGAATTTCTCAGACTCCTTAGGTTATTTTTTTTTTCACAAAATTCAGGGTGTATTTACTTAATTCTTAGCCGGATTCGTATGAAATTCTGCACAATTACCTTGCAAATTTTAAAAAGGACTTTAGAATGGAGATTCTAAGGGTGTCCTTAAAACAATTCATAAAGAAATTTACGTTGGATTTTAGCAAAATGTCAAGCAGGATTCGCCCATATTTCTAGGCAAGATTTTCAAATAATGATTGATAATGGATGAGATTGTAATAAAATTCTTAGTAGGATTCTTATAACACCTTTGTAATGTTTCTAATACGAAATTAAGAACAAGATTTTCAACGATTTCTAAACACCGCTCTTACAGTAATTCTTACTGAATCCTTAGTCCTGCTCGAAAACGATTATCTTGTCAAAAAAAAAAATGTTGGAAATGTTTTGGCCCGCCGCGCATTATTATTTCTAAGACATGGCCCACGGTTCAAAAAGGTTGGGCAGGCCTGACCTGAATTAGATGTTCAACGAAGTGCTGCTTCCACCTTTCGATCAGCTCACGTTCTTCCGAGAAGAGGTGCAAAAAGAGATCCTTGGATATCTCGAATCGTGGAATGCAGCCTTTTCCGATCGGCACAGCTGCTTCATCTGCGTTTATTTTCTAAAAGAAGCAGGTCTGCTGCTTCCGTTATTTTTTTTTCCGCCCTATCTACCCTAGAGGAAACCTAAAGTTAAGTTTTTCAAGGTATCACTTTTTGTGTCTAAACGGAAAGACTTCCGTTGCAGTTGTTGCAGTCTCTTTATAGATTAAAGAATCTTTAAATCAATAAAAAAATCGTAGGCCACAGCGCCTTCTATGGTCGAAAAATAAATTAGAACAGTTACAAACTTCAAGGTCCTTTAAATCCCCGTTAGAGTTGACGAATTTCGCTCAAAAAAGTGTTTGAGAAGGGGGGGGTTGATTGAGGTTTTTGTAGTTTGATTATTTTGAGCCATCCTTGTATACATTTTTTAAGTAAATTCAGTTGTGATTATCAATGGATTATGACTTTCTTGTCAGAATTCTTCTGTGAAAACTCTACAAAATTCTTGAATAAATTTCCGTCGATATAGCTTCTGGTAGAATTCATGCTGACGCAGGGGTACAGACAAAATTCTGGGAGAACATTTAGCCGAGCCACTGACGAAAGTTCAAGATGAATTCGCAGCAAATTCCTACAAAAACGCTTATCAAAATTACTACACGATTTTTGGCAGAACTTCCAGCTGACCAACATGCAAAATTCATAGTTCTCAATAGAATTTGAAATAAACCTGCTTGAAATTTTAAATATATTACAATGTTCTCAAAATCCTTAAATCAATTATATGAATGCGCCGTCCACAAATTACGTAACGCTCTAGGTGGTGGGGGGAAGTGGGGGGAAGTAGGCTCAAGCGTTACGGCTCATACAAAAAATAAAAAAAAAATTATACAAAAAGCGTTACGGACGAGGGGAGGGGTCGAAAATTGGCAAATTTAGCGTTACGTAATAAATGGATGCTGCCGAAGACACATGAAATGTATTCGCCTCTACTCACCGGTTTCTTCAGCTGGCTCTTGAGGTACTCGTACTTCTGCTTGTAGTCTCTCGAGTAAGGCACCGCCTGGCCGGCAATCTTTGGATTGGACAACCGCGGATCGTCCCACTGGGTCGTTCGGGTATTGTGATCGATGAAGAAAGTGCGTCCGTCGTTGTGTACCCGTTCCTCCCATCCCTCGGGCAGCGGTCCCAGTTCGTCGTCCAGGTGCCGTGCGTTAGCATTGGCCCCACCAGCGCCCGCCGCGCCACCCGCTTGGCCGCCACCGTTGGCCGCCGCGTTTGGTATAATGCTTGCCACCCCGGTCCGTGGATCCACCCAAGAGGTTTTCTTGTTGATGTGATCGATGAAGAACAATCGCCCGTTAGCTGCATACTGCATGGTCCAACCAGGTGGCAGGCCTTCCGAACTGGGCAGCGGGGGTTGCCCGGCGGGAGCTGTTGGACCGGATAGACTCGAGGGTCCGTCAGTTGTCTGTAAAAACAGTAGAGGAGGTAAAATTTGAACCTGATTTTTTGATGGTTTGTGATTGTTAAGAGAAAAGAAATCAAAGCACTACCAACACCTTGTTATTTCTGTTAAGGTGTAGATTATCTACTGCTAGAACTATATTAGTCTTTGACCGAGGTACCAATCTTGTGGAATTAATAAAATGTGCAAAACTTTCACCCGGAGTTAGTGCGTAAATGCGGAAACTTCCTCAACCAAGTCCTAACTAGCAGTGAGGGAAGCAAGTTTTTTTGGACAGTCTAATTAGAAGACGGATCAACTGTTGAAGGTTATGAACCCGTACCTCCCTACTGCTGCCTCCGGTATCGTTAAGTAACGAGCTGCTATCATTGCTGTTGTTGTTGACCCTGTCGCTGGCATTGTTGTCTTCCGGCGAGTGTCGTCCGTTTTCCAGCGAACTTCTGGGTGCAGGTACTGGAGGCTGTGGAGCTAGACGTCTGCCACTGGTCGGGGTATCGCCTGCTGTCGGTGGCAATGGGGCAGGTCGGATTGGTCTACTACCGCTCGATAGCGACGAGGACGATGGCGACGGGGATAGACCATTTCTTCGCAGGTAGGGTAGATAGGAGGGTTTTCAACAAAATAAAACATAAAATAAGATTTAGGTCAGAACGTGGTACTTGATAAGGTGATAGTCAACCTGCTGTTGTTGTTCGTGGCACTGCCGCCAGTGGTATTCAGGGAGGTAACGGATCCACTCAACGATCGATCCAACCGGACATTAGCATTGTTTTCTGAAGTGATACTCAGGTTATCCTATGATGAACGAAAAACAGAACACAAGTTGGTTTTGAATTGGATAACTAGGCATAAGCCGCATGGCGGTCCAGCGAGAAGTGATATTGAATAAACTAAACCTTGATCCCACATATACTAGGGGTAGGTGGAGGCTTTTGAGCATGTCAAGCATTTGTATTTTGAATAAAAGTTACCTACACAGCTAGTTAAGATTAACAACATCGGTTAAATTTTACTGGAATTTTGGACTACGGAGTTTCCGGTTTGAATTTTTCTATTACTAAATGTTCGGTAAATCGAAAAATTCAAATTAAAAAGATCTTCCATTTATATTTGAAATAGTTGTCATTCAACCATAAAAGCTTAAAACTACCAATTGCATAATATTACAAGTTGTCAGAGGTGAATGAACCGCGTAGTTTAAAACCTCTATAATTAACTAAATAAATATTACAAGTACCATAGAGTGCCGTAATGCGCTGAATCAGGCAACGTGCTGAAATAGGCACTTTACTATATATGTATACCCTAGTAATCACAAGCATTACATCATTGCATTATTTTTTTTTAATTCAGCATTATGCTCTCCCTGAAACCACTATTTTTTTTTCAAGTTGTTTTAAAAAGTTAATTTCTATAGCGTAGAACCAGAAAATGGCCAACAAACACGCTTTTCATTATTTCACAAAGTATACTTCTTTAGTTCAAAATTTAACATTCATTGATAGTATTGATTGTAAAGAAACAAACACAAATAAATTAAAAATAAATGATAAGAAACATACGGAGATAGAGCAGGGTGCTCACTATGCCCCGCCTACCCCTACATCGCGCATATATAATTAAAATACAAATTTGCAAACTGGTTAATAGCGATCGCAAAATTTCCCTATTCCGTACCGAGAGCAGCAAATATCAATCGTTTCGATCGAAGCCAAACAACCAGCTCATATGATCTCACATTCTCGCAAGCGTGAATGTGTCCGAACTGGCCAGTACGAAGCTGCGAAATATGAACTACGTTTTTCGTCCGGTGTTATCAGTTGCTCGTAGTTCTCTTGAAACCGCGATCCCGCGTGGATGCACTGTGAAACATTATTCTGCTGCCTATGGTACTAATTAGTAATTAGCCGAACACCGAGCCAGACAAGATGAAACTCATATACGGGTAATGGAAATTTTTAATTGTCGCTTCCCAATCAACGCCTCACTGATATTCTTTTCAGGGCTTTGTTCTTGATATCCATGATCTACCAGTCAGCGATTGCCATCGATAAGATTCATACGTGTTTTCCGGGCAGCGTCAAAGAAATCTGCATCCTGGGCCATGTATTCTACAACAGATCTCACGATACCAGGCACATATTTCCGCAGAACTACTCCATAGTTCGAATTGGCAACGATGGTTGGTCGAAGGCAATCGATTCCGTCATTCGAGTATTCGATCGACAGCTGTATGCAGAACTCGGCCATCCACCAGCAGTAGAGATCCTGGACTCCGAAGTGGAAATGCTGGAGATACCACGAGCACTACGCCACGCGAACTTTGCGGATAATCGATTGGAAACATTCTGGATTGAACAAGGCACCGATGAACCTCTGTTATCCTATGTGGATCTCAGTCGGAACAGTATATCCAATTTGATTAACATCTCCGTTTTCGTGAACCTGGAAAGTATCTACCTGTCCAGCAACCGCATAGAAGCCCTCGAGCTGAACGTGTTCAAGAACTTTGCTAAACTCAAACTCCTGAACCTCAACTACAACCGAATCACTGCTCTCACCGGAGATTACTTTCCATCCTCCCTGACCTACCTGGGACTCTACAACAACGATATAAAAACCCTCAACTACAGTGCCCTTCAGCTTCCATCGCTGGAATTACTCAACCTGGAGCGCAACTATCTCAGCACGTTTGATGCGGCCAGACTGCTTCTCGGTTTACCGAAACTGCGGATGCTCCGCATAGGACACAATTCACTGTCCCATGAGACACTCTACTCGGCGCTGGAAGTGCTCAAGCAGCACAACGTCAGCTTCCGGGATGAATCGGAGGAGGTTGCCTGCTACTACAGTACCGAGGAGATTGAAGGCGTTTGTATGGAGCGCCAAACGATGGGCAGCGGATGGCCAAAGGCAGTCGTTCTCAGCATCCTGACGATTGTGATTGCTGTTTTGTTTGTACTGGTGGTGCGCTGGGTGTTCATCGCCATGAACAAGTGAGCAACTCTTAATCGGGCGTTGGCGGCTATCGTCAAAGCTTCGCGTTATTAATAGGAAGCGGTGGTGCAAACCTTTGCGAATTAGACAAAGGGAGATAAGACCAAGAGGCTGTTTACCAAACATGACATCAAATGGGGGGAACATGGTACTAATCACAGCGTCATTGAATTGGACGGAAATGGCGGAAAAGCTGAATGGTGAAGTTCTGTAGAAATCGAAATGCAAATAAAGTGTAATCTCGTGTCGGAAATGATTTAGATTTATCAGTTCCTGTCTGTTGTTCTTCGTCTGTTGACGTAATTGTAACGTAGTGCAAGTCCTCTAGTTTTGAATAGCTGAAATTTAAATTATGCATAATTCGTGATGAAATTGAAAAACTACAATCAGCCAAAAAAAACTGTTGAAATGTGTTGCAATGGTTTATAGCAAAAGATATTGAAACTTAAATCCCTCAACCCATAGCTACTAACAAGAAAGTGTCTAAAAAAGAAGACCCTTGAGAAGGTAAAAGTCGTAGTGGTAAACTTGTAGGAATTCCACATCGACTGGACTGAAGGTTGTGGGTTTGAATTACTTACGAAGCAATAAGAAAAATCTACTGGATAAAATACCGTGGAATTTCATAGAGTACCCTATGGAGGAACTTCATCAAAAACCACTGGACAAATTTACTGAGAAATCCTGAAGAATTTTATGTATAATCTCGTAAAAAAATCTTGAATTATTTGTTAAGGAATCTATGGTAAATTTTCTGAAAGAATTCCTGGTGGATTTTCCGAAACAATCTCTGGAGAAATTTCTAAACAATTCCTGTGTGAATCCATTTAAGATTTTTGCTGGAATTCACTTGGAAACAGAAAATCCCTAAAATACGTTCTTCAAAAACTCTGGAATAAGCCATGGTAGATTTTTCTAAAAAAAAAAAGTTGTTTGAATGAATCGAAGATTTTCTGTGAAATGGAGAAATCGGCTTATCAGGGGGCCACTAAAATCCATTTTTGAAATTCCCGCTTTTGTCCTGTAATTAAAAACTTTACTTTTGAACAAGCTTATAAATTTTCCCGGTTTTTAATTGTGCTAATATGGAGACGGACGGATCCTATTATTCGCACTTTCAATTCTCTTCAGCAGTTTTTTTTAGTTCGAAAGCTTTTGATACTCATAGTTTGCAACAATATGTGCCTTACTTAAGTGTATCTCTGCCGAGATTTAGACAAATAAACCTAACAGAAAGTATTTCCAATCCTTTGATTTTTTTCTTTATAGTTTGAAGTGAAGTTTGAAGTGAAGATAAAAGAAGGCTACACATTTGAAGCTCTTATATTGTTTTCAAGCATAATCGGATTTATTGTCATATAAATAGAATACATCTATCTATATAAATAAAAATGGAATGGTGTTTGTATGTCACGAAATGGCTTCCGAACGGGTCAACGGATTTGAATGATTATATTTCCGTTTTGTTCATCAAGTGTTCCGACGTGTTTGTGTGTATAAAAATCCCAGGATATTCACCGGGAAAGTCGGAAAAACAAGCGTGAAAGAAACCGTCATTTTGTATGGGACGATTTATAGCGTTTTGAACAGCCTACTTGATGGCAAAACGAAGTTTGCCGGGAACACTAGTTTACCATAAAAATGTAATCAGGGTGGTCACCAAATATCGATTTTGAAATTCTCACTTTTTTCCGGTTTTTAATTGAGAGGCCCATGCGCAAAAGGATGACCCTTTGGTCGGCTTTTCAACTGAATATACTAAAAATTCTAATTCAAGCTTTTCATCTGGAATTTTAGGTGATTTTTCCGTCCAATAAGAAAAATAATAATACTCGGGTTAGTTTTTTTGGTTCCCGTACAGTTAGTACGAAAAATTACTGAAAATGCTTGAAACTAGGTTTCTGTCACTTACAGTCATTATTTGCTTCTAATTCCCTCAATTGTGCCAATAGGATAGTTTCTACTCTTGGCATTTTTGATTCACTTCAAAAACTAGCACTCCCGGCAAACGTTGTAATGCCCAGTAGGCCGTAGAAGCGTTGAAAATAATACCGAAGATTATGTCAAATTTACATTACCTGTTTTCTCAACTTTCTTGGACGATTTTCAAAAATATTATTCCACTCAAACACGTCGGAGCTCTTGAGGACAACAAAAGTGACAACAAAAAAATGTTCAAATCGGTCGTCTCGCTCAAGCCAACTCGTAACATACGAACACCATTCCATTTTCATTTATATAGATAGTTATGCCAGAGGCGTCGCGTCCACATGTGCAACATGTGCACTGCACAGGTGGCAACTTGTTCATCCTAACCGCCTACAATATGTACTACTTTTGAAGTACAATTCAATAATTCTCTTAATAATATTAAATTTAGCCTATTTCGTTATCTTTGTTATTGATAGCTTGTAACGCAATTTTCATCTGAAAAAATATCTGTTGGTTAATTTTTGCTATGCAAATCAAATGCAAAAGCTGTTTGATGCGATGCGCGATTTGTGACCACATTTTCTCTACGCGCTAAGCATGCTGCATGCTACGCAACATTTTGTTCCACGCTACACTTCGCTGCTGTGACGATGAAGACCAACGCGTGCACTCTCATCGGGAAACGGGCTGCCGTGCATCGTACACGCAATTCTGTATATGTGGTAGAAAGCTTTTTGAACTACAAATGCGAGTGTGTAAATTGCCAAAGCGTCAACTCTGCCCGGTGCACAGTTTTGCTACATTACCAATCCGATCGGTGCTAGCGTGCGAATCGGAGAGATAAGAGAGAAATCAGTCTACTGGAGAGATCTATTTTGCTTGCTCTCTTTTGACCTTGGCGTCTTCAGCATCACCAAGCTTGTGGTGTGAAGTCAGGTGGATTTTTCGGGCGGCTGACGGTAGGAACTTCCTACTAGGAAGTTTCTTCTCGTTTGGCACTCGCGCTGCTGTTTTTTTAACTAAATTCTGCCGTGAATCGCAAGTCAGTCCCATCTGTAAAAAGTAGGCATTGAGAAAATGGGCTGTGAAGTTTTCAAACTCTTTTTCCATGCGAATATTCAAAAAATTCCAGAGGATTGGAATATGTTCCTATCATGATGACACTTTCACAACTTGCTTATCACTACGATATCTTTCCGAGAAAAATATAAAGATGATCAAAACAATTTATATTTTTGTGTTCCACGGTGCGAAAGTCTGTAGTGGGACTGATATGCGGTTACTTTTCATTATGGGACGATTTGACTTGCTGTTTTTTCCTAATTTTTCTGAACAAATCATATTATTTCATTAGTGCAGCTGAAAGAGCATTGGAAGAGATGTTGAAAACTGAACTCAACTCAATTTTGACTAAAATGCAGATGGGACTGACTTGCGATTCACGGCAGTAAACTGATTAAAAATCTCGCTTTGCACATACAGCGCGGGGGTACTTGCAATGGTCAGTTAGATGATAAACAGAAAATAAACTCAAGAGGGGTGTATTTTAAAAGCGAGAATTTTTCAAAAGGTGTGCACTACACGATGATACCGATCTTGAATTAACTATATGTAAAGATATGTAAGCTATGATTGTAGTATTGCAATATTAGCTAGAATCCAGTGTTTTATAAGTCTTCACTGATGACCCACATAATTATAATATTCAATTTTACAATTTGCCCATAATGATGACTAATCATCAAAATTGAGAAAGTGTTGGTTGAGTTAATAAATCAAACAAAACAACCCGATTATCACATAAAATCTTAAATATTTTGAATCAACTGAGAGATAGCCAGTGGTTACACATTTTTATTAATTTTAAAAAAATGGTTTGTATCCAATAATGCAAAAATAATATGACAGTAAATTTAAAGCGCACAGGTTGATAATTAAACCACGCGACGCCTCTGAGTTGTGTCCCTCTTGTGCATCCTGTTACACTATTTCAAATGTTTCAATCTAAAATCTTTCGATTCTTCATACAAAAGAAAAGTTCACTAAAGCAAATAAAGTTTATGGTGAGGATGAAACAAAGCCCCACTAAACTAAAGAAAGTTATGAATCCAATATGTCCAAGGCTTAATTTTGCCAGGAGTTTTGAAACTCTGATTCAAAACATTGAGTCATAAGTTAGTAAAAAAAATCAAGCCCTGGTAATGAGAGAAAAAAAACAAACGATTTCGAAACATTACCAATCAATTCGAAACACTTCTAAGAACTTTAGTGTAGCAAAGTAGACTATTTAATGTTATTTTTCCATCAATACGGATTCTTAATGGAAATATAATAAACCATATCAATTTTCTACAACTTATATTTGGTGGTTTGTAAATTTAGAGCTTTAAGATGTTCGTTCAAAATGGTTTTCCCGGTGACTCAAATTCCCGGTTTTTCCCGAAGGATTAAAATTTCCGTCTTTTTCCCGCTTTTCCCGTTTTTCACGGTTCGGTGGCCACCATGTGTAATCCAGTGTTTCGGAGTGCTAAAACCTCCTGCAAGAAGTTATCAAACTTAGATACTAAATTTCGAGGCAAACATGTTAGCGAAAAGTTGATACACATTTCGAAACGTTGATAACCATTGACAAAAGTGAAACATTATTAAAAAGCATAAAGTAGCAAAGTAAACATTAAATCATTAATTTTTAAATAAATAATTTCCAATGATAGTTATTTGTCCAAAATTACCGATGCTTCAATAATCAAGCAAACGCTTTTCTCGTTTTGCCCGGTTCGGTGGCCACCCTGGTGTATGAACTACCAGAGTTCCCTGAAGGAAGGTTTACTCAAATCTTGATTGATGACCACACTACGCTTATTGGGCTAATTAACAATTATTAGGGTGTTACAGCTTCCTCTTTTTGCGTGGGAAAGAAAGATAATACCGAGTAACTATTGGGTATTTACGAATTTCTGGTAAATTTTTCGCGGTGCTTCGATTCATTCCATAATAGATTCTGTACCAGATCCTTGGCGAATTAAAAAAAAGCTTAGATGGTTTCAATCGAGGACACGGCGATATTCTAGAGCAAATTCCTCTTGCATTCGTTTGCAAACTATTTGCAAGATCATGGTTGGATTGCTTTCGGGTTTCATAACGAATTCATAGAAGGATACTTTTCGCACTTCTGGAAAACGCACAATTATAAGTATGATATCTTACAGTTTCGGGACGGAATCTCAGAGATTATTAAACAGGATGCTTACAGTATCTTCAACAGGATTCCACACAATCCTATCCAGTATTACCATCGAATTCCAGTCATAATTTTCACATATTCTTAGCAGAGGTTTCAAGCAAAATTTTTGGCAGATTCCGATCTTATCCCGAAAGGACGAAAACCAGAAGGCAGAATTCTATAAGGCGGAAAGTACCGAAAGGCGAAAAGATCCGAAAGGAAGAAGAGACCGGAAGGCAGAATATACCGAAAGCCAGGATCGACCGAGAAGCCTAAAGTACACGCTAAAATTAGCATTATGGAGGATTCCAAAACATAAATCGCTTTCGTTTACAGTACCATCTAGGGGGCATGATGGATTCCAGTAAAAGCGTATGTGGCTTGGGGTTGACTGTACACTTTAGCGTTGTTACCCCTTTACTCCCATTCACATGGGAAAATTATGCGTTTATGGGCAGAATACGTCTCCCTACTCATAAATGATTCTCACGGTGCTCCCTTGACCGTTATTATCAGAAAAAATCTCCATCAAACCTGTGCTCACCAGTCGATTTCTATAGCTGAGCTGCATGTCTGGGCAAAATTTTAAAAAATAGTGGGGCTCGTTTTTAAGTTTAATTACAGAATATATAGTTATTTGTAACTGCTGGGAGGAGTTTTAAATGAGAAGATAGACGAAATTTAGAGTTACGTTCTTTTGGAAGCGTAACCATTGAAAACACTAATTTCCATAGATTAATTTGGCATTCTTATACCTCTGGGCATATTCAAATGTTTTCAATGGCACATTGCACTTATATGCCGCCAAAGTATTTCACAATCAACTGATTTTCCATAGGCTCGAGTGTTTTAAGGCATTACGGAGCCAATTTCAACATGTAACCAAATTAGTTCTTGTAGCACAATATTCTGCCTAGTTTGGTGAACCCATGTACTCACGATTCATATTATTTTACATGCAATTGATTGTTACCTGTTGTACATCGAAGCGAAGTATACGTCAAGGAATACTTTATGAGTTCAGTTTTCGGTTATGGGTAGCAGTGAATGGAATAAAATAAAATTAACAACGTAGAAAGCAGCGATACAAAATGGAAGAAAACAATGTAAAGTTTAGAACATCCGTTGTTATTTTGTTCAATGGAGTTCAAAGTTGTAGCATTTACAGAGCTTAATTTTAAGTGTTTTTCTTTGTCAGTTTGGAAAACTTTGTGAAGCTCCTAAAGTATGATTTTTTTTCGTTTGTGATGAGTCATAGCAGCTGGTGAGTCTTTACTTCACAAGCACAGCCTGCGATCGAAAACAAATAAAAGTTTACATGGAAATCTTCAGTTTGTGTAGCATTGAAACCATAATCCGATAGGTAGACCAGCAGGTTATCAACAGGGCCACAGAACAATTTACGATTTTCCGGTAATCAAAACTTACGTAAAATCCATGAATAACTCTGTTTTAACCATATTTTATAAATCTTTTCAAAATTATACCCCTTGTCTTTGAATTCTATCACCCCGAATTCCTGAAGACCATCTCTACAAGTTCAAGTTTCTTGAATGGCATTACTTCGAATTCCATTATCACGGGACAATGTCATGCAAGGTAATTATATATTCGGGACAATAGCATTCAGTGTAATAGTGCGTTCAGGCCCGAGGAGGAACAAATAACTCCCCAATAACTTATGCATACCATATTTTGGTATCATACCAAAATTAGGTATTGTTCAGTTGTCAATACCTCAATTTGGTATTATAGTGGTATTGAAAAAAATCTTGAAAACAATTAAAAATACTTCATTGAGGTATTGAACAGCTATTGAGGACTGCTGAAGGTATTGAACTACTATTGAAAAATTTCACTTTTATATGAAAATCCATCAAGTATTATTGAGGTATTACAATACCTGATCTAATTATCAGCTTGGTATTTGTAGAATATGCAGAAGGTATTATTTGAGGTATTTTACCTCTTATGCAGGGCTCATTCATACCTCATTCAGGTTGTAAGTATTGGAAATTATCTGGTATGGAATACCTCAATTTGGTATTCAGTAGTTATTTTCTTCTGCTCGGGGGGTGATGACAATCGGGTTAATGAAATTCGGAGTTAAGATATAGAGTCTTCTCAAGAGAGTTTGATTTTCAAGAGAGACATGTAACATAAAGCTCTGAAAGTGTTATGATTTTAAATTCAATGAAACCAAGTAATAACGAATGTTTCTTACTTTTCTCTTCACGAATAAGCATGTGAATGGATTGATTGATTTATATAAATTTTTTTCACTATTGTATTTATACAGAGATCTAACGTGTTTGTGTAATCGAAAAAACCGAGAAACCCAAAGGTAAAATTGTAGATTTTTGAAAAATATAAATGTAGTAATGTATGCTACAAATGATCACAAAAGTATTGACAGTGGTCTAGAGTTCTATAGTTTGGCCAATTGTGCATTACCCAGCAATTGAAGTTTATGTTCTGAGGCAGTACAAAATTAGCTGCAATAGCCGGTAGCTTCTGCTTCTTCTTATTGGCATTTCGTCCCCACTGGGACAGAGCCTGCTTATCTACTAGTGTAGAAGAATCCATGGAGATATTAATTGAGAAATTACTCTAGCATTGTTTCAAAGTACTGCAGTAATTCGTGGATGTAATGTGGGTGATATATCTTGGAGGAACTCGATGAGGAACCCCTGGTCCAATATATTGAGAATTTACTGTAAGAGTTCTTAATAGATTTCCTGGAATAATCCCTTGAGGAATTTTTGAGCAATTTATGACGCAAACCGTGAACGGATTCATTAAGCAATCCATATGGAAATGGCTGAAAGAATAACTGGAAAAGCGAAGAAGGAAATGCTTGAAGAATTCTTATAGAGTTTCGTGGAAAAATCACTCAACTAATTTCTTCTTTAAAAATTGTGGAATAAACCTTTGATAATTTTCATTTCAAACCTGTATGAAGCTTTGGATCTGCTGAACAAACTACTGGAGAAATCGGTGAAAGATTTGATGAGTAATCTCTAGAGACTGGAATAGTTTATTCTGCGAATCGGATGAGTCTTGACGATTCGCTTTCACCTCGAGTGCCGTGAGACGACTAATACTAATCAAATGCGGGCGTCTCATCTCACCAAACTCGTATATATCTGAGTTTGAAAAAAAAATTGAGAGTAATCCTGTGCAAACAACTGAAGGTAGTTGCGTTGGATTTTATAGAGCAAAGCCTGAAAAAAAAAACTTGTTTGTGTAATTTCTGGAAAAATTTGAGCAAGAGCTCTAGAGTCCCTGACAATTTTTCAGAACAATCCTCTGGAGAAATCGATAGAAGAATTCCAGAAGATTTCCTTTGAGAAATCTGAGAAGAAATTCTAAGAGAATTCGCGTAAGAGGCTCATAAAATTTGTTTGGAACCTATAGGGGTTTGCACCAGGTTTTACTGCAAGGAGAAAGTGGAAAATAGTAACTTTGGGTAAAAAAAGACACATTAGAGACCTAGCATTAAGAATAGTTATTTGGAATAGTAATTTGCACTAAAGTAATTATATTGTATCTAAAAAGAGAGTTGCTACCAGTATGGCTATTGGAAAATTGCGAATGTATGTATAATTTGAAGCTCATTATGAAACCTTTGAGTATAACAATTTCCAACCTGTGTTAAAGTTTGTAGCCGTGCATGTATCCGTTTATCTGTGGACCCTAATCAAATACGCGATAACTCAAAAGACCAATCAAAGCAGTGAGATTCATTGTTTTTCCGATGCCCTAGCTGAAAAACTTTAGAACGCTAAGCACTTAGCCCTTATGATCCCTAATCAAATAGTACCATAGTTCATAGAATTAAAACACGAGCCCCCGAAAATGCGCTACTCACCAAGTTGCTATTGTTGGCACTGCCGCCCCCGGCACCCGAGCTGTCGCTGGGATCGTTACTGATGTGAAATCTACGCTGGAATGCCGCCGCCGATTCGTTGTTACCGTGCTGCGTGGGCACTGCCGTTGGTCGTTCCCACTGCGTCGTCCGGGCAATGTGATTCACGTAGTAGGTGCGCCCAATCGCGTCCTGCCTCTCCTCCCAGCCCGGTGGCAACGCATCCCCGTTGGACGATGTCGCCTGAGCCGAGCGGAGCTACGAGTAGATTAGAATTTCAATAAGAGATCCCTAGTTCTCAGTGTAACCCTGTGGCACTCACCGCTGCCGGGGAAGGTTGATCGGCCAGGGACCATGCGTTCTGATCGGCACCGTCTTGATCGCGCATCACCGCATGGTAGATGTCCAACGAACCGCGAATCTTCGACCGCAGCATGCCGGTGATCTTCTTCGGCCGAAGCGGATAGTTTTTGGTAGCAATGGCCCGACCTTCCTGCTCCCGGGGAAGGTTAATCAACGTTAGCTCGACCATGCCCAGGAAGCCATCGCGCGTTAGTCGGTTTTCGTCGTACACCTGAAAGACCAGCTTGTGCTCGTTTGGCTTCACTCGGAAGATGAATTCTTCGTTCCACGTCGGATTCAGTGTCTGAAATGGAGAAAATTGAGAAATAGATCTCTGACCATCTTTCATTATAGGCTGACTAAAGGTAAATTGGTATGCCTCTTCTAAACCATTTGCACAGTTTGGGGTTTGAAAATCATTGACAGTGGATTGTTAAATCCAGTTACCAGGGAAGAATACATATCATACAAAGCCAGTAAACATCCGAACCAGTACATGAAGCAGAAATCTGAGGCCAAAAGCGCACAAGACTCTTCGAAACACAAAGGCTGCACTTTGAACGATGACGAAACATACGTCAAACAGCTGCTAAAAATCAGCTTCCCGGTCAAAAGGTTCCCGGTTACATCTTTGATGGTGATATCCCAAGTCTACTTGAGATGCTTGAAAAAGCGTGCATTCCAGTTCATCCGCAAGCATAGGGGCAAAGTCATATTTTGGCTCGATTTGGCCAACTGCTACTACTCCAAGGTGGTTTCTGGAGTGGTATGTTGTCAGCAAGATCGATTTTGTCCCCAAGCTAATGAATCCTCTGAATTGACCGGAATTTCGTCAAACCTAAAAATACTGGACAATTTCAAAGCAGCGACTTCGACAAAGCGGCGAGGTAGTCAAGAACATCCAGCAAATGCGGACAAAATGGAAGAAATATGCTGATTTCACTGTGCGAGCTTTAGAAGGCACCATCAAGAATTGTAGAAATATAATCATCTATAAGCTGTAAAGCAATGATTAATGGACTTATTGAATCCTGAATTCAGCTTTTAGTGCGTATCAATTTACTTTTTGTCAGCTTTTATCAGTAAATGTTGGGCCATTACCTTCCTTTTGGTCTTGGTGACCATAGAATCAATGTTGACATCGCCGACTATCGTATTGACGTCCACCTTCACGTACGGATCACTGTTGCCGAAGATGTCCTTCTTGGTCAGCGAGTGAGCGGCCACCACTTTGATCCGAATCAAACTGGTATCTTCGTCGTTCTGCGGAAAATAAAAAATGAAGAAAATATTCAATTGAATTCATTATCTATAATATGTCGTCATTTTTATTCGAGAGCTTACTAAAAAGGAAAGATATAAGTTTAATTTACCCGCAACATCCTATTTCTTCGAGACTGGTGTCGTTGCATACCACGGAAAATGAACGCAAAAATTCTTCGTCAATGACTACCTTACAGCAATCCCTAATTCACATTGCACAATCACAAGACTATCCGTTCGCAGTTCGCGTTTGGCGCTGCCCGATCGATGTGTGCTAACTAAACCAGCGACTTCGTCGTCAGGAAAACTCCATCAGAGTCCCGTTCCCGTTCGATAAACTGAGGTATACTGCCTTATCGCTGATAAGCTCCCACCACAACACGGTGATAACGGTGCTGACAAGATAAGACGGAGCGAATATCTACCCCTGACGAACTTGCGACGAGGATATGGCGTTCGGGCCTTACAGGTATTAGGTAGCCGAACAGAAGTGAGTGACCAGATAGACAACTGGAACTCTAACTGTGAGAGCTTCTGTTCAAAAGTAACATTTCTGGCGAACGAGTCGGTTCCATTGGTTCGTAATTTGTAAACGTTCTAACGATAGGGTACACATTGTGACGGTGCCGCAAATCAGCGATGTGATCAAAAATTTTAATCAGGCATCAGATATCATCTCGAGGAACGTTTCCCGACTAGAGATGGCTCAGTAATATACAATATTGTTTGACGACATAAATTCAAACTGTTCCACAAATGTTTGCGCTGAATAGCCGACCAAAAATTAATCTGAAGTTTTACCCAGAACTTCAGAATTGGTAAAGCTGGCTCAGGGCCAATGAAGTCAAGGATGCTCCATTGGAAGCTAACACATCAGCCAGTTCATTTCCAATGATACAAGAATGGTCTGGTACCCATACAAGGTTAACAGAGTTGACTTGAAATTTCTCAATCTGAGTTCGACATTCCAATTATTACCTTGGATCTTGAGATGACCGAAGCAAGAGCTTCGATAGTAGCGTGACTATCTGAAGAGAAATATTTACATATATCACCTACTCATTAACCCTCAAAAACCTGGGACAACACTGGAGTGCTTCAAAAACTTGTTCTCTAGCTCTCAGAAACTAGACAACCGAATTACGAATTTTTGAAGCTACTTCAAGGAGAAAAGTGGAGCTAAATCCTCCCCTTTTTCTGGAGACGGATGTAGGTGTGGTATATGGCAAAAAAGTTCATAGTTTTCTAGAGGAACAGTAATACTTATCAAAGGGGCATATTTTGGTAGTCCAGAGGCACCAAAACAGGTTCTGGTAGTCCTGGAATCTTTGCAAGGGATGAACGATTCTCCTTTTTTCCTAGAGGCCTATTGGTAACATTATAACACATATATGTTTTTTTTTTCTTGCTAATCTAAAATTGGTCAATCATAATTTCAGACTGATACTAACCGTCTAGACTCTAGAGAGCACAAAATTGGACCAGGATACCCAGGAATTTCTGATAGAGTGCCAACAAGTGCTAACTTAATAAAGATAACTATGTTCAGAAAATTGTTCTAGTTCACTGGAACCTGGTCCTGGTCCATCTGTGGACTAGCATGCATCTGAGTTCCCGTTGAAATATAAAATACTTGGTACCGAAAGTTTCCAAAGTTAGTTGAAGTAATGACAATAAAAACAGCGCCTTAGTAAAGATTGTTATCGGAATTGAAGATTCACGTGGTCAAATTTGGTTCCCGAAATAACCCGAAGGCAGAAATAGCAGAAGGAATTACGTAAGAAAAATCAATATTTTTAGAAATTGACTGAAAGGCACTTAAAGTTAAAATGTACATCAAGTTCTATTAACCACAGCCTTCTTCTTGGCCAGCATTATTAACGTTATGCAAATCCTTAGCACTGAAAATATTCAAATTTCTGAAAAATGAAAGAACAAAATTGATCATAGATTTTCTTGATGGATTCGCACCCAAATTCCTGCATGAACTACTCTATGAATTATTTCAGTATTTTTTACAAGAATTCCATAACATACAGCTCCAGATATTTCTTCAAAAGATTAGTATAGAAATGACTCCAAGGATACCTACCGAAATAGTTCATAGAAACTTCTTGACATTCGTGTACAGATTACTTGATAAATTCTACGATGTATTTTTACAGTAATTTCTTTTTAAGTATCTCAAGAATTTTCTGATTTGATCATTACGATTCCGTTAGACAATTCATAGAAGATTTTTTAAACAAATTATATTAAAGTGGAATATTAAATCTTGGATGGATCAAAAACTTACCAATAATATAACTTCAAAGGAGATTGGGCAAAAATGTATGGAGTTTGGTCCCGGAATGTACACGGATGATTTATATATCATTTGAAAGATCTGAATGAGACAAAAGAAAGTTGATATGGGGCCAAAAATATTCGTCGTGGGAGAAAAAAGTTATGTGTGCTGGAATGGTGTAAGAAGAGGCATGTTTTGGACAGTTCCTATTGAATAATATTTACTTGCGCAAATGTTTTGAATTCGTGCCTATGTATGTGCTTAGGTATGTTTTTATCTTAATTGTAAATATTTTAAAAATGTTGTGATTTGACACAGATTTCAGAACGTTTTGAGTTGCTGAAATGTGAATACTTGAAACATACGGTGATAAATAATATATAAAGATATAGGTATGAGCGTTTCACAAACACGTCACTTTAGGTAACAGTTGGACACAAATATCAAATCGTATTATCCTATTTCAGTGTTCTAGCAATATGTTTGTATAAAACGGCGGTTTACTCATGAAGGATTTTTCAGACTATATCCGTTTTACCATTACAGTGGTTATGTTGTTGTATTCTGTACTGCACTGGAAGAAATACCTCGCTTGTCGTACACAGCTTCAGCGTGCTGGAAATCCGCGCGTCAGTTACCTCACTAATATTTTTGATATCAATAACATTATACTAGCATGCTATTGTTTCTCAGAGTAGGAGATCATTTGAACTAGTAGTAATTGTAGTGTTTGACTGTTTGCTGTGAACAAACTGCCAATAATTCAAACAGCTCCATTGGCGACGCCTGAGCACATGTGGCTCCACAAATGCTTCGCTAAAATCGCTAAATACTCATGAGGATGTCAATAATGTGGATTTTTAGAAGTAATCATACCATCTTCCAGAGCTGCGCGACACACTTGAGCTGGGAACAGCTTTCATCGTGATGAACGACATGCAAAAACATGAGATCGGATGGTGGTCAATCTACAAAAGAGTGTGCATGTTGAGGATCAACGGTCGATCAACGGATGACAAAGACACAGCTGGAACGCAAGTAGGACCGCCACCCATGTTTCCACGTTAAGATCATTGTAGGAGATAAGAACGCCAAGGTTTGAGATGGATTATTGGAAAGATCAGTGCTGTCGGACTGGCAAACATGCATGTCCAATGCTTGACTGTTTTGCCGCCTCTAAGAATATGGTCATTATGGTGTAGCACCTACTTCCAAGATAACCTTCCGTACCAATGGTGATCGCTAGTTATCCACAGCAAATGAAATCTCGAATCGGTCAGGTATTGCTTGATAGATTGCACATCTCCGACATAATCAACGTCAAAATATATCGTGGTGCTAACATTCACTCTACCCACTACCTGATAATTATAAAAATGCGCTCCAAACTTCCTATCGTTAACAATGAACGGTACCGACGCCCACCTCAGCATGACCTTCAGCGTCTGAATTACACGGATGTCGCCACAGCATCTCTAGCAAGCGTAACCGGAATAGGTTTTGCTTGCTGAACCCCTTCTTGGCTATTGTACTACCGGACCGGAGGTTCAAGGCAAAGGAGAGCATTTCAACGTTCGAATGTTGGACAAAAGCAGCCAACCAGATTCCACTTTGAGTGAAGCTAAGGATGACGTTCAACAGCTCAAGAACAACACAGCAATTGTTGAGGATGGTATATGAGTGGAACTCATCAAGATGATCCCGAAAAAGTTGATTGCTTGTCTGCATCGGCTGATAGTAATTACTATTCTTAAGAACCTGGCAGTTATAACATCTGCAAGAAGAGTAGATCCAAGGGGTTAAATACTCTGCCTACAGAAAACGTTAGTGCTTATCTATCTGTCTTTTTTTCTATCTGTAAAACTTGCATAAAAATTGTCAAGGGCTTGTACACAACTTACTGGAGGGTAACAGACGGAGAGAGATAGGAGATAATATAAGATATGCACTCATTACAAAAAAAAAAATAAGTTCATTGGACTCCACGGCATTCGTATACCAATTCGTGAAACGATAATGATTGACATTTTAACTTAAGACTGGTTGAATAATGTAGGAGCTCAGGTGATACTAAACATCCACGTATGCGGTATACAGCGCGAGATGGTTTATACTAGTGAGCTAGATTGCCATTGATTTAAACCCATGAAATCCTAAAACTACGCATATGTTACTGCGTAGCATTTAGCAATAAGCATGTCAACTCACATTTAACGTTTTTTGATGCTGATGATGTTGTTCATTGAGGTTGAGTGGGTTGAGCTGATGGTTTTATTGATCTCTTCGTAAAATTCATCCTGGAGAAATATTTACTTCAGCAAACACAAAACAGGCAGTTCTTTTATAAGACACCACACACTTTTCTTTCACCACTGTTTCCCAATTACTTTTCATCGTATGAGGCTGACTTTTTTTTAGAATACAAGTCGTAATATTACCTTATTACGAACAAAAAATATCGTATGGGTCGGTTAAAAATCCGTTAGGAATTGTGATTAGTATAATGTGGATAGCAGGGTCTGGCAGAAAACTTGACTGAATAAACATATGTATTTTAAAATGATTTTTAATGTTATTACGGTCTAACATGTAATGTTTTTCATCTTTGAATCAAAGTCCTAATTCACTTCTTCAAAACATAGAACATCTAATCATCATATAGGTACAGAAAAATATATGTTTTCATTTTTAATCGATAAAAAATATACCAAAAATATAATAAAATACATAGAAAATCCATCTCGAACCATGCGGAATAACTTTTTTCTCCCACGACGGATATTTTTGACCCCATACCAACTTTTTCTTGTCTCATTCAGATCTTTCAAATGACATATGAGTCATCAGTGTACATTCCGGGCCCAGATTTGCCCAATCTCCTTTTCACCCTGAAATTGATTTCTCTGAAAACTCTGGAAAATATTCTAAAAGAGTAAATAAATGAAATAATCTGGAAGAATCTCTGGAAAAATACGGGATTTTTTTTTAATAATTATAGAATATTCAAGACATTTGTAGTCACACTTTAAAAGAAATTTCTGAGTTGCTCAAAACATAATAAACCAAAGATTATCTATGTCCCTAAAAATAACAAGAGAAATTACTAGTTTTATAAATCTTCTGAACAAATCTTTCAAAGAATTCTCGGAAATAATCTGGAATTAGTCCCACATTGAAATAATTTCTAAAGGAATTTTTGTACGAAAATTTAGAGGTTTTCCTAGAAGTATCTCAAAAGAAATTCCATGACAAGATTAAGTGAGTATTTTTACAGGAAACAATAAAAAGTACATGGAAAGATTCTAAACTTTTCAAAAGAAATTAGAGCGCCTTCAAAGAAAACCCTTAGAGAATGTCTAGATAGATTTTTTTACAGGTATTGTGAAGAATTAGGAAATTGTTGATTCCATGAAGAAAACTAAAAATACAGAGGAATAAGTATAACTACAATTATGATAACATCTGGGGAAATTTATGAAAAATTGAAGAACAATTCCCTAAGGAACTTTTGAAAAAATCTGTGGCTAATTTTTAGTAGAATTAGGAAAATTCAAGAAAAAAAGTATTCATGAGTATTTTTAATAATAATTGAAGAAATTTTCTCTTGTGATTTTTAGCATGACTTCTATGAGAAATCTTTTGAAATTAATTTACCGAAATTCCTTAAGGATTAGTTGGAGCAGTTTCAGACATTCAAAGGGGATTTTTAAATAATCCTTCATAAAAAATAATTAAATCCAGAAAGAATTCGACATGGAGCTCTAAAAACCTTCGCGGGAAAAAAATACTGTAGATATGTATGAGGAAATAAGAAGAAAATCCCTCTAAGGAATGATTGAAAAAATAGAGTTTCTAGTACACTACACTGAGGACAGACTTACAGTTAAAGTCGAAATACGTATCAGTCAAAGGATACAAACTCTAGTGGAATTGAATTGTGTAGTACTAAATTCGATATTCATTTATTTGATTATTGAATCTTAAGTAGTGTTTCAACTTCAAGAATTTCTCTCGGAATTATTAGATAAACCTTTAGAGAGACTCATTTTGTATAATTGTTGTATTAACTCCTCAGTGATTCCAAGCAACATCACCAAAATTTGGTAAATTTTTTAATTCATTTTTTTCTATTGAGCTGAAACTTTGCACGGTTTACCAGTTCCATCTAAATCGTCATTTTCCGATATCAAATCTTCAAGTTGAGTCACGACTAACTTTTCAAAAGGGTGTATGTGAAAATGGTTCAAAAATATTCAAAAAGCTGCACAGCAAAAACGGTTCGTTCGATTGTTAGACAACTAAAGAAACAAAGTTAGACAACTAAATAAAGATTCCAAAAAAATACACACAGTAAAAAAAAATTTTTTTTTGCATTAAAAAACATCATTTTTGTCACAAAAACTCAAATATCTCAAAACCCTATCGGAATACCAACGTAATTTTTTGAGGGAAAACGGTCCATTATATTAGCTATCTACCATAAAAATTTGGTGATGGTAAACCAATAAACAAAAAAGTTATGACATTTCAAACATGTCACAATTTTCACATTTAGTAGAAAAAAAAAAATTTTTTTCGGTGTAAATTATTACGCGAACCGCAGTTTGTTGCTGATTTTATTGTTAAGGGCCTTGCGTGAATTAAACAAGTCGTTTTCATGTATTCATTAGTATTATGTATATTATATGTATAAATATTATGTATATGTATAAATATTATATGTATATGTATATATGTATAAATTAAAATAAATTAACAGATTACACGAAAATAAATTTTTTTTTTACCAGGATATTTTTTTTTGAGTATGATCGATGAGTTTCTAAATGTTATTTATAAACTTGAAAAGTTTTGGATTTGGGTATGCGTTATGAGATCATGAAAACATTTTATTAATACTTATTTATTTATTTATTGTTATTCAATTTTTTTACAATACCGAACACTTTTGCATCATTATCAGTACGGTTCGAGTATAATTTTTCTTTAATTTTATTTTCTGACAATGGAATGAAACAGTGAAATTTTTGGGTTCCTTGGATCGTTTTCGCGTTATTATATTGCTCGCTGAGCTCTGATGCCGTTAATTCGTACTCTTCAGTAGTAGTAAAACAAAATGATAATTTTGTTAAATCTTCTTCTTTTCTGCGATTCGCCCAATCAAATAGTTTTTTTGCAGTTTTAATTGGATGCTCACGTTCTCTGGCTAAACTTGCTCTTGTGGCCATGCGCTTTATGGTTCCTCCAATAGCATCACAAGGACCTTTGCCATGTGACGTAGCAAAGAAATGCCATTCTGCATCAATTCCGTACTTTGATTTAAATTGACATAGGCTCGGGATAATTGACGTAACCCATCTTCGTCCATTTAATCGGACTCACTTTTATTCCAGCTATCCCTTCGTTGAAGCGTTCGATGTTGACCTTCTGGATGCACTCATCTTCTGATTGATTTGTTGAAACAGATGTCGCTGATGGTACCGTGGCAAGACTATCTGCACTTGGTACTTCTGGTAACTCCTCAGTTGTTGTCGGTGCATCTAGTAATTCCTCAGTTGTTGTTGTTTTCGAACTTCCTGCAACCTGATCCACCGATGATGTACAGATTGCCCGTTTGTCAACGTTTAAACGGCAGGACGTACAAATGCGTAAATTTGTATTCAATGTAGACATTGGAGCATAACCAGCCGCTTTCAGTTTATCTATGGTGCTTTCGGTGAGATTTCGTAGCTCTTTCGAACACTTTTTTTCTGCAAACGGCCTGCAACAGTTGAGAAAGCGACTACTCATGTTGCTCGTTAGATTTTAATAAACAAAATCACTTTTAAGTTTTTACTGACTAGTTTGGTGTCGTTTGCTTGACTGAAGAAAAATTTTACAATTAAATCTTTTATAACCATAGTGGTAGTATATTTTTAGCTTTTTCGTGAGTATGTTCATGGTATGTACCTATCATGTTTTTGATGTTGTTGAAGTTACTCGCTTTCTCCCAAATATGATTAACAAAGTCTATTCTCTACCAAGGCGGGTCTATACCCAGGTGTAATCAGATTTTAACTATGTGGAGAAAACCAGCGCCGAGAAAACCGACCTGCTTTACGTATACTAGATCACCTGGGTATAGACCCGCCTTGTTCTCTACGAGGTAAACTTTTTGCAGGTAAACTAGTCGTATACCTGTATAGAAAACTTTTTTTGTAGCTTTTGTCTTCAATATTAGATTTCTTATAGGTTTCTTTTATCAAAAGGTTTCAACACTATTGAGAGAATTTTTCTTCAGTTACGTACAATAAAAAATATGACACTATTTAGATCACAACACTGGATCGCGTCTAACTTTCTAATAGATGCTATAATAGTTATGAATAATTAAATAAAATATCATGAAAACAACTTGCTAACCTCATGTGGTACCCTTAACAAAAAATTCAGCAACAAACTGCGGTCCTAAAAAAAATTAACAATGAAAAAAAAAAATGTTTCACTAAGTGTCAAATTTGTGAAATATTTGAAATGTCATAAATTTTTTGTTTATTGGCTTACCATCACCAAATTTTTATGGTAGATAGCTAGTATAATGGACCGTTTTCCCTCAAAAAATTACGTTGGTAGTCCGATAGGGTTTTGAGATATTTGAGTTTTTGTGACAAAAATGATGTTTTTTAATGCAAAAAAAATTTTTTTTACTGTGTGTATTTTTTTGGAATCTTTATTTAGTTGTCTAACTTTGTTTCTTTAGTTGTCTAACAATCGAACGAACCGTTTTTGCTGTGCAGCTTTTTGAATATTTTTGAACCATTTTCACATACACCCTTTTGAAAAGTTAGTCGTGACTCAACTTGAAGATTTGATATCGGAAAATGACGATTTAGATGGAACTGAAAAACTGTGCAAAGTTTCAGATATTTTTGAAATGGTCGATCAGAATCGACTTGCATGCCTCCGTGGAATCCCTCTCCTTAAAAACTACTTTAGGAATTCATTAATGCTTCCAGACAACTTTCAAGAATTATTCTTGGCAAATTCCTTAATAAAATTCTATGAAAAATACCTGGTGTTATTTTCAAATAAATCTGTAGAGCTTTTCTTGGGAAAATCTTTGAGATTTGCAGTATCACTTACTAAAAAACTCTTAAGAAACTACTCTTTTATGAATTGGACATGGAAGAAAACACCTTGGAAAATTCACTTACACACTTCACTGTACTTTTTGGTACGAGTATTCGAGGAAATTCCTAGATTGAGAAGTATCAAAAGATTGATTCTTTGAAGATCGTCTGGGAATGAATAAAAATACTTAAGGTTCAGCGTTCCGCCATTGTAATCATCGTTATCATCGAAACTTCAAAAGCAATTTTTCTATTCAAAACCAAACATTATTCGATGAAAATTTGTTCACTGTAATTCGATAGGAGTGGTTAGAGTTCGCGGCTAGCAAAGCCATGCTGAAGGTGTCTGGGTCCAATTCCCGATCGGTCCAGGATCTTTTCGTAACGGAAATTTCCTTGACTTCCCTGGGCATAGAGTATAATCGTACCTGCCACACGATATACGAATGCGAAAATGGTAACTTTGGCATAGAAAGCTCTCAGTAAATAACTGTGGAAGTGCTCATAAGAACACTACACTGAGAAGCAGGCTCTGTCCCAGTGGGGACGTTAATGCCAAGAAGAAGAAGAAGAATTCGATAGGAGAATTGAATACTTTGAATACATTTTACTGTAAATTTTCTTGATTTTGAACGAAAAAACTGCTTTCGAAAATTCTGAAATCAATGACGAATCCTGTCCCCTTAAGAGAATTGTTGAAGTGAATCAAAGAAAATTGCATGATGAATATAATTGAGAAAGATTGCAATGGGATGATTCGGGGATGCGGGGCCTTCAGGGAAGTGACCACTTTGAGAATAATTCTGAAACCTTCCTTGCGACACACACAACCTTGTTTGGTTTTACAAAACAAGTTTAATAAAATACATTTTAACGACCTCTAGCATTGGTCACCTTCTGGTATATTTCAGGGATGTGTGCCCTCAGGAAAGTGGCTACCTTTAGAATAATTCTGAAACATTCCTTATCACATCAAACTTCATGAACAGAAGACATTTTAATGGCTTCTGACGACATTGGCCACCTCCTGGCATATTCCGGGGATGCGATGCCCTCAGGAAACTGGCTACTTTTAGAATAATGTTAAAAGCTTCCTTGCGACGCACCTTCATGATTTTGCAAAACAAGTTCAATTTCAAAGACTTCTGGCGACATTAGCCACCTCTTGGCATAGTCCTGGAATGTGGTGCCCTTAGGGAAGAAGCCTCCTTTTGAATAATTGCGAAACCTTCCTTGCGACACAGCACAAACTTCATGGTTTTGCAAAACAAGGTCAATATACGACATTTCAATGACAGGTGGCCTCTACCCTGGGCCCCACTCTTTTCCTTGTAGCTTCAAGAATTTCGTAATTCGGTTGGCTAGTTTCTAAGAACGATCCATTCGAAGAAGTCAAGTCTAATCCCGGGCTCTTGAGGGTTAAGTGCTGACTGAAACACGCATATGAGCAAATTCTGAGCCGTTCCTGAAAAACAGTGAAGTGTATACCAAATGAGTGCAATATTAGCGAGAGTATACACCAACAACACTGCTCATATTCGCATAACAGTCCCATGTATATAGGAGATCGCATATAACAAGGGTGGAACTGGCGGCTCTTTATTGCTACCCCGACGTGTCGCTGGTTCTAAAATGTAAACAACCATACAAAATAACGACCAAACAATGGTGACGGCGTAATCAATTTTCTCGCAAACATCTTTTTCGGGAATTTAGCAGAATTTTCTGATTAAATTGCCAACAGCGCACTGCAGTAGCACGTAGCAAATAACTGCTTGCAAACAATTTCTTTCAAGCGCATTGATTACCTGTAATTTTGCGAAGAATGATTTTTACTTTTCCGCGTTAAGCCTTAAAACTGGTTCTGGACTTAGGTTGGCGGCTTTTCAATTTTACTCCCAGTTGACAGCCGCCCTCCACCCTTGGCATATAATACCATGACCCCACAGTTATGGATCAAATAGTGTGGAGTCCAACCTATAAAATTCAATAAAACGACATGGAAAACGTAAGATTGTAATTTAAAAGCATGAATCGAATCATTTCAAATTGGAACTTCGGTTAGTAAACTGTTTTAAGTGTAATTTTTACATAGGATTGCATAAAAATTAAAAATTGTGTCGGTTCCTGAAAACCATATTATGGATCAATTTTCATATTATGGATCAAATTGTGACATATTACGGATCAGTGCGCAAAATCAAGAGATTTTCAACTCAATGCATCTGTATTGCATGGTATGGCGAATGTTAACAATGTGTCATATATTACTGCCAAAAATAGCAGTGTTAGAGCTGGAAACAAGGGTAAAATGCCCTTTTTATTGTGATACTGCATTGTAGTAACTGAGACATGAACTGTTTTCGCTCCACACCAAGTTTTCCACCCATTTTTGTTTGCAAAAAAATGAAATTTACAAACCTTGATGTTTTATTAGTTTTATCCTTAGTGCTATTGTCCGAAAATGTCGAATCCAATGCATAAAATAGCAGAAATCTACATTCTTTGGAAGTGATCCATAACTATCCTGGTCCATATTATGGATCACTAGTTAGAAGTACTAATATTTGGTATTTAGAATAAAAATTCAAGTAAAATGTTTTCCAAAGATGAAATCATACTAAATTGAAGCGAACGAGCATAAAACATGCTATAACATTTGAATTTTATCACCTGTGGGAGCTTATGAATGCTGACGGCACTTCTTACAGAAAACGACCATATAATGATAGCTGTGTGGTACCAACTAAACATTTGTCAAATACACCGTTATTTAGCGGTTGAATGTTATGCTTAACATTACAAATGGTAGAAGACAAATAGTATAATATGAGAAAAATATGTTTTACGTCAACGTTTATGTTTTGAGCGAGTTATCCGATGTTGAACGCCAAAGTGATCCGTCACTGTGGGTGATCCGTAACTGTGTGGGCATGGTATGTAGGTTTATATTGAAATCACTGTGGAGACATTTTGAAATATGTCTCAGACACGTTATTATTGTACTTCAAGTAGAAGCTAATCATCTCTTAGTGAAAAATCATTCTTCTAAGATTAATAAAGGAAGTTACTTAAGAGGGCAATTCAATATGACGAATGAGAGAAGCACTATTCATGAATTTGTTTGCTCTTATCTAGCTCCATATATGATTTTAGGCCTGCAAGCTTCTGCAAAAATCCCAAACAAAATTAGCCCAAAAAGGCTTTGAATCTTCAGCAACTTCTTTTGATAGGGTTTGAAGAATAGGTTTTCACTATAAGATAATAAGTTTGTACTTACATTACAGTACTATAAACCAACATCATGTTTGGGCCACCTTCTAATCACCTCCAAAAAGTTGAAAATTTCAGAACACTATTTTTACCCAGAAAAATGGTAAAAACAGATATGGGAGATTTTAAATTTTTTGGATGTTGAACCGCCCTAATGTATAGTGAGGCAACATCAAGTAGAACCTTAAGCACAGTCATGGGAACCGTTGGTAACAAAGTTTTTGTTCTAACCGGATCGTTCAGCAGATCGAAAAGCTTTTTTTCAAGCCTTGCGAGTCAACTTGAACGACTCTGGTCCAGTGGAATGCTTGGTCCCTGTTTCAATTTTGTCTACCTTGTTTTGTGAATCTAGCCCGATCAAAATACGGCCATGGAGTCCCTCTTGTAGTTTTCACAGGTAAGCATCCTCATTTGATACATGACAATTCGTAAACTTTCTTTTCAAGCAAAGTGTTTTTTCTGCTCTAGTAGACACTATGAAGCTTTAGTGATTGCCTATATTATATAATCCAAGATTTGCGCCAATTCATTTTGAATTACGACAATTCATTTGAAACCAACCGTAGAGGATGATTCATCATGTACCATTTCATATTTGCTGAAAGAGTAGCAAAACATGGGTTCACAAGGCTATCAAGATAGAACTTCTCCTTAAGAAAGTAAGATCCTTGAACTAAAGGGTGATACGGTCAAAATTTGGTCAATTTTAACTTTTAACTTCTTTCAATTTTGCATTTAAAAAATGTTGCTCCTATTTGGGTTTTAAAATTAAATCTTCAGTTTTCTGTTACCGTCCAAGCAAGAAGAGCAGTGCATCAAAATTTTGCTCGCACATCGCGAAAATCCGAGCTATTCGCACGTAAAGTTAGCAAACCACTAAATGTTGTCAAATCAACCGTTACAAATGTAATTAAAGTGTTTGGGGAACGTTTGTCGACATTCAGGAAGCCTTGATCGGGAAATCGAAAACCGGAAGCCGCTGCGACGACAAAGATAGTAGCCAGTAGTCGTAGTTTCAAGCGGAACCGTAACCTCTCTCTCCGAGATGCCGCAAATAGAGCTAAAAACGAGTGTGACTGTCGACTTACAAGAAGGTAGTGACTCCAAATAACTATGATAAGCAAAATACGACGGCCAAAGCGCGATCTCCGAGGCTGTACACTAGGCCGTCCCTTATTTTTCGAAAATGCAAAATGTTATAAGTTCGTCATTGTAAAGTGCTCGTTTTGGTAAGAAATAAATCAGGTAAAAATTTGAAGTCCGTACGTGGACGCTAAGTGGTCCCCCTTAAAGGTATTAGGTGTAGATGACCTCCATGCGCCAAATCGAGCTCGCTGCTCTAGTGTACGCAACATGTGTACGAAAAGCCACTAGTAACAAATTGATAATCAGAATTGGTAATAGAATTCGAGGTAACATAATATTTTAAACAGTGGATATCTTCATCAGAACTACAAAGGAAACAAACTTCTATGCCGATTATCAACGTGTGCAGGACAATTCACGATTATCAACGTGTGCAGAATTCACGGAAAACTTGAACAAGATTTTGATAGAATCTTTGGAAGGATTTTACATAATCCTAGCCAAAATTACCATTGGTCCCAGAACGTAATTCACGCAGCATTTTGACTATAGACAACATTTTCACATATTCCAGTAGTTTGAAATGAATGCTGTACGAGATTCTGTCGAAGTTCCAGGAACAATTTCAACGAATGTAAAGGATTTCTACTTAACCATATGAAGGAATCTTGCAAAATTTTGAACAGGTTTGTCACGGTATCCTGGGCCAAATTTTCAAATTACTCTACAGAACTCTAAGTTGGATTCTTATAAAATCTAGGATACCATTTTCACAAAGTCTATAGAAGGATTTTTCAAATAAACCTCGAGTAAATTGTGACATAATCTTAAGCGCAAAATTTGCAAAATCCTTGGCAATATTATTATGGAATTTTTTAACATTTCTGCGAGCATTTTTTGCATTCTTCTGATTCACGATCCTTAGCAGCGTTTATCAAGGGCCCAGATAGCCGTAGCGGTAAACGCGCAGCTATTCAGCAAGACCAAGCTGAGGGTCGTGGGTTCGAATCCCACCGGTCGAGGAACTTTTCGGGTTGGAAATTTTCTCGACTCCCCAGGGCATAGAGTATCTTCGTACCTGCCACACGATATACACATGCAAAAATGGTCAATTGGCATAGAAAGCTCTTAGTTAATAACTGTGGAAGTGCTTATAAGAACACTAAGCTGAGAAGCAGGCTTTGTCCCAGTTGGGACGTAACGCCAGAAAGAAGAAGAAGAAGCAGCGTTTATCATTTTCGTTCAATTCAAACAATGAAACTTTATTTCATTTCCGTTCGATTTTACGAAAAAAAATTGGCCCTCCGCACGAAGTTGCTTCTAGGTTTTGGCACACGGCTCAAAAAGGTTGAGCAATCCTGATCTAGGCCACAACAAGTTTAGTACGACCAAGCTGAGAGTCGTGGGTTTGAATCCCACCGGTCGAGAATCTTTTCGTAATGGAAATTGTCTTGACTTCCCAGAGCATAGAGTATTTTCGTGCTAGTCACACGATACACGAATGCAATAAATGGTACATTGACAAAGAAAGCTCTCGGTTAATAACTGTGGAAGTGCTCATAAGAACACTGAGAAGCTGGTTGGAACGTAAAGCCAGCAAGAATAATGAAGGAAGTTTACTTTGATGATTAACTCCTAACGCACCAAGCCGATGTGGAAGAAGAGGACGAAAAAACACTGCATCATGCTGGGGAAACCATGCTCTAATCATCGTTAAAATATAATAAAAAAAAATTGGTTTGCTTAAATACCACCAAACAAGACGATAAACGACGATCATGGAGTACCTGAATCTGTTGATACCGTATACCGTCTAACCAAAATATAAACCAAAAGCACCAACAAACTCTCGGATAGCTAATTCGCTTTTTACCCTTCTTACAACCATAAGAAGGGTATAAAGATCGCTTGAAAAACCGACTTTTGATCCGAGGCCCGGAGGGCCAAGTCTCATATACCAATCGATAGAGCTCGACGAACTGAGCACATGTCCGTGTGTGTGTATGTGTGTGTGTATGTGTGTGTGTATGTGTGTGCGTATGTGTGTGTATGTGTGTGTGTGTTACAAAAAATGTCACTCAATTATCTCAGCCGTTTGTCAACCGATTTAAACACTTTTAGCTCTAAAAGAAAGCTACAACATTCCCATAGAACGCTATTGAATTTCATTGCGATCGGACATTTCGTTACAGAGTTATGATTCAAACAGTATCGTGAAGTACTAGAAAAAGCATATTCTAATATTTTCAACTGTCTGCAATTTGATCGATATCTCAGCCATTTTTGAACCAATTTAAGTTCTTTTATCGGCTAATGAAAGCTCTGACATTCAATCATAAGCCTTCAAATTTTCATTGAAATCGGATTACTAGTTTCAGAGATATCATTGGAAGAATTTTTTTAAGTACTGGAAAAAAAAATTTCTCTGAAATATTCATTTTTTTACATTTTGATCAATTTCTCAGCTATTTTAAATCCAATTTAAGCTCTTTTTTCGTCCTATAAAAACTCGAATATCATTCACAACCATATTGCAATCGAATTATAAATTACAGAGATAAAAATCATTATTTTCAAAAATCTCTAAAATTCCCCTTTTTACCCTTCTTACAACCATAAGAAGGGTATAAAGATCGCTTGAAAAACCGACTTTTGATCCGAGGCCCGGAGGGCCAAGTCTCATATACTAATCGATAGAGCTCGACGAACTGAGCACATGTCCGTGTGTGTGTGTATGTGTGTGTGTATGTGTGTGTGTGTATGTGTGTGCGTATGTGTGTGTGTGTATGTGTGTGTGTATGTGTGTGTGTGTTACAAAAAATGTCACTCAATTATCTCAGCCGTTTGTCAACCGATTTAAACACTTTTAGCTCTAAAAGAAAGCTACAACATTCCCATAGAACGCTATTGAATTTCATTGCGATCGGACATTTCGTTACAGAGTTATGATTCAAACAGTATCGTGAAGTACTAGAAAAAGCATATTCTAATATTTTCAACTGTCTGCATTTTGATCGATATCTCAGCCATTTTTGAATTAATTTAAGTTCTTTTATCGGCTAATGAAAGCTCTGACATTCAATCATAAGCCTTCAAATTTTCTTCGAAATCGGATTACTAGTTTCAGAGATATCATTGGAAGAATTTTTTTAAGTACTGGAAAAAAAAAAATTCTCTGAAATATTCATTTTTTTACATTTTGATCAATTTCTCAGCTATTTTAAATCCAATTTAAGCTCTTTTTTCGTCGATTGAAAGCTCGAATATCATTCACAACCATATTGCAATCGAATTATAAATTACAGAGATAAAAATCATTATTTTCAAAAATCTCTAAAATTCCCCTTTTTACCCTTCTTACAACCATAAGAAGGGTATAAAGATCGCTTGAAAAACCGACTTTTGATCCGAGGCCCGGAGGGCCAAGTCTCATATACTAATCGATAGAGCTCGAAGAACTGAGCACATGTCCGTGTGTGTGTGTATGTGTGTGTGTGTATGTGTGTGCGTATGTGTGTGTGTGTGTGTGTGTGTGTGTGTGTATGTGTGTGTGTGTTACAAAAAATGTCACTCAATTATCTCAGCCGTTTGTCAACCGATTTAAACACTTTTAGCTCTAAAAGAAAGCTACAACATTCCCATAGAACGCTATTGAATTTCATTGCGATCGGACATTTCGTTACAGAGTTATGATTCAAACAGTATCGTGAAGTACTAGAAAAAGCATATTCTAATATTTTCAACTGTCTGCATTTTGATCGATATCTCAGCCATTTTTGAATTAATTTAAGTTCTTTTATCGGCTAATGAAAGCTCTGACATTCAATCATAAGCCTTCAAATTTTCTTCGAAATCGGATTACTAGTTTCAGAGATATCATTGGAAGAATTTTTTTAAGCACTGGAAAAAAAAAAATTTCTCTGAAATATTCATTTTTTTACATTTTGATCAATTTCTCAGCTATTTTAAATCCAATTTAAGCTCTTTTTTCGTCGATTGAAAGCTCGAATATCATTCACAACCATATTGCAATCGAATTATAAATTACAGAGATAAAAATCATTATTTTCAAAAATCTCTAAAATTCCCCTTTTTACCTTTCTTACAACCATAAGAAGGGTATAAAGATCGCTTGAAAAACCGACTTTTGATCCGAGGCCCGGAGGGCCAAGTCTCATATACCAATCGATAGAGCTCGACGAACTGAGCACATGTCCGTGTGTGTATGTGTGTGTGTATGTGTGTTTTTTTTTTTTACACACACACATACACACACCCGGGTGCGTCCAAGTTCTTGCATTCAAGGACTGCCTCCGGACACACGGCTCTCACTTCTACCGTATTACCCATGGCTTTCTCGGCGAGCTCTTTGTAGGAAGAGCTGCTGGCCATCGGGTCTCGTTTTAGCTCCAGGATCATATCTCCGGTGCGGGTGCGCCTGACTTTCCGCACGTCTGACCCCAGCTGTTCGAGCTCCGGGTTTGTCCGCATTGCACGGAGAACCTTCTCGTACGAGTCATCGCTTGCCTTGACTATAAGCGCCTCGCCTCTCTTCCGGCCCTTGAAGAGGCTTTGTTTTTCGGACCTGCTCTTGGTTTTCGTCTTCCGATTTTTTGCCTTGACGATTTCCCATGGGGTATCGTTGCCTTCCTTGGTGGTTGCTGCGTTCGCTGGGCCTGACTCGTTGACGCGAGTGTCCTTATGTTTTTTGGAACCACCCGGTCTTGCATCTCCTGGTGATGCTCTTGGCCTCTTCGGTGTGAAGGGCACGCTCTCCGTCCTCTGGGATTTGTCCCTCTTTGCGTTGGTTTCGCTCGCAAAAGTAATTGGCACCGCCGTTTGTTGAATCGGCACTTGCCTTATTTCTAAGGCAGTCTTGGCCGCCGACAACTCCTTCTCAGTCGATTCCACTTTCTGTGCAACGGCCGTCCATTCCTTGACAGCTAGTCCAAGGGTTCCTTGGATCTTCAACACCAAAGTCTTGATGTCTTTGTGCACATTACTTCTTTTATCGACGAACTCGTGCAATTCGTCCACCAGTTTCTTGGCTGCTACAACTCTCGGTAGCTTTGGCACCTTCGACCATGCACTGGCCTGAGCCTGTTGCTGCTGCTGAAGCTGTTGCTGCTGCTCTCGAGGCTGCTGCTGCTGCTGCTGCTGTTGAAGCTGCCGCTGTATCTGCTGCTCCTCCTGATTGCGCTGCTGCTGCCCTAGCTGCGATGGTGGTGACCGTACTAAGCCACCTTTGGCGAAAGGGTTCGCCGCGCCTTCTTCGATTTCAATTATACTCTCTTCCATTCTTCAGGGTCCCCCCTCTGGGCCGCTATCATTTCCCGCCGTACGTAGTCGCCTTTCATGATCCCATGGTTATCTTTGCAAGCAGGGAGGCCATGCAAGGGTTGACACGATCCCTTATGAGAATCGTGTTCAGAGCCGGATCGGCGTAGATCGGGGTTTAGTCATCCGAGCCTAGTACTCATCACTTAAGATGGACGGGATCCGAACGTATCCAGAGGCCTGCCAAGGTTTTACCGGGACGGGGGCAATCGCACCATTAGCCTATTCGCCGTTTCAAGATGGTATCACCCATCCTTACTCGGGGAATAGAATAACACGACTGTCAGCTCTGTGTCGCAATGTGGTGTGTAATCCGTAATCCGTGTCCTGTCTGTTCTTCCAATGATATCTCTGAAACTAGTAATCCGATTTTTTTTTCCATCGTGCGCCAGAGTGTCGGACTCTTTTATACCGACTAAAGTCCACCTTCGCCCACGAGCCATTCCCCCCGGAACTGCCTCTTGGCATTACTTCATGGGGGAGGCTATTGTGCTAACCACTGCACTGCTCCTTGCTTCTTACGCTCCTGTACTTCCCTTGCTCTCTTCGTACTGCTGGCATCACGCCAGGGCCATGTTTCTACTGCCGCTTCTGTCATTGCTACGCTTCGTTGCTCTACTGCGACGTGTTTGGGGCTGGCATCTCGCCAGAGCCCTGCGCAACTTTTGCGCCTGCTGCTAATTCGCCGATTCTCGAGTTCTCCAGGTTGGACCAGTTGGATGCCGAGGTCGGTCCAGCGATACCGGTTGGAGGGTAGCTTCCGGTTCACTGGCGCCCCGACGACCCAAAACTGGTGGTTGTCACGATCGCTACTCGGCATAGTCCCCGACGGTGGATCTAGCCTACACCAGCGGAGAGTTCCTAACGTAGGAATGTCTCCCGAAACCGTTAACGTTACGCGTTTGTTCCCGCTTCACTGCTGCTGACCGGTGAAGTGCCGAGGTCGATCCAGCGATTCCGGTTGGAGGATGGCTTCCGGTTCACTGGTGCCCCGACGACTTAAGCCGGTGACTCGCTACGGACTACTCAGAATAGTCCCCGACGGTGGATCTATCCTACTCCGACGAAGATTTCCCCGACGGCGGAAGATCTCCCGAACCGATGCTTTCCGGGCTGATGCCGAGGTCGGTTCTGCGATTCCGGTGGAGAGAAACTTCCGGTTCACAGGCGCCTCGACGACCATTTGCCGGTGCAACTACGCGTTCTACTCAGTTAGTCCCCGACGGTGAACTTAACCTACTCCGAAGCTGACCGGGCAGATGCCGAGGTCGGCCCTGCGATTCCGGTGGAGGGAAACTTCCGGTTCACAGGCGCCCCGACGACCATTTGCCGGAGCTGTTTCGCGATCTACTCGGCTAGTCCCCGGCGGAAGGACATAGCCTACTCCGACGCGATGTTGGTCGGTAAGTGCCGAGGTCGGTCCTGCAATTCCGGTTGGAGAATGACTTCCGGTTTGCAGGCGCCTCGACGACTTATTACCGATATTACGTTACTCCCGCTCTACTCGGTCTAGTCCCCGGCGGAGGATCTAGCCTACTCCGGTCGCGCCAGTAGGTCTCCTTCATATGCTCGCTTCAACAGGCTGGCTTGTCAAGCGCCAAGGTCGGTCCGCCGATTCCGGCTGCCCCAACGATTCAGAGCCATGTGCTGTCCGCTGTGTTGAGTTCAGCTGCTCCTCTCGCCATCTTCGTTGTAAAAGAGACATCATCTGAACGATAGTCGTGTTTACCGCGTCCCATTTCTCTTCGTCGGCACACATTCGTTGGACGATATTGTGCACATTAACGTCATTGCCGACGACGGATGTCATCTCGGCTCGCTCATGCTCGAAGCGCGGACATTCGAAGACCACGTGCTCAGGGGTTTCGTCAGCATCGCCGCACCCGGTGCATAACGGCGATCTTGCGTGTCCAAACCTATTGAGGTATTTCTTGAAACAGCCATGACCAGACAAAAACTGCGTCAAGTGGAAATTCACTTCTCCGTGTTTTCTGTTTACCCACGTCGACAGGCACGGAATTAGACGGTGGGTCCATCCACCGTTCTCAGCGCTATCCCACTGCTGTTGCCATTTCCTCATGGTTTCATCCCGGGCTCTTTTCCGAATTCCCCGCGTGCTTCGGTCCCTGTAGCACTCGCTGTCCTCTTCGAGTTGAAGGCTTATAGGGATCAATCCTGCAATCACACAGACTGCCTCCGATGAAATCGTACGATACGCGCTCGCCACACGCATGGCCATCAGTCTGAACGTACTGTTCAGCCGGGAGCGGTTCCTCTTCGTCTGCAGTGCTGTCACCCACACGGGGCCAGCGTATCTGAGTACCGACGTCGACACGCTCGCCAGTAGTCGCTTCTTGCTGCTGCTGATCGCTGAGTTGTTGGGCATGATCCGGGATAGAGCTGATATCACCTTCACGGCCCTCTCACATGTATAATCGACATGGCTGTTGAAGCTCAGCCGATCATCGATCATCACTCCTAGGTGTCTGACTTCCCGCTTTGAGTCGATGGTACACTGTCCAACCGAGATTCTCGCCTTCTGCACTGCCTTTCGGTTGCTTATCATCACAACTTCGGTTTTGTGATGGGCTAACACAAGCTTCTTCCCTCGCATCCATTCTTCCACGGCGTCTACTGCTTCGGTAGCAAGTATCTCTACTTCCTCTAGTGATTCGCCGATGACTACGAGCACCACGTCATCCGCGAAGCCGACGATCTTCACACCCCGGGGGAAGCTCAGCTTCAACACTCCATCATACATAGCGTTCCAGAGAGTCGGGCCAAGAATAGAACCCTGTGGGACGCCCGCTGTGACTGTCGTGCACCTTTTCCCAGCGTCTGTTTCATAGATCAGTGTACGATTTTGAAAGTAGCTCCTCAAAATCTTACAAAGGTACTCGGGAACCTCCAATCTGTGCAGCGATTCGGCGATCGCAGCCCAACTGGCACTGTTGAAGGCATTTTTTACGTCTAGAGTGACCACATCGCAGTACCGATTTCCTCTCCTCTTTTGCTTCCGCGCCGTCTCCATAGCTTCCACGACCGTTCGGATGGCATCGATGGTGGATCTACCCTTCCGAAAGCCGAACTGCATGTCGCACAGGCCGTTTTCTCCCTCCGTGTATTTCGTAAGCCTGTTTAGGATTACTCGCTCCAGCACTTTGCCAACTGTGTCCAGCAGACATATCGGTCTATATGCTGAAGGATCTCCAGGAGGCTTGCCTGGTTTAGGCAGCAACACCAGCTTTTGTCGCTTCCAAATGTCGGGGAAGTTACCCTCCTCGATACATTTTTGCAGCACAATCCTGAACATATCCGGGTTTTCTTGGATTGCTGCTTTCAGAGCTACGTTGGGGATACCGTCTGGTCCCGGAGCCTTCCTGGTTTTTAAGGCTTTTGCCACCGCGATCAGCTCATCGTTCTTTACCTGGGCTTCTTCTTCGTCGTTCTCTTGTGCTCCGTAAGGTGTGGACGGCCAGCTCGTCGGTTCGTGCCGGGGGAACAGCACTTCAATGATGGTCTTCATCTTCTCCGGACACCTATCGGGTGGTACAGCTGGGCCCCTCAACTTCGCCATTGCAACTCTGTAGGCGTCACCCCACGGGTTTGAATTGGCGTTGCGACAGAGCTCCTCCAGACAGGCTTTCTTGCTGAGCCGGATTTCCCTGTTGAGAGCGGTTTTTGCCGCCTTGTACGCTGGTCTTCGATCTGCTCTTTCAGCGTCGTTGCGGGCTCTCTGCATCATTCTCCTAGCCCGAAAGCAGCTTGTACGCAGATCGGCAATCGTCGAGTTCCACCAATAAGCTGGGCGGCGACCATGTCGCGGTTTACCTTCCCTCTGCATGGTTGCATCGCACGCTCGTGCTAATGCCGCTGTCAACTCATTCGCAGTAAAGTGCTGAGCATTGCGCTCCAGTCTCAACGCTTCAACAAACACCTCCTTGTCAAACTGCGACGTTTTCCACCTTCGCTCCTTTGATGGAATCGCACGCGCTTCCAACTGCCGTCCGCTACCAATATTGTATCGAAGCGCTTGGTGGTCACTGTGCGTATACTCCTCACTCACTCGCCAGTTCAAACTTCCTGACAGCCCAGGGCTACAGAAAGTTACGTCAATAATTGACTCTCGACCATCCCGACGGTATGTGCTGGTGGTACCATCGTTGGCGACATCGACGTTTAGCCTTGCCAAGGCCTCCAGTAGACTGCTCCCTCTTGAGTTGGTGAAGCGACTGCCCCATTCTATGGCCCACGCGTTGAAATCGCCGGCTATGACGACTGGTCTGCGGTCTGTGAGCTCTTCCGTCAGCTTGTCGAGCATCTCGTTGAACTGGTCAATAGACCATCGCGGGGGTGCGTAGCAGCTACAGAAGAAGACTCCGTTAATTTTGGCTATAACAAAGCCTTCATCTGCACGATGTACCACTTCCTGGAAAGGATATCTTCCCACCGTCCATATCGCCACTGATTTTGCGTTGTCTGCTATCCAGTTCCCATCGCCGGCCGGGACACGGTATGGCTCCGAGATGATAGCCACATCGCACTTGTACTCCGCCACAGATTGCCTCAGCAAGTGTTGTGCTGTGTCACAGTGGTTGAGGTTAATTTGAATTACCTCCACTGTGGTTTGGTAGCAGTCGCCTTTATGAAGGCCGGGCATCGCAGGCCTCCTGTAACGTGGTTGTTATTCTCTCCGTTAGCGCAGATCATGCACTTTGGAGGCTTCCGGCAGGCTTGCGCCTTGTGGCCTTCTTCTCCGCACCTTCTGCATAAATTACCTCTGTCAGGCCCCTTGCAGAATCTAGCAAGATGGCCGTACTCGTGGCATCTATAGCGTATGTATGTGTGTGTGTATGTGTGTGCGTATGTGTGTGTGTGTATGTGTGTGTGTGTTACAAAAAATGTCACTCAATTATCTCAGCCGTTTGTCAACCGATTTAAACACTTTTAGCTCTAAAAGAAAGCTACAACATTCCCATAGAACGCTATTGAATTTCATTGCGATCGGACATTTCGTTACAGAGTTATGATTCAAACAGTATCGTGAAGTACTAGAAAAAGCATATTCTAATATTTTCAACTGTCTGCATTTTGATCGATATCTCAGCCATTTTTGAACCAATTTAAGTTCTTTTATCGGCTAATGAAAGCTCTGACATTCAATCATAAGCCTTCAAATTTTCATTGAAATCGGATTACTAGTTTCAGAGATATCATTGGAAGAATTTTTTTAAGTACTGGAAAAAAAAAATTTCTCTGAAATATTCATTTTTTTACATTTTGATCAATTTCTCAGCTATTTTAAATCCAATTTAAGCTCTTTTTTCGTCGATTGAAAGCTCGAATATCATTCACAACCATATTGCAATCGAATTATAAATTACAGAGATAAAAATCATTATTTTCAAAAATCTCTAAAATTCCCCTTTTTTTAATTTAAACCTGCACATAAATCTTAAAAAAATCGCTGGCAAAATCATTTTAGGACATCAATTTTTCATTTTTCGATATTATTTTACAGGATGGCAACATGGGTTTATAGACCCTCTTAAACTATGATAATAAGCGTATGAAAACTAATAAAGTTCGATATCCGCCTTTTGACGTGCAGTTTCCTGGACTTTTTCGCAAACCATTAAACTATTAGGGCAGATAGAACATAGTCACAACATCCTAAAGTTTAGTTATACACCGGGGATTCGCTGGTTGGAACACGACTGCCTTCCATCTAGCGAATCCGACCCGTTAGTAGGAAAGACTGACAGCTGGTGAAAATGCTCCACACGAACGCATCTGGACAGCAAATCGCCACAAAACGCACATATACATACGCATTTATTCTATATATGGAGACTTCAAAGCGACGATAGGCCTTTTCATGTGACAGATCCGTCTATGCATTTCTCGCGTAACTTTTCAAAACGGCCTATCTAACAATTCACACATTTCGAGTAAATCGAGCTTGAAGGTTGTGAAAATATATTTTGAAACTGTATCAAAATGAAACAATTTTTCCCCACTGTGTTGCTTGTAGAGGGAAGCAGTGTAATAGAGTTCAACGTATGAAATGAAATTTTGTCAATTTATTTGGAAATTACACTGAAATCTTTAAAAACATCAGATAGGACGTTTTGACCAAAAATATGTACATAGGATAAATCACATAGGTCGTTCTGCTTCAACAATTGTTACATTGGACATTCACTTTGGTCATATTGTTTCAGTTATAGTAACATCGGACATTTTGATTTGAGCACACAACAAGCATGTTTTATTTCATTTTGTATCCACGTGCGTTGAACTGCTTCAACATTCAAGTTGAACTGCTCATTTTGTTGCGGTGTGATAATCGCAGGCACCAGCTGTGCTTTGTTTTGATTTATTTGAAGAAGGGACGAATGACCTTCGGGTTAAAGTCTCTCACGAGCAACAGCAATTTGATTCATTCAATGCCACGCCGTCACTTTTTCCCCCTGAGAGACGAACCAGCCAAGGGCTGAAAGTCTCTTTAATAAAGAAAATTCATTTATTCATTCGCTTTTTCCCCTCCGTCTATGTGTCCTATGTAACAACAGAAGGAGGGGAAAGGTTAAGCTGTATTTGGGACTTTTTGCTTTCTCGCTGTTTCTCTCTCAATATTCCCCCCGTTTCAATGCTGGTTTTGCCCACACTTGTTCGTGTGTGCGTTACCCACTGCACGACGGGTGGTGACGACTGTGTTGTGTTCGACACCAGCCGTCGGCGCAAACAAGAAATAGCGGTGGGAAATGATGACGATGACGGCGCCGTCGATTTTGTTGTAGGAAACCAATGCCAAACAAATACATACAGCTTCTCCGCTCTTCGGTGAATGATTGCTCTGCAAATATATGTGCGCAAGTCGCGCATGCGTGAGCGTATTCAATATTGCGAGGCAGAGCGACTCTGAAAATATCGACATTTTGTAGCGGTGTGCTAATCGGAGACACCAGCTGTGCTTTGTTTTGATTCATTCAATCCCACGACGTCACTTCTTCACCTCCGTCTATGTGTCCTATGTAACAACAGAAGGAGGGGAAACGTTGAGCTGTATGTAGGACATTTTGCTCTCTCACTGATTCTCCCTCAATTTTCCCCCCATTTTTATGACGGTTTCGCCCACATGATCATGTGTGAGTTTCCCACTGCATGACGTGGTGGTGGTGACGGCTGTGTTGCAATCAGCACCAGCCGTCGGTTGAAACAAGAAATTTCCCTATGCACGCAATGCGCTAATAATATAAAAAAAGAGAAGTTGCAGCTGATCCAATCCAGCGAAACGGTAAAACATGGTTTGGCAACTTTTTGTCACTTGAGCGTTTTCAATTTTGCGAGGCAGTGCGACTCTGAAAATATCGTCTGAAATGATTGAGAAGCAGTTATTATGGCATTCTATACATCTAAGTAGTTGGGTTTATTCTACGACTGGCGTGAGGTGACAATTGTCGGTCTCGTATAGCGAGGTGACAATTCTCGACTCGAGTGAAGTGACTCGCCGTGTAAATCAAATGGAGAGTCACTTCACTCGAGTCGAGAATTGTCACCTCGCTATACGAGACCGACAATTGTCACTTCACGCCAGTCGTAGAATAAACCCAAGTGTCTCAGACACGCTTCTACAAATCATTCTACCTTTTAAACTCCATTACAAAGCTTTATTCAGGAATGTCCAATGTAACATTAGAATCGTGTTTATTCATAAATGTTACATAGGACATGTGGTTGGTTCTCTGATCAATGGTCAAATGTAACAATTGATTAAAAGCTATGCAGTTTTGAACATTGGTCATTTTGTTAAGCTTTTAATAGATAAATTTGTTGTTAATATAGCAGAACGAGTGTTCTAGTGTGCTGCTAAGTGGTGCAACGCAAATGATTTGCAATGATAATCTCGATTTGTTTACATTTGTTACTTAGGACGTTTTGAAAAGTTACGCGAGATTTGTTTACATCAGTGGAGGACCGGTGCTAACACGGGCCTGTCATTTTCATAGAAGAACTGTCAAAGTGCTTCCCGATCAGCTGATTTGAGACGTCATGTGAATAGGCCTATACTCAGACGTCAAAGTCAGTTTGACATTTTCTGTTGACATTTGAGTGCTTTTAATTGGAATATTTACCAACCAGCGAACATCTAACCATCGAGTCATTCCATGTAGCGGAACCCCAACGAGCGAATCCCCACTGTACTGGTACAAGGTTCCAAATGAATGATGAATAATAATTATCTCATACCTGTATGGAAATGTAAGAAGGGTTCAGTCTCACCATCGGTGGATTAAGTCAGGTTTTTAGAACTGGGCCAACACCGTATCATGTCTCCCTGCAGTGTGGTGACCCTACTAGTTATTTGTATTTACCCATGATAACATAATCAATCAGTCTTAGTGCTAGCTCCCAATCCCGTGAACGCCAAACGAACAACGACGGAACTACGTGAACGGGTGGCGATTTACGTGCAATGCCGAATGAACATCCAACGACTAACACAGTAGCCTTAATTTACGAGACGAAAACGACCTTGAAAGCAGACGCAAGTCGTCATACATCATGAAAAAAGACACAGCGAGACGCACTGATAAGACGTTATGAGCTGTGGGGTGAGGAGGGGAAAGAAGGATGGGGTTAAAAATATTACTTTGTTGGTGGTAGGGTGCAAATGCCAATAATGGATCAACTTGAAAAAAAAACATAACAATATAATCAAAAGTCCTAAAAGGGATTATTCGGCTTCAATCGAAAGATTTTAACCTCTACTATAAGAGAAAAGTATAGTTTTTGAGCACAAAATTGTTTGTGCCACCATTGGTACACTTGGTCCAGTAGTTGCGCTACTGCTGCTAGTGATAATTAGGCAAAGAATTTTAAACTAAATAGTTGGTTTTTACATAGGTTCAACATTTTTCCCTCGGAGCAACAACTAACTTCTTTGGAATAAAGCATAAAAGCCATCGCTGGGATATTTCTTTATTTGTATACATCTATTTAAAAAAATGCTTCCATCAGTTGATCCACTACTGGAACACGACGGCATATTTTTAAAAATATGTTTCGACAAATCCTTGGAAGAGTACCTGTTGGAATTTCTTGACTAATTCAAGAAAAATCCTTGAAGAAACTCTATCCTGAAAATTATTTAAATGTTTTTTGAATTCTAAACGAAATAAAAATTATGTATTTCATAGAAAATTCATGGAAGTATCACAGAAGAATTACAAGGAGTATGTCTAAAGAAGAACATAAGGGAAATCTGAAAGGAATAATTGCTTGAAGCTTGAAGAAAAAAAAACATGAATTGATTCGTGAAAAAAATTGACGGTGTCCCTGAGACAATCCCTGGAGAAATTCAGGAAATAGTTTCTGCAGAAATTTATTTCAAGGATCCCAAAAGGAATCTGTTGAAACATTCCTGGAGATTTAGCTCTATGACAAATACTAAGATGAATGCTTTGAAAATCCCTTCCTTCCAAAATTAACTGTATTATAAATTCCATATAGTAATTCAGTAATTACAAATTTTCACATTTGCGTCGTTCCGTGCCTTTAAGAGTGCACTCAAGCACGATGAATGCGAGTAGCTGTTATCTTATCGGGCGAACCTGCGACGATTGCAGCTAAATAACTCTCTACGTTCGCCTACAAGAGCAGTAGCGACATCAAGAAGAATCCCCTTTTCGATTCAATTGCTAAGCCCATGATGTCAACCGTGTCGTCCTGATATCTACTGGCTGACCGACAAAAATGAGGTATAGTGGGGTTACGTTTTTAGAAACAAAATCAAAATTCTCAGTTGCCAAAAACGGAACTAAATTTCTCTGATTTATTTAGAAATAATTGGTTTTAGGAACATAATTAGGATGTCGTTACGTTATTCTTAGTGAACCATACGATGATCATGAACTATGCTGCGAATACATACTTTCATATTTTTCTTTTTTCTGACTTTACGTCACATCGGGGACTGAGCCTGTTTCTCAGCTAGAACTCTAAGCACTTCCAAAGCTATCAACTGAGAGCTGTCATTGCCAATAGACTATTTTCGCATTCGAATATAGTGTGGCAGGTACGCTCATACTCTATGACATGGGGAGTTCAGAAGATTATTCTTATAGTGTTAATTATATGTAAAATTTCCCAAATTTTTATACTAGATACTTAACATCAGCATAAAAATCTATCTATGATAATTGCGTCGTATAAGTGAAGATTCGTGGGAAATTTATTTACAAGGCATGGAAATTGTAGGGTATACTTAAATCAACAAATTCATTCCTTATTTTGCGACTAGTTGGCTCAGTTGGAAAACACTGGTTCATTTATATTAGTATTGACCAACTACGACAGACGAGAAAACGAAACTGGCAAAAAATCATTCGATTATGTTGATATGTTTGCGAATCGTGACAGAACATCAATTAGTTTTCTTTATACATATGTCCAGCGTCACACAAACTGAGAGTACCGTGCAGTGTCATTAACATGGAGGGAGCTTAATTTCAATGCTCGAACATAGTGTGACATTGAATATAGGTATACTGAATGTAATAAAATATATGTTTTTGATGATATGTCACAATAACAGGAAAATGAAGAAAATTTACATGAAAATGTGTTCACTGTACAGGGTGATTACTAATTCCTGTCAGTAAAGTAAATGTTCGTAGATAAAAGATGTATGTATGAATTTTAATTTCCGGTGTACATCCTGTTTTGCGCATCTATAAAGTTTGTTTTGACAAATTAAAGATGAAATCTTTTTTCATTTACCTTAGTTTTTAGTCATATGTGTTGTTTTAAAGGCATTGCACCTGGCACGCACGTTTTCCACAGATATGTATTTTTGACTTAACTTCGCTGAAAATGCTGATTGAAACAACATGTTACCACAATCTTTTAGACTTACTAAGGAATAGAATGAGACTGATTATGGAAAATTTTAGCGAAAAAAATATGTATTTTTTGGTTAAAATATATGCTTTTGAATAACGTGCGTGTTAACTGTAATGCTTCTGAAACAATGCTTGTGGCTGGAAATTGAGATGAAAAAATTAATTTGTTATCTACGTATAGCAAAGACAAATGTTATAGATGCCCTAAACTGGATATGCACTGGTAATTAAAATTCATTTAACCATTTTTTTTTTCTATGATTACTTATTTTACTGACAGGATATAGTAATCACCCTGTATTCTATTCTCTAACCGAAACACAGTGTACACATTTTCAACATTTTTTTTCTGTATTGAATAGAAGAAGTGCTTTGGATGTTTCGATGATGACAATGGATCATTAAACGTTAAAAAATTATGAGTTTGATTTCAAAATTAACTTTTTTACTTCACTATACTCCAGATATATGATGAAGGAGAGAGAAATCGATACGAAATTTCTGTACGTCACTATGAGCCGGGATCTTAAACAATGGACAAACATGACAAAAGCGCGTAATTCAAGACTAACAATTGAAAAGGCCCCATCTCCAAAAAGTAAACAATGAGAAAACCGCAATCTTAGTTTGTCAAACAATGAATCAAATTTATATTAGAAATTGAAACATTGTATGTGATTTTATCGTCCAGAAAGTCGCTGAACAAATTGATTTATAGCAATGAATAATCATTACTATCATTTTAGCCAAAAATCCTACTAAAAAAACGAATTGAAAGTAATGAGGCTTTTATTTCACCAAAAGCTATGCAGCCCTTTCGATTTATGCCCATAGACGCCGGCCGACGCTGATGAGGCGACGCCTTTGTTTACTCTAACATGTGTTGAGGCCTTCTAGTTGTGGCTTATTTTTTCACCATCCTCAGATGTTGCCTTTTTTAAATCATTAAAAATTGATGATAGAATAATAAAATTGAAGTGTAGAAGAGTGTTAAGTGGTAAAGTAAGATACATGGAATGTCTGCAGCAAGAAAAGATTCATGCGGTCAATTAAATATGTGATTTATTCAATCATCGTCATCCATGAACATAATGTATGTTCTGTGCGACTGTGTCGTCGAGAAATTGTATGGAAATATTAGTTCAATTAAATTGATATTTCAATTGAACGTTATATTTCATGCAATTATAACCAAGTCGTGTTTTTGTTAGCAAGTCGTGAAGTACAGACAGGCGGACACAGGTATTATTGAGCAGTATGATACAACGTACATCACTCTACAGAAACCCGACGGGAAACTTGATAATGTTCGCCGTTGAGACAATCGCTGGGTAAAATAATATAAAGAGCGGAGCGGCTGTAGTATAACTTGCATCTGCCTAATGAATTTGGAACGTTTTTCGCGATCTTAATTGCAATTTGAAAGTTTGTTTAATGGGCCTCAACTCGGTTCCAGTTGAATATAGAAATGAGGCCTTTTTAGGAAAAGGCCGCATTTGCGATGAATATCCTAGTTAGTGGGAAATGAGATGGGGCCTTTTAGAAAAATGTTATTTTTTCAACTTCCATGCATATTTTTGAATGGCTAATGTATGTATCAGTAAGAATAGACTGTTTTACACTAAAATCAGCAGAAACCCGATTTGTTTACATTTTGGACTTGATGCCTTTTCAATTGTTGGTCTTGAATTGATCAAAACACTTTTTCGCATTTCATTATAGGTGACTAAAATCGAATTAAAATCAATTCATGCTTATTCAAAAGTAATGTCACGAGATTGTATTCGGATTGATGATACTTTATTTATTTAAATACGCATCTTTTCACTTTTTCCAATAAAAATAATGAAAATGAAAATTAAATCTGGACAAACATTTGAAAAGGACTCAAGAGGGCTTGAGCCTTTTTTCGGAAACGTTGCTGTTGAGCCCATTTTAGCCCGCCCACGCAAACTAACACCACTATCAAGAAGATTAGTGTTAGCTCTTCCTGATAGTGGTATTGGTGAGTGTGATCGAGTTGAATTGGGCCCCACAGCGTCTTGCAAAACCATTGTTTACCAATGTCGATGTGTCCTTTTGAAATGTTTGTCCAGAAATGCATAGAAAACTATGGCCCTTTTTCCATGTTTGTCCGGAAAGATCGAAGGTACACAACACAAGAAAACTTGCGATTTTCTTCAAATCTGCCTTGAGTGTCGTTGACAAGTTGGAGTTATCTTGCAGTTTGAAAAAAAAATTGTTTCCTATTTTTCTTTGTAGTATCTGTGCCTTCCTCACAGGTTTTAACACTTCGCATTGCAAAATACGACAATATTAAGGTTTTGGACACTGGAATGCGATTATAATTTCGACACAGTGCATAAGGACGGATAACCAAACCCGTACAGAAATGGATACCTATAGTGACCAGGTCGAGAAAACTGACTGCGGGGATGTCAAAAATGGAGCACGCCAAAATCAGAATCCCACTGTATTCAATGCAATCATAATCACCCGACCACCAACGAGAGCAAGCTCGATAAAGACTTCTCTAGCCGATCTGCGACCAAACGCAAACGACGAAAGTGAATGACATCGTGGCTCTTTGTTCTGCTTCTGCTGCTAATTTTCACGGTCCCTATTTTGTTGCACGAACGCCAATGTCGTAACATAAAAGCCTGGAAAATCCCTACCAATTGCAGAACAACAAGCACCGAAAGCAACTTACCGCATTGAACAAGGAACCCCTCGGGGTAGAAGAGGCCAACGCCAGCGACGAGCCGTATCCCGAATTGCCCACGGATTGAGCCCTGCGCCGGGGAGGCCGCGTTGGAATCGACGCCGACGACGAAGAGGCGGAACTTCCGCTGGGCATGATGAGCGATGCGTTGAAGTTGCTAAACTGCGATCTCATCACCGGAGGAGTATCGGTTCGAGGCAACCAGCCCAAGCTTGTATTTACATGTGTGATTATCTTTTTCTTCGGTATTCACTTCGTTCCCGTATCGGAGGATTGCACAGAAAATTACTCAATCACTTTTCTCGTCGCCAGCAGAAAAAAAAATCTGCCTGATTCCACCCTCGAACTCTCAAGGACCGTTCCTCGTGCTTATTAGCCTTTTCACTTGCCAAATCCGGTTCTACGTCGTATCCAGAATCAGAACCCAAAACAATGACGCATCTTGTCACGTCCGGAAGCACTCAAAGCCAATCCCCCTCCCCACCGAAATAACTGGACACTAGAAAGCGACTTTTAGCACTGAAAATATGAGGAAAACTGCAAATCGCAGAACAGTTCGACAAGAATGCAAAACACACAAAAGCTACGTCAAATTCACACTTTTTCACACTAGTTATCCGCCGTCTTCTAACCAGTCGAATCGAATGGCACTTCCACTTCCAGAAGGCGTGTACGAACGCGAGAAAGAATATTACCGACACAACGAAGACGACGACCGAACCGTGTAGCTCTACTAGAGGGCACCAGCTGAACCTGTTCGCAGGCAGGTACCAACCTATACGTACAGAGCACAAGAGCTGAAAGATTAATCACCCAAGCTGCAAAATCCACTTCTCCACTCTCTGACTGAACCGCGGATAGTACCGTACAAAAGAGACTTTTTCAGTTTCGTTCCGTTTGCGTACGTTTCGCGTTGTGACTGTGTGATGTCGTCTGCGGACTTTTGTTTACTGTTTTGGTTGCTCTGCTGATCGCTCGCCGACCGCACTCTCGCAAAGTCGCAAAAAGAAAACTGTCAGAAAGCGGTATAGGTTGGTATCATTTTGAACTGCACATTCAACTGGCGCATTCGAGCAGTTTAAGGGCACATACGGTTAGGCACACAAGATAGAAGAAAAATGGAAAAGCATCTTCACTGAAACAAGCGTTGCAGTAATGAGAACCATGCACGCTAAGCCTGCTCAACGCAGCGCATGTGTTAAAACTACACAGAATGAGGCAACCAATGCAGGACTCTCTGGCTGAGTGAAAATTCTGTGTAAGTCGCACTCATGCTATGTGTAACCGATGTGTTGGCCATTGGCTGTGCGCGGATCGATTGAAATGGAACTGTCAGTCATCTCCCGCGCGGCAGCAAACAGTTGGCCATTGGAAGGATGCAAAGTTTTCCGGGATTTTTTCAGGCGAAAAGGCTGAAGATGGTCGCAAATGCGGAAGTGTTTTCCCCATTTGCTTCCGCTTCGGCTATTCAAATGAAAAAATCTCTGAAAACTTTAAAATTTGAATGTATTTTCAATGTTTTCAGAAGCAAAAACAAAAATGGAAGCGTATTCCGCATTCCAAGCGTTCCTCCTCTGTGCGCATTTCACTCATTCGGTTTGTTTACCACCGTTTGCACAAAACTGTGTACAGCCCCCTTTGCACAGAATCTGTGCTGCATGAAGATAGGCCGATTTTGTGTACTCGGCACTCATTTCTGAGCGGATGAAGTTTAGCGTGTGAACAAGTTTTTAACCTTTCGGTCATCGCGCAAATTTTTGTAACGTGAGTAGTCGCGCGTTGTACTTTGTACAACACCCTTGGTTTTGCGAATATCCCAGAAGTCTGACCACTTAGAAAGATGACGTCTTCGGCAAAATTGTTCAGTAGCTCAAGGGCTATCATTATTTTAGCCAAAAGAACCGGGATTTGGCCACTAGGCGGCGCTAGTGAGCATAAAACATTTATTTTGCAAATATCTCAGGAACCTGATCACTTCGAAAAATGGCATCCTCGGCAGAGTTTCAGTAGCTCAAATTCTTTCTTTGTTTAATCTTTAAAGTTTGAGATTTTGTAAAATAATGACAGCTTCTGAACAACTTTGCCAAAGGCGCCTGTCTAAAAAGTCACGATCCTGCAGTATCCGCAAAACAAAAAAATCACCGCCTGGTGGCCTATTTCTTGGTTCAAATAATGATAGCCCTTGAGTTACTGAACTACTTTGCCGAAGACACTATGGGTTTATTCACAAATTTCATAACGCCAAAAATGGCCATTTTCAACATCCACCCACCCCCTCATAATGCATTTTATAAGAATATTTTCCGAATTTTGTATGACCTGTAACATCTTGAAGACACCCACCCATCCCCTTCAGCGTTATGAAATATGTGAATGGGCCCTATCTTTCTAAATGGTCAGGCTCCTGAGATATATTGACTTCGCAGCACTAAACCGTAATCGCACCTGCTCATGTGATGCGAAGTTTTCTGAATGCGAAGCTAATGTCAAAGTCGAAACAATGGGACGGCGGCTGTGACGACTTCGGGCGGCTTCCACAGATGTAAATAAGCGGCTAAATTGACCTCTTACACACTAAGTCATTATTGACGAACTTCAATGAAATGTTATGCAGCTTGTGAAATTAATATTTCTGACGTCGAAATTTCACTGAAAACTGTTTTATTTTGATCAATTATGATGTGCATTACTCTAATTTGGCAAGGAGTATTGATAATTTTTGTGAAGTCTCATTTGTTTTGCTGCATGTGGTGTTAGAGATCAAGAGAGTTTCTAGACTTTGTTCTGAGCAATTTTCTCTCACTGTGTAAATAAGTTCGCAGCTCCAAACAGAGCTGCGATCGCATTCTGGATTTAACCAAAAAATACAATATGCAAACATAAGATTCTTATTCTTCAACAAATTGTCTGCTGGTTTTCGTATTTTAATGAATTGTTTTCAATAAAATATATTCAGAGATGTCTGAAAATTTTGCTTGAACCAGGAATAAAACGAAACCTTTGCATGGAAACCAACTGCTTTTATCAACGTAGTTTCTTTGCAAGGAAAGCAATATTGTCAAATGCATCATATATTTCTAAGGTTCAAAGGAAGCAGTCGTATGCTATATTCTATATTCTCATAATCTTAGTCTTCTTTATCAGACGACCTAAACCCACAGAGCCATTTTCCGCACATTTGTGACAGGTTTGACCAAGAAAACCCACCCGAGTTCAATACACCCGATTCTGTTTTTGCACGGGCGATACGTACCGTGTAAAAAAAAAACGTGCAAAAAAATCCGTGAAAGTAACCGTGAAAAAAAAAATCCGTGCTATTTCGAGAAACCGTGCAAACAAAAATCCGTGTTATCATAGACTTTAAGACTTCGTCAAAAATATGAATAAAATCAATCTTGGATTCCCAAATGGCACCGGACATCGATTTCCATCATCTACTCGTCGGCCCCGTTCCCAAAATACCCATATTGCATTAGTTCCAAGTGATTTTCACAAACCGGAAGTCGCCATCTTGGATTCTCAATTGACACCGGACATCGATTTCCGGCATCTACTCGTCGGCCCCGTTCCAAAAGACTCCAAGTGATTTTCCCAAACCGGAACTCGCCATCTTGGATTCTCAATAGGGTCCTAACGCCCTGTACCAATTTTAGTGCCAAACGCTTAAGTTTAGGCCAAAAACACATGTTTACTCAATTTTTAATGTTTTTCATTTTTTAAGTACAAAAAACTTTTTTTATGTTATAGATTTTGTCACACCCCTTGGCTTAAACACAAATTTTGGGTGTATTTTGTTTTCCATGTCCCTTGCGAAATGTCAGATAAGAACAACCCCAGTGTTAAAACTAAAACCCCTGTGGTATTTTTGTCGACTCAGCGAACGTCAAACATGATCTCAAGTGTCAAGGTGCATTTATGAATCAACCTTTTTAAATTAAAGTTTTATTGCGGCGCTCATTTTAAATCCACATCTAGTGGCGGCGGTAACGCGCAGAAGATATGCGCGCAATTCAAACGAAACGTCAAAACTCAAGTAGGCTTGGATTTTTTTCATTCTTCATTTGGTGATTTTTATTATCACTGCGACGGTATATCGACCTTTTCATATAAACGCATTACGTGGATTTATCTTGCAGAGCACAACATCGGTCAATTTTCTCAATACTGTCGTACATTAGTTCGCAATCTATCTATTATAAGCATAGTCCACTCAATTATTCACAAAAATAGCTACGAACGGAAAAAAGAACGCCTGTGAGCTGCTCCGCCCAGCTATCACGCTCTTTTTACATTTGTTTTGTTCTGGTTCTCCGATGCAAGAATCTGTGAGCAAATCGGTCGCTGTTGGTTTGAAGCCACCTCTCAAATTTTCAAGAGCACAAGACTTGAGAACCAAACAGCACTCCGCGTTGAAAATTTATCCCATTGGTCACCACCAGCAAGCAAGCAATTTGATTGATTTTCAACGCGAACCGTTGTCAGATTCTCCAGTCTTGTGCACTTGAAAATTCAAAGTTTGGCTTCGTTTTATAATCACCTTTATATTGGTTCAGTTTGTAAACGACATGATTCTTTTCACCACTAGTTGAGCGTGTACGTGGTGCTCTTGTTGATCCTAGTCCCTGAAAATGAAAGGCGAACGAGAAAGAGGTTGAACGCCGAAAGGTTGGGGCGCCGCAAAATTCCAGTTTGAAAGTCCTAGCCCCAGGAGATAATTTACTCTTCCGGACGCTCTCGCTTCTGGCTACCAAGAATTTCGTTGACTGCAATAATTTGAATAGAACTTTTTGAGATATCGACACAGAAGAGATGTTTTGTGATCAGTAATAACTAAATAATTTAATCCATACGCAGCATGATTATTGAACGCGGGCATGTGTTTTTATGATAACAACTGTTTGCTTCTACGGATGCCATTTTTTTCGCTGTTCAAGACGAGCAAATCACACTGTTTGACTATGAACATTAGCAATTACCTGTTTTTATCTTATTCTATATAAAGATGCAACCTTTGAACTTGTTTTAAAACGTATTAATGTTTTTAGAAAAAACTTATCGTCTCTTAGTATTCGCCATTATGTTTTGTCAATAATAAGGAGATTACAGTGGTGATTACAGTGATTACAGATGCTTATTCATTAATTTGCTCAGAAACAATGAGCTACACACATGGTTACCAATGTCTTTTAGGGCGTTATCTCAGACTATGCGAGTATTGAATTCTCGCATAACTTCTGATCTCGCCCTAAAAGCCATTGGTAACCATGTGTGTAGCTCGTTGTTTCTGAGCATTTGAATGGATTTTCATGTTATTCAACAACGCTATGAGAAAGGAAGGATCATTATCTACCTGTCCGTGATGTTGGTTTTGATGCTTATTCTTTCTTTTGCTCAGAAACAACGAGCTACACACGTTGCTACCAATGGCTTTTAGGGCGTTATCTTAGAGTATGCGAGAATTGATGTCTAAAATTCACCCAATTCCATATTCCTACACCTACCAAAATTCATACGCACAATGTTCAAAACTAAATTTAGAAGCTCTATTTGATTACTGAAATGCTTTATTATGATGTTCAGATGTAGTGAAATACATTTGGACAATTTATTAGTGGACATATATGAAATTTAGGTAAAGTTCTGAGAAATGCCAGTTTTCCAATGATTTTTGCTATTAAATCCTATAATTCGAACAATCCAGGTTTTTAAAAGCGCTAATGACTGCCGCAAACAGACTCGCTTTCTGGTAGGGACATGTCGATTTGACGTTTGGCTTGGGTCGTTTTCTATCAAACGGACCCAAGCTAAACGTGAAATCGTTTAATCCCTACCAGAAAGTGAGCCTGTTTGCGGCAGCCATTAGCGCTCGTAAAAGGCTGGATAACGTTTATTTTTGTCATTGGATCCAATCTATAGATTATACTCGTAAATTCTGATAGAAATTTAGTTGAAATATATATAGTTTACAGAAATCATAAACAGTTTTCATCCCTTTTGAGTTCAGAAAATTATTATGCCATAAGTTCAAACCTCTTTTAAAATTATATTTTTAATCAATGTAAACCAAATTTTAATTCTCAACAACAGGTAAATGTTAATTTTGAATTTGTCTGTAAAAATAATTTGAACTACGAACTTCGTTTTACAATAAAGTACTCTAAACTACGCTGTATATACCTCCACATAATTGATGTCATCGTAATATTCAATTATCTTTGAAATAACATTCAAATTGTATTCAAAATAGCACCCTATTTTGCAATTTATTGATTTTATTAGAAAAATACAAAATAACTTGAATGAGCAGAGAGCATTGATATACTATTTAATAGAATATATCCTGTTGTTTTCATCATTTAAAAAAATCGTTTGTGGTGCGGTTATGGCAATAATATTTATCCTTTAAATCTCTATAATCATGTTCGGTAGTAAAATGTAAATAAAAAATGATAATTACGCAATGTTTTGATAGGAACATTAACTATGGATTAAGTATATACATTTGGGAGCCAAACATAAAGAAATTGACTAAAATTTTTGGTTTTGGATTTGTTATAAATGTTATACTACCTAAGACTCAAAAGTATAAGTTGTCGATATCCACTCCTAGCTACTCTCAAACTGATTATATTTTTTTAAAACTTGTGCAATATTCGCAGTTATCATTCTTAAGGAAGTGATGTTGGAAAAAATGCAATTTATTGTTCGACTTACCGAATATTTTAGCAAAAAACATGGGAAAACTGGTATTTTTCTTAAATTTACTTAAGTTTCAAATATGTCCGCTTTTAAATTTTCCAAATGTATTCTACTGCATCTGAACAACACAACGAAGAGCTTAAGTAATCATCTAGTCCATTAAAAATTAGTTTTGAATGCTGTATATTTCTTTTTTGTTAGGTGTACGAATATGGAATTGGGTCAATTATAGACACAATTTCAATACTTTTCCATTATTCCGAAGATTTAAGCAAATGAATACAGTTTGTCATTGTCAAACAATAGATGACACCTATAACCTTCATTATTGATAAAGTATATCGAAGTCCATGCACCATTTAATAGATTTATACCAACTTGATATGGAAACAGTGCCCCGTACGAAAATGAGATTGAGTCACTGTACATATTTTTTTTATCAGTGTATCAAAAATCTCTGGTTGATCGGGGAAGGAAGAAGATTTATCATCGTGTACTAATACCTTAACTGCTCGATTTACTTCTAGTACTGCACCACCAAATATCCATGGCAGTGCCAAATGAGACTAACCTGTTTCAACGCGTACCCCCTCGACGTTGACACCGGTGACGTTTCGACACGGGTACGCGTTCGTGTGTTTCGTTCGTTTCGTTGTTTTCTACCGAGCGGTTCCGCAAAACTCAAAAGAAACATTTTTCGATCCAGAATATCTTCAACCGCAATGAGAATCTCAGCAGTTCAAACTTCCATAGCTTTCCTGCTAGCAGTGGTGTGTTTAGCTGATGCCAGTGCCGAAGGAAAGCTGAAAATCGGCGTCAAAAAGCGGGTAGAAAATTGCACTCTCCGCACCAAGAAGGGAGACTTGGTGCACATGCACTACACGGTGGGTATCTTGCTTCCGACATCCGGACAAAATTGGATTATCAATTAAGCTGATCTGCACACTGAACGGATGGTTTTGTTTCAGGGCACACTGGAAGACGGGAGCGAATTCGACAGTAGCATTCCACGTGGGGAACCACTCACGTTTACCCTTGGCATGGGCCAGGTTATCAAGGGTTGGGATCAGGGTCTGCTGAATATGTGCGAAGGGGAGAAGCGCAAGCTGATCATTCCTCCGGAGCTGGGATACGGAGCACGCGGTGCCGGTGAAAAGATCCCACCCAATTCCGTGCTGGTTTTCGAGGTGGAACTGGTGAAAATCGAACGCAAAACGGAGCTCTAGTAGGGGGTGGGCGTACAAGGTAAGTAAGAAAGTCGGGGGAGATTTTACTGCAATGGAATAAAACCGTAATTTATTTCAAATCTTTTGCCGGGAGTTCGGTAGAACATCTGGTAGCTGTTTTGTATGTGTAAGTTTGTCAATGGTGAACACTTCCAGATTATTTAGTAGATCTTGAGGGTAATGTCTGATGCGATTCTACATGAAACTCGATAAACTAAATCTAATACTTTTTGATTGCCTTCCGTATCAGCGCCAGACGCTGCTTATGGGCTTCAGTCACCGTGGCTCGTTTGTAAGGTCGCAACTCATCCGTTCCGAATCCTGGAATCCACATGTTCCAATTTCGCTCTGAAAAAAAAAAATGTTTTTTGAGTTATTCCGCCAACGATTGAATGAGTGGAGGATTGTTCAGTTTGTAAAGTGGACACCGAATTCGTTTTTCTGGGCTTAAATCAATAGAAAGCATAAGTAAATTGAACATATTTTCACACTACAAGCCTCGAGCGTTAGGACAAAATTGAGATAGGGCTTCAGGACCCTATTGACAGCAAAATATTGAAACAAAATATTCAAATTTTCTCGAATGGGGTTTAGTTTTAAGAGATTTAATGAAGTTTCAAACAGACTTTTGGTAGTTTGAAACTTATTCAGAAGATTTACCGTAGAAGTTATAAGAAAAAATGTATCTTTCTTCAATCAACAGTATTGACGAAGTTTCTGGGAAAAAGATACCCACAAGGAGTGCGCACCGTACCTTCGTGCTGTGCGTACAAAAATTATATCTGCTATTGGACGTTTTTAAAACTACCTAAAGCAAGAAAACTGTACTTTTCAGTTCTATTTTCCTATTATTGACTCCTTTACGATCCTTGTTTGGACCCGTGCCTTCGATTTTCCGTTGGACCTGTTGATGAAAGCTAGCGGTGGTATTCTTCTTGGACACCGTCTTGGAAGAAAAACCTCTTAGAAGGTCACTACTTCTTTCGTTTATTCACTAAACATGGTTGAAACCATGAAAATGGCAATAATGAGAGTAAGGACAATTCTCCGGAATGCGCGATTTCTTCCAAGGGTGGAATGATTAATTTTATCAGCATCGAATTGAGCATTCAGTTCGATACTTAAGACAAATTTTCCGAACACCCAGGCTCTTTGATTCAAGTGAGGAAGCAAAGAGTGCCGCCTATCGTGGTCAGTTGTTCCGAATTTGGTAGATTTAGGCAAAATATCTTGAATTAAGGGGAATCAATGTTTCCTTCCAAACCCCACTAGGAATTCTAAAGAAAAAGTCTTAGATCTCATATAAATGTCTGCCCTTAAGCTTTAAAGAATAGGACTCCTCTATCCTAGCTTCTATTAGGTTTCGTGTTGTTTTTTTGGTTTCTGTTTGGTCTATTTTCGGCCTCTTTTTTGGTTTCCTTAAGGTCTATTTTTAGTCTTTTTTCTGGCAAGAGGTCTTAAATTTTCTATTTTTAAGGCATTCACCAGCCCTTAAAAGATGAAAAACGGTCTTAGTCTTGTGGTAAGGACTGGCATGAAAATTAGGGATAATTAAAGAAGCAAAGGGGTATGACAAGTGACAAAACCCAGTTTTAAAAAAATCTACTTTGAAGTATTTTCAGCAATTTTTCATTCTATACACATTGTATTGAAACCAATAAAAACAAGCTTCTAACTTTTTTTTTGTTGAGCGAAAAAATCAATTGAGAGTATCGTTAGAACGCTTGGCAACAGTAGAATTTCTTCAACTCAACTCTACTCAAAACCGATCAAAATATCACTTACATCCCTTTGTGTGTGAGCCCCTCAAATATGATGATTTTCAATTTACAGTCCAGGGTTTGACATTTTTTAGCTTCACTGCGCACAAAATATTTACCAACGTTTGTCCTACCCATGGTTTCGAACGTGCACGCGCCTCTGGTCTATAAGTGACTATAGAGATCAAAAATGGAATAAGTGATTTACTTGGATTTTCTCCAGTCCAAGTAATCACAGGGTGTCCATTCAAAATCAGTTTTCAAATTCCCGGATTTTTCCCGGATGTCCAAGAAATTACAAAACAAATTACAAAAAAGTCCTGCGACTCGATATCAGGGCTGTTAAACCAGTCGCGAATTTCACGATTTTCGCGGATTTGGTATGCCAGGCGCGAGAATTACGAATGACTAAAATTATGTCGGGCAAATCACGGATTTTCCTAATAATGCTACAAAAATCGCCAATAAATTGTTTTGACACAAGTTATGCAGTTCATCATTAGGAAATTTGTATTTAAAACTGTAAACTCTCGTCATCTCATTGAGTGCTGTAAAGTGCACTTTATAATTTAGTTACTATGGCCCAGTTTTGCTGTTAAGTTATTAATTTTTGCAGGTCTTTTTTTTTGTTTTTCTCCAATAATTTGAAACATTTCGAATATTAAGGGGTCAGAATCCGTCATTGATTTGAGAAAATAGCGTGTTTTTTTGTTCAAAATCAAGAAAGTTTACTTATAAGAAAATGCTTTCAATATATTCAATTCTCCGACTGAAACACAGTGAACACAATTTCATCGTATAAGTTTCAGTTTTAAACAGAAAAACTGTTTGTGAAGTTTCGATGATGGCAATAATTACGATGACGGATTCTTGAAAGTTAAAATGTGGTGTAGGAAAATATAAAAAGCGATAACATTTCGTCTGTAATTCGACATTTAATAAAAAAACATTAAAGAATATAAAATCTAAAGGCACTTCCTAAGATGATTAGGATTCATTGTGTATCTAGATATAATATCTGAAAAAATGTCAGTTAAACAATTTGCTACCATTCTCAAAATGCACAATCCGAAAGCTCATAATTTAAAAGTCGATAACGGTGGCGGCCACGTCCTTACGGTTATCGAGGAAGGGAAAGAATGTTAGACAACCATTGTTACTAGAGACCGAGTATACCTCTGCATATTCACAGTTTCCGTGGAAAGAACATTGGGTTTGTGGGATAAGGAAAGGATCTGCGAGTTAAAATATTCACACATCTTTTATAAAACGTCGAAAGAGTTTTAAATGTTTAATGCAATGTACTGTATATTGGCCAATTACTGTCGGACTAATGACATATTATCGTAATTCAGGTCATTTGGCGAATTTGGTCGGTATCAAAGAGCAATATCTTTTAAGGATGCTTCATATGTGCCAAGATTTCAAACAGTTTTTATTTCATAAGGATAGTTTTGCACAGAAATAATAACAGTTTTTTTAGGTGTAAGCACTGTTGGAAAAGTCATTACTAAACTATGCAATTGTCAGCTTTAATGTCAACTATTGAACTCGATTTTAAAATCATACTGCATAACTAGCGTAGTTTTTCAAACCGTTTATTTTAGGAAAACGTGCTTATTACAAGGTGAATAACCTACATTCAAGTATATTATTCTGGTTTCCAAAGTTAAGCTTTGCAATCAAATGGTCAAATGCAAAAGCTGTAAGATTTTTTTACGTCATTTTCTGTATTAAGGGACCCACATTTAGTAGATGGAGACATTTATTATTCTTATTTTTACTTTATTATATGAAAATAAATTTCGCCCCAGGGGACCATTTTCAATTTCTAATTTTCATGCTAGGTTTATGATACATTCAATATTATTTCCTAAAAAATAGTTACATGCACTGATGGAGATCAACGAAGTACTGGTTTTGCCGAAATTAAGTTGACAATATCTCAGTTTCTAAGGATAATATAACAGAAAGTTATAATGATTATTTCGCCCCTGGATTACGGTAAGAACACAGAAATTTGTTAAAACAATTAAGTTTACACAACAATGTTAAGATATTTTTACGAAAATTGATTGGATATTGTGACATGAAGATTTCAATGACAAATGGAATATATTTTTGGCGTGGATTGGTGCTTCCAGACGCGGATCGAATTTCAGAAGTCGCGGTTTTCGCGGATAACATTTTGAAGTTTTTGTAACAGCTCTGTATACATACAAGACGCGACGCGAGACAAGACATAACACCATCGTTCTTACAATCGTATTGATTGTAATCGATTGTAAGAACGATAAGTGTTATGTCTTGTCTCGCGTCGCGTCTTGTTTGTGTCGTTTAGTTCTTACGTTAGCACACGCCACAAAATGAGAGCTCTGTATATTTGTTTTTATTGGTTTTCATACGATATGGAAAAATTTGGTAGACTTGAACTAACTTATTCATGAATTATCAAAGATCGAAAGATATAAAATATTTGTTGAAATATCTAAAAGATCGTGACCCCCTCGAATAGGGTCTTAAAGCCCTGTGCCAATGTTAGTACCAAACGCTGAGTCCAAAAAACATTTTTTACGGTTTTTGAGATATTGTCAGACCCCTTGGTTTAAACTCAAATCTTGGGTATATTTTGTTTACCGTGTCCCTTCCTAAATGTCAGATAGGAACAACCCCAGTGTTAAAACTAAAAGCCCTCGTGATTGGAAGAATCATTAAAAAATATATGTTAAAATTCAAGTTATGGCTGCTGTTCTGTGAAAAATGTTATACGAATCGGTCCATAAATAACTGAGTTCTAGCTTACCAAAGTTGATCATTTTGTATGGAAAATCGAAAAAGTTGCAAATGTTTCGTCCAATACTGTAGTTGATCTGATGAAACTCATGTTGAATCCAAGAAAAAATCACAGAAACGATATTTCCAAATACATGTTACTGTTCTCCTATGAAGCTGGCTAAAACTTCTGACATAAATCCAAGATTGCATTTTCCAAGTAATCTTCAAAAGATTTGATGAAGACATCAAGAATCTTGTCAAAAACTTAACAAAAATCTAGTCAAGAATGGCCTCTTTAATTTTTTATTTATCAAAGATCTAGTCACGAAATTTGTTTTGGATGATTGAAAGAAATCCTTAGTACCCTTCTAGAAATGTTTCAAAGATCCTATTTATCAAAAATTATTCATAATGTGAAGTACGAATAACATACGACTTGAAATTTAAACAAACCGGTACACAGAAAAAAATCCATTCTTGTATCCGTGAACAGCAGACGTGAACTCGTCAACAAGCAAAAAATACACCGTGAACTAGATCATGTTTATATGAACGCGTTGCATAGTTCCGAGAACGATGATGGTAGTTCACGGTGTATTTTTGACAGTTCACGTTTTCCAGAACTCTTTTTTGAGCGTGTAGTCTTACGTTTGAAATACATATTTTCCCGGGGTGTCCTCTGAATTCCCGGGTATTTCCCGTATTTTTCCCGGTGATTTGTAATTCCCGGGTTTTCCCGGTTTTCCCGGATTTCCCGGATGGATGGACACCCTGTAATCATAATGAAAAGAAAACCCAATCTGGCATTGTTCGAAAAGGACTTTCTCAAGAATTTTATTTAGTTCACTTTAACAAAAAATAACTAAATAATATTAAAGCTTTAGAAAAAGCAAGACTTTTGTTTGATGTCCGTGTGACATGGGAACATTTCCAGAAACCTGGAAGAAACTTTCCAGAACCCCACTCGTCGGTGCCAAAAGTGGGGTCATGGAACAAAACATTGCCGCATGGATGCTAAATACTTGTTTTGCGGAGGTTCTTCTCACGTTAAGGACGTCTGTCCTGTGCAGGAAGATACCAAAAAGTTTGTATGCGCAAATTGCGGAGGCAAGGAAGATTATAATCATGCTCATTCACAAACTAATTTGAATCCGTCCGGTACCCGTTGGAATCTTTAAATTTCGAATGGAAAATCCTTTGCCGATATCGTAGCAGGTAATTTGAACTCCTCCCCTTTTCATACTACGAGTACCAGTTATAATTGTTTCAAATCAAATGAAAAAAAAAAAACTTCCGCCTCTTCGTCTACCGAAAATTCTAACGGAAAATCATCAGATAATGTATGCACTTCAAGTAATATGTCTGCCTCTGATTTTAATTTTCTAACTGAACAATTGAATCTAATGATTGATGCAATGTTCAAAGCCACCACTATGACTGAAGCAGTCCAAGTTGGTGTAAAATTTACTAATCAAATTGTTATTGGATTACGTTTTTCTAATGGATCTAAATAACAATTTAAATATTTTAAATTGGAATGCTCGTTCTCTGAATGGTAAAGAGGACGAGCTGTTTAATTTTCTTACAGCTAATAACGTGCATATAGCAGTTATTACTGAAACATATTCAAAACCTAGATCCAAACTCAATAAAAATCCTAACTTTTTTGTTTATCGTAATGATCGACTTGATGGAGCATGTGGGGGAATTGCAATCATCATTCATAGGCGTATAATCAACTGTTCGTCATTTGAAACTAAGGTTTTTGAAACTTTAGGTGTTTCAGTTGAAGGTTGAAAATATACTTTCATAGCTGCCTATTTGCCTTTTCAATGCTCTGGACAGCAAGTTAATTTGCTCCAAACTAACTTGCGAACATTGACTCGCAATAAGTCATTTTTTTTTGTCATTGGTGACTTCAATGCCAAACATCGGTCATGGAATAATTCTCAAAGTAATTCCAACGGCAGAATTTTATTTGATGAGTGCTCTTCAGGATATTTCTCAATTCAATACCCTGGTAGCCCTATATGTTTTTCCTCTTCTAGAAATCCATCTACGATTGATTTGGCCTTAACCGACTCTAGCCACCTTTGAAGCCAACTGGTCACTCATTTTGATTCTGATCATGTCCCTGTTACGTTTCAAATATCCCATGAAGCGATTCTCAATCCTATGAACTCCACTTTTAATTATTTTCGAGTCGACTGGAATATATTTGAAACATATATTGACTCTAATATTGATGTTAACATATGTTTACAATCAAAACTTAATATTTACAATGCTTTTAATATTGAAGCCAGAAGCATTGCAATTCCAAAATGCTGAAATTTGAATCCGTGATTATCTTAAACTCTTGATCAGCCTTAAAAACGTGAGGAGAAGGCAATTTCCACGCACTCGCGATCGTGCTATGAAAATTATATGGCAGGATTTGCAGAAAGAAATTAAAAAACGATTTTCTCAATTGAGAAACAAAAATTTTGAAAATAAGATTTCTGGCTCAAAGCCCTTTTGGAAATTAAATAAAATTTTGGAAAAAAAAAACCTCAAAAGTCAATACCGGCATTGAAAAAGGAACAAACAAATTATTACTAACTAATTGCAAAAAAGCTCAAAAACTATGCAGTTTGAAAGTGCGCACAATTTTAATTTAGGACTTACTAGTCCAATTGAAAATCAAGTTACTCAGGACTTCGAAAATATTCTCAATCAAGAGAACGTTTTCGAAAATTCCTGGGAGACTGATTTGGAAGAAGTGAGAACTATTATATTAAAAATTTAAAAAAAAAAAATATGAAAGCCCCTGGCGATGATGGAATTTTCTACATCCTCATCAAGAAACTTTCAGAAAGTAGCTTATCATTCTTAGTTGATATGTTTAACTCAGTTGGCATATTTTCCTGACAAATGGAAAAATGCTAAGGTTGTACCAATTTTAAAACTAGACAAAAATCCTGCAGAAGCTTCTAGCTATCGTCCAATAAGTTTACTTTCCTCCATCAGTAAATATTTTGAAAGGGTAATTTTGAACAGAGTGATGGTCCACATCAACGAAAATTCAATTTTTGCCAATGAACAGTTCGGATTCCGCCATGGACATTCGACCACTCATCAACTTTTACGTGTAACAAATTTGATCCGTTCCAACAAATCTGAAGGCAATTCTACTGGTCTTTCTCTTCTAGACATAGAAAAAGCATTCGACAGTGTTTGGCATGAAGGTTTGATCGTAAAATTAAAAAAAAACTTTAATTTTCCAACATACATTGTTAGAATAATTCAAAGCTATCTGTCAAATCGTACACTTCAGTTTAATTATCAGAACTCCAGATCTGAAAGACTTCCTGTACGAGCTGGTGTTTCCCAAGGCAGCATTTTGGGACCAATATTATACAATATTTTCACATCTGTCTTACCTGAATTACCTCAGGGATGTCAAAAATCTTTGTTTGCGGATGACACAGGCATCTCCGCCAAAAAACGAATCCTGCGTGTCATCTGTAGTAGATTGCAAAAAAGTTTGGATATTTTTTCTTCATACTTGCAAAAATGGAAGATTTCTCCTAATACTTCCAAAACTCAACTTATAATATTCCTACATAAAAACTCCTGATCTGAAACCTAAAAGTAGACATGTTGTTACGATGAGAGGGATTCCAACAAATTGGTCAGATGCTAGATAAAAACTTAACTTTCAAAAATCACATTGAGGGCATTCAAGCCAAATGTAACAAATATGTAAAATGTCTCTATCCCCTTATTAATAGAAAATCAAAACTTTATCTTAAGAACAAGCTTTTGATATTCAAACAAATTTTCAGGCCAGCCATGTTGTGTGCTGTACCAATATGGATTAGCTGTTTAATACCACAAAGAAAGCTCTGCAGAGGATTCAAAATAAAATTTTGATAATGATTCTTAAGCTCCCTCTCTAGTATAGTACTATTGAGTTGGTTCATGCACAAGGTGTCCGTCCACTTTATAAAATCAATAATCCTTAAGGTAACCTTACCTAAATGCAGTTGCACGTCGCGAACCTCAACCTTGGCCACCTTCCGATGTTTGGCCAGCAGGCAAGCCGCGTTGACCGTGTTCTCGACAAAGTCATCGGCGATTTGCAGCAGTAGCTCCTCTACTTCCTCGTCCAGCTGTTCGGTGGGGTCAATCTCCCTGACCAGCTCCTGGAGACGAGGTTTGGTGAGGATTTGTGTTGCCATGTCGGGAGCTGCTCCACTGGAACCGGAAGCAGCTGCTGCCGCTGCCGAAGCTTTTTGACTGCTGCTGTTTCCGGCGGTGCTGTTCGGAATTCCCGCCACTCCGGACATGGTTCCTGCGCCGGCTCCCGCCAAAGGACTGGCCTGCGAGGGCGATGCCATGTTCTGGTCAAAGTCAGCGTTCTGCTGGTAATCGATATTATTGCCTATTATGGACATTGTGCTTGTGTTTTTTTTGGTTGGTGGGTGGGTTAATATAAACTAGATTTCGTGTTTTTTGAATGTGTACTTTAAGCGACAGAAGGTGCGTAAACTCAAAACCTAAATAATCCAAAAAAGAAAAATACCGGTTATAGTGGAATAGGACCTGTTGTTTCCAAAATCATAATCAGAAATCTACCGAACTACGGAGAAGAGCTTCTAAAGAGTAGAGGTTTGGCCTCGGGTCAATTTTCACGGAACAACATATAGCCGTTCCCCACTAAATTGGGTCTAATTTCAAACTAAAACGATAACACCAATCACTACAAAGTGCTGAGTGAAGAGAACGACAGAGAATCAATTGAAATAGTAGATTATAGAACCTATGTTCCTCGGGGATCGCGTCCGAAGCACCACTAAACAACAGGACAGATTCTTATTTCAGGACAAGCTAAAAACAGTACTGTCAAACCACCAGATGTTCAGCTTTCACGCACACATTCGATGTGCGTGTAGATGTGTTAGTGATAAACAAAGGTGACGTTCGCGTCCAGAAAAGGGTTCGGGTTACGAAAGTCGAAAAGGATTTTGGTCGGCAAGGAGGGAGTATTGTAATCTAATCGCATAAAAATGAAAAATAATTATGAATCTGGTAGAAATCATGACAAACACATTTTTAATGCCAACACGTCGAGTAAGCAATTACAAGTATCTTCATGTGAGATGACGAGTTAAAAATCTGTGAACAAAACCATTCAGCTATAAATGGAACTGGGCTAGATTGCCCATGTTTGCATGGTAGAAAACAGTAAAACTGTAGCTAGTTATACGCTAACTGGATTAGTGGAGAAAAAGTGGACAAAAAGGCCGGTCAAATAAAATTTACGGAAAAAGGAGAGTCGGCAGAGGTTCGACTTTTGAGAAGTCTGTATGACGATTTCCTTCCTATTAAAAACACCGTAGACGAAAATAATTGCGCCCAAATTTTTACCAGGATTAAGTCCTAATATAAATGATGTTACTACAGACATAATCTGTGATGTTATTATTATATATTTATATTATACTGTACAGCCCTCCCCACGGATATGTAATCTTGACGCGATGGGAGGGCTTACCCCATTAGCACTTATATGGGAACCAAAGACATGTCAATTAGTGGTGGTATCACATCAGGATAGGTTTTTTTCAATGCCGCGTCATAAATCATCAGGCATAGACGCATGAATTTCACGGATGTGAACCAACAGATATGCTGTTACCGGCCACGCTTCAATTCAATTATTGCAGGTATATAATACAAATCATAAAACCACAACAATCCACAACAATGACTAAGGATTCACCTAGTAAAACCTGACACTGTCTCCCACTGTAAAGAACCTGACCTGTCTCCCACTGTAGATCTATAACACAATCACGAGTAAAAATTCAATTGTCACTGCAAATGGAAACCACAGAATCAAATACAATAATTTAAATAGGACGATCTTAACGTGAATACAGTAATTATTAGCAATAACGAAATGGTAGACAAATGAAGAAAAGAACAGATAGCAAATACAAAGCCTAGAAGACAAATTATGGACAAAGGAAGCCCACATTAGCATATACCTAAGAAAAGAGTTGTGACAATTACAGGGATATAAGTTAACGTTTAATACACTAGCCGGACAGAAAATAACACAAGGACTTAGGGACAACTAAAAGAACGGTGATGACTCCTGATGTCGTTAGACCACATTTAGTGGTTTAACGTTATTAATCCAAAATCTTGTTAATCCTTAAAACTAATATCTTTTTTCTCTCCCTACTTCTGCATGTAAATCAACGCAACTTTGAGATCAACATTTGCATCTGTATACTAACCCGGGACACGGATATCTACGAAACTGAAAAGTGCAACTGCAAGTCGTATGTTACATATTGATCGAAAAGCAGTGGTAAGTGGTGGCGAACCGAACTGAATCGGACCGGCAGGATTGATACTAAGGTAATGCATGATCAATAATAATATAAACTTTTTTTTTAATCAGCTCTGAAACGCTTTTGCCAAATATACAATAAAATAGTCATTCGAGTTATACATTCCTGAACTAACGACATTATTTAGGGTAGCAGTAAAATAACATCAGTATTCGGTAAACAATAGCAGTGCTAAAATGGAACACATGTACTACGAAGGAGGAGCCGTGATGGTGAAGAAAATTCCTGGAGATGGACATTGCTTATTCTCAGCAATAATATTATGTATCCGGTATTCCCTTAGAAACATATGGTTCAAAATTTATCAAAACTATTTGGCTTACATTAATTTTGCCAGAAAATGGACAGTATATCTACCTTTTGGGAAACTGTTGATGAGAAATTTTGTTCGAGAAAATCGACGTTTTCAAACGGTTACATAACTTAACCGCCTATTCCCCACATTGTGATTTTCCTATTTACCGTTTGTCGAATTGTTAAAAACGTTTCGGGTATGGTGGATATATTGTTTTTTTTCATTGTAACCAAAATGTTTCAGATATTGCTGCAAATTGTTGTGAACCTTTCGGGAAACTGTACTGATATAGTTCTTGTTTATGCGGGTGAAGCAAGGCTGTCCCCTGAGTCCACAGTTGTTTATCCTAATGTTGCACCATGTGTTGGTGTCTGTCCAACAATTCATCCCTGAACTGAAGTTAACACATCCCGCATAATTGGGAACCATACAAGAGTCATTTCCCAAAACATCCACAACCATTTGTAACAATACCAGAATAATTTAGTATGAGATGCAAATTAACAATAAAGCAACCCTACCACGAACGGGTTTCACAGTTTCATAAATGGTAATTGAAAAAATAACAGTATGGGGAATAGGCGGTTAAGTTATGTAACCATAAAAAAACGACGATTTTCTCGAACAAATTTTTTCGTTTACAATTTACGAAACGGTGGGTATACTCTCCATTTTTTGACCTGTTTACTGTAAACCAAATAATGTTGATACATTTGAACCATTAAGTTGGATTCAAACCGAATAGTGTATGTGTTATTATTCATATACGGTGTCATACAGTACTTCCACTCTTTGATGTAATGTTCTTTTGTGCTTAAAACATAAGAAACAATATCCTTCTTCGCATCGGATCATGGATTATGCAATGGGCAAAAATAGATTTTTATACATTTTGTTGCGTTAAAGCGGTAATGCATATAAATTCAAAAAAAAAAAGTTTCAAACATCAAAACTAAAAGTTTGAAACGCAACAAAACGAACAAAAATACTATTTTTGCACTTTGCCTAATACATTTTCCGACACGAATATGACAAATAAGAAACAATCAACCATCTTTAAATAAATGAATCTTACTTTTATTCAGCTGTAGGATTAAGCGTAGAATAAACTTGCCATGCTATTGTATTTTCAATGGTGTTCGAATTATTGCTGCTTAAATAGAAGTATGATTAACCGAACACAGCTTCCCCTTCTAAATGCAACATGATCGCATCGGATTCGACAGCTAAACATTCTGAGGCGGGTGATTGCAATTTTCTCCGCAGCAAAGCTCAGCTCTTTTTGGGAAAATCCTCCAGATGGGACCTGTCCTGCCGGTGTGAAAAGAAATGAAAATGTGATGGTAAATAGGGACATCGAGTTTTGGGCATTTTATTTTAGTTATTGATAGGATCCGTAAACTTACCTGATTGTTATTTCCGATGATTTCGGCTGATCCGGTCGCGATCAACCTTACCCTATTTGAAATCGGATTCCGTAGTGATTCTCCCATTGGGGGCACATTAAAGGCAGCAGTACGACCACCGTTCGGGCTAGTTTCACATAATTTTCTTTTGATAATAGCTTTAGCGCACCCATCAGAATCTGTATTACGTACCAAAATAACCGGGATTATTTTTAAAACATTACTTTCAACACATTTCAATACTTTCGATTTGTGCAATCGGCCAATTATTTTTTTTATTTTTTTCTCAGACAAACCAAAACATACACGCTCAAAACAGTCCACAGGTTTTTGAATATAAGTATTTCATGCAGGATGAATAAAAGAATTTTTCATTTGAAAAAAGTTAAACAATGCGGATTGAATAACAATGTTGTTCAATTTTATTGTTAAAATTGTGTGAGAATGCAAATTATTGTTAATCACTGTATGAAATTCACTCAGTCGCTGTAGTATTTTTCAGATGTGTATTAATACTTGGAACTATTTGTCGAACTGTCGGATAAGAGTAACAAATAGTGATAGTTATCTGTGTAAGTTTGATCCGCAAAAATAGGCACAAACAGAATGACAAATTGTGATCTTATATTATAACAATATTTCGCGTGCATACATCTCTATACAATGTTTGGACACTGTAACGAACTGTCACTATTTGGTAGAGGTTACGAAAAACGTTTTATACAGTCGAAAGTTTTCGGTCTCATACTGTCCAACATCAAAGCAAATGTTTGTGGTACACTAACTTTTACAGATAAAAGAACCATACTGTTCAGAAAGTAAGGCAAACCATAATTTTCTATGCGGGATGAGGGATCAATAAAACCACCGTGTATCTTGGGATATGCGGATGACGTTACTTTCATATGCCGATCCGAAGAGGAAGTAGAAAAGCTGCTAGATATCCTTGAACCATTGTTACATTCGGTTGGTTTGGAAATAAATGTCAAAAAAACAAAAGTGCTGTACAGAGATCCAGAATTGACAAACAATGTAGCTCCGGAGAAAATGGGAAAGTTTGGTAAATATGAACTTCCAGTGGTTACCACACTTAAAAACTTAGGGGCACAAATAACTAGCAGCTTAACACGAGGCGCAACGACGGCTGATCGTATACGAAAAGCCCAGAAAGCGTTCCATCATCTCTGTAGCTTTTTGAAGCAACACCCTCTAAAATTGGCGGTAGTACTGAAACTGTACCACTGTCTGATAACTCCAGTTGTGACGTATTCGATGGAAGTCTCAACCATAATTAAACGCAATAGAGATGCCCTTCGAAAAATGGAAAATGAGATGCTAAAAACACTAAAAGGATTAAGTGTGGAAGAAAAGGACAAGGAACGTAATCATGAGAATATGGAGACATCAAATCCCAGAGACTCATCGGATGACCAGTCTGAAATCGAAAATGATGACAACGACACATTCCAGCAAGAAGCCCCTGAACTGCTGAAAGGGTACACCATCAACAACAAAATAAGGGTAGCAAGACTCAACTATTACGGGCACATAATTAGGAGCGAACATGGCGGAATCCTAAAGTCAGCACTAGAGTATAAGATCGACAAACCAAAGAAAATCGGAAGACCGGCTTATACATGGAGGACCTGTATTCGACAAGACGTTGAAAGAACTGGTGTATCCCTACCCCACTGGCAAGATGTAGCTTTAGATCGTTCAAAAATCAAAGAACAGACGAAAAAGCTCTACGATATACTGGTCGAGTCGGAGTACGGAGAAGACAGTGGATCAGATTGGGACAGTGATGATAGTTCGTTGACACCCTCGGTCTTTTATGGATTCAGCGAAGAAGAAATATCATACGAAGGAGAGGATGAGAACTAAAACACTACACAACGAATCAATATAAACTGCATCTAACAATCCAACACCCAAGAGAGAATATGAAATTAATTTAATGTCGTTTTCGATTATTCCCGACGGTGCACCGTGCGAGTGTAACAATTGACACCGGAAAATAGAACGGTTTCGGTGCAATATTTTGACAGCGTATGATAGTATTAGTGAAGGCGTCAATCAAAACAAAATGTCATTCTTCAAACAGATAGAACAGCTGTTTCTGTTATTCATGATTTGCTGTAAGGGATTCGGAAACATTAGATTCGTTCGGGTTTTGGATAGTTTGTTAATGGTGTTTACAACACTGGCTGAATGTAAAATGTTTAAATAAATGTTTGGCATATGAACATTTATTTATTTTTCCTGGGAATTGATACCATGAATATATGCTAAAAAAATCAGAATTTTCATATTTCAATACTGTAAGGATTTATTTAATTTCATCGATCATCTCTCTGGCTAATAACTTCGCCAAAACTCATACTTCCGCAATGTTTCTAGCTCACGATGCAAAAGCTGATTTTTTTTTTTGTAATAAGGCGAAGAGAGCAACGGAAATCAATCATCATTAGAATTTAATTCTATTGGAAAATCAATGTCGATTACTCGTCAATATTTTTGAAAAACATAGAACCAGAGATTTTGAATTCCGTGCTTAAGATACGGGAACATACAGCTCCAGCCGCTGCTTATTCTGTTTTGTTGGCATCCATGAGCAAATTTCGGAAAATTTGACCGAAATAAAGTGTTTTTAATGTATTACTGTAGTACTGGTATACATGCAATCCAAACATCTGAGAGAAGCCTTCCTTTTTTTAATATAAGCCGTAAAAGCTTCTACTGATGAAACATACTCAGTATATCTTATTATTCTTATAAAACCTGTATTTATTGTAGCAATAATAAATACTAAGAATATTCAATTCCGAAATAAATCCATTTTATCTGCGTAGTCGAAATTGAGCGCAAATGAAGATCTTGCTTGTTCGTTACCGAAAACAACAAAATCTACCAAAACGACCAAAACAAGAACACCACTGACAGTTAAAAACCATACATGTATTGGTAAAAAGAGTGCATTACCTGCTACACCCAGCTCGATCAGGGTGTAGGATTTTCTGCACCGGTGGCAATCGAGTGTAAAAACGGTGTGCTACCTGCGGAATAAAAGAACGGTTTGGGTGCAACTTTTGCTACACCGGTGGGAAAACGGTGCAGGCGGTGCAAATAAAGAAAAACGACATAAGGTAAGAAAACAATGAGATTATCATTTTCAGTATTTCTGGATTTCAATTTTATTTTCAGATAAGCTTAATTCGTTTCTTCTAAATAATATTCAAATACACCTTTCAACTCAACTAGCAATAATAATTTCTAATTAGCAACTGTTATTTTCTCAACTCAACATTATTTATCCATCGCGGCTTGGTTAATACAACAGAAACTCTCAAAGACTCATATAGACACTAAAAGATGACGATAAAATCGGTTTGAACGAATAAACAACACGCAATGTACTTGTACAAAGCAACGGATTCGGTGATTTTAAAGCTCTTCCATTGGAAATAAGCCAGGGAATATGGGAATTTTTCAAAAACTACCACGTCACAATACTAATAAAAAACAGTGTTCATGTGGGCATCATAGCCTAGTCCGTCTGACTATTGGTCCTGGTAGAGGGGAAGCTTGGCAAAAGCCAGACCGAGGGTTCGGCCTTGACAAATTAAGCTGTCAGGCAGCTCCAACTGAATACCATAAAAAAAAAATATATATATATATATATATATATATATATATATAGGGAGACTTACGGCTTCGGCACCATGCGACTATTATCGGCAACCAAATTTCAAACGCCAAATACACAGTGTTTTTCTTTCTAAACACACCAATGAAAACATTCAGATGATTCCTTGTTCTGTCAGTTTCCCGCTGACGAGATTTTCAAGACGACACAAACAAGTTCGCCAGAGATGTCATCAAATCAATTGGGTCCTAAAATGTTTAATGAAATCTTGATTTTATTTAATAACATGAAAAAGCATGTTACTGTAACTACTTTAGCAATTTTTCCCGCTCAAATAATGGCTATATCATGTTTAAACTTTAATTTAAAAATTTGGTCCATAAATGAACCTTGACACTTTTGATCATGTTTGACGTTCGCTTATTCGACAAAAACACCACAGGGGTTTTAGTTCGACCACTGGGGTTGTTCCTATCTGACATTTCATAAGGGAAACGGAAAACAAAATACACCCAAAATTTGAGTTTAAGCCAAAGGATGTGACAAAATCTAAAACAAATGTTTTTTGGGCTTAAACCAACGGAAAACATTAGAAAATTGAGTAAACATGTGTTTTTGGCCTAAACTTAAGCGTTTGTCACTAAAATTGGGACAGGGCTTTAGGACCCTATTGAAAACGCCTCAAAATGCGACTGATTTGGAGCTGCCGAACAGATTCGCCTGCAGCGCTTATGGGAAAGTTGCCGAAGAGAACGAGGCTGCCGACAATAGTCACACTGACAAGAGATGTTCGCAGCGTCGCAAAAACGTTTCCAGAAAGATTTTAACAAATCTGTCGGTGTGAATCGATAGAGGATTTAGCAGCGCATAAATGTAAACAAACATACACGTAATTTGTCTGCTGATGTCCGAGAAAATTACAAAAGAAGCGCGGCATCGACTTAGGCTGCCGAGAATATGTAAGTTCCCCTATTTATATTGTACTGTACAGCGACTCAACATAACGGAAAGTTAAAGCAAAGAAATTTCTGTCCACATCGAACACATTCGCATGGTGCCATGCGTAAGGGTACATCGGATCTTATTTTGTCCGTCTCCCAGGTACCCGCTGAAATCGCTTCCGATGAAACCACCACTGATGTAGATATTCCAACAAACAACCAGATTTCTGACTTGCAAATCAATACAACTAAAATGTTATGCCTCCACTAGGGGTCTTCTGTTGACCGTTCGCTAATGGGCGATTATTGCATACGCAAAACTCGTCTTATCACTTGCGCGCACACATCAGACCTTCATCAACAGAATACGTCGAACATTGACGTAATAAGCAAGGCGATCGGTTTGCAAAATTTGTTACTTAAGTTCCATTTTTGAGCATAGTTGCATTGAAAGGTGTCTAAAATGTCTCTGATGACCACGGCTCGACAGCTGGCTCGGTTTACCGGCCGGACACAGATGCTGACCAAGGTAACTTCCACTAGAAGTGACTCTCAAATTGGCGTATAATTACGACATGCTATCTTACAGTGCTTGGCAACAAAAATGGTGCACACTGAAACGCAGAACTCGGCCACCAGCGGTGGTGAGCGCGCCAGATTCCCTGGTGCGCAAGCGGCTTTCGTGGACAAGCCACTGATGTCGCTGCCGGAGAATTCCGAACCCATCCCAATCTACCGGGCAATGAATGCTGATGGTGTGTTTGAAGACCCAGCGCAGGATCCTAACCTGAGTCGCGAAACGGTTCAGAAGATGTTCCGCGATATGGTTCTGCTGAACACCATGGACAAGATCCTGTACGAGTCCCAACGGCAGGGTAGGATCTCGTTCTACATGACAAACTTTGGCGAAGAAGCCAGTCATATCGGTAGTGCTGCTGCCTTGAGTCCCGATGATTGGGTCTACGGACAGTACCGAGAGGCCGGAGTTCTGGTATGGCGTGGGTTCACGATTTCGGACTTCATCAACCAGTGCTACGGTAATCGAGAAGACGAGGGTAAAGGTCGTCAGATGCCGGTCCACTATGGATCCAAGAAGTTGAATTTCGTTACAATCTCGTCACCGTTGGGAACTCAGATTCCGCAAGCCGTTGGTGCGGCCTATGCCTTCAAGCGCCAACCCAATAACGATCGATGCGTGATCACCTACTTTGGGGAAGGCGCTGCATCCGAAGGAGACGCCCATGCCGCCTTCAACTTTGCTGCTACGCTGGATTGTCCGGTAATTTTGTTCTGCCGTAATAACGGGTTTGCCATTTCGACCCCCTCGAAGGAACAGTATCGGGGAGATGGAATCGCTGGACGTGCCGCTGGCTATGGAATTGCTGCGTTGCGATTTGATGGAACGGATATCTTTGCGGTCTACAACGCCACGAAACAGGCTCGGGAGTACGTGCTAAAGCATAACAAGCCTATCGTGCTGGAAGCGATGCAATACCGAATCTCGCATCATTCGACCTCGGACGACAGTTCGGCGTACCGTCCGGCCGAAGAGCTCGAAATCTGGAACACGGTCGAGCATCCCATATCCAAGCTGAAGAACTACATGAAGCAGCGCGATTGGTTCAACGAGGAAGAAGAGGAGAAATACGTGAAAGCGATTCGCAAACAGGTGCTCGCCCAGATCAACCAATCGGAGAAGATTCCCAAACCGGACTGGCGCGAGGTGTTCCAGGATGTGTACCACGAAATGCCGACCCACCTGAAGGAGCAGATGAAACAGATGGAGGAACACGTGGAGAAGTATAAGGAGCACTATCCGCTGAACGATTTCAAAAACTGAAGGCTTGAAAGGATCGAGCTTAAGCTTTTATTGTCCCCGGGTGGCAGTGAATAAAGTGCATTTATTAATTTGTTAAGATTCTCATGATGCTATTGTATGTCTTCCAGGCTGCTTATAGTTAATAGCGGCGTTTCGAAACAATAAACATTTTCTACCGTTTTATCTTACCATTGTGGCTTTTATTGTAAATTCGTTAAACTTCCTATGTAAAGCTAGGTATGTTGTTCCACTCAAGAAAAGTAAAAATTTCTGCGCAAGAAATTTTCTACAGTGAGTTCCATTTAAATTTACATTTCTTTTCAACTGCGTACTTCGATCAAAGAAAAATGTGTTTCTTGAGCATTTCTTGCAAGAAATTTCCCACGCATCGAGATAGGCGATTTCTTTTCTGTCGAAGTGCATACTTCCCATAACTCAGGTCGATTGCATTGAGCAGATCCAAAGATGCCAGATCATTTTTCAAGCAATCGGAGATAATTTTTTTTGTGGAAGAAACAAAAAAAATGTATCTAATATTACTAAACTGTGTCTGAGTCTAATGGCGTTTTCGTTTATTATGCTCATTATGCTGTAGCGAGCCTAGCTAACAGCTGTCAACACGTTTTTTTTTTTTGTATGGTCAAGTCGGATCCGGATCCGCCCTAGGTTCGACCCAAACGACCCAAACACAACAAAAATAGGCATATCAAAGATTTTGCGATCCAACATGAGCAGGGTCCAACTGTCAAAAATTGATTGTTTACATTTTTATAATTATTTGAATCATTTGATTATTGAAGGGGTCATGGAAATAGTTTAGTGACAAGAGATGTTTCCGAGTGCATTCGATATTATTCATTAGTTTATTACTGAGTCTGTCTATTGTCGTTTTGTGCTCAAATAAGTGAGATTTGAGATATGAAATTGTGTGGCTGACAGTTCAAATGTAGGAACAGGGATGAGAAAAGTACTGGAGCAAACATTTACCGCCTCTACATTTACATCTTTCTACACGACCATCAACATCCAAAGCAAACCATGACGGTTCAAAACAAAAAAATGTCACGGCTCTTCAAAAATGTAATCTTCTTCTTCCTAACGTTTTTCAACCCCGAATGCGAAATGACTCGAGCACAGTGGTGACACGATTTTTGCGGTTTTCGGGGTTTTGCATTTTTGCTCGATAAAGGCAGTATGAAATTGAACTTGTTTATATGTATCGTAACGGAATGATTATTGTCTTTCTGTTAGAGCTAATAGATTTCAATTAGTTGAAAACACAAGCGAAATATTAGCGATTGAATGATTTAACACTTTTTTCAATCATTCAGCTTGGAATGGCTGCCCGAAAATGGTCATAGTGGAGAGACAAAAACAGTCAAGCAGTGTGTGAACCGTTGGCAGCGCAACGCCTGATGGTATTGATGCTGCTGCTGCTTTGTGTTTTGGTGGAATGGCAGAATCGATGAACTGTGATGAATTGTGGTCACAGTTCCCAAGACTGTGTAGGAATGACAGTCGATGTGACTCGCACTCGGTTCCGTTTTCGTTTGTTTATTGCGAGCCGGGTCAACTCATCTTTTTCTTCTTGGCATTAACGTCCTCACTGGGACAGAGCCTGCTTCTCAGCTTAGTGTTCTTATGAGCACTTTCACAGTTATTAACTGAGAGCTTTCTTTGCCAAAGTTGCCATTTTCGCATTCGCATATCGTGTGGCAGGTACGATGATACTCTATGCCCAGGGAAGTCAAGGAAATTTCCATTATGAAAAGATCCTGGACCGACCGGGAATTGAACCCAGACACCTTTAGCATGACTTTGCTTTGTAGCCGCGGACTCTAACCACTCGGCTAAGGAAGGCCCCTACGTCAACGCCCGGGGGGCGTCAACTCTGACTGAACCGAACCTGAACTGAACCAATTACCCATTGTGCTCAAGCTGCAATTAATATATATACACCGTATACTGAAGTTATAATTCATAACATTGACTCGACATTTGTGTTTTTTTTTCCTACTTTAAATAAACTTAAATTGTACTTATACAATAATGCTAGCTTTATATACACCATTTTCTCTAAATTCCATGTATCGGAGAATAGTATTATTATCAGCGTTGAGTTACAAGCATATACTTTTATCACTACATGTGATTTCATTGAAGGTTTTGTGCAGATTACACTATCACTAGTATGAGAACCTACAAGCTACATGCTATACATATAATCTCAAAGTCTGACAATTGAGTTGTTATATGTATGTCCATTGATATGTAGATAAAATGTTTTCTAAACAAAATAGAATGCGACCACGCAGGCTCATTGAGGCTAAATCTCCTGATGTGTTCATTATTTGTAGTGCCCTTTTGGTTTGTTATGTTTCTCTGGCCGTGCCAATCGTAGCAACCGACGGTGTGTGTCAATCGAACCGAGCCGGTCGCCTTGATACTGACCCGTGTTTATTTGTTCCAGAAAGCGCTTGCAACCGGGAAGGAAAAGCAGCCGAAGAAATGGCCGGTAAATTGTTCGCTTGTGATTTCGAAGTTTTTGGCATAGTACAAGGTAAGATGGATTACATTTTTTGATATTGCGTTGTTATATAAAACTATGTAATTGTTTGTAATCGTATGTCCCATTTTTATTACAGGGGTTTTCTTCAGGAAGGTAAAGCTTTAAATAGATCCAATCTCAGTGTGCAATGTATCCACCTAGGGTGTCCCAGAAAAAAAAATGTTAAAGGTGCTCAACCTTAGAATGAAAAATATGCTTATTTGAAGAATTTTTATAGAATAAGTCAACTTTCTAAAAAAAAATATTTCTAGAGATCTCTTAATTTTTTTGTCGACTACTGTACAGAAAACTAGGTATTGAAAACATCTATATAAATAAAAATGGAATGGTGTTTGTATGTCACGAAATGGCATCCAAACGGGTCAACGGATTTGAATGATTATAATTCCGTTTTGTTCGTCAAGTGTTCCGACGTGTTTGTGTGTATAAAAATCCCAGGATATTCATCGGGAAAGTCGGGTAAACGAGCGTGAACGGAACTGTCATATTGTATGGGAGGTTCCATGACATGTTTCAACAGCCTATTTGATGGCAAGACGAAGTTTGCCGGGACCACTAGTTTAAAATAAACGTGAGAATTTCAATCCAAAATTACCGTTTTTGGTGAATCAATCTGGCGGAATCTTCTGAGGATTTTTAGAAAGTTGATTTGTTGTACAAAAATGCTATAGATAAGCATAACTATAATAGCTGAAGCTATTCATAGTCATATTGACGTTATAGTTTATAGATCAACTCGGCAGTTGTGGGGCCTTTTTTGGACTTCAAATCAAATTTGAATGTACAGTAATACCATAGACTTGTAATACAGTAATATTAGCTTTATATACACCGTTTATATGCATAAAATTCAGCTTCAGCACCATGGTTAATTGGCAGATCTTTTATTCTAGGGCTGAGCACCCTGACTTTCGAGCATTCATTTTTTTCCACACTCTCTGAATCTTAGCTGTAACATTCTTACGTTCTGTTGTAGTATACGCAAAAGCAGGCAACAAGCCTGGGGCTCAAGGGATGGTGCATGAATACCCGCGATGGAACCGTCAAGGGCCAAATGGAAGGGGAGGCGAAACCCGTGAATGAAATGTAAGATCATAGACGCCGTCGAGTGTTACGATCCGTTCTGGCAAAGTTTTATTTTACCATTGTAGGAAGCATTGGCTGCAAACGAAAGGAAGTCCTACCAGTCGAATCGATAAAGCTGTTTTCAGCGAAATGAAGGAAATATCGAAATATTCTTTCAATGACTTTTCTGTAAAACGTTGAGTAAATAATTTAAGATTGTAATAAACTCCTTTGAATAAATTCTTTAAATGAATAAAATAATATCTTAATAAATCCTCGAGCTGTTGAGTGGAATACCTATAAATGAATGAATACTAGCATAATAACTCTAGTGGAACGAAAGGTAAAGTACTAGGTTTTAATTTCATTATGTAGCGTAGATTATGTTGGTTCTCATTTTGCTTACAGTCGCTTGCCAGATAACCTTCATCGGCAAATCTCCGAGTATGAAATAAAGGCCTGTGCTCAAAAAGCTTAAAAGCGGAAATTGAAGCAGCCGATCCGAGGAGAATATGGAAAAGTTCGGGTCATCTGGGACGCCGCTGCCAAGGTTGATGGTGTATCACTAAACAGTCAACTTCTAAAAGGTCCCGCTTTCGCCAATACGGAGTGGTAGTCAGCTCGGACATCCAGGAAATGTTTCATCAAATCCGAATCCGAGAGGAGGACAAACATTCTCAGCGTTTCTTGTGGCGTACCAATCCGTCCGATGAACCTGATGGGCGTCGCAACATTCGGGAGCACCTGCTCCCCAGCTTCTGCACAATTCGTGAAAAATTTAAACGCTGAACAACATCGCGAGCGGTGTCCTGAGGCGGTGAGTGTTATCATTGACGACCACTACGTCGACGACTATTTGGCGAGTTTCGGATCCGAGGAAGAATCAGAAAAGGTAGCCCAAGATGTACTATACGTACACGGCAATGGTGGTTTCAAGCTGCACAACTGGCGTTCGAACAGCACTAGCAGGTCCGTCCCACTCGGGCTCACATTGGGTACCACTTCTAGTACTGTATTTGGTCCCTCGGTAGAGCAAAAGGTACCCAAGTTTGACAGATCGCAGTACATCTTCCACGGCATTCTAGATTAACTTATGAGTTATAAAATTTTGGGCAACTGCAAGGGACATCGAGGTCTTTAATGTGTCTTTTGCACTAGGGTTACTGGAACAACTGGACGAAGTGCAGCCCAAAGCAGGGAAGTCCGAGAGGGTGCTTGGAATGCCGTGTAGTCCGTCGGCCGATGAACTGTTTCTCCACTCAGATGACCGAAGATATGCAGACTCTGATCGAAACCCAAACTCGACCGACGAAAAGATAAGTGCTACGGTGCATCATGACGTTCTTTGACCCATTGGGGTTGCTTTCACCGTTTATAATCCACGGCAAAGTTCTGATCCAGGACTTATGGCGAGAAGGCACGGAGTGGGACGAACACATAAGCGATGATGTCAACGAGAAGTGGAAGAGATGGGTAAGAATGATCGTGTACATTGCGAAAATACGGATCCCTAGATGTTACTTCCACAAAACCACTAAAGAAACATACCAAAAATCGGAGTACCATGTGTATTCATCGAGGCTAGCGAAGAAGCGTATTGTTGCGCAATTTATCTACGCACGATCAACGAAAGAGGAGATCCGCATAACGCCTGGTTGCTACCAAATCGAAAGTCGCTCCGATAAAACCATGGTCGATTCCCAAACTCGAGCTCCAGGGATGTGTTCTCGGGGTTCATTGGTCGACATTCGTCAAGGAGAATCATATTTTACCCGTTTCAAAGATGGTTTTCTGGTGTGACGCCACAGTAGCACTGGGCTGGATCAAACCTGACCCCAAGAACTATCGACCATTTGTATCCTTCAGAGTATGCGAAATTCTGGAGAACACGACAAACCAGTAATGGCGCTGGGTACCATCGAAGGATAACCCAGCTGATGAAGCAACAAAATTGGGTAGTGGGCCATATTTCGATCCAGAAAGCAATTGGTTCCATGGCCCCAACTTCCTTCTTCTACCAGAAAGCGAGTGACCGCGGCCCAAAGAGCGCGTGATTGCCCCTACCGAAGAAATGCGTGCATCAATCCTTCATCATTGTTGGTTCGTACCCGTTATCGACATTGAACGGGTGGCCCAGAAGCAGCCGAAACTCACTGGACAACTCTCGCAAGCCGAGCTCGAGGCAGCTGAAGAAGTTGTTCTTAAGCTGGTGCAACTCGAATGTTACGCAGACGAGATTGCAGCACTTTCGAACAAAAGGCACCGAACGAAATCGATCTATCGATTTATCGACTGATGCCGATGTAGGGGGTGGGTGGGTGTGTGCATTTGAACGCGCTCAGTTTGCATTCCAGTCAAACTTTTGATTGAGGGATCAAGTATACTATAGGCATTGAGCAGTTCAAATATCTGAACCCGTGCGAGCTGGAAATTGAACGTGAAATGAAAACTATTCATGGCAGATATACACTGAAAAAAATCCACACGTTTGGTCCGTGTGTTTAAAATTATGGATCGATTCATGAACGTCAATGTCGATTTGTTGTGATTTTCTTACAAACTTCGTGTGTATTACACATACAATTCTTTAGTTTTGCTTCATGGACTGATTTATCAACCGACAATATGAATTCCATATTTTTCCACATAAGTTCCTAAAGCTTTCCAATTCAAATTCGTGTGCATCATCCTATGGGTGCATAGATCATCTCCCAACACGGATTCAGTGTGTTTAACTTATGGTTATCTCGTGTGATGATCATCATGTTCAAGTTGTTCGATTTGAAATCAATGAGCTGTCGATTTCCGTGTTCCTAATTTCCAAATTGTTAGTGATCAACGCATAGCGAACTAAATGGCGGTCGGACCTCTTGTCGAACGACAGTCATCATCATGTTCCAGAGAGAAGAAGCAAATTCTGAAGCTGAAAGTGTTAGACGAAAATTTACGGATTCGTTTTTCTTTCTATTAGTGAAGATGTCCGAGTGAATATGAGGAGTTCATTCTAATTTTCCATAAATAAAATGCATTACTTCCAGCATTGGATATAATGTATGGTGTTAGAGAAAAATCCGATTCCACTAACAGATTTTCCTATCTCTCAGCTTCGAATAAAATGAAATATGCTAATCCCGGGCTTCCCAAATTATGGATTTGTGACGCCCCGCTTGTTGCTGACTCACTTGTTTGAAAAAAAAAAAAGAAAAAATCAAGTGAGCTCACGACAAGCAGAGGAGCCTCGAATCCATATTTTGTCAAATTTCTTCTTTCAGTCTCATGACATTCATGTTCTATCACACATGACAATCTAAAGCCACTACATTCCGAATTTAATAAGCAAATCAGTTGGTTTTCATGATTTAATATTTAGACATTCATGTTTGTTTCTCATGACAACCTAATGTTGATACACATGTTATTATACCGTGAAGTAAATGACGAAATCCATATGGCTACAACACTAAAGTCGTGTGGTTTTCCTCATTGCGCAAATCTATAAGTAAAACACACGACCTTGACGTGTAGATTTTTCTCAGTGTTTATACGACATGTCGCGCGCAGTGTTGTGTGGATTGTTTGCCATGTACCGTTGGGCAGATTCAGTGGCGTAGCTAAAGTTTTCGGGGCCCGGTGCGGAGTCATATTGGGGGGCCCTTCAAAATAGGGGTGTGTGTTAATTGATCAGTCAATTCATCAAGATACTAACTTTCAATCAACATGAAAATTTGTGATTGAAAATAATGGACCTTGTTATTACTGACCAGAAGAGATTGAACGTTTCAATAAGGATTCCTCAAGTACTTCGACCAGACATCTTCAAAAGCATGCTTCTAAAAGTTTCTGTGGAATTTGATGATGTTCTTCAGATATCTAATCAAAATATATTTCTGATATTTGCTCAAACTTCCTTTCAGCTATTAATTAGAAGAATTTTTCAGGAGTACTTTGAGTGTTTTCTCAGACTTTCAAAAAAAAAAAAAATTATGATTGTCATTAGGTACTTTGGAGGATTCAATAATAATATTTTTCCAACGATATTCTCAGATTCTTTTTTAAAAGTACCGTTAAAAAATTCCACAAGAATTCCTCAAAGATTTTTTACAGGATTTCTTTAGAATTTGTCTAAGAATACGCCAAGGAATTTTTTTAGAAATTATTAGAGGGAACTCCGGAAATATAAATTCGGTAGTTATTTCTAAACGAAAACCTAAAGGTATCACTGATGAAATACATAATAAATTCCAACAAGAGAGAAGTCTTTTAAAAAAATCCTCTTCTAGATTTTAGAGAATGTCTTAGATGAGTTTCCAGAAAACTAATAGAATTGAAAAATTTTCCAAACCAAAATTTTCTAGAGGAAATCCCTGGAAAATATCGAGTGGAACACTTGGAGGAATAATTGATGTAGCATTTTGTGGTTTTATTTAAGCACTAAATGTAGGATGTTCTAAAATAATTTGAGAAAATTCTTTGAAAAAACTTCAACTTTCTGGAGAAATTTATGAGCATCGGCGTAAATAGGGAGGGGCCAGGTGGGGCCTGGCCCACCGAATCATGGGCTTGGCCCCCCGAAAAAAATAGAGAAGAAATGACAATATAGTTAAAACTAGTTTTTAGTATCAAACATTATGATGCATTAAATGCATTTTGAATATAAATTTCTGGATGATCATTGTTTGATAGGCAATAGCAATATGTAATTTTGAAACGTCACATACTGCCATATTGTTTCCTTTTTGCCTTTTCCCGATATTGAAGTTTTTTGAAGCATGTTTTAGAATTAGTAGAACTGGCTTGATTCATTTTTAGTGGTATTGTTAATTAGAAAACCAAAATCTCTTCATATTTTGAATCAAGCTGCGATATTTTGTGATCAATTATCTAGAACGAATCGTTGTTACTGGGAAATGTTTGTGTATGAGAGTTATGGTAAAGTTCTACAAAAAAAAAACTCAAAAATAAACAATGGTGTGGCAAGTAAACTTTAGTTTGTATACATTTTTCGCGAACTTTTAAATGTTTCATATTCAAATTTGTGGGTCATTGGATAAATTTGTCTCCGAGATGTCGGGAATAGATCTGAACTGCTGGTAAGTAGACGACAGTGAAGCAGTTGTATTCAAATGTGAGAGCAAAACTGTGAACATTGAAATCCCTTTACGTATAGTAAGATAGTGGTGCATTCGTACAAAACAACAACATTGAACCGTGTAAAGTCGTAGATGTCGCAACATTTTTTTTTTCAATGTTAAATTGACACCAATTTTCTGAAGTTTTTAGATTGAAAAGATAACAAAACCATGTTACTATTTGTTTCTGTAGAACAAACGTAAAACTTTGTTCATACTGAAGATTATTTTTAAACACGCTTTTAATTCTGCTATAAGTGTTTAAAATATGACGTTTAATTATTGATTTTTATTTATTTTTCCTACGCAACATTTTTTGGCGTCTTACGTAGGTTATATGGACATCACATCAATTATTTTTTTGTATTTGTTAACGAGACCCCAAATTCATATATTATCTTCAAAATTAGCGAAATTGGTCCGATCGTGCGATAAAAGTCACCAACATTTCACATTTTCACTTAGTTTTGTAAAAAAAAACTCTTATTTTTGAGCTTTGGGCAATTTTATTCTATTCTATTCTAAGCGCTTGCCCAGCCAATATTGAAAAGCATCCTGGAAATACCTAAATTTATTCAGGTATTTTCTTGTCAGTATTAATATTTGCAGAATATCAACGATATGATACAAATATTAAAATGGCCAGGCCCACTATGCAGACTTCGGGGTTGAAGAAGATTGAAAAAAATCGTGACGATTAGGTTATTCACGCATGAATAAACTGATAGACGCAACATTTTCAATTTAAAGAAGGAAGAAACGAGGACAACCGTACCAACCGTTTCGATTCAGGGTTATAGGTAAAATCGTTGGAAGTGGCGTTGCTAAGAAAGTTAATGCACACCTCATTGTTGTTCTCCTGGGATGGGTTTGAGCTTTGGGCAATTTTATTATGAAAAATTAGTAAGTAATCTGTAAACATAAGTTTATGGCTCGTATAAAGTATGTATGTCGTAAAAGTGTCGGTATTTTGTGTTCCGGCCAGCGAACTTTTGCCCCACAGGTGAAGCAAAAGTTCATTCAAGACAATCAGTGAAATTATAGCAAATATTTTGAAGGCTTACTGTATAGTAATTTCTTTTCAACTGCTATTGTTTTTATGAAAATTTTGATTATACCACTAATGTCGAACTATTGCCCTACCTTAGTCTGATTGGATATTAATAAATTCATGAGCAAAATACCTTCCATCCTGCTTTCTTCAAACAACTGTTATGGTACGAATTTGCTGACGACAGCTTTTTTTGAATACAAAAAAAAACCTGGAATTCTTCAATATGATACGGTAGCCAAGCAGTTTTAGGATTTAAAGTTTTTAACTCTAACAAAAAAGGTATTATTCAATCCTATGTTCAAATTTTGGTTTCGAGAGGTTTAGAGAAATGAATCGTTCGCTACAGTAATACTGAGCAACAATAATCCATATTTTCAAACCAGCAAGCGTTTTTTCAAAGGCTTGGGTTTTTTTTACTTGTCGGCTTCAAGAGGTTAGAATTTCACATTGATCTTGAACCTTAATTGACCTGATACATTTAAACCTTTATCTTGTTTTATAAATTTCCAAAAATCCTAGTTTAAATCGAATTGGAAAGGTAAATCCTGATTATAGTCTGCTTTTAAATCCTTGTATTCGGTTCGAGATCTATTAGATGGGGTTGAATACGTCATCTTGGCAATATGAAACGAAAAAAAAATATTTTTAAATACGTTTACTATTTTTCCATAAAAGTGACATTTGGTAACTAAGAAAATTGATCAAGTCTGATGGCTATTTACGCCCATGTTTATGAGGAATTCCTGGTTGAATTTATTGTGAAAATTTTTAAAGCAATTTCTCATATTTTGTGTAGAATAATCCCTGAAATAATTTATGGGGCAATTAAGGGGATAATTCGTGAGAAAATTTTTGAAAGATTGGTTTTGAAAACAACTGGAATTATTTCTGAAAAATTAGCATAAGAGCTTATCGAGGAATTCCTATATGATTTCTCAAAATCATTTTTACACGAATTACTTCAATGTTAGTCAACACCTTTGTAATTTTCCTGGATGAATTTTTGTGGGCAAATTTTATAGACAACTCAGTGTAATATTTGGAGAATTTGGTACAAGAATTTCTGAAGGAATCTTTCTAGGAAATCCTGTAAAAATTTCTGGGAGAGTTTTCGATGTAAATCCGTTATTGGACTGCTGAAAAATTTTCTGGAGTAAATGCTGAAGGATTTCCACAAAGCATATCTTGGGAAATCATTTTAGGAGAACTGCTATAGAAATCTTTATAACAATTTCTGAAGGGATCTCTGGAGAAGTTTTCGTACCTATTCCTTAGTTTTAAAAATTAAAAATCCTGAAGATGAAAGTCAATGAACTTATGGAGTAATCGCGTAGTAATCTCTGGAATCTCAAGAATTTACATCAAGATTCTTTGCAATGTACAAAAGGAAATATAGACTTTAGATGCACTTTTGTGTTAAAAAGTGAGACCTTTGTTCGCATTATCGAAATATGCTTTGATACTTTTCGAGAATTTACCCAATATTTCAAAAATATTGTGCACAAATATTCATTTTGGCTTTTCGGCTTGGTTCAGGATATGGCTCATATCAAAATGTTCCCAAAGCAGTTTATGGCCTCCTCTGGCTCAAGTTATAGAGTGCCCCCAGATATTGTATGACTAACAGACTAACAAAACCACGAAGTTCTGTTAGAAAGTAATGTTACCTTTATCAATATACTAGCAGTAATGCTCCCTTTATCAATATACTGGATTATATAGGGGCCTCTTCCTTTTACCAAGTCAGGTACCCTCAAAACCTGATTCGCCTTGCCTTGTTAAAAACTTCATTTTTAATGCTATGAGAAATTTTCACCATGATTTTGGGGCCCCTACGAATCCGGGGCCCGGTGCGGACCGCTACTGGGCAGATTTACTCTTATCAAGGAAAACATAAGCGCACTGTCCATGAAAACAGATTCACGTTCAACGCTCCGTCATTGTAATCATCGTCATCATCGGAACTTCAAAAGCAGTTTTTCTGTTCAAAACCGAAAATTAATCGATGAAAATGTGTTCACTGTGTTTCAGTTGGAGAATAGAATACAGTGAACACATTTTCCTGTGAATTTTGTTGATCTTGAACGAAAAAACTGCTTTTGAAAATTCCGAAATCAATGACGGATCCTGCCCCCTTCACCATGGCGCATAACTGATTGACAGTCACAGAAAATTGAGAAACTGAAATATATCTCAAGAAGCGCAATATTTATGTGGGGTGTGTAAATCATCAGAGAACATTTTTTGGAGTGATAGTTCTGTGGCATGGATGTGATTTCAACCCTGTCACCGGGGGATCTCTCACCTTCCCAATCATCATCATCATATCATCATCATCCCCACAGCTCGTGATCAAAACAAAGCCGCACAAACGTCAAGACGTGCCTTTTTCTCTGCGACGGCAAAAGTGCATCATCGCGAAGAAAAAGCCAAAGAAGCGACGAAAAGTTGGAGCAATCTTCTTTCTTTTGCAAACCATCAGCGAAAAGAGAAAGTGGTGGCGCAAGCAATAAACACACAGCTCGTATTTTGTGGCCGTCTTCGTCTATTTTCCTTGTTCTGTTTGTCTATCGCCATCCATAAAAAATAGGAATTTTCTTGTGCGCGATTCTGAGCAGAAGGTCGTAAAGTGATAAAACTGAAAGTCCTTCATTTCGTGAATTTTGTGAAGCTGCTGCTATTGGGAAGCTGCGTGAAAGAAAACGATGGCCTAATCTGTGAGAAATTCGTCTGTCAAAAATAAAAAAGCTGACAGTCACGACTACAAAGCTTTGATGGTGGTGCGGAGGAACATCAGCCGATAACAGGATAAGGTGCGAGGGTCGCCCGAAGTGTGTATGTGAAGTGCGTGTTAGAGTGATAAGGGAAGGTGTGTTCCTTGAGAACGATACGGGATCCGTAAACCGACCGGACCGGGGTTAGTATGCGGCGGGACACTCGCTGAAAGGATTGAGTGCAGTTACGTGAGATTTGCAAGAAGCGCAATTAGAAGAAAACGCAACGGCCTTCGAACTGGGTGAGCTAAATCTAGGTCAGATTCTGCCCATTTTGTTAGCATTGTTTGCCAACTTGGAGGAAGCTAGCAGAATTTGGGCCAAGATTCGGAAGAAGATGGACGGGACCAGCGTTGGGGGGAGTGCTGGAGGCGGAGGGTCCAGTGGTCCCGCAAGTGGTTCCGGGGGAAACGGAGGAGGCCGAGGGATCCGGGACAGCGACGACAGTGGCGACGAGAATGGCTTGGCCACTAATGGGCGGTTGAGGGCTTCATCGGATTCGCTGGTACGAAGCAGTGGGACTACCCAGAAGAAATCCTGGCTCGAGTTGAAGGCCATTGTCAACGATATGAGACGTCAGGTTGGTTCATTGCCGAGCATGTTCCCGATGAATGTCAATTTTAGGACACTGTCCGATGGCAGAACCCGAGTCTACTTTCTCAGTCCACCACCTGTCCTGGTTGCGTGGGATACGGTGCTGTACTACGCGGATGTTCCTCAAAGCGAAAACGATGCCCGAGCTCCTATGCGACTCGAATGGAATCGCGTACTGGAACCGATTATTTCCCACCTGTCGATGGGCAGTTCCCGCGAAGTGCAGTTGCTCATGGAACGGAAAAGATTATCCATATGGGGCATTACTTCCTACGAGTTGCACAAATCCAGCGGGAAGATAGTCTTCCCGGCATGTAACACATTGTACCAGTGTCTGGACACTGGCTACGGCGATGGAAAACTGTTCCCTTCCGAACTGAGAATCTTCCATCGATCATCTGCCATAGACCCCCAGATTTGTCCCCAGAACTCTGATCTCGTAGCGTACGTTTGCAATGGGGACATTTGGGTCGTGCATACCATTAGTGGCTACAGCGAGCGGCTCACCTACGCCCACGACGGACGAAGATCCTTTGCTGAGGATCCCCTGACGGCCGGCGTTCCGTCCTACGTCATGCAGGAGGAGTTCAGTCGCTATCAGGGCTTCTGGTGGCAGCCGAACAGCGACGACAAATTCTACCGGATAGTCTACGAGGAGGTGGACGAAAGCGACGTCAGTCTGTACACGTTTCCCTCGTCGCAATCTGTGGGCGGGGACTACGAGGAGTATCGATTCCCCCGGGCGGGATCACCAAATGCCAAATCGAAGCTCAAGCTGGTGCAGTTCCGGCTGTCGGAGTCGCTGAAAATCGTCGATGCGTGCATCAAGGAGCTGCAGTGCCCGCTGACGTATGCGTTTCCGTGGCTGGAGTATATCGTGCGCATCGGGTGGACGCCGGATTCGAACTAGTAAGTTTATTGTTAAAGTTAAAGTATAGGGGATCATACTAATGTTACGCAACGCTAAATTTGTAATTTTTAGACCCCCTCTCTCTCCCACGTACCAGGTTTTGAATGGAAAGCTTAAACATTTTGTATGAATCATCACATTCAGCCTGAAGTTCGTAGACACAAAAGTCAATTTGGACGAACTGAGATATACAATTGTAAAAAATAATGGAATCTTTCTGGGGGAATGGGAATGTGGGGTCGCGACGGACTTTGTTTTCAGGTTGGCCGATTGCGTTGCAGAATCGTTCTGTGGCGTAGTTGGTTAACGCGCTCAGTCTAACGTATTGGGTGTCGTGGGATCGAAGACCAGCAGAACGATTCCATTATTTTTCACAATTTTACATCTCTTCTCTTCTTCTTGGCATTCATGTTCTCACTGGGACAAAGCCTGCTTCTCAGCGTAGTGTTCTTATGAGCTCTTCCACAGTTATTAACTGAGAGCTTTCTTTGCCAAAGTTGCCATTTTCGCATTCGTAGGTATATTGTGTGGCAGGTACGATGATACTCTATGCCCAGGGAAGTCAGGGAAATTTTCTTTACGAAAAGATCCTGGACCGACCGGGATTCAAACCCAGACACCTTCAGCATGGCTTTGCTTCGTAGCCGCGGACTCTAACCACTCGACTAAGTTTTGATTAGATGTTGGGTGAATTTCAAAGCAATGGCAACCTTTTTATTACAAAATTTAGATTTTATCTTCTGACCTTAAGATTCTGGTTAAACTACTGTACTATGCAGTTGGGCTGCACTAGGCTATCACTCATCAAAATTACTTTCACTTAGTTAGGAGGGTGGGTTAGGAGCTCAATCAGACCCTTGAATGTGCAATGTGGGGTAGTAATTGGGAATGCCATTGACGGTGTGTAATCTTCTACGAGGTTTTCGAAAACCAACAACGCGCGTGCACCGGGTTGCGGATAGGAGCAAAGGGAGATCAATAGCATCTACCGTAAAATGGGGTGTTAAGGGATGAAAAAAAATTCGACACAAATTTCAAGCAACTTCTAGTATATCAATAATTGAACAAAGGACAGCCCTACCATTTTCTCGTCGTGTATATCAAAAGCCAAATACAATTATGAGGATCCTATGACAGATTTCTGAGATAATCATAAAAATGTGTGATTTTTGACGGAAATGCAAATTGGGGTGTTAAGGAATTTGAGTTTCGTAAATAAAACCGTATTTTCCTAACAACAAAACATAACCCCTTTTGGTCAATAACTTCTTCTTTCTGGCGTTACGTCCCCACTGGGACAGAGCCTGCTTCTCAGCTTAGTGTTCTTCTGAGCACTTCCACAGTTATTAACTGAGAGCTTACTTTGCCGATGACCATTTTTGCATGTGTATATCGTGTGGCAGGTACGAAGATACTCTATGCCCTGGGAAGTCGAGGAAATTTCCAACCCGAAAAGATCGTCGACTGGTGGGATTCGAACCCACGACCATCAGCTTGGTCTTGCTGAATAGCTGCGCATTTACCGCTACGGCTATCTAGGCCCCAATAACATTGATGCTTTTATTCAATTTCATAAGTTATGTTCAACCATAATCAGTTAGAATATCAATATTATTGAACTTGGAACCCCTGCAAATCGTAAAATTGTCTTGAAATGATTGTTATACTTAAATGCAACAGGATCATAGCCTATGTATTTGCAGATTACGAATACTATAAGCTATGCAGAGCATTAGCATAAATAATCTATAATATAAGGATAATTTCAACAAGCTTTTAGTTTTAATAGGGGAAACGGCCAATTCGCTCTGAAAATAAAACACTTCACTAAACAAAGTATTTGCATGCAACTCCCAGTGGCATGGTCGAAAAAATACTGAAAAAGAAACATGTTCCAGTATGAAGCGGAAATCTTACGCTCACTCTATAACACAATGTGTTTAGTGCCCGAGGAGGCTGGATAGTTTATCTAAAAGAGCTCAGAAATGGCTGAGTCTATATGCAGAGAGTTGCGCGAAGAGGCTTCTTTGAATGATTGTTCTTCTTCGTCTTCGAAAATAGCCCCTATTTGTTTTGCTGGTCTGCTCGATATGTAGACGGTTTGACAGTTCGATAGGTAGATTTGGTTTCACTCTTCGCGCAACTCTTTATTTATGGACTCTGAGAAATGACATAATATTATTATTGCTAACCACTTCATAGGATCACTCGCTCCAAAACCTATTCCAAATAAAAGAATCATTAAAACTTCCCAAATATTTTACCAGTATGATCAAACAAGTTTTGGAAATATTATCATGAAAAATCCCATATTTACTTTAATACGTTGTTATCAAGATTTTCCTACCAGTTTTACCGATTTTCGAGATTAGACATTTTGGTGATATTCAGTAACAAACAAAATAGACCCTTAAACTTTTACATTGCAGTTTTACTTCACGGAACAAGTCAAAATTATATTGGAATATATCACGCCATGAATCGAATGAGTTTTGTAACTTGGGATAGGTATCAGGTATCAGAAGGCCGGCTCCAGAGGCACGTTCCCCGCCATTTGGGAGAATTGTGCCATCGCCATATTTGAGCCTATTCCATCATCTACCCGATGGGAGAGGAAAGGGAAGGGAAAGATGGGAGGAAATAGGAGTGGGGTCCCTGGAAAAGGGAAAATCGCATAAGCGAATTGAGAGCATGTAGCTCCATACCACAATGGGTTCGAACAGCGCCCTAAAAAGGACACTGCAAAAAGCATGAGCGTAAAGAGAGCCTATAGCTCATTACCACAGCGGGTTAAGAATAACAGAATGTCCTGAAGATTCAGGTTTCTGAAATCAGTTTCACTTAATAAGTGTTAACCAAGTAATTGGAAACGCAATTACACGAAGATTGGATAGTTATATATCAGGTGATAATGCGAGCTAATTCATAAGCCAATTCATTCCCAGCAATGGAAGAATAGCAAGGACCCATATAAGTTTTACAGAGTTCACTGAATTCAGTTCCTTAAATTGAATTCGACGTGCGATAACAAGCTTAGACCTTGAGTTGGCCGAAGCAAGAGCTTTAAAAGCAGCCTGACTATCTTACATATTCCTTTACAAATAGCCAGACGTCAACTCGTCCCGCGAAGGGAGTTGTGAGGAACAAAGTGACAAGCAATTGTGGGATTCACTTGAAGCAAGGACAAGTGTGGAAACATTCAAATCACTAGGATTTCCAATGGACGGAGAGAATTCATAGAATTTGGTCACATCACTGCCCACAATCAGCACATCACTGCCCACAATCAGCAGACGACCTTTTGATAGGCAGTGAACAACAACTCGTTTGAAATCATCCATTGGGGATGGTTCATCATGTGGTAAATACACCACAAAACGAAAGACGTATTTCCTATTGAGGTCACCAACAGAAATATCAATTGTGACAGCACATACATCTCTGGTTGTTAACTCAGAAATGAGTGTAGCAACGATTGCTTTATTAACGAGCACGCAGACACGAGGCATGGAACGCGAGTTTGCCATTCCATGTTTTTGAAAATAGCAAAAACTGGGTCCACAAGGTTACCTAGAAAAAAGTTCACGAAAGTAAGTTTTTTGAACTTGCGCCACTTGAACTGTACCATTTGCATGAGTCTACAAAGATTGATCGTTGCTGATATTCTATGCTGAAGATTGGTTTAACTAAGCTATCCTAACCGTAGCCACTACCCAAACTAGGCAGGATTAAGCTTTTCGCAATCTCAGAACGAAAAAGACCAGCAGCGAAAAAACCAGATCGGTATCTCTTAAAAGTCGCCAAAGGCGAAAAGCACAGACTACACTGTGTAATACGCATAATGCGAAACCATAGAGGTGAAAATTTAAACTAAATTACAACGTATTAATAATCCCACCCTTATTTAGCCTCAGGCTTGAGACTGAAGAAGGGCAGCCGATTATCTCGGAGAAACACAAGGTCACCTGCACCATTGCTCCGGGTAGCACAGGAAGGGCATAATACTGTAGAGGGCGCCCTGGTACTCCACAGGCTCCGTTTGCGGTTAGGATTTATTTAGACCCCCCTAACCATTCATTCTTAGGCACGGTAAGCTTAAAGCCACATGAATTAGGGGTCACCTGTTAGGTGGATGTTTACCACCGGAACAGGCAGTCCGTAGTGTTAATTCTTAGCCAATGGAAACAACCGCTACCGACACTACACGGCTCTCTAGGCTGATCGGGAAAAGGAAGTTAACATTGATGATTAACTCCTGACGTGCCCAAACAGCCCAAAAAATCAACAAGTCAAAATTATATTGGAATATATCACGCCATGAATCGAATGAGTTTTGTAACTTGGGATAATTATAAAAGATAATCCCCTAACACCCCACTTATTTGCAAAAAGAGACTTTTTCCATAATAAATAGTAAAAGTCGAAATCTAGATAAAAATCTCCAAAGTTTTTGTCTGCGTTGTGATCTCAATTAAATATACTAATGTTCTAAGTTACTCACATATTTTTCTTAATAGTGTTTCATAGTTTTGTAGTTAAATGTATTTTGCCTATAAAATTCGAAAAAAAATGTTTTGAATCGTTTTCAATATCTAGACTTCACAATGCTTTATTTTAACAGACATCCCCTGTCACATAATGCAGCTCACAATCCTCCGAACAAATCAAGCATTTCAGATGACTGATATATCGATTTTTGACATTTTTGTGACTTGTCAAACCTGATGGAGAAGTTCAATCCCTTAAAACCCCACGAGTCCTTCACACCCCATTTTACGGTACCTAAAATAATAGAGATGATTAGGCAATGTTTAGCGATCTTCTATGGTGTTCTAGTACTATAAAATTTTTCACTCACTGGGAATTCTGGCCTTGATAATATCAATAGTGATAAAAACATAAAATAATACCTAATATTTAATAAGTACAATGTAGTAATAAATTAAATAAAATCAATTTTCTATACTTGACATGGTTTTGAAGACAATCAATGAGTGAAAAAACTACCTACCAAAAGCCACATCAGCTAAGGCTATACATATACAAATGTTGGTCATTGGGTCATGGCGAGCATTCGGTATGTATGTCTATGACTAATTCTTATCTAATAGGGACACTAGAAGACCACGCGGACAATTTCGAAACAAATTATTTTTATACATCGGTCTTACGATCCGAAAGGCTCAGCTATGCTGCAAAGTCATTTTATAAGCTATTCATTACTACTGTATAATTGTTTATAATTCTAACAAACCTACATAATTAACTCATTGCTAATCACTGTTCCTATATTCTCTATTCTCTTTTTCTCTCCTTCTTATCTGTTGCATGACTATGAACATCACTAATATAATGCATGAGCATGCACAATAAGAATAATTTCAGGATTGAAAGTAGTACATGGATAGCTGGATAGAATAGCTTCGAAAAGGGTGCTCAAAATATAATATTTCTGGTCAGGTAAGTATTATCATCAAGGGTATGTACTTTTTTTTCTATTATTAACACCTAGACCACACAAACAAATGAACTAATAATATCAAATATTTTTAAAATATGTTCATATAAAGCAGCATCGTCAATCAATGCAAAAAAGATAAAGTTTGTAAAGTTATCACCATCGATTGAATTGCGCTCTGTATGACGGATTTCACGCCAACTCGACACGCGATTGGCAGCACCCCTTCAAAAATCAATGAAACTTTCTGAATGTCAAAAGTATGTGAAACTAAGATACTTTGCATATTTTGTTTTTTTTCAAAATCGATCTAAACTAATATTTGGAAAGGGTCAAAGTTTTTTTTTACTTTTTTTTATAAACCCGTATAACTCAAAAACGGCAAGACCTACAAAAAAGTGTTGTATGGGGGACTGTCGTGAAATTTCCTGACGTTTTAGAAAAAAAAATGAAAAAATAAAAAAACATTTTCTACACTGAAAAAAAAAAAAATATTCAAAACTTTTAAGTCGATTCAAAAAAACGGCCACTTCAGATTTTGATCATCCTTAAGCAAAAAGTTTCGTAATTAAATTTACTAAAAGTCGTCCATACATTGCAAATTAGGCATATTTTAGAGAAAAAAGTTTTTCTAACATTGATTATTTTAAGCCCAAAATGATTTTTTTTATTAGTCTAGTATGACATATTTTCAAGTGATAAATGAGTTTTAATCACAAAATAGATCATATTTGTTTTATTGGGAGTAGTTAAAAGAAATAAAACTGAATTATACAGAGTTTTTTAATTAAATTCAATTGATCTCGCACCAAACCGCTTATGAGAAAATCAACTCCGTCTAACAATCCGATGGGTTTTTTATGGTTGAAAAGATATCACAATAATATTTAATTTCTTATTTGGTCAAAGCCAATCTTAACAGATGTCTGGAAAGGGTCAATATTATGCTTATGAAAAAAAGTCGTGGTTTGTTTTTATTTTTATTATTGCTATATATCCTAAAACGTAGTATCTGCACATGAATATTTACATTATTTTTGGGCTTTACTGAATAAATTAAATATTTTTGGTTCATCCTCTGAATTGGTATACCGTTTGGCTGCAATTTGTGTATCACTAATAGGCATAAAACAATGATATTTTTGGGTACCAGGGACAGTTTTAACCTTATCAAAAAATTCCACCAATTCCTCTGACATTTTAACATATTGTTCATTAGATATATAACAGAAATTTAATTTGGTGATACATGTATCAGTTTGTTTCACTGCCCAGTCGAATAGTTCTCGCGGAGTTGCGATTGTGTTTCCATAGTATTTTGCAAGACTTGCTCTTTTTGCCATTCGCTTGGGAGTGCCACCAATAGCGTCACAGGGGCCTTTGCCGTGGGATGTGGCAAAAAAGTGCCACTCTGCTTCCAATCCATGTATTTTCTTAAAATTACATAAGCTGATAATTTTTATTTTTAATTTTATAATGAGCTGCAGCTCCATCTGACTTAAAAATAACTTTTGATTTATTTAACAAAATTTATCAATTTTGAAATAAATAGCTGAACTGCTACTGTGTCATGGGTCTGATATTATAATAAAACTAACATTTTTCAATGTATTATCATTTTTATGGTAAATCTAAAATTGGTGTATCGTTGCTTGGGAATTATTCCAGTGATATCCTTGAGCAGCGTTTTCATTTTCAGAAAAGTCGCTAATTACCAGTATTTAACCTTGTTTTAAGGAGTCTTTTTTGTTTCGTAGAAAAGCAGACTGTTATTTGCAAATAAAATCATGAGCATCAAAAGCTTATCAACTTGTTTTTAGGTAGATAACAATAGAAACATATTCATTATTTCTTATTCATCTGGCGTCCAACGCAGGTACGTTTAGTAAGTTTTTTTTTCCACAAAACTTTTTCTAGAAGAGAATTTAATGGGGTATGGATAAGGTTGTTACTTTTCAATGTTTGCAACAGGCATGCGAATTGTTAACACTTTCTACCGCCGTTCATCGATTCAGCCAGTCAACCACAAAACAAAGCAGCAGCAGCACCAATACCATCAGGCGCTACGCTGCCAACGGTTCATACACTGCTTGAATGTTTTTTTCCTCCTCGATGACCGTTTTCGGGCAGCTGTCCCGAAGTGAATGATGGGAAAAACTTTTAAATAGTTCAATCGCTAATATTTCACTTGTGTTTTCAACTAATTGAAATCTATTAGCGCTAACAACAAGAGCACAATCATTCAACGGGATACAAATAAACGAGTTCAATTTTATGCTGCATTTATCGGGCAAAATTGCAAAACCACGAAAACTGGAAAAATCGTGTCACCACTGTGCTCGATTCTTTTCGCATTCAGGTTTGAATAGCAGTTGGGAAGATTGCCTGCATTTAAAAAAAAACATAATCACTGTATAATTCCGTTTTTTAACTATTCTCAATAAAAAATACAATCTATTTTCTGATTCAAACACATTTATCACTTGAAAACATATTTGACGGTTTAAAACAAAATCTTTGAAAAAATAAATTTCAGTTTGGTACTTAAAAAATTTGAAGTTAGAAAAACTTTTTTCCCTAAAATATGCCCAAATTTGCAATGTATGGACGACTTTTAGTAAATTTAATTACGATAATTTTTTCTTAAGGATGATTAAAATTTGAAATGGCCGTTTTTTTTTAAATCGACTTTAAAGTTTTGAATATATTTTTTCAGTGTAGAAAATAAAATAAATAACAATATTCAATATTTTTTTTTAAAACTTCAGGAAATTTCACGACAGTCCCCCATACAACATTTTTTTGTAGGTCTTACCGTTTTTGAGTTATACGGGTTTATAAAAACAAGTAAAAAAAAACTTTGGGACTTAAAAAATTTGAGTTTAGAAAAACTTTTTTCCCTTAAAATATACCCGATTTGCAATGTATGGACGACTTTTAGTAAATTTAATTACGAAACTTTTTGCTTAAGGACGATCAAAATCTGAAATGGCCGTTTTTTGAAATCGACTTTAAAGTTTTGAATATATTTTTTCAGTGTAGAAAATGTGTTTCTATTTTTTCAATTTTTTTTTCTCTAAAACGTCAGGAATTTTCACGACAGTCCCCCATACAACACTTTTTTGTAGGTCTTATCGTTTTCGAGTTATACGGGTTTATAAAAAAAGTAAAAAAAAAACTTTGATCCTTTCCAAATGTTAGTCTAGATCGCTTTTGAAAAAACAAAGTATGTAAAGTATCTAAGTTTCACATAGTCTTCACACCCAGAAAGTTTCATTGAATTCTGAAGGGGTACTGACAACCCCTTTGTCGAGTTGGCGTGAAATCCGTCGTATAGTAATGTTCAATCAGTATCAAAATCTCCTAAAGCGTCGCATTGTGCCATCAGCAGCTCTTAGCATCACTCTCATATTGTTATTATTTTGTTTTTTATAAAATTTCTAGAAAGCGATCACTGTGTCAAGTCTTCTCCATTCCCTATACCCTACCCCAACCCTTCTTATCCTTTCCGATGGTGTTCAAGTGGTCCGCATAGACTATTACGGCCATTACCTATCCCTTCCCCCGGCTTTGGACTGACTTGCGCTCTCATTGCCCCACCAAATGCTGTAAAATGAAAATGAAATTTTTCGAGACACGTCAAGTTATCTTTATTCACTTGCAATTTGCAAAAATCAATAAGATCTGATTTTCAACATTATAAATGAAGAGGTAAGCACCGTTTAGATTATTCTGGATGTGGCCAGTCGGACCTAATGCCCTGAAGAATCGGCTATAGATTTTTTGGATACTAAACCGTTTTACTTCTCTAACTATAGACATCAAACTTGATAGTTTCGTGAAATGCGTTCCCATCGGCTCGATACACATGTTTAGATACAAATTGGCCACTTTATCGTAAGGCGTCCTGGCGACTCGAAAATGATCATTTCAAGGATCAAACAAATGCAGGACACATGGTTATTCAATTCAATCGTTTCTCGATAGGTTTAATTGATATAGTGACCACTTTATAACCGATACCGGAAATTTTCTGTGACTTGATATTTGCCTACCTCCAGGGGCACATAAGTACAGCACACTTTTCAGCCGACCTGACCCAGTAGCCCACCTGAATAACTCCGGCCACAGGAACATTTCCGAGATACTTTGGCCACTTTTAGAAACTAGATATGCTGGCCAGTACTCGCTGAGCGGTGAGAGTTTTACTTATTTTTCTTTCACTCAGGCCTATACGGGTTATAGCGCGGTTTAAGAAACGATCGAAAAAATATTTGAAAAAATGCGGGAATTCCTAAATTGAAAGATCAATGTGCCAAAACTATGCAACCTGGTTTTCAATCTATTGAAACTTTTTTTTTCTCACAGCGTCTGGGCGCAACTGCTGAACCGTGTGCAGCAACGGTTAGATTTGGTACTCATCCCGTTGGATAACTTTTGCGAACTGTATAGCAGCTCGTCACCTTCCCCGACGGGTGTCAATAACCACGGCCAATCAACAAACTCCACGAAACCTTGTTCTTCCAATGATTACTGGAAACTGCCTCTGGATCGTTCGACGCGCCCCATGCAGGTCATCTACACGGAAACCTCGAACAACTGGGTGAACGTCAACGACGTGTTGCAGTTTCTCGAAATCACCGATCACGAAGTCACCTTCCTCTGGGCCTCGGAGGAAACCGGCTTCCGCCATCTGTACTTGGTAACCTCTAGTCTTGCCACCAATGGCAGTAGCAACGTAGGTAGCAGTTCTAAAACCAATAACTCTGTCGACAATACTAACAGCAGTCATCACATGGACACCACTTCCGGAGAAGAAAGGATCAATAACAGTCACTATCATCAGCATTACAATCCCGAGAATCTGGATGGATCTGGCAGCACGTTGGTACCTCGCATTGCGAATAAGGTCTGTTGGTTGAGGTAACATTATGAAAAGGAACATTCTAACTTGTTCTGGGATCCACAAACAGGTTGCTCTGACTTCGGGCGATTGGGAAGTTCTAGGACGAAACGTTTGGTACGATAAGCAGAATCAGTTGGTTTACTTTATGGCCCTTCGTGAAACTCCGCTGGAAAAGCATCTCTACGTCGTCAGTCTGAAGAAACCTAATATCTTAAGATTACTCACCGTTCCTGGATACTCATTCACCGTAGAGTTCAATGATGTAAGTTACATATCGTCCCCTCGATGCTACAATTAAATAGCTTAAAAATCAATTTTTTGGGATACATGATTTTGAAAAATTTGACCGTTCTGCTTTGTTTAGAAAATAATCACCAAGTCGAGCTATCGTCGGCTGCTATTCAAGTGTCCGTGATCGGACACGCTTTTGAGTTTTTGATATGTTATAGAGCTAGTTAAGACCAACATTTTGGTACACTCAACTCAAAAAGTCCAAAATTTTAATTGCATAGTTGTAACATCAATAGGCAGATATGGAGGGCGCTTTCAAAAGAGTCTTAATTACTATCACCTTCTCCTTACAGAACTGCACAATATTCCTGCAGACGTATTGCAACATCCAAACGCTTCCCTCGTGGGAATTGGTACAGCTCAAGCAATTGTGTCCCAGCGGAAATGTGTCTGGGCTAGAACTTACCTCGATGGGATATCTGTTTGAGGGTGGCCCCTCGGAAAATACGCAGTTTAATCCCACAATCTACAGTCCCCGGTTGGCATCGGGGGAAACAATTCACGCCATGGTGTTCAAACCGCACAACTTCACACTGGGCGTAAAGTATCCAACGGTGCTGAACGTGTACGGCGGACCGGAAGTGCAAACCGTTAGCAATACCTTCAAGGTGGGTGCCTTCTGAAATCTTATGAACCTTTTTCAGTTTTCAAGTTTTTGTTTGTTTTCAACGCAATTTAGGGTATGCGACAACTACGGATGCACATGCTGGCAGCCCAGGGCTATTGCGTTGTGTGCATAGATTCGCGAGGCTCTCGGCATCGGGGTTTGCAGTTCGAAAGTCACATTCGCTGTCGCATGGGAACGGTTGAGCTGAATGACCAAGTAGAAGTGCTCAAGTTGATTGCCGAGCAGATCGGCTACATCGACATGGATCGGGTCGCGATCCATGGGTGGTCCTACGGTGTGTAATTGATCGGTTCTAACCTGAAGTACTTTTCATGATTCATTGATCAATTTCCAGGAGGTTACCTGAGCTTGATGGGCCTGGTGCAGTATCCGGAGATTTTCAAACTGTCGATTGCCGGAGCACCGGTCACCAGCTGGGAATACTACGATACGGGCTACACAGAACGGTACATGGATCTTCCGGAAAACAACCGATCCGGCTATACGGCCGGATCGGTGCTGAACTACATCCACAAGTTCCCCGATGAGTGAGTATTTTGTTTTGGGAAAATTGATTTGATTGTAATTTTTAAACAGAGTGCCAAGTAGGTACCCAGTAGTATAAATTCCAATGATTTATCTTAAATTCGGATGGCAAAAGTTATGTGAAAGCTTTAGAAAGCATCAACTTAAGTGAGAAGTTATCGCCATTGGGCGCAGATGTGCGGAGCATAAGGCGGACTATGATTGATGAAATGATGCTAGTCTTAAAGAAATACGCTAAGAAGAGGTTGCAGCTTATAAGAAACTAGCACAAGAAGTACTAGGTGCCGAAGTTGATGTGAGATCCTCTACTGTAGAAGCGATTCTCCAGTGTAAACACCTGGATGAAATCATCGATGCAGCGGAGGTCTTGGCTGCCTTCAAAGTGCAGCGTGACATCAACGTTGCCAGTAAGGCCATCCACCTTAGAAAGGGACCGCAGGGCACCCAGGTGGCGGCGATCTGACTGCTGGTCGCATAGGCCAACAAAGCGAAGATCTTGGGCATACTCAAGGTAGGCTGGTCGGTTTGCCGGTTGAGCATACAACAGCCTCCTGAAGTTTGCTTCAAGTGTTTCGGGGAGGGACATAAGTCGTGGAAATATAATGGTCCCGACAGAAGTAAGCGATGCAGAAAATGCGGCACCGAAGGCCATAGGGCAAGTGACTAAGTGCCTAATATGTGTCGACGGAGCAGACAACGGACACTTAACGGGAAGATCCAAATATCCGGGAGAATCAAAGCAGCCAAAACAAAAGTAACACAGTTGATTTTTAACCACTGTGATCAAGCCCAGCAGCTGCTTTGGCAGTCAGTCTCGGAAACGAGGATCGACGTGGTGTTACTATCGGACCCATACCACATACCAGCCAACAACGGGAACTGGGCGGATAGGTCTCAACACCTAGCAGCTATAATATGGATGAAGGAGAGCTGACAGCTTTGGCGAGAGCGTGTGACGCAACTATGCCGAGAAAATTGGAGCCAAGGAATCAGCGGCGTCCTGCATAGGGATGGTACACAAATTATGTCACGCTAAATATCAACTTTTTCGACCCCTCCCCCCCCTTTGTCACACTTTTTGTATGAGTCCTCCGGAAATTTTGTAAGACTTGTCACGCTTGGCTTGACCACCCCACACCCCACCCCTTGGAGCGTGACGTTATTTGTGCATGACCCCATACTGGTGTAACGACAGCCTCCGTGCAGCTTGCTTAAGACCCAGAAGACGCGCGCAGAGAGCTAGATCGGAAGCCAGCATGGAAGAGCGTATGGTGACCTACCGGCTGGCCAGAGCCGCGTTCAAACGGAAGATAGCGCCGAGTAAATCGAACTGCTACAAGCAGTTGTGCCGGGAAGCTGACGCAAATTCCTGGGGCAACGCCTATCGAGTAGTGATAGCGAAGATTAAGGGCCCAGTAACATCAGCTGAAATGTATCCCGACAAACTTAAGTTTACAGTGGACGGTATCTCCAAGCTTAAGTTTACAGTGGACGGTGCTCCCACTGCGTGGCCACCCACATCGTACGCTGACGTAGATGAAGAAAATGCCGGTATCCAAGTTTCTAACGCCGAGCTGATTACAAAAGCGAAGCTGAACAAAGCTCCCGGCCCAGATGGTATCTCCTACGTAGCGCTTAGGGCAGAAATCGTAGTGTTTCCAGATATATTTAGACAGCGTTGCAGAAGTGCTTAGCGGAAGGCTGCTTCCCAGACCGATGGAAGTTGCAGAAGCTGGTGTTGCTGCCAAAACCGGGAAAGCTGCCAGGAGATCCTGCTTCATATAGTCCAATATGCTTGCTGGATGCTCTTGGTAAACTTCTGGAGAAGCTCATCCTCGGCAGGCTGACGATCTACACGGAAGGCGAGAATGGATAGTCGAAAAGGCAGTTCGGATTCCGTGAAAAGACTTCGACAGCGGATGCTATTCGGGCAGCCATCACGTGCGTGGAGAAAGCGTCCAAGCAGAAGAGGAGAGGCAATCGATACTGCGCAGTGGTAACAATAGACGTTAAGAACGCGTTCAACGGTGCTAGTTGGGAGGCTAATGCCGCAGCCCTACACAGAATGCGGGTTCCCGAATATCTGTGTAAAGTTCTGCAAAGTTACTTTCAGAATCGGGTACTGGTTTACGACACGAACCAGGGACGGATGTCAATTGAGGGAGTTCTACAGGGATCCATACTTGGTCTAACACTGTGAAATATGATGTGTGATGGAGTACTAACTTTGACACTACCGAATGGAGTCGAGATCTTCGGGTTTGCAGATGACGTCGTTCTTGCGATAACTGGCAAGATTGCGGAGAAGGTGGAGATGTTGACGGCGGAATCGCTAGACACCATTCAATCGTGGATGGCTCGAGTCAAGCTGCAGTTGGCTCATCATAAAACGGAAGTGGTGCTGGTCAGCAACTGCAAGGCGGTTCAGCAGATCAACTACCATCAGTCCAACGCGCTCTTTAAAGCACCTTGAAGTAATGGTCGACAACAGGCTAAACTTCAATAGTCACGTAGACTATGCCTGCGAAAAGACAGCGAAAGCAGCTAACACTGTAGCTAGGATCATGCCAACATTGGAGGACCAAGAAGCAGTACGAGGCGTCTTCCGGCGACCGTATCATCGTCTATACTGAGATACGGAGTCCCGGATTGGGCTGCAGCGTTAGGAATCAAACTATGGCTATACGGGTAGCGAGTGCCTATCGCACTATATCGTCGGAGGCAGTGTGCGTTATCGCCGGAATGATCCCCATTTGCATCACTCTGGCTGAGGACATAGCATGCTACCAGCAAAGGGACACAATGAAATTTGGAGACGAACCAGCCATCGGCTGGTATATGAAATATTCAATGAATGTGAGGAATACCATCAGACTGGATACAATGCAATGATGGCGAGGTGGTAGCAGGAATGGAATAATTCGGAGAAAGGAAAGTGGACCCACAGGCTCATTCCTAACGTGTTGTAGACCAGAAAACATGGAGAAGTTAACTTTTTCCTGATCCAGTTTCTGGCAGACTGTTGTGATGTAGCGAGGCGGCCCATTTGGGCAATAAAATCGTGGGTTGGTTAACTTTAAAACTAATTTATTGAGATGGATAAAAACGTGACTTTAATAAACTACATCACACAATACAATAATGGAATCGAGCATCGTTCATACAACAATGACCTCTACCGGTGACAGTCGAGGCTGCCAACGGAGAGCCTAGTTGATAGCGTTAGGGTGACCATTTGACCCCAACATCTCCCTCTTTAAAATCGCTGGTAGGTGTTAAATCTTTGTGGCGGTCTTCTGTTACGAGAAGATCGACGAGGGACTTTAATCGCTGGCGAAGCTTCGACTGCTGATTGGAAACCAGCTGATGATGTCGTTGCTGATGACGACGAACTTGCTTCACTCGATGACGATGATGATTCTGAGGACGACACCCTGGTTGATAGGTCCAGCCGGGACTCCGGCGAGGGTGTTGTCTGAACTGGATCGGAAAACGTTGCAGGTTTAACTAAGTTGCATTCACTCAGTAAAATATCCAGCGGCAAAATATGCTCCTTGCTATTTCGATGGGTAGTTGTACCTCGGCTTCGTAGCTGGTTTATATGCGAACGGATCAACTTTCTCTCATTGACCCAAACGTTATACATTACTCGGCCGACCCTTTCCACAACCGTTCCTGGAGCCCAAGTCCACTTGTTATTGGCGTAGACTTTTGCATAAATGGCTTCATTCGGAATAAACGACCTGTGTCGGTCATTTGTGTCCAGCTGTTCTGACGGTGCCTGACTGCGTGGCGCGCGTAGAAGTTCCAGCGATGTTCTAAGCCGACGATTGTACATCGACTCTGCAGGTGATCGTCCATCAGGTGTATTTGGGTTAGGAGTGGTTCTGTAGGTGAGTAGGAATATATCCAACGCTGTTTTAATGGAATATTTCCCTTCCTGGATCTTTCTGACTGCCCGCTTAAAAGTGTCTACAAACCTTTCGGCCTGTCCATTGGATTGTGGGTGGAAAGGTGCTGTAGTTAAGTGTTCCACTCCGTTCTCGATGCAGAACTCCTTGAACTCGGCGCTCGTAAACTGTGTGCCATTATCTGACACAAGGACTTCTGGCATCCCCTTGTTGGCAAATAAACTTCGCAGCAGGTTGATAGTAGCTTTCGCAGTGATGTACTTGGTCGGAAAGATCTCCGGCCACTTACTGTATGCATCGACGACGACCAAGTAAAACTCGCCCTTCAGTGGGCCAGCGTAATCGATGTGCACTCTCTGCCAAGGAACCGTCGGTTTGGGCCACGGCTCTGGTGTTGCTTTTGGCAGAGATCTAGCTGCAGAGGCGCAGCTCCGACAGTCACGAACGTAATTGATGATTTCTTCGTCGAGACAAGGCCAGTAAACAAAACTGCGTGCGACAGCCTTCATTCGTTGGGCTCCTGGGTGCCCTTTGTGCAGCTGGTTCAAGCATCGCTTTCGGTAGACAGTCGGAATGACTAATCTATCGCTGAACATAATACTACCTTCGACGATGGATAGTGCTTCTTGACGATCGTAGTACCGCAATAATTCCTGATCTGTGACGTCTGACCGTTTCTTGGGCCATCCGTGTTTGACGAATCGGTACACCTTCCTGAGAATTGGGTCAGAATTTGTGGCTCGCTCCACCATTCGAAAGCTAAGGGGTAGCTGACTGATTGCGCTGTTTGCTACGGATTGCATGTCTTCTTCAAGGCTCGTACAGGCTACCACAAAGTCCTCATCGGGTTTGATATGCTGGTCAATTAGACGTGACAGCACATCTGCATTTCCGAACTTATCTGTTGCGACATATTCCATAGAAAAGTCGCAGGAAAGCAAAGTAAGGGCCCAGCGTTGAAGGCGGTTTGCTGTATACACTGGTATACCCTTTTTAGATCCGAAGATCCGTAAGAGTGGAGCATGATCCGTTTGAAGCCGAAAATGTCTTCCGAAGATGTACTTGTGAAATTTGGTCACTGCAAACACGATCGCTAATCCCTCACGATCTGGTTGAGAGTACTTCTGCTCGGCGGATGATAATGCTCGTGAAGCATGTTGGATAACCTTCATTTTGCCATCGGGGTACTTGTGGCTTATTGTAGCTCCAATGCCAATGGACGACGCATCAGCTGACACCACAATTTCTTGATGCGGATCGTAGTGTGCCAACAGAAGGTCAGACGATAACATCCTTTTGAAGTCTTCAAAAGCCTTCTGACATTCTTTTGTCCACTTGAAAGAAGAAGAAGAAACCTTGAGAAGTTCATCCAGCGGATATCTCAGGGCGCGCATATTCGGGACAAATTTCCCGTAATAATTAACGGCGCCTAAGAATGATCGGACACCAGTGAGGTCCTGTGGTGGAGGCATATCTTGGATTGCCTTGATTTCGTTCGGATCGGGGCGAAGGCCGTCTTTATCGAGAAGAAGGCCCAAATATCCGAGTCGCTCTTGTCCAAAGGAACACTTTTCTGGACGAATTGTAAATCCAAACTCTTGGATGCGCTGGAGAACTGCGTGCAGATTTCGCTGAAGTTCCGCTTCAGTCCTGCCACCAATAATGACGTCGTCCAGATAGCCCGAAGTAAACGGTAGTCCAGTCAGCATAACGTCCATCAATTGCTGAAAAGCTCCCGGGGCTGCTTTCACTCCGGGAGGGAGCCTGTTGTATTGGTACAAGCCCCGGTGGGTATTGACGGTGAGCAATTTCCGGCTGTTTTCGTCGACTTCCATTTGCAGAAAGGCGTCCGATAAGTCGATTTGGCTAAATATTGTGAAGCCAGTCAACTTGGAAAATATGTCCTGAGGCAAGGGCAAGGGGTACTGGTGTGGTAATAGACGATCATTTAACCCCGTTGAATAATCGCCACATATTCGGATGCTTCCATTCGACTTTCTGACGACAACAATTGGCGCCGCCCACTCCGAAAAGTCCACGGGGGCGATAATGTTTAGGCTTTCCAACCGATCAAGCTCCTTGTCTACAATCGGTAGCATCGCATAGGACACCGGCCGCTTTGGTCGAAAAACTGGTTTGCACGCCTCCTTCAAAGCCAAACTAACTTTCGTTTTCGTGCAAAGTCCCAGAGTCGAGCTGAAGAGTTTGGGATAGGCCTTCTGCAATGAACCTTCATCGATCGGTCCGTCACCGCCGATGAGATCACAAAACTTATCCATCGGTAATGACCAAAGGCTGAGTTTGTCGATGAAATCGATCCCTAAAAGATTCAACGAGTTGCTCGAAACGTAGATGTGACCGGTACTCACCGAATCGTTGAGCGAAACTATGCACATGAACTCAAAGTCAAGGCGGAGGTCTTCCCCTGATGCAGTCTTAGCGCTCTGCACAGTCGGAGTAGCTGCTGGCTTACCGATTCGCTCCCATGTTTGCTTCGACACTATGGTGATGTCTGATGCTGTGTCCAACTGGAGTCGCACCGGAATGTCGTTCAACTTCACCCAGACGAAACAACGTTTACCTTGAACGTTGTTGACGGAAACGACGGTTTTGGTGGAGAACTGCTTATTGTGGGATTTCCTAGTCTTCGCTGATCTCTTAGCACTGTCGCAATATCCTTCTTTATGTCCCAGTTGTTGACAGGACGAACACTTGTGGTTGACGAAGCTGCAGTCTCTTGCGTAGTGCATCGCACCACAATTCCAGCAAGGCGAAGCCGGCCCACTCTTCCGTGATTGCTGCTGCTGTTGGTGATAGTGGGTACGTTGTTCGCTGAATGGTTTCTTGGAAGGCTTGCGGTGTTGCACGTTTCCCTTGATGGCTTGAACTGCTGGTGCTACCGGATTTTCGATCATAGCTGTATCGTTCTTTAGGTTGATCAACCGTTGGCATTCTTCGATGAGCGCATCCAGATTGGCACAGTTGTTATCCTCGATGTTCGTACCTCCGAGTCGCGTTCTGATTTCAACCCACAAACAAACATCAAACATTTGAACTGGGCCTCAGACATTTTTGATAACTCAAACTCCACACACATTTTGTTCACCCGACAGGCATAGCATACGTAATCTTCGGTGGGTGATTTTGCGATAGTGAGTGTGGAATACCGTTTCTTCACTGCTGACTCTTTGGTGCCGAAAAGGCCATGCAGCTTCTCCACCGTCTCCGAAAATGAAAAATCTTTCGGTGCATTTGGGAGAATGTAACTCACATAACGGTAATGCTCCTGAGTTCCTAACCGACGGAGTAACAGCCGTACCTTCGCACTGTCATCGATTCGTTGGAATAATGGAATCGAGCATCGTTCATACAACAATGACCTCTACCGGTGACAGTCGAGGCTGCCAACGGAGAGCCTAGTTGATAGCGTTAGGGTGACCATTTGACCCCAACACAGACCATGGATGCTTCCGGAAATATCTGTATAGATTCGAACACGCAGAGTCTCCATCCATAGCCTCAAAGACTGTGCCGCCGATCACAACCGGCTAGCACGCAGCGACACCGTCTCGGATAGTCCAATCCAGCCCATCACCTCCTTGAGCCATCGTCTTGGACGATCATTCCACCAAAAGCACTCGTGATCTGTGTGGCAAGCAGAAGTGCAATATAGTCTCGCTGAAGAGAGACGTCGTGCTGGGACTCTGTCGCGTTGAAACTTTGTCACGCTGGGACTTTGTCGCACAACATCTTCGGTGCGAGAGAGTTGAGTGCGTGTCGCAGTGCAGCTCGCGACGCAGCCAGTCGATCGCTTGTGACATCGGGAATGCAATGGGCGCAACACCACGGGGCTCCCAACGAGTATTAACAGCGATGGATTATGTAGGGCTAGTTTGAGCGTAGAAGATAACTGTATGTATACGGCAGAGTTTATGAATGGAGAGTTGCGCGAAGAGTGAAACCAAATCTACCTATCGAACTGTCAAACCGTCTACCTATCGAGCAGACCAGCAAAACAGATAGGGGCTATTTTCGAAGACGAAGAAGAACAACCATTCAAAGAAGTCTCTTCGCGCAACTCTCCATTCATAGACTCTGGTATACGGTAGATTAAGCATGATTAAAAGATGATAGTTTAAAGCAGCAAAAAACATTCTCGTTAGATGCCGCAATTCCTTATGGGATCAATATTGTACTTGATAGTTCAGACAATACTCTATTGATGGTGCGTACGATTTAGTTCGTCATTACGAATTGGTTCAATTGATCACTCTAGCTATTTCGGTGATTCAATCGTAGATTAAGAACATAGCCATTGTTAGCGTTTTCCATTCCGACAGTTTCCTTAGCCCAACAGGAAAGTTGTCACATTGGCCACTCACACAACGTGGGTTTTTATGTTGGGCGCCATGTTACAATATATAATAAATTAAGACATTTACACAAGCAATAGGGGGGTCCCGTAGCCTCGAGGTTACGCTTTCGCTTCGTTGCGTTCGTTCCCAATCCTCCCTCACAAAAAACTCCGTCCAGTCACCAGAAGACGCCGCACGAAGGACCGTGTGTTGGGGAAACACATCCATCATCTGTCAGTATCGGATGGTGACAGACAAACTGACCCTCTTTGTAGGCAGACGAATCACAGAACATCAACTTTCATTTGTAACGTTCTCAATACTACTTTTATGGAGAACGTCTCTATTTGAGCCCTACGAGATGACGAGGTTTCCTAATAAATGTTTGGGTCCTCAAGTCATTCCCGCAAATACAAATGTTTTAATAAGCTTGATTGCTTTTAGTCGACAGTGGCCTCACCTCAGCCCAGTTCTGTCCTCCTAGCTGAATTTTTGTCTAGGATTCTATCTCCTACAAGGGCACCCCTATGATGAATCGACCCTTTTGACATTAACAAATTGATGTCTGGGGTCGGGAATCAAAAATATGCACAAATTAATCAAGTCCTAATTTGCCTTCTTTGGGGCTATTTTAACACGTCACAAACCATGTGCTTTCTTGGAGATTTTATTTTTTTAATATCCTTTGTAAGGTTCTAGTTAATTTGGCTTAGGGTCTTTTACACATTATTTAGTGATTTAATGCAAATGGTCCAACATTCAACAATTACCATTTATTGTAACAAAAAATTATAAAAATTGTCCGGCCTATCGAGGAGACCCCGGAACATGTTATATTCGACTGCCCTCGATTCAGGGATATACGAAGCGAGATGATATCAGAAACCGCAAGCGTGCTTAATCCGGACAACATCGTGCAGAACATATGCATGGAAGCACTTGGAATGCGGTGAATAGGGGGATAACGGCAATTATGTCGTTGCTGCAAAGAAGATGACGTAAGACCAGAAAGCTCGATCGCGATCGGAGTAGGCTAGATCCTCCGTTGGGGGCTAGACTGAGTAGAGCGAGCGTCGGTGCGCCTGCAAACCGGAAGTCATCTTCCAACCGGAATTACAGAACCGACCCTGGCACTTTGCCGACTAACGTCGAGTCGGAGTTGAACAGGGCTCTGACTCGAGGCCAACCCAAGGGAAGTATGCATCGTCGCACAGAACGCTGTCCAAAGCACCGGCGAGATCATCAACCACCAATTGGGCAAAACTAGTAGTCGCAGAGACACCGTAGAAATTTCGTACTGAGCAGCATTTTTGGCGACATTAAGCTCCAACAGCGAACTAGCAGAACAGCCAAAGGCTGAGATTGACGAAGTGCACGAGCAGGCTCCTCAAATGAAGTTGCGTGATATAGTTCCGGGGGAGTTCGAGGCACAGAAGCAGTAGGGAAAGTTTTTTAGTGGTTAAGCACGTCTGCCTTCGGGCTAGACGAAGATTGCTACGCGCACGCACAGAAGCACAAAGAGAAGAACGTGGTACAACATTCAGAGAGGTAAAGTTAGCTCCCAAAAAGGAAATGAAAAGTCGAAAATGGGCTTGCTTTGATAGTCTATGCCAGAGTGCCAACTTGAGTCCGGAAACGTAATCGACTCTAGGTGCTATCCAGTCGGTTGTTCCGACAGCTTAGGTGGCAAACGAGCACTACACTAACCTAATGATAAACCTCTCATAAGACTAAAGTGGCCCATACTAGAGACGGTGTTGGAGAGCAACTGTCAAGTATTTCTTAAAACTTGTAATCATCACTTATGACAATCCTCAACACTTCAATAAACCATCCACAAGTAGTTCTCAAGACAAGTTAAACTCACAATATGTTTATCATGTTGGTTTGGCTAACGAATTTACCGTAAAGTGCCGTAATTCAGCGCAGTTAAGGAATAAAACGATTCAAATGGTTACTTAAAAATTAATATTGCATCAACAAAAAAGCTTTATAGGTGGATCGCTAGCAAATCTATTCTAGATTATGGGAAAAATATAAACTAGACTGTATTCATAATTTACATCCGGGAATTTTTTGAAATAGTTCACTCGTTGAAATTACCTAATTCCGCGCATTTTTTAAATGCTTTTCCATATTCCGCGCAGAAGAATGCCTAATTCCGCGCACTCATGAAACAATCAAATTAACATTAATTTGGATGAGAGGCTGCATCCATTCGTTACGTAACACTTAAAATTGAAAATTTTCAAGCCCCTCTCCTTCCGTAACACTTTTTGTATGAGAAAACGTAGAGTTTTGTATGAACCGTAACTTTTTAGTCTACGTTCAGTTTTTTTATTATTTTTTGTCTATCACATGAAATAAAGATAACCAATACCGTGGCATTGGTACGTGTGAATTTCGTCTAGGGGAAAGTGGGGCAATTTGGCCATCTTAAGAAAAGTCGTAAGAATTGCAATTTTTAGATCAATAAACTAAATATGCACGATTTCCATTGTCTTAAAAAAATCACGAATGAATTTTTCGTCGATTTTTTTGTCGATGGGGTGATATGAGCACCCTATTTTATGTTGTGAAATTATCTCATAGAATCTAACAATTTAATTATTTTATTCACTGAACTGGAAAGTTTAGAAATCAAATACTCTTTCGAAATCTACTGAGCTCATATTTGGCTTAAATATGTTTCTTATTGCATAGTTTTAGACAATTCGGTCGAGAAAAAAACCCCATCTTCTTCTTCTTGGCATTAACGGGAATCGAACCCAGACACCTTCAGCATGGCTTTGCTTTGTAGCCGCGGACTCGTATCACTCTGCTAAGGAAGGCCCCTGAAAAACCCCCATGCCAGTGTGAATCATTCCACCCCATTGTAAATTATTTCAGAAAAAGTTATACTAAAAAATCTGATTTTAGGGGTATTTTATACAGAATGCTCTGTAACTCGTGAACAAACATTTGTACAAAGTTGGTGTCTGAACAGAAAAACTTTCATTTATCATTATCTACAACTTTGCTCAAGACAGCTACCCGATTTGAGCAATTATAGAAAAAATGATTTTCACACTGCACTGCTAGGTTTATAGATCGCTAAAATTTTTATATCAAAATAAAGCTTATGGTATATTCTTCAACTCTTCAGAAGACACCAACCTTCTAAAATCACATTTAGACATCGAAAACTAAAAAACGCACGTTTCTCGGGCTCTGAACCAGTGTGCATTGGCGAAACCGCCCCGACTACCCCTATTTGTATTCTGCACTGTTCATACAATACAAGGACTAGTTCGCATTATTGCTTGGAATCAATAAGTTTAAGCAAATCAATTAATGGTATCTTATTTTTTTAAGCATAAAAGAAACCTCAGAAGAACCTAAGGATCATCCATAAATTACGTCACACAAAATATGGCCATTTTCAATCCCTCTCCTCCCTATTATCATACTTTTTGTATGGAGGCTTCGTAAATTATGTAGAGATCGTAACGTTTCCATGAATCATTTCCCGAGAATGTGTCGTAATTTGTGGGGTCTTCTACAAATTACGACATATGTTGGTTTTCCAATAATTCTATATGGATTGTATAATATAAATAAGAATCATAACAAGTGTACATTGTCAATGTTATGTGTAATTCATTATGCTAAGTCAATTTTGTGCGCACAGATGTATAGACTATTTTTTTTGGAGCTGTGCAGAAACCGCGTGGTATTTTTCCCTGTAAGGGACCGTCCATAAATGACGTAGCTTTTTATGGGGAGGGGGTAGTTTACGATTTTGCTACTAACCATGTATTAAGTATGGAAAAATAGGCTACGTAGGGGGAGAGGGTGTCAAAAATTGGTCAAAAAATGGTCAAAAAATGCTACGTCATTTATGGACGCTGCCTAAGTGGGCTTTCCCGATATTCAGCTTGTACATAAAACGCATGAATGAAGTTACTTTTCAGAGAAATAGACAGATATGAAGACGGATATAGCATGTTTTACTTGTCTGTTGTTATACGAAGAACAGTGCGCGGAATTAGGGCATTATAAAAAAAAGACGTAGCCTAATTCCGCGCAAACTTTTTTAATAAAACTTTAATAAATTTTGCTAATATTTGATAATATATCATAGAAGCACCATGAAACATATCTGTAGCAAGTAGTTCCATGGAATATTGCATAAAAAATAAAACATTTTTGATAAAGAAATCGCGTTTGTTGTTGTCCTACAGTCTTAGCACGGACGCTAAGAAAATTAGAAAAATGACGTCTACTCCGACGGGCCTTCACTGATTATTTTTTTATGCCGCGAAAAAATGCCTTATTTGCTTTTATTTGTGATTCAAACTTATGCTAAATCAAAATAGCCTCGAATAGCATTAAAAGTTGCTGAAATATTAATGTATATTTCCATATATAAATAATTTTGTATGAAATGCGCGGAATTAGGCACTGCGCTGATTTAGGGCACTTTACGGTATAAATACTTCTTCATAAAATTATCAATCAATAATAATGAAACAAAATGCAAATTAAAACATCTGTGATGATAAATTTTCGTTTTTTTTTTCGATACCTACCTGTGTTTTCGGTTGTCACGCTTATTACATCGTGAATATCATGCATGAAACACCCGAAACGCACAATGCGCCTCGACAATATTGCATTTTCAGAAAAACGATTTCATCAATTTGGTGCCCGAAAATGTTGAACAATCCAGCATACATGGATTCTCCCATCATGGCTCCCTTGCCAAAGCATCTATAATTACAATCATGGCGGTAGTTTTACTCAACACCATCATAGAACCATGATATATTTGCTGAACTCGGGCAAGCGTAACAAATATCACTTGAGAGTTCTTAGGCTTAAGACGATCTTGATGAAGACAAACTGATCTTCTTGAAGAACGTCATAAGATTCGTTCGTTTTATTCAAGAGAAGCACAGTTTGGCGTTTGTTTATTTACACTTTTCGTTTTTGGAGAAAAGCGTTCATGCTAGATTTTGTTACGGCATGAAATTCAAAGCTACAAAACGACTAAAGGTAAGTATCTCCAGCTGTGGAACTTCTTAATAAGGCCCAGATGTTGAGCAGGGAAAGCAATCGGACATTTAACCACATCCAGAAGTCCACCTTGCAAGGACGTGTCCAGTGGTCCAGTTCCGCTCTTATATCAAGGCCAAGGGGAGGAAGATCACTGGAACTGGTTGATGCGTTGTTAGTAAGTTGTGCGCCGTGAGTTCAACAACGACTTCCGTGGAGAACAGATCTAAAATCCACGTAAGACGCCTCCGTAAACGATAGGATTTATAATAATGTACATACATATTAGTGCGCTGATTGATGAGGGAGAAATTTATGAGTTCTCAGCCAAGAGTTCTTACTCTCGCTCGAGCGCGTTCTTACATATAAGTACGAGAGTTTCATAAAACTGTTGCCAAGGTCTGGGAGGGAGGCACCGATACTACACACGAAATATAGGACAACGTTATTTTGAACTGCAAGATAACTCCAGCTTGCCAACAACAATCAAGGCAGGCTTCGAGAAAATCGGTAGTTTCCTTTTGTTGTGCACCTTCGATCTTTCCTGACAAACATGAAAAAAGGGCCACAGTTTTCTATGCACTAAATATTGATTTTCATTGGAAAAAGTAGAACGATGCGTTTTTCAATGCTTTATGTTCAATCAGATTGAATGGTGCTCACGTGACATTACTTGCGTTATGTGCATCAATTGATTTTCATTCGATTTTTATCACTTTTGAAGAAATACGAAAATGTGTTTTAATCAGTTACGCGCTTTTTTCATGTTAGTCCAATGTTTGAGATCTGGGCTCACAGTGACAGTTCGTGACAGCGGAATCTCGGCTCACTATGACGTACAGAAATTTTGTATTGGTTTCTCCCTCCCAGGCCAAGGTCACTTGTTCTTATTGAAAATAAAGTTTTATGTGATACATTCGAAGTGTTCTTGAAGAAGTATTTAAAACCAAAAATTGTTCAAGATAATTTCTACTGGGTGAAAATCACAATAAAACCTTGAAGAATATGTAAATCAACGATAAAACTATCATAAAAATAAATAAAGCCAGTTAGAATCTAAATTGTTACTTGGGAATCGAGCATGAAAAGAGCGGCATCCATTACTGCGCGGTTGTCACTCTGGATGTGAAGAATGCGTTCAACAGCGCAAGCTGGGATGCGATAGCCCACGCATTTCACCGCCTCAAGGTACCGGTACAGTTGTGTAAGCCTCCATGAAGCTATTTTGATGGTAGGATTCTACTGTATGACACAGAGGAGGGACAGAAAAGCGTTCGAATTACCGCGGGAGTACCTCAAGGTTCAATGTTGGGCCCGATGTTATTGAATGCGATTTACGATGACATACTGAGGCTGCCCCTTCGTACGGGTTTTAAGATTGTTGGCTTCGCCGACGATATCACCCTAGAAGTCTATGGCGAATCGATGAAGGAAGCAGAGTTGACAGCAGCTCACTCTATCCCACAGTTGAGAAACGGATGAAGTCCAGAAAACTAGGACTAGTCCGTTAAAAGACTGAGGTGGTGGTGGTTAATAATAGCAAGGCGCTTATCTCGGTAGGTGATTGCACCATAGAGTCCAAGCGATTTCTTAGGTATTTTGGGGTAATGATCGATGATAAGCTTCTGCTTCGCTAGCCACGTTAAATATACATGAAAAAGGTCATCTACGGCTATAGCGTAGTGTAATTGTCAGCAAACGCAAGCTCCTGGCAGGCGTGGCGCTATCCATACTAAGGTATGGAGGTCAAAAACGCTTAGAACGAGCAGATACCGGTGGGGAAGCACTTATAGGATCATGTGCTTAAGAGTAACAAGTGTATTATAGCCGGGATGACGCCCATCGAGCAGATCATCAAGGAAAATGTTCAATGCTTCAACCAAAGAGGTATCAGAGGAGTCCGCAACGCGTGTAAAGAGGCAACGCTCAGAGGTTGGCCGCAAGAAATAGGATAACTCCACTAAAGGTAGATGGACCCATCGGCTGGACCCAAATGTGTCAGATTGTTATAAAAAAAGTCATGGGGAAGTGAACTTCCGTCTGACGCAGTTTCTACCAGGACGTGGTTCTTATAAGCAGTACCTGCATAGGTTCGGGCACTAAGGATCTCTTGCGTGCCCCAATTGTGCTGGTGTGGAGGAAACAGCGGAGCATGTCGAGTTCGATTGCCCGCGTTTCATTGTTGTGAGAGATCGCATGCTCGCTACAATATAATAGAGAGAATGCGTGCGGATGCCGAGTGCTGGAATGCAGTAACTACGGTTGTCACTCACATTATGTTAGAAATGCAGCGACTATGGTGCTCCGACCAAGAGTTGGCTGCAGAGGATTAGCCCTGCCAAGGCTGGTCCCCTGTAACATTGTCTAAGTCGGCTGGGAGAAGCAGATTACTTAGGCTACTTCTACTATATGTGTTACGTGCACAGGCTCCTCCCTAAAGAAATACCGTAAGGTGGTTCCTGGGAGATAAGGGTCTGAGGCCAAGGGTAATGTATGTGCACTCTGTACATCACTTAAGCAATTCAACAAAATTTGCTCAAGTACAGTTCATGGGCTGGTTTTAGTAGGTCGTCGTTGGTGCGGCATCTCCATACTCCCTGAGTTACCTTCTCAGGCGTCTGTTTGCAGATCTCCCCTTTGTAAAAAAAGAGCCATCCTCTAGAAATGTAGAAAATTGATTTTATTTATTTTTATTTCTCATTTTCCAGGGACAACCGTCTGCTCATCATTCACGGTCTGATCGACGAAAACGTCCACTTCTTCCACACATCACAGCTCGTCAATGGACTGATCAAGGCGAACAAACCCTACCAGCTGCAGGTCTACCCGAACGAGCGTCACTCGTTGCGCAACATGGAAGCCAGCAAGCACTACGAAACCAAGCTTCTGTCCTTCTTGCAGAACCATCTGTGAGTGTCCCCGTCCGCTTCCGTTGATCCACCCGCCACCTTCTGTTTTCCCTTTCTAGTCCGTAACATTGTGCTTTCCCTGTGTAAGTGCTGTCCTCGTAACAAAGCAAAAAGGAACCGACCGAAACAAACGCTCGTTGCAAGGTGAAAGTTTTTGCTTGTATAAATTGTTAAGAAATCAAAACTCGACCGCACCGTGTACTCTCGTATAAGCAATCTATTGTATCCTAATCCATTTACTCTAGTAATAGCGCTTTGTTTGTTTAACTGTTATTATGCTTTCGACTGAAGAACCATGCGACCGATTTAGGTAACCGCAATCGACTGAAGTGATCAATCACCTTCATCCCATGGTCATGCCGTATTAGGATGACCGAACGACCCATGTTCCACTGAGTCAGATTCACATGTAGGTTTTTAGGATCGTTCGTTCGCTATCGATATAAGAGATTCATAAGTCTATCAACTTCGCAATGTAGTGTACCATCAAACACCCTAAGACTTATGATAGCAGTCAGTCATCCATTCAGTGCAGCATCTTATCCATGTTTTAGCAATTGTATAGAGAGGCAACTAGCAAAGATGGGAATGATACATATTTTGTGAGAAAAATATGTAATGCGATCGTCTATTTTACTCCAAGCAAAAGCAATTAGGCAATACATAGTAACGTGTTCTTTATATGTGTAGGACTTTATTTTCGTAGCTTGTGGGTTGACCAACAGTGAAGTGTATGATAGAAGTTTTTGAAGCATTGGTTTTCTAGCGACACGGATTGTTTATTTTTTAACAGATGATGATTTTATCCGATTTTAGTAGAAAGATATTCGAGCTGTAGGCGCTTGCTAGGGATCGTTCTTTCGTTGGCTTTCCTTATAACGTATATTTTTCTATTGAGAAAGTACGGCGAACGTGCGTACAGCAAACATCTATCAGTAGAACGATACTGAAAGCACTCGGAAGCGTTGAGCTCGCGTGAGAAAGCTAATTAAGGAACACTGAAAATAAAACTCATCATCGTAAATGCAGCAGATCGAAGTAATATATTTATTGTGCACAAAAGATATCAAATGCAAAACTGTATACAGTTGTTATTGTGTGCCGAAATCTCAAACAGTTAATTAAACGTTTTGCTCTATTTTCAGGTTGAACGTGTCACTTGTCTATACTGTGCTGTAGATAGATAGATTTCATTGAGAAAAAAGCGGAGAAAGTCGACTTGTGATGTTTCTGATGCCTAGCTGATATGGCGAATCTGCGCCTTCTCGGTGGCTCTGTTAGAAAGAGCGCATAAATATCTCAAACTACACCCACAGGTAAGGTATAATCATTCCTGGATTATGATATTTGGTTTTATCCAAAATTGATTACTATTTTGTATTATAACTTTAATGAATGGGCACTACCGATGTGAACTGATGGAGCAGAACTATTAACAATGAAGAACTAACTATAAGAGAAACGTGATCCTAAAGATAAAACAGCTGTTTAGCTTCAGGTTTCAGATAAGACTAACTGTCTCATATTTTGGTGATTCGTTCGAGCCCTTCGGCTCCATGATTAGTTCGTCTTACGAAGCAGAACGTCAGATGACGTTTCGATTGCGCTAGGGTGCGCACGTAGTAGCTGTCTTACCAGCAATACCTGAATCTCAAACAACAGCAGCAAATGTGAGTATGTAAGGCGTGAGTTCTCCAAACACCTTGAATTCGGGCCATTAGGGTTGCAGGTAGTTCTCTTTTTATAGATTTGGTCACTATCCTAATGCAAGTATTTAAAAAGTCGGTATTTTTAATGAAAGGTCTATAAAGTCACTTATTTCTTTTTTTCCTTGCAACGAACTCTGGTGTAAAATTCTAGAGGTTCCAAAGAAACTCAGGAATTCTTCTAATGATTTCTCCAGAGATTAATGTTGTAATACATTTGGAAACTCCCCAGAAATTTAGATATCGCCCACCAAGCACTACCAGAAAAAAAACTGGAAAACATGGAATTATCAGGGAATTCTATTAAACCTGGAATTCTCAGAGAATTTTGATAACCATCAGGGGAATTTATTTGAGAGATCCTTGAGCCTTGAGAAGGATGAACCACGAGCTTGCGCTACAGTGAACCCAGTATCCAGAAGGTCGCTAAAGCTGGAAAGGTACGATGGGCGGGACACGTTGTGAGAATGCCGGACAACAATCCCGCAAAAATGGTGTTCACCTCAAATCCGGCCAGTACAAGACGAAGGGGAGCGCAACGAGCTAGGTGGTTTGACCAAGTGGAGCAGGATCTTGGAAGTGTGGGGCGATCGAGAAACTGGAGGTTAGCAGCCCTGGACCGAGTTAATTGGCGTAACATTGTGGCGCAGGTCATGTCTTGAAGGACGTAGAGCCAGCAAAAGTAAAGTAAAGTAAGTTGAGCCATACTGGAGACCAGGTCTGTTTTTGGAGATTGGTCTCTATTTTAATGCAAGTCTCTAATAAGTCTCTATTTTTTATGAAGGGTCACTAAAATCTTTTTTATTTTAATTAGAATGGTCTGCAGGCTCTTTTTTCCATATCTTGCTTGAAGTGATTTCTGATGCAAAATTATGCAGGCTCCAGAGAAACCTTCAGCGACTGTTACGAGACTTTTCAACTAATTCCTCAAAAATTTCATCTCAGATTTTTCGAGGAAAAGCTTCAGGAATTTTCCTAGTGGTTTCTCCAGTGATTTTATCTGGTGTGGTTTTAGGGACTCCTACAGGGATCTCTCCAGTTTTTTTAAAGAAAATATGCTTAGCTCTCTTCCCAAATTTTTCAAGGGTCTATGAGTTCTTCTAGTATCCCTTATTCTTCAAGGGTGATTTAAAAACTTTCACAAGTTTCACCAGAGGTTGCTATAAAATTTATTTTAGAAATACCTCACGATTTTGTTCGAACACTTTGAACGGCTCTGAGTAATTCCTGGAGATATCCTTGAAGTTAAAATCCTTAAAAAAATATGATACACCATTTTTTTTTAAATCCTTGAAGGCATTATTGGAGAAACTTTCTGGTTAAATGTATGCAGAAGTTCTAAACGGAAATCTTGGAGGATGTCCTAGGAAAATCGATGGAATAATCACCGGATACAATTCTGGAGGACCTAGGGCTTTCTTGAAAATTTTCTGGAAGAATCTTTTAAGAAATTACTGATGATCCCTGAGTTAATTTATGTGATTATGTTTGTCAAAAACCATGTTGTGTTCTTGAGAAATCCGAAACAAAACACTTCGATGAATTCCTTAGCAAAATTATCGAAGGGATTTCATGGGAAACAATCACTAAACGAACTTCTGGCGAAATCTAAGAGATGAGCTAGCCTCGGGCTGCAAATCTTTCTAATAAAGAAATCTATACATATACACTACCCTGAGGAAATCTTCGGAGTAGTATCTTAATCTTTGAGCAAATACTTCTAAATAATTTCGGATAAAATTCCTCGAGAAAATCATTGAAAATGCATAGAGTAATACGAGCAGTATTATTTGTCATAATGTAACGAGGATTTAAAAAAAAATAGAATTCTTCTCAGAGAAATCTTCGGTCTGATTTCATAAGGAATCAAACTCTTTTCTCATGGTTCCTGTTTGATCTCTTTTTGTATTTTTTTATTATTGTTTGGTCTCTTTTTGATTCCGCTTTGATTTCTATTTTTTTTTAGGAAAAAGGTCTCTAATGTTCTTCTCAGTCGCTCGATTATCCATGGTTCTCTTATCCTGACAAAACTGAATTAATCATCCGGGATTCAAAAGTTTCATGGATTATTTGTGTTTACTTAGATGAGGCTCCGTTCAGGTCACAATGATGATCAGAGCTCTTACAGAAGATATAAAAATGACGAAGTCTCCTTATCAAATACACATAATACATAGGGTGCAGAACCACTTGGGCACTTCTATGATTCACTTTGGCATGGGGGGTTTTTGTCGGCCGATTTATCAGAAACTTAGCAATACGCAGCACTTCTGTATGACGCATATTGTGGCCAAATATGGGCTCTGCAGCTTTCAAAAAACCCCACTGCCGAAGTGAATCAAAAGTGCCAAGAATAGGATCTGGCACCCTACCTTCAACATGTATTTAAAAAAAAATCTGAAAACTTATTATAGCTTATTGAATTGTGTAATCAGTTTTTTTATCTATCTGAAAATAGAGTCTTTCTTGAATCTGAAATTATTTAGTAAAACCTGAAAATATCAAGGAATTTCATTTCTGTTAGCGAATAGACACTCTGTTTAAAAGAATCACTAATTGAATCCCTGAAGAAATCGTTGAAGTTATTTTTGGGCGAATATCTAAATTGGTTTCAGATGAAATTATAGAAAATAAAAACGAGTAATAATATTCGTATTTTATAAATAATGAACTCTTAGAAATATCCTTTGAGAAATGTCTGCTCTTGTAAATTCTTGGACTGTCTGGGAGCCGAACTCAAACACCTTCAGCATAGAATTGGAAATTATCTGGAATGGAATACCCTAGCTTGATATTCTAATGCAATTTTCTTTTGATCGGATAGCGGAAGGTCTTAAGGTCTTACGCAGTGCCGTAGCGTGCGGTTGGCCAGGTTGGCGACCGCCAAGGGCGCCAGCCTTCAGGGGCGCCAAAATGCGTGACGTACTTGACAAACTTTTCAAAAGAATTTCGTGCGTAATGGAAAATGTAAGAAATTCCTGATTATTTTTTACCAATATACCCTTGAGTCTCAAAGTTGAAACTTAACTCATATTTCGCGTACTCGACTTCTTCTATCAATTTTTCAAGAAACCACTTAATTTCACAGGAAGACCAATTCTTATCCAATTCAAGTCCTCCAAGTTACAATTTATAGAAAATATAAATTTTGGAATATCCAAACGTTTTTGGAATATCCAAACATGATGGAATTTAAGAGAAAAAGGTATGTTGAAAGCATTTTAGAAGATTGCAGAATTCATAATTTGAAAATTTTTTGGAAGATGTTCTTGAAGTTATTGATATAAATTCGTTGAATTTATGAATTTCAGAAGTTGGCAAATAATAAATACGTAAAACAGCTAGCTTCTAAGCATGCTTCTTCATAGATTCAATAGGCGTTGTTACTGTTTTACAAATAAATCTAATACCTGTAATTTAATTTAAGATTTGAAACGCGTTACAGCCAAGTTGTTCAAGCACAACTTCATTGAATCATATGCTAGATTTAGAAAAAAATACTAAAAATATATTCAAAGAATCTTGAGTACGAAGCAAAAGAAATCCTGGAAGAAATTTCACCGTAGAAATAGTACTGTTTTTATAATATCTTGGGCAGAGTTTTTACATTATCTTAAGCAAGGATTGAACTTGGCATTTTTTGTAATGAAGGTTTTCGCAAAAAAAAATCAACTGATATAAGACTGAGAGGTAAACTTTTATGCAGAAAATGTGAATCTTAAGAGCGGTTTTAAAGATTCGTTCATGACCAAAAGAACAAATTTTCCAAAATTACCACAACCTTAATCAGCATAATAATCACAATATCTATGGATTTTAACATAATACTTGATGCAGTTCTGACTGAATACTAGCATGCTAGTGCTTCTGATGTATTTCTGAGCAAAATAATGTTGTCATTCTCATCTTGGCCCGGGTACAATTTTCAAAGAATCTCACCCAATTTTCGGACGAAATCCTAGACTAAATTTTTACAAGATTCTGATAGTTTTACCTAAAAAATCAAAACCTACCTTTTTTGCACTATATGACTTTACGAAAAATTATAGAAGTTGAGAAGGATTAGTTACGGCTAACTAAACCATAACCATTGATAAATTTCAAAAATTATTGGTAAGCTTTCAACATATTTATGATAAAACCTTTAATTTTTCAGAGTTAAATGATTTTTATTTTGCTGAGAATTCCATTGACGAGATTATCTGTTGATTCCTACTAAAAAAAATGAATCAAAATTCTTAGAAATTTTAGATTTCTACATTTGTTGAGCCTCCACAAAACATTTTATCTCGCTAAATACATTTCACTAAAAATTAAAATGGTAATGTTAACCTAATGCATCTTGTAGTTTATGCAGGCTTGTTTTTTTGTGATATAAACCCATATATTCTGTATTGTTATTTTCTTTTGTCGTAGAAGACAATTTCTAGACAGTTCTTCTAAATAATATTTTTTAGCTTTTTTGCATATGTTCAACCAAAAGTCGTACGTGAATACTTTTTGTTGTGATAAATGGGCCGATGATTTACACAACAAACATATTAAAAACTTTATTTAAAACTGATTAAATTTACAGGATAAAACGCGGCGTGGTTTTCAGTTGGCGGTTAAATACATTCTGTCTGATCTATTGTAACTGTTGCTGTCGGGTGACAGACCCTTTCACTCGGTAGACGTCTGTCGCTCTGACAAAGTTTGTCAGACGATGAGCCCACCGGTAGTGAGATGGTGCCTTGTTGGTTCGTAGGGTGGTCCTCCCAACACCTCCCCCTCTTAGAAGAGATGATACGGCTCATACCTCACGGGTTGTCTTCTTGTTCTTGTAGACTGGCGAAGCTGGCTCGGTTGCTGCTGAGTAGTAGCTCTTGGCGGCTTCTTAGGTGCTCGGCTTCGAACCTCCCTTGACTGTAGTTCATTAAGGATTGCCTGCGACGGTTCGACTGATTCTGGTTCTGCTTGTTCAGATGTAGGTTGACTCAAACCGCACGAATCCAAAAGTATATCTAGCGGAATTTTTGATGACTGCTGTTCTACTGTTGATGTTGACTGTTCTGATTCATACCGTTTCCTCAGTTGATTGCAGTGTGCTCTGATAAGATTCCGCTTCTCTGGTAGCCAAACGTTGTAGATGACACGACCAAACCGTTCTATCACTTGACCGGGTTCCCATGACCAGGCGTTGTTTCGTTGTACTTTCGTCCAAACCAAATCTTTGGCATCGTAGTTCCTCGCTTTTGTGCCATGCTTACGGTTGAACTGAACGTCTTGTTTAGATTCGGCTTGCTTGTAGAACGAAGTTGGTGGTTTTAGTAGATCCATTGATGTTCGGAGTTTTCTGCCTAGTAACAGTTCTGCTGGCGACTTTCCTTCAGGCGCGCTACGGCACGGAGTGGAGCGGTAACACAGAAGAAAAGTGTCAATTGCTTCACGGAGTATCTCTCCCCCCGCAGTGATTTTTCGAAGTCCTCGCTTGAATATATCGACAAATCTCTCAGCGAGTCCGTTCGACTGTGGATGATACGGTGGTGTCTTCAGATGAAGGATACCGTTGATACTGCAGAAAGCTTCGAACTCTTCACTGGTGAACTGTGTACCGTTATCTGTAACCAATGTTTCTGGCATACCATTCCTAGAAAAGATTTCTCGGAACATGCTTACAGTAGCAGATGTTGTGATGCGCTTGGTAGAGATAACTTCTGGCCACTTACTGAATGCGTCGACAACAATCAAGTAGTAATTACCGTCGACTGGTCCAGCATAATCTGCATGTATCCGCTGCCAAGGCTTTTCTGGTATAGGCCAAGATTCCAGATTGGTTTTACTGTTTGTCTTGGCTGCTCTCGAACATTCTTCACACGACCGAACTCGCTGACTGATTTGCTCGTCGATCCCAGGCCAATAGACGTAGTTACGTGCTATGGACCGCATCCTTTCTACTCCTGGATGTCCTTTGTGTAGAAGGCGTAGAACTCGATCACGAAATTTGGTTGGAATGACCAATCGTTCTCCGTAGGTGAGGCAATCGGAAACAATTGATAAGCTTTCGCGACGTTGATGAAACTGTTGTAGCTGTGGATCGCTGATTTTGGAATGATTGGACGGCCAGGCTGTCTGGACGAACTGTTTGACCTGCTTCAGTACTGCATCCGCCTGTGTTCCTGCTTGAATCATATTGAAAGTGACTGGGAGAACTTCCACTGATTGCTTGATGATATCTTCCATGGTGTTTTCCAGCTCTATCGATGCGATGACGTACTCTTCGTTTGGACGCACGTTGGTGTTGATGAGACGGGACAAGATATCTGCATAACCGAAACTTTCTGTATTGACGTACTTGATACTGAAGTCATACAGAAGCAGAGTTAATGCCCATCGCTGTAGCCTGTTGGCTGTGTACACTGGAATGCCTTTTTTGGAACCAAAAATCGCTAGTAAAGGCTTGTGGTCCGTTTCCAAAACGAATTGTCGTCCGAAAATCATCCGATGAAACCGTGTTACTGCGAAGATCAGCGCAAGTCCTTCTTTCTCGATTTGACTGTAATTGGACTCAGCGGGTGTGAGGCTTCTCGACGCATGTGCAATCGGTTTCACTGATCCGTCCGGTAGCTTGTGGGCAATGCGCGCTTCGATTCCGTAATTTGACGCATCCGCTGACACAATGATTTTTAATTTTGGATTGTAGTGTATGAGCGCCAACGGTGACTGCAGGATTTCACGGAAACGGTTGAATGAACGTTGACATGCTTCTGACCAATTCCACTTCGCTCCAGATTTTAACAGTTGATCCATTGGGAACCGCAACTTACGCATTTCTGGAACATATTTTGCGTAATAGTTTACGGCTCCTAGGTAAGAACGGAGTGACGAAACATCTTGAGGCGGTGGCATGGTGGCGATAGCTGAAGTCTTTTCCGGATCGGGTCTGATTCCATCTCCATCCATAATTTGCCCCAAGTATTCCACTTCTTCCATGTTGAAACTGCATTTCTCGATCCGTACTGTGAATCCGTAATCTTCCAGACGTTGAAGAACTTGTTTCAGATTGTGGTCATGCTCTTCTTGCGTGCGACCACCGACTAACACGTCATCCAAATAACCACAAGTCTTTTTGATGCCACTCAAAACTGCGTCCATGATCTGCTGGAATGCACCCGGAGCTGATTTTATGCCAGGTGTCAGGCGAGTATAGCGGAAAAGACCCTTATGGGTATTGACTGTTAGCAGATGTTGATCTCGGGAGTCCACTTCCACTTGGAGGTATGCATCGGAAATGTCAATATGACTGAAGACCTTACATCCGGCCATCTTCGTGTAGATGTCTTCTGGTAGAGGAAGTGGGCACTGATTTGACTCTAGAGCTTCGTTGAGTCGGGTTGAAAAATCAGCGCAAATGCGGACTTTACCATTCGGTTTCCGCACAACGACGATCGGTGCTGCCCAATCTGAATGATCGACTGGTTTGAGGATTCCCAAATTCTGCAAACGTTGAAGTTCGTCTTCTACCGCACTCTGCTGACTGTAAGCAACTGGACGCTTCGGTCGGTAGACTGGTTTTGGTTCCCCTTTGAGTGTCAGTCGAACTTTTGTTTTCGTACAGAGTCCCATTTCATTCGAAAATACTTTCGGGAATTGAACTTGCAGGGACTGTTCCGTACGGGACTGTTGACTGTTGATTTTATTACAGAACGAGTTGATTGGCACGTCCCATAATCCGAAAAGCTCAATCCAGTCCGAGCCCAGAATGTTCAGATCCAAATTGGGTGAAGCAACACGACACAAACCTCGTTTTGTTTTGCCACTGATGTTTACGTCGCACCAAAATTCCCGGGCGAGATCAAGTGATCCCCCAGAAGCTGATTTGGCATTGCAGGAGGGTGCAGTTCCTTGTGGTTGTCCGATTTTTCGCCAATGTTTGTCGGAAATTATCGTAATATCCGACGCTGAGTCGACCTGCAACCGCACTGGAACCTTGTTGATTCTGATTTCGGAATACTTCCTCCTTTGGCTGATGTTCTTCACTGACACAATCTTCACATCTTTACTGCTCTTAGGACTGTACTTATTTTTCTTCTTCTTACTGTTGCCACTGGTACTGCCAGACGAAAATCAAGCACAATATCCTTCTTTATGGCCTTTTCGTTTACACTCCCGACACTGATGTTCACGGAATGGGCAATCTGCAGAAAAATGCATTCCGCCGCATGACCAACATGGAGTCTTTGGTTGATTGTTGTTCACTTTCCCCCCTCCGCCTTGCTTGTGTTTAGGTTTGGGAGGCCGATCCTGATGAACTGCATTCACAGCACTGAATGATTGCTGTTTCTCCACAAGACTGTTGTCCTGTTTCAGGTTATGTAAACTTTTACATTCTTCAACCACTTTTTCGAGAGAAATGTCCGCTGTCTCGTTTAATTTGGTAATTAACCTCATGCGAATGTCCGAATCTCGCGAAGATTTTAGACCGCACACAAAAATGAGAAACTTAAACTGTTCCTCTGAGAGGTCGCGCAACTTGAAATCCACACACGCTCTGTTAACTTTTCACGAATACGACACAAAATCATCGGAATCGTCTTTTGTCGTTTGGAGGCACAAATAACGGCGGTGAAACACTGACACTGGAGATCCGAAAATTGTTTTCAATTTCGCGACTGTTTCACTGAACGTTAACTCCTTTGACAGTCTAGGCAAAATGAAGCTGGTAAACCGTTCATGCGCTGCTGGATTCAATTTCCTCATCAGTAACCGGACTTTCGCTGCATCGTCCAGTTTTTCCGCATCTTTGTCGAACAAATCCGCATACCGTGCGTACCAAGAGTCGAAAGTACAGCCTTGCTCCGGATCATAGACGAACTCGGTGATGTTACTGGAGAGCGAATCCAAAACAGTTTCGTCTCCTGACATCTTCTGAATGACCAGCTGGGTAGCTGAAACCTGCTGAGTGAGCTGCGTCATCAACTGCTGCTGTTGTTGGAGAATTTGCATCAGCATCTGGTTGGAATTTGGCTGCTGCGATACTCCTCCGCCATTCTGTTGCAGAGTTGGATCCGGCATGATGCTAACCTCAACTTTTATCACTGCACACGCGAACTTTTGTCGACCGTAAAAACTGACTTTCACGCGACGGGAAAACTGAATTTCGCGAAACCGACACCGAAAATACTCGTCGCCACTTTGTTGTGATAAATGGGCCGATGATTTACACAACAAACATATTAAAAACTTTATTTAAAACTGATTAAATTTACAGGATAAAACGCGGCGTGGTTTTCCGTTGGCGGTTAAATACATTCTGTCTGATCTATTGTAACTGTTGCTGTCGGGTGACAGACCCATTCACTCGGTAGAAGTCTGTCGCTCTGACAAAGTTTGTCAGACGATGAGCCCACCGGTAGTGAGATGGTGCCTTGTTGGTTCGTAGGGTGGTCCTCCCAACACTTCTAAAGCTTTAACATGACATTCTCCACGATTTCTGTGAAAAGTTCATATTGAAGTCGCTATAGACTTTCTTGAACCTTTTTGAATGTTTGTGGTTTATTTAAGGCCGCACGGGAAGTCATTGTAATCGTCCTATCCACTTGGAGTAGCAAATCTCAGGTACCACTCCATTTATCGATGTGAAAAAGTGTTCCTATAATTCTATATATGCAGTGCACAACCTACTAAATTTGCAGCTTCATCGGATCACTGAAATTCGAGATTTGCTTTTGAAAAGTTTTGACGATAATTGTTAGAATGAGAGAAAGGTTCACTGTTTCCCGTGTTACCTTAAGGTGAAGATGAATCGAAGCCGTATTTAAAATTTTCAAGAGCATGAATCTGGAAAACCAAACATCCGTTTAAGATGAAAACTTAATCGATTAATCACTAGCTGGTGGTGACCAATCGATAAAGTTTTCATCTTAAACCGATGATTGGTTCTCCAGATTCGTGCTCTTGAACAGTTTGGCTTCGTTTCATCTTCACCTTAACGGAAATTGGTGCATGAAAAGAACTTAAAATATAAGTTTGACTTTGACTAAGGGGCGCTCAAATGAGGGTTTGCCAAGGGCGCCATGAGGCAACGCTACGGCTCTGGTCTTACGCCAAACCCGACCAGTGAATTACTACAACAAAATTATTTCACAATTATATCAAGATTTGTTACAAATAACAAATTTTGTTTCATTTTTCCTAGAATACGAAGGGTTATTGATGGAGGAAACACTGTTTTAAATTTGTTTTAATTTAAAACTAAATTATAACACAATTTGTTGTAAAAAATCTGAGAGCGAAGAAAATAACACATTTTGTTATAATTGAGTTACGGAAAATAACAAAATGAGTTATATTTTTGTTCAAATTATAACATATTTTGTTTTTATTTTGTTTAGTGTAAGAGAAATTGTGTTATAATTTTTGTTATTTTAACTACTAATCAGCCAAAATTATAACAAATTTTGTTAGAAAAAATGCACTAACTGAATAACTGAACCTGTTACAACTCTGTTGTAATCCACTAGTCGGGAAGGAGTCAACCAAATTGCCCTACTGCTTAAAAGCAAATGTTAACTTGAGCGATTGTCAAACGAAAACATCTTTTTAGCAATGTCTACCAAAACATTTCCCTCTAAAATACAGTCTGAATATTTATGATTATAATCTTTCGGACCACCCCATGGATGTGTGATTAAAATGTGTAACTTCGCACGTATACCGTTTTGTAAACACAGTTTATTTCCAGAGTTTTTGGATTCAGATCCTTTTTCGGTTGTTACAAGCTCGATTGGTCTCTTGTTTGTTCTTTAATAAATAAAAGAAAACGTTTTGGTTAGGGTGATTCCGCTTCGCTCACTGCCAGGCCAGCGGGATCATTTCTCCACAGTTGGAAATGTTAGCTACCTTCTGTGTGGTTGAATATAGTACACAAATTAAAACAAAGTCTTATCACCTAGAACACTCTGTCCGCTCGCTCTATCACATTGTTATTCCGGCTGACGGTAGACGCCGTTGAACAGCACCGCTTGGGTGCCATAGTCGTAGATGAGGAATACAAACGGATGGTTACAGTGGAACATGGCCGGTTCAACGGGCCGCGACGACCGGAAGCTGAACAGTACCGTGCTCGAGGCAGCCGTCGAACCCTTCTCATTGACTTCGATCTTGGACTTCTGGAGAATTTCGTCGAAGCCGATCTGTTCCTTCTCCGAGAAAGCCGTAAAATCAGCACCGTTTTCGAACATCTTGCCCAAACCTAGCCGCTCCAGAACCGGCTTCAGCTCAACGGTTTTCTCGATGTTGAATTTGGGGAATTTGACGTCCACCATGCGGGGGATACCTTCGTTAACGATTTCACTCAGGATACCGGTGTCGGATGTCAATCGAGCCAGCAGCTGCTCCAGCGAGTTGGGGACAGCCGGTGGCAAAAAGACGAACATCGAGATGCGAGTTGATTCGTCTTGACCCTTGTAGGGCATTTCCAGGACGTGACATCCGAGTTTTTCATTGGCAGCTGGGGATAGAAAGTGGAATTCAAAAATAGGAAAAGATAGGGTTGAATTGTTTCGAACGTACCGTGGCTGAAGGTTCCCAACACGTGCATCATGTCGACGAACTCCTGACGTTCGCTGGAGACGTAAAAGATTTCCTTCTTCGTTTGCTCTGGTTTGAACTCAGTCTGCCACGTTCCCTAGAATTGAAATACGACTCAAGTTAGTGAAATAGTATTAGCTAACATGGATAATAATACGTACCTTGAAATAGGCGGCATTGGCAATGGCCAGCTTGGTCTGCTTGGTGATAGATCCAGGGATCAACAAGTCCTTGATCTCACCGTAGGTAACATTCTCAACCCAGTTGTTGATGTACAGTCTTTGACCATCAGCATCCTTTTCGAAATCTAGCTTTTCAATTTCCTCGAAGAATTTGTCCTCCATACAGTCACGGATGGCGACCTGTTTGCCGAAGAAAAGCTTGTCGACTGAAGTGAACTGAATGTCTCCGCTCTGACTGAATCGGGCCGCCAACGACTTCTTGCCAATGTTGTACGCCTGCCAGACCACGGGCTTATCCTCGGTCCAGTGCAATTCAAGGCCATTTCGGAGCATTTTCTCCGTTTCGGCTCGTGCTCCGAAGTAGGCCAGCAGCAGCACGTGGTACAGACTGTACGGCGAGAAAAATACGTTTTCCGTCGGGGTTGCGGTGTTGATGGCCTCCAGCAGTTTCAGGGTGAAGATGGATTCACCCTTGTAGAGCCGATTCCGGGACAGGGGATTGTCCGCCTTGGTGTGCTGAATGTTGTCATCCTGGGCCAGACACTGGGCGCTGATGGTGCGGGCAGACAGTGCTACCACGAGTAGCACAACCGTTGGAAGGGATCTCATCTGGAAAGGGGAGAACATAGATTGAATTGTAGTGCATCGATCATTTCTATATTTCTAAAAGCGATCTAAAATAGCCATTATGATTGAGCAAGTCGCACAGTTCTATGGTAGTTAGTTTATCATATGGTGGATACATTTTTAAATAAGTGCTGCATTGAAGCAGCAGTAGGGCGGATCATGTTTGCATGTATATATCGTGTGGCAGATGTGATGATATATCATAAAGTATACGTTATGTCCAGAGATGCATTGGCATAGCTATTTTTTTTTCTGGAGGGGGCCTTGTAAATTCTTGTTTTATAGAATTAATGACGGTAACGATAATAACGAATTCACAAATTTCGTAGTTTGCAAAGATTTGTATTGGTTTTATTTGTTTGTGGTTTTGTCTCATATCGCTGCCCATCAGTGAATTTCAATTTTCACTAGGAAAATATTCATTCTTTGTACAATCCAGTAAAAAACTCTTTCGAATGTGCTTCCAAAGAATTCACGAGGAACGTTTCTGGTATTCAACCATGTGCTTTTAAGAGATTACTCTTAGAATTACTACAGGGATTTCTTTATAATTAATTTCCGTTATTTTTCAGTGTCTTCTCCACGAACTCCTTCACTAGTTTTTACTGAGTTCCTCATGGGATTCTCACGGAAAATTATTCTCGAGATTAGTAGTTATTTTCATCAGATATTTTCCTCAAGTTTATTTAGGCTATTCTGATCTGAAATTGTTTTACACATCCTCTACGTACCGTCGATGGGGGTGACAATGGGTCTAGGGGGTGAGATTGGGTCAAAACGGAAAAATATGTTTTGTGAAATATTTCAGCTAATAACGCTGATATTATTAAAATTAATAATTCATATGATAGGCAACACATTATTACACATAATTCATAACGATATACATTTTTAGAAATAGTAGTTTTTGTTTACTACATCAATAAACTTGCATGTTGAAACTAGATAAAATTTACAACATTAAATTTCTCCTGTACAAAGTATCACGCATGTATTCTAGCCTCTATCGTTGTATTAGTAGAATGTTGAAAGTCTTTTCATTACACATCACAGGTATTTTCCGGAATCTGTTTGATTTTCCCACAAAAAAATCATTTTTTTCGGTACGATGTCTGAAACATTGAAAATGGGGGTGAGATTGGGTCAAACAAGAACGATAATAAATAAAATTCCAAATCCACTTTTTTGACATTTTACGGTGCCGGGTGCTCTCTTTGTTCATTAAGATGTTTTTATTCTTTCTATGTACAGCATCTCTGAAACATCAAACAAATCTACTTGAGTATTCCGTGCATTGAATAACTATATAACGCATTTTGACAACTTCTCAAACCAGCAACTGTGTTTCGTGCGCAGCAGCATCGTAAATTTTTATCAAAAGGGTGTTTTTTTCTAAATTTGATTATTTATCTGTGTTTTCATACAATAAAAACATCTCGCGGAAGTACAAATGAGTTGGATCGCTGAAATACTGGGATTATGACGTCAACTTCTACCTGAAATTTATTGATCGTGGAATGTCGCACCGAAATTTAACTATTTGCGAAGGTTTAAAATAATCACTGTTTCAGTACACCTTTGGGGAAACTGAATGGGCTTTATAGCAATGGGGATGAGACTTTGAAGACAATCTGAGGGAAAAAAACCAAGAAAATTTATGTAAACTTGACAATAAATGTTGGGTTTACACATTTTTTCTCATAGCTCTTCAATTTTCAGTATAATCTTTATTTTAAGTGGGTTTATCATACTTGTGAAACATCTTAGATATCTGTTTGTCTTGTTTGCATCGTTTTTTATCAATATTTTTCAGTTGTGAACGGTTTCGAAATCATATTCTCAAAAACAAGTTATTTTAATTACAGTGACCCAATGTCACCCCCTCTATGGGGTGAGATTGGGTCATTTTTCATTCACTTGTGGTGCCGCTGTGAATAAATATTCGTCTTTAATTTTTTGAACAGTTGTTAATGTACCATCAAAGTACATACACACCAAATTTGAAGTTTATTGAAGTTAAATTGCGATAGTTATTCAAAAAATAAATCGCACATATCCCTTTTTGACCCATTGTCACCCCCAACGACGGTACTTATTATAAGTTCCAATTAATAGTTAAAGGATCATCCAATTGTTCATTAGTAATTCATTTAAAGTTTTCTGAAATTACTGAGGATTTCTTCAAGAAATATTACAAGAAATTCTAGGAGTCTCATCGAAATTGTCTTTAAGATCACAAAGCAACGATTTTTTCCTCAAATGGTTCAGAGGGTTCACCAAGATTTACTGCAACTATACCTTTTAAGTTCATCCTAATATTTCTCATCAGCTTTCAACAAATCTTTCAGTAAATCTGTCAGAAATTATTCAAGGATTGCTAAAAAAAATCAAAGCAAAATTAGCCAGGACTTCCTGAGAAAAAAAAACATTGAATTATTCTCCCAGGTGTTACTCTAAGGACTCCACCTAATAGTCTACTAGATTTTCACAAGTAATTAAACAGGATTCAATTTGGAAAATGTTCTTGGCGATTTCTCAGAGAAGTTCTCTAAAAATCCATCAGCATTTTTTTACATATTGTTTTTTTAAATGTTTCTTTAGATTTCTCCTAAAATCAATTTGATTTTCCTCCTCGCATTCTTGAAACACTTTACGAATCACTCCATATCCTATTTACAGTTAACTCTCCCTTACTCGATGTTCTGTATCTCGATATTTCCCCTAACTCGATGGAATACGCAGTCCCTTCAATCTAGCATACTTTGATCCCTCTGTTAGTCGATACCTCTCTAACTCGATGTTCCCTAACTCGATGCGATCTGTTTCAGTTTCTTATGCAAGTTTACCTCTCTAACTCGATATTTCCATGAAAATTTTCAAATATACTCCAAATGTTAATAAATTTCATAAATTTGATAATTATGATTATAGTGATAGTAAAATGAAGGTTGACAAGTCATTTCAGGGTGATAAAAAATTAAATTTTTGAAGACTATGCAAAAAGTGTCACGTTGCTAAATGTTCTAAAAATTTACTGTTTTTCACATTTAATTTACTATTTTGAATGTACTTTGTCGAAATAATGAAAATATCAAAAATTGGAAAATTTGTGTTCTGTATATCGATACCTCCCTAACTCGATGGTCCCTTAAATATCGAGTTAGGGAGAGATGACTGTATATCAAAAGTAACATATCAAAATAAGGTTTGGGAAAAACTTCTAACAAATTAAATTACTTAATTTGTATAATTAAATTTGGGAAAAATATTGAATTCCTGTCGGAAAATTAAAGCAACTCACTGAAGAATTTCTGTAACATTTTGATGAAATTCCCGACGATATACCTCATAGAAAAGCTTGAGTGTTTTTTTTGTAGGATTTACTTCGAAAAATCTTGTTCGTTTTTCTTCATTTTTTCTGATCCTGATCTGAAAACGGATGGCATTTTTGGTTTAAACATCTTAGAAAATATTTTTCATAAACTCCGAAGATTCATGATACTATGGTGAACATATTGATGTAGAAACCATTTTTTCTACTTGCAGAAATCCAAAACAAACTTTTTTGGAGAGATATTTTTTATTATTGTGGCAGAAATGTAGAAGTTGAACGAGGTATTTTTTATGAACGTTGTCGAAGGTGTCTTATAATAAAATTCGCAACGTAAGTTTTCACTAAATTAATATCTTGGAGCAATTTTTTTCATTTCTTTGAAACTTTCAAAAATCAGCAGCCGTGTAAAAATTACGCAATTTTTCAAAAAAAATCCTTTCTTCTTTAGTTTTTGTTGTTGTTACTTTTTGGAGTATGACAAAAAAATCCAATGTTTTTCTAGAAGGCGTCATGCGAAGGAAGGAGAAACAACAGATGGACAACGAAAGATAAGTGATTATATTTAAGGCGAAGTAGGCCGTCATTGACATTTGTACGCGTCGTTGATGATTGTTGCTAATTCATCTCACGATTTATAATCCAAAAAAAATCAGTTGGTTTCGTACTGACACAGCTGAAAAAGTATTAGCATACCTTATGCATGTTAGCGCGTACAGTGATACTTTTTCAAGTCAACATAAACTATCAAGACTGAGTTTTATCACTTAAGTCAGTGGACCTCAGCCTAACCGATTACACGGGCCATCTCAACGTTTTCAAAATATGTCGCGGACCGCAAGATTCATAAGGATTAATTTTAACAGCTTTCAATGCGATTGCAAAAAATCACTATTTCTATGAACACGAATAACACATTTCTGGGAACTTTATGATCAAATCAGAGGGGTTTGGAAGCAAAGATATAAGGTCAGGACAGAAAAACAATGCCAAGTTTTTAATAAATTATGGTAGCTAATATAAAATAATGCATGCCAAAAAAGTTACCTTCAAATACTTTTTAAAAGCTAGGAACAGAGCTTTATTAGTGCACTTTACTCAAATTCAATCAACATGTCACTTACGTTATTGGACAATGTATTTTCAACTTTTCGATTAATAATACAAAATAGTCTACTTTAGAGGTTTTTATCATTTTTTTAGGGATCGATTTATATTAAATTTTAACATAACTTATATATTTGTAACATTTTTTTCTTTTACGAGTTAAAAACAGTAACGGTAAATCTTTCATCAAATATCAAAATTTACACAAACCAAAAAAAATGGAATATATTGATTCATTCATTGATTCATGATTCATTCATCATCATTCATTGATTCAGCAAAGTTGAACATTTAAATGAAATTAACAATTATGTTGAAGATACTTGTGTAGGTCTCTTATATTTTGAGATAAATAGTTTGAATTTTTTTCGCGAAATTCACTTCAATCCAAATGATATTATTTTTAATCTTTTTATTTTTGATTTTTGATATTTTGAAAGTGTTGACACTTAAGTAATGTTCAAAATGCTGTGTAAATTTGATTCATATTGGACTATTAATCCCACAAAAGTTGACCATTTTGTATGGGAGGTCGAAAAAGTTGAAAATGTATTGTCCAATATGGTACATGTCTTTGCATTTGGGCTCCTCAACCATTCAAAAAGCAATCCATATTCAAATATATCAAATAACATAATTATCGAAGTTTTACAGAAATAGGAGACATTTTTGAAGTCAAAATTAAAAAAAAAAAAATTGTAAAAATATCAGCGTCCTGCGGACACCTGTGCAAGACGAAGATCCTGGTTCAATTTTTTAAAATGAAATATGTTCAGCAGAGAGATTTTTAAAGATTTGAAAACTTTTTGCTGGCCCTTAGCCTTCCTTTTAAGATTCTAAAAAAAATCAGGTTTTTCAGAAACTTTGAACCTTTGATTGTCAATTTCATATTACTCCTAATGCCATGAAGATGGATAAACGTAGAAACATTTTACATGATTTCAATGACTGACTTTCCAAGAACAAACTTGCAAGAGTAAAGGATTAAACATCAGCATGAATAAAAATTATAACATGCGGGCCGCACCACATTAACATTCAAAATCCATTCGCGGGCCGCACAAAACCTTCTCGAGGGCCGCATGCGGCCCGCGGGCCGCAATTTGGTGACCACTGACTTAAGTAAACGAAGCCACACTTCAAATTTTCAACAGCGCTCCGCGTTGAAAATTTATCCAACTAGTCACCACCAGCAAGCAAGCAATTTGATTGATTTTCAACGCGAACTGTTGTCAGATTCACTAGTCTTGTGCACTTGAAAATTCAACGTTTGGCTTCGTTTTATAATCACCTTAAGTTGGATTCGGTAACATATTCCGGAATCAAGTTCTGGATAAAAAAAATAGGCACAGAAGGGATGGTTTCCCTCTAGGAGGATTTTACTTTGAAAGTATAATCATTTATCAAATCTCACAACACAATATGACTAATTTCCAAGAGATTCAAAGCAAAAATAATCTCGATATTTTTATATTAAAATTCATCAAGGATTATTGAAGGATGGCTTCAAAAAGTTCTGTAGAAATATATTAAATAATTTTTGAAATTGCTTAAGAGTTTGAAACAAAAAAAGTTTGCTTGAAAAAAATTAGTTTAGAGTTTAAGCTATGAGTTTATTCATGCAAAATTAATTTATAAAGTTGAAGTAGAAGTTGTTAAAAGAAAAAGTTAAAAGAATGTTTCATTTTTGCTGAAATAAAAATGCATGGTCGATTTTGTTGAAAGTTTTCACAGTAAAATTCAATTTTCTGCCATCTATCTGAAGAAAACTTAGCCATGGTGAAGTTCCTTGAAAAGATCTGGCATGAATAAATCCTTATTTTTCGCCAAAGAATCTTGCTTTTTCTATGAAATTCATTTAGTAATTTTGACTATTTTTCAGTTATTTTTTGCGGACACTATACGAGTTGTAGTTAAAGTTTGGATTTCTATAGTAAATTCCTATAAGGGAAATCACCCGGGGCCCGGGCAGACGGAAAAATCAAAATCACATCTCGAAATGAATTAATTATGATCGCATATCTCAATTTGATATTGAAAAGATGATCGAAAATTTTATAAATCTCAGCGCTATAGCTCAACATCTGAAAACATGTGAACAGGATCAAAATTAGTTTTTTGAAATGAAACAAAACAAATCCAACAAAAAAATGGCGGGACTGAACAGTGTGACGTCAGGAGCAAAAAACAGTCTCAGAAAGCGAAGAAAATCATTTTCTTATTTTAATAGTCTTTCATCTGTAAGGCATAGCCGATTGATTTGCATATCTGTGTATAGATCTGAAGGTCAGGGGTTCCATCCTGTGTGCCAGCATTTTGATTATTTTTATTCTTCGCCATCTGACAGATCATATTTTGATATTGATTTGTTGGTCTATCAATAAACTTGCATGATATTGATTTGTTCTTACCGTGTACGCACCTAACTTTGCGCAGCTCCAAACTTAGCGTATTTACAAGCATAAAAAAATATAATTAAGGCTAAGTAGCCCGTCATTCGTTTTGGCAACAATGATGACTTTTCAGCTTGCATTTCAAAGTGATAAAACTCAGTCTTAATAGTTTATATTGACTTGAAAATGTATCACTGTACGCGCTAACATGCATAAAGTATGCTGATACTTTTTCAGTTGTGTCAGTGCAAAACCAACTGATTTTCTTTGATTCGAAATCGTGAGATGAATTAGCAACAATCATCAACAACGCGTGCAAATTTCAATGATGGCCTATTTCGCCTTAATCAATGATGTTTCAACAATTCTGTTTCAGCAACATGTTCTTTTATGTGAAATAAATATTTGACATACATTTGTTTACTAAGAAACCCTTGTTAATGTTAGTAAATAACCAAAAAATCTTATCGTCACACGTATAAGCTAAGGAGTGGCTTTGCCAAAAATCAACATTAACAAAACTGTGTTGTGAGAAGTATATTTGCGGTGTATTTGCAAAAAAGGTAATATTCTAGTAATTCTATTTATTTTCCAGACAATATGTCGATTTTTTATTTGAAAAAAGCAATGCGCAATGTTAGGACCCATTTTTTACATAAGGGTCTTCATTTTTGCACACTTCTAGCAATTCTAGCAAATGGCACGTAAATACATATACGTCATTGCAAATGATAAAAGCTGTCGATCTTACCAGGAATGGTCACTCAATCCATAAGGCAGCGGCTACATACAATATTCCTGAAAGTACCTTTTGTTGAAGCTTGAGTTCCAGTTCCGCCTGAGCTTCAGTAGAAGCACATCACTGCTAAAGACTCGTCAAGTTCATCTGCAAATCCTCCACTTGCAGCTGATGACATGTACAACAGAGAAGATTTCCTTTAAAAAGCTTCCAAATTGTGCGAGATCGAATCGTTCGCGACCATTAATAGTGAATACGAGCGTCGAATTTGGATAGTTATTCAAAGAGATGGAATACAGTACTTTCGCGATTTTATCACTGCTGGTTTTAATATTGCTTCATTTTATCACTCCCGATTTTAGCACGGTTTTCTGTTCAATTTTATCACGCCACAATACTTGATCAAATTTCATGCATTTTACATTGAAAAATAAGCCTAAACAACCAACATATATCTATTTGACTAATCTCTCACGTGCTTTTCATGTCATTCGCTCTATTTCGGCAAAATAAAGCTGAAATTTAGATGAAAATTATATGACAGAAAAAACATTTCACGTTTGGGTACATCACGCCAAAACATTATGGAGCCGTGATATAATCGAGAAATTACTGTAAAATAAGAAAAACGAGAAAATGAAAAAAAAGTGAGAATTAAAAAAAACAAGAGAATAAATTATATAAAGCAACGTACGAAAACAAGTAAGCATAAACTACGGCTGTGAACTATATTGTTCAGATTGTACTCCTGTGAATATATATTAAAAAATGAAGAACAGAGTAAATCACTATTCGTGGTCACTCTATATTTGGGGTGGATGAACACATTAAATTGAATTTCACGGAAAAACTCATATTAGTTGTACCCTTTTTATTTCATAAAAAACAGTAAAAAAGTAACATTATTTGGAGCAAACGAGCATTTTAAGGCATGTGCAAAGTTAGGCACATCCTGCGCAAAGTTAGGAACAATTCAGATTTTGTGCGCAATGTTAGGCACAAGATATTGTATCGTCTTTTGCATTTTTTTAATGAATTAATTTTATTTTTTTTTAACCATATGGTCTACTGAAGGGTTAAAAGCCTATCGTTGGCAGAAATTTGAATAAAAAAATACATATTTTAGCCTTATTTGAAGCAAATATAGGATAATAATTTCTTAACTGCACAAAGTTTGGTGCGTACACGGTATAATAACCTAACAAGATATTGTTCAATACTTCTCCATATTGACTTTTGATATTAATTTTGATCTCTTATCTTCAACATACCAATAGCTGATTATGGTCTTCAGTAATTACTTTAGAACAACAAATTATGATCTTGGTCAGCTTTTTCCACCTGCTCAGGGTATATCCTTCTGGGGTGAAGGGCCAAAGCCGGCGGGGAGACGCTGGAGCCTATACTGATGGAATGGTGATCACTGTCGTACATATCGGAGTCAACACTCCAATGAAATCAGTTGACAAAGAAGCGACTTACTGCGGCCTCGTCGATGGCTGAGGAGGTATGCCCGTTCAAGGAGGTATTTGCACCATTATCGAGGACAGTAAGGTCATGTTCCTCGAAAATATGTAGTAGGGCCATTCCTCTGGGATCGGAACGCTGCCCGCCCCAAATATGGTGAAGAGCGTTCATGTCGCCAACCAGAAGGATAGGTCCGGGTATCACTTCTTGAGATTAATCCGCTCACGGAGGTTAGGAAGGGCTCCACAAGAGAGATAGATGCTCAAAACGGAAATCCTTATAGACCCGTTGAAGCGTATTCCGACAACGGGTAGGTCCGAGTCGAGCCTGAGGACCTCAAGAGGGATGAACGTCAATACACCCAAGGCGACTGAGTGTCTCAAGTTACTGCCATGATGCATAGTCCAACAATATTGGCCACGAAGCGAGCGGTTGAGTTGCTCGACCGATAGCCTGTTCACGTCCTGCAGAGCTAAGCACCACAGTGATGTATAATGAAGTAGAAGGTTTGCGAGGTTATTGTAGAAACCAATCATGGTCCGTTCGAAAAGAAAAGTAATTGGTTTTGGTAGAGTTGATGTGGGAAAAGAACTCCGGGAAATCGATGAGCTTCCGCTGGAGTTTGGAGACGTTTGCCGTAGAATTATCTGTCGCCCTGGTTGAGCTGCTGAGAAACAGCTGCCGCTGTAACATCGGTGGACAAAATTGTGACTGCAGTGCTTAAATCAGGGGTAGCCCGGATTGGATGTTGAGGTAAGGCTAAGATGGTGTCCAAGCAGAGAAGTCCGGAAGTCCTGGTGGTCAAAGCGAAGGAGGTGATGCGGGATTCCATGTTGGCACCGGTATCACTGGACACCTCGTGCTGAGCATTCTCCAAAATAATGAGAAATCATAATGCAGTGAATATTCTGCTTTATACTAAACTTTTGAAACAGCATCGTTTTCATTATTACGAACTTTGGGAATCAAATTTCCAGAATGTTGGAGTTTTTTTGTACCACGCTATTTTTGCAACGAAGATGTCAAAAAATTGCGCTTATCGCACACAACAACAAGCTGGTTCTAGCAGTAACCAATCGAGCGACAGCAGGACGATTGTCGTGCGATTCAGAGAAGTCAGAACCGCCACACCGATAATGTGTGCGACAAGCGAAGTTTCCTATGCCAATGCAGAGAAGTCGAGGATCCTGGACCGTCCGGGAGTCGAACTCAGGCTTTTTTATAATCACAGACATTTTTACCATTAGGCTAATTAAGACTCGAGGATAACATTTGTACCTTGCAAGCTCCTTCCCCGTGATTTACCTGATTAGCGTATATGGTGAGCAGACGATATAGACAGTACGTAATACATGTATGCCACTCTAAATATTTGAGTGACCTACGGAACCCGTTAGAGTATCTTGCCTAAAAAAACTCAGTGCACGAACTAACAACGGTTCGGAAAACATTACCCCCAATCACCGTAATTGATAATTCAATTAATAAATTCATCGAGTGTCGGGCAATGTAAGGCATTTGCCGCAACAACTTCCATCAAGACACTTACAACAATTGAGTAAGTTTCTTTTAAATAGGTATCCGTTTCAAACATACTAGGCCACCAGCACATGTGGCTGACGATGGGCTGGGCCCGGTTAGGCTGCCAGCAAGCCGGTATGCTTCGCCCACACGCATGACTCATCTTCCGACAAGCAGAAGTCAGTCAGCGGAGGGTTCGTCAGCGTAATTTCTGTAAATTCCGGCTTGTCGGCGCAATTGCCCCGTAAACGAACGTTGTCTGTTATGTGTCTGCTTGTCGCATACATTATAGCCTCTATAACTCTGCGCGATGCACACATCAGTAATTTGGTAAATCATAGTGAACAGTTTTGTTTGTTAATAATGAATCTTTGAGCCCTTTTAGTGAAATACATGGAAATCGAATTTAGTACTATACCATTTAAATGCACTAGAGTTTGTATTTTTTGACGCGTATTTAGACATCTACTGTAAGGCCGTCTTCAGTGTCGTGTAAGATCATTACATACTTTGGAAGAATGATTCTCGTCATAATAGATACCTTTTTAGCATAGGGGATCAAAAACTTTCAATTTTGCATTTGTCCAAAGTCTAAGGTCTAATAATTTGTCTAAATTTTGAAATTTTGAAGTATATACACGAATTGGTTCTAGTTACCGTAATCCGGGGTATCATTGATCAGCGGGGTAACATTGATCGGAATGACTCATCTCGTAAAATGTTCGTATCATCTTTTATTGTTGGAGCATTTCGAAATCATAAATGGTGCTTCTTTTTATTATATTCATGAGCTAATGAAAGTGAAGATTTTTGCGAAAATTGTGTTTACCTTAAGTTAGTTGTCAACTTTTCGAAACAATGATTTCAATGGGTAAGGATGACACTACCGAAGATTCATGTCTCACATAAGTTCTGCAAACGATACGAGCAAGGAAAATGCAATTCTTACTAAAAATGGCATCGCCGAAAACGATTCCGTTGTCAAAACTTTCATAAGTATGCTCAATTAAGCAGCACTAACGAATTACTGTAAAGAATATAGAATTCCCTTGAGAAATTGCCTACCTTTACGCGTATTCCGTGGTTCGAAGTGTTTTAAATTTTAAAATTACTCAAAAAGTAAATGACTTGTAAGCGTTTGGTCTTCATATTCGGCTTCGGGAGCCATGATTTAAGTAAGTAACGATATTTTCAATATTACCGAACGTTGTTTACAAAGGTGATCAATGTTACCCCATATCAGCTAAATCAAAAAATCACTTAAAACATTTTTTTAAACATGCTTAAATCTTTCAAAAATCAAAATGCTGTATACAGTAACGAGCTATGGGTGGCAGTACTCGTTTTAAAAATATAAAATTTGCAACATTTGCATTATCAAACGAAATATTAGCTTAGCTTAGCTTAGCTTAGACTGACTACACATATCAATGGTTGCTATTCCGTGATTGACCGAAGTCAGTGAAAATGCACAAAGAATCAACTAGAAGTTCGGCTGGGATTGGCCATAATCTTAACGGCGCCGGCCACGTCAATAACGGCGCCGGCCACGTCCTTGCAGTCAGGTGGGATTGGGGGAAGGAATGTTAGTGTGTAACCTTTGCTATTTGGAGACCGTGTTTGCCTCTGCATCTCCACAAAGGTTACTGGGAAGGATGTTTGTTAATGGGGAGGATCGTTGGGTCAAAGGATTCACTTTGATAAGTGATTAGACCATGATAAATAGTTTTTTGTCAAATATAAATATGCTTTTATAAAAATATAATATTTTCATTTGATATGAACAATTTCTATGTAAAGGAAAATTATGCCGACACAGGTGACGAACCATTCAAAGTTTGTTGAACAAATATCTAAATGTAACATTACTACATCTGTCAGGACGAAAGCATGTGTTATTATATTTTACTTATTTGAAAAGAAACAAAAACTCGATTGGCTGGAACATCATAGAACACTCTTATTCTTATGCCGACACTTACAGTGGCGAACCATCCAAAGTTTGTTGAATAAAGTGAACCTTTCGCAAGTCTACACTTGTAGTGTCGAACCATTCAAAGTTTTTTTTATAATTACAAAAATAAAGATAAAAAGAAAGGGGTGTTTTGAAAACAAAAAAAATGTTAAACATAAATAATTCATGAATTAGAGTTTATGTCGACACTCACAGTGACGAACCATTCATAGTTTGTTGAAAATCATATTTACGTCCTACCGTTGTATCGATTAAATGTGCAGTCATACATATTCTATAGATTAGAAATAGTAGCATGAAACGAGCTCACCAATTGATCCGTCATCCTTGATTGAGCAGCAACAATCCACATTCAGCTTAACTCGTTTGCTCGGCTATATAAAAGCACTCAGAGAAAATAGGCGCACGACCCGAGAGGGAAAACAACTGACGACTGCTCGGGCTTTCTTGACGCACTGCCAAGGAGCAATCGTCAAGGTCGAAGATCAAACAGAACTAACCGATCACGGAACTTTTTCACTTCACTCGACCGACGCGCGACATGTTTGATCCTGCCCTCGTCACTCGCTCCCGCAGAAGCAAGCGTCAAGGTCGAAAGATCAAACAGCCATTTGCATTATCAAACGAAATATTTAAGAAATATTCAAAAAAATGATCAATGTTACCCCGGATTACGGTACTCATCTGTGCGATTAATGGAGGTTAAGGGAGAAAACTTTTGAATATCTTTACTGCGTGGAGTTTATGCGATTCCATGTTGCGTTGTTCCTGTGTGATTCTTGAAACCACACAATCAATAGACACAACAAAAAGCTCTCACTCTCAACACAGTAGTGGTTCATATATTTAAGCTCTAAAACTGACCGCAAAAATCGATCAGTGTTGCACAGTCATGTGTAACGATAAATACCAACCGTGAAGCAACAGGCGCGCAAAGGCTTCGACCAGCGCACGTTTACGCCATTCAAGGTGACTGCTGTCGCGACCGGGTGGGAAAACCCCAAGACGACGACAGCAACGCGACAAGCTTCGACGACACCACCCCGACCTAAGCAACGGGCGTCGGTGAACCGGCGTATTTACAATTACAATTAGCGATCGAATCGAGCAAACGCTGCTGCTGGAGGCAAATTCAATAATCGCGTATTTGTTTCATCGGTGGATGGCTTTACGGTCTGATTGACCGAATAGCACAGTATAAAATATAAGTAAATTTAAAAGACATGATTGGATGGTTTGGTCCTTGCTGTAGGGCGTGAAGCGTAAGGTCGTCGTTCCGTTGTGGCAATAAACATGAGGTGAGCAAAAACCGGAAAAATCATTTGCTCTGATTCATACTTATTGTTCATTGACCATTCCACAGCTTTAACCCTCTACAGTAACTTCAAACTCCAACCCTTTATAAGATGGAGGAAACCAAGCATGGAAGTAACCCCTACACGCAGCGAACTGGACTATCGAATTTCATACATTTTGCCTTATGAAAGGTGGAACGATTATTGCAATACGAACGCTTTATGTATCATTTTAGCATCATCCCACATTAAGGCGTCGATGGGCGCTTGGTGTACGTTCGGGCCTATCGATCGCAAGGTTCTAGGTTCGATTCCAAGTTTCCGCGGAAATGTTTTTTGTTTTCAAATTCTGGTTTCATAAGGCGAATTTATGAATTTCAATCCGATTTCTTGTGGCGAATTTATCGAGAGCAGAAATTTTCGCGACTTTGAATGCGGACACTAAACTGTACAAACAACAATAATTCACATGTGAAGGCCGATGCATCATAGTATAGCGCTGATACTGTTATGCGTTTATTCTCATACATTCAAGAGCAAATAAACGCATATCAGTCACACGTTCATTTTCCCGTATATTAACTAAATATTTGAGCGACGAACTGGTGTCAGAATAAAGATCGACAAATCATGACGCGAGGTAATTGAAAGGTGAAAGTAGTACTACTATGAACGTTACTATGACTGGGTGGTAGAACACCAAGATGGCAGGAGGTATGGCCTGATCGGAACGGCGGACATCTGTAACAATAATTGATCTATCAAAAGAATAAGGAAGGTAACAAGCTGGAATGTAAATGAGATTTTGTGGATGGGCGTTCGGCAATGGACCATAACTTACGTGACAGTTGATCCTCCAAAAGTGTCGCTATTACAAAGTTCCAACGTATCGCATATATCCGTTGGTTTCAAACAAACATACCTACTTTTTATTGATCGTGAAAATTGCTGAAATATTTGAACCAAATCGAAAAAGTTTTTGAACCGCGACTCAATTAGCGATTCATTTCCGCGCATTTAGGTCAATGCAGTAGCTATGGATTTTGGGGCTCGGTGCGGAGTTCGATTTAGGTGCCCTCAAAATCATATCTAGATATCCGCTTTATCTCGATAAGGCGCTAAAATCGACTGCTGCAATAAACGATGAAAAAAAGCTTTTATAAAATTATGACTGAAGTTATGGAACTTATGTTGTTGTACTACCGATCTACCCATATTTGTCCCACAATGCATAAGGTTTACTAAGAACATGGGACAAGTAGGCGTAGAAAGGCAATGAGTACTTTAATGTCAAAAATATCAATTAATGATCCTATTACTGAAAATTATCGTGATGACTTCCACTGAACTGCCATGGAATTAGAAATATTAGCTGGCGAAGTAGCTCTGGAAAGCAATAATTCATATTCAGCTTTATTTGGGTATTCTAGGAAAATTTGGACATTTTCCAAGTTTTATTTTTTTTTTTTTTGAATCGGGATTGGTTTTGCACTGAAATGTCTTAAAAATGAACGAATTTTCCCAAAGTTTGCTTCAAACAAATTACAAAATGCACTCCAAAGATTTCTTTCAGGAACTCATTTTATAATTTTAAGGTGCTTTCTAAGGATTCCGTTTTATATACCTTCAAAAATTAAATGTAGAATTTTTTTAAGTATATGGATTTCATCATGAATTCCTTCAAAGATTGTTTCAGTATTTTTTTTTCTCAAGAAAATCAGTATTCCAGGAATGTATCCAATTATACTACCAACAAGATTCCCGTACACAACATTTTTAAGATTTCAACTAGTATTTCCTCCAGGGATTTTATAGAACTTCCTTCAACATTATCGTTCAGATTTCATCTAGAGAATCACTTCGGGAATATCTCTTTAGAGATTGTTCCTAAGATTCCTTGAGGAATTATGCTAGAAGTTTTCAGATAAATTTCCCAAAGATGTCTTCAAATAGTTTTCCCAGTCATTTATCCAGGAGTATCTCCAGAAAAAAAGATCAAGATGTTTTTTTTATAAATAATTGGTGAATTTTTTTGAAAATCCGGGAGATATTTCAGAAGAAAATCCCAAAGTAACATCTGATGAAACTTGATTAACTTTGAAAGTAACTCGAAATCCTTCAAGACTCTTGAGGAAGTCTTGAAGGATTTCGTAAATAAATTGCTAAGATTATTGGAATTACTAGAAATTTAACTGTAGTATTAGCTGGTTTAAAACCTCAGATGAACTTTTGAAGAAACCATGAAGATTTTACTTGAAAAAATACAAAAGCTATTCTCGCGAGAATTGTTTGGAAGAGCTGCAGGAGTATTTATGCATGAAATGTTGGAGAAATCTTTAGAAACATTTCTAAAGGAGCATCATGGGGAATCCCAGGTCAAATTTGAAGAGGAATTCCTGGAAGAGTATTAGGGACCGTCCATACATGACGTAGCATTTTAGGGGGAGGGGGAGTCTACAACTTTGCTACGAGCCATGTATTAGTTATGGTAAAATAGGCTACGATGGTGGAGGTGGTGTCAAAAATTGGCCAAAAAAATGCTACGTTATTCATGGACAGCCCCTTTAATATTTTTTTTCGGAGACGTAGACGAATCCTTGAATCCATGAGAAAAATCATGAAAAGATAACTGGAGCAATTTGCATGGGAATTCTTTTAACTCTTCCTAGAAAAATCCCCAAATGAATTTCTTTAAGAACAGTACAATCATTTTTTTTTAAGAAGTAGAAAACTTTTGAAGACCTCCTAAAGTTACAACTGGGGAAATCAAAATATCATCTCGATATCTCTTGCTATGATTTCTTCAGTCCCTTCAATCTGCATACCATTTGCCTCTCCATATCTTGATATCCTCTTTATCTCGATATCTCCATATGTCAATGTGTTGGTGTTCATTGTTTCGAAGGTTACTACAGGGTGTCCGCAAATTATCCGTACAAACTTTGAAGACATGGTTCTATACAATCAAGCATAATAAATTCAATATTTTTTCATGGTTTTAAATATTCGCTTATTATATTCTTAAGAAGCAAGTTTGACACATTTACGATTTCAAATAATTGCAAACCCAACCCAAATGTATTGAGGTGTCTTGAAGGGAGCTGTTTTCCGAGCTTTATGACGGAGAAGAAATGTCCATAGAATTCACTGGATTTGAACCGTACAATTTTCTATTTCCAGCCTCACGTGAAGCCACTAACCTGTAGCATACTTCAAATAATAATAGGACATTTGGATTCATCTCTTTTAGGTTTTAGGGTTAACTCATCTCCAGTATGACTATATTATATTTCTAATATATGCATTTTGGGTTGGGTGGGACCATCAGGGCACCCGATTGAAACGAGATGGATAGAAAGAGTGAAACTGTCAACTTCCTATCGATAACATTTCGTGGAAAAAGGGCGGGCTCTTCTCCCCATCTATTGGGTCTTTCTGGCAAGCAAGGGCTTGATTGTACGACTGTTTGTGTGAACTTACTTTTGGAAGGAGATTCTTTTTTCCCTGCCGGTTCGTGTAAGTGTATCTGCTTACGAGTCCGCATTCGTTTTTGGCCCTTCAGACAGGAGTATGATTGAACATAAAGAGTTATACAGTCTTGAACGAATTGTTTTGTTAGAATAGACCATTGCTACCGGTGGATACCTTGCTACAATAGATGGCAGCTCATATCATCATATCATAACTCATCTCCAGTATGACTAGCGGCCCTCAGGAAAAACGTCTCCGAAAAATTAAAATTTGCCTATCTCAGTAACAAGCAATTATTTCGAAATTTTTTAAAGTTGTGTTTTGTGTATATGTTAAGTATTATAAAAAGTACATAGACATTGATTTTTCATTGTTTTCAATGCGAGATCATCTTTCCAATATTTTGCTGTTCGGATAATGTAGACCAAATTTTTAGGATTCTAATCAAATGAGGAACGCAAGCAGACGTCATTGCTTGATTATAATGTTCCCTTTTTGCCTAGCAACGGATATTGTAACAATCTAGTATTCATTAAAAATATGTTCTTTGTCTCGATCTTCATCTCTCCCTATCTCAATGATCCCATCGATATAGAAATGTGAAGAGTCGAATGCTGTCACGTTGAAATACTCATGGATTTCATGGACAAAATTATGAAGGAATTCCTCTAGCCATTCCTTGAAACAACACTGGAAGATTTTTTAGGAGACTTGGTGGAATCAATAGACACATTTCTGAAGAAGATGCCAGAAGTATACCTGAAGAGATTTTTGTAGAAATCATTAAAAGTGATTCTGAAATCTGAAAAGAAATTCCCAACGAACCTGTAAAAAAAATCACGTTCTGAAGGTCTTCTTGAAGCAGGATTCAGTGCAAGCAGAATAAGGAAAAAAAGTGAATTTAACGACCCTTTTGCTTGAAATGCACTTGCAAGACCTTCCGTTGAAGGTAAAGACTTGCATAGGGTTACCATCCGTCCTGATTTAGCAGGACATGTCCTGATTTTGAGATTGTTTTGAGGTGTCCTGCAGGATTTCCGGTGCACATTTTCTTCGAAGAAAAGAAATTTTCTTCTACCAGCAAGAAAATTTTCTTTTCTTCGAAGAATACGCGCTGGAATTCGCCTACTGATTTATTTGTCATGTTTCAAGATTTGTCCTGCTTTTTAGTACTTGCCGGTCTGTCTTAAAACTGATTAAAAAGAATTCGGAAAAACTATTGCAAACTCAGTAGAGATAATATTAATAGAAACCATAGCTGAAACTACTAAATTTTATCAAGGTATGCACAATCGCCTTACATCTCTACATCATGGTTAACCATGTGTTTTCGGAGAGATCATTAACAAAGGCTCTCTAATCCTAAGATCTTTGTTAGATTTATCCAAAAAAAAAAACTTTTTGATTTGTATGCTTTTTTTATGTTTAATTTACTAAAAGAAAAAAGGGTTCTTTCATTTGTTATTAACTTAATAACAGAACACAGTCTTTAAAATAATAGTTAACCGTTTCAAATTCCGAGTATTCAGAACACTGATCTTCGAAGAATGATTTCTCAAGAAAATAACTCAAATTTCTCCACATGATGATCAATTCTTTTACATTACAAGTCCTCAAACTTCAAAAATTTTAAGTAAATTAACCTATGAAATCGCTGCTGTTCGGGAAACGAGTTATGTTCGGAATTTGAGACAGAATGAAATTTACCGCAAAATTGCAAAATGCCCTGATTTTGAATCTCCAGGATTTGGTCACCAAGTCTAGGCATTCAACTAGAGACTTAGCCTATAAAAAGAGATCTGCTACCAGCTTTTAATGTGTATAAACTTTGTCCCGAAGATGGTGAGTGATTCATTGTTTTAAATTATAATTAAAATGAAAATCGGCTTGTTTAAAATATGGTCTCATCACCACAAAATCAGTTCCAAATACGTTTGGGCCCCGCATATTTATGAAGATCCGTCTGAATTACAAAATTACACAGAGTTATCGAGAATTAATTTTGAATAGCTGTTTAGGTTACTCTAACACTAATACCATTGATCATGGGGTCCCTATACATTGCCGATCATGGTCACCCTCAAGCTGAATTTTTATCTGCTTGGTAATTTTGCGGGACAAATTTTTCATCAGAGTTGCGAGCCGCGTGAATATCATACAATAATTATAATAACAATCAATAGTTCTGAGAATATCGATTTTTGTGCAAATAATATTTAAAAAATCAATTATTTCAGAATCTCAGAGCCAATATATAAAAATTTCCAACAAGATTATGGGTTTATACAATGAGTGTATAAAATATTTTATTTTATAAAGAGTGAAAGGCTAATGTTTCCTAACGAACTCCTGAGAATTTGTAGAGTCTTCTTTCTTTCTTCCTGGCATTCACGTCCTCACTGGGACAGAGCCGTTGTTAAGGGGACTTCCACAGTTATTAACTGAGAACTTTTTTTTCAGAAGTTGCCATTTTCACATTCGTGTATCGTGTGGTAGGTACTCTATGCCCAAGGAAATTCCCATTACGAAAAGATCCTGCACCGATTGGGAATCGAACCCCGATACCTTCAGCATGGCTTCGCTTTGTAGCTGTGGACTCTAACCACTCGGGTAAGAAAGGCTTAGTCTTGAGAATTATTCAGCGGAATCCCCACGGAATCTACCAAGATTCTGTAGATTTCTAGTGTTATTCTGATATTTTACAGCTACGTTTTGTGGCTATATGAAAATAATCAGTTATGCCACTGTTTTTATTACATACCAGTGATTTTTTTCTAAGGCTTTCGTCATGTCCGCTCTACGGTTGACCTGCAGCAATAACGCAACTCACTACTTTGCTGAACGTCATCGAATGAATTCAGACCCTATCTTTTCCAAACCGAGATCTAACATTGGAAGCTGAATAACAGCTTATACAGCTAAAATGATGTTTATACAGTCATTTTTCAGCTGAATAAACTGCTATTCAGCTACCAATGTTACCTGAAAGATGTTTAAAATAACGATAATTTTGGGCCCTGTTCCATAAGTCAAGTCATTTTACATCAATAACCCAACCCAATGCTTAAACTGAAGCTATAAGAACCGTGCTAAATTGCTTCTTCTGTATATCTAAGTTCTACTAGATATTGCGGGAATCCCCTGCTCATTTACATTTACATATTGCAGCGCGTTAGGTGCTACGTAACTTAGAACGCAGTCTCTTTAAGCAATGTGAGTAATCGCCAACAACTCCGTAGAACTAAATCAACCTTGACGAGTGACTTGGTGAATCAGCTTATTACGTTTTCACCGGCACCGTGTTATCACGTATAAGCCATTTTTACTTTTCCACCGGTATACATTGGAAAACATAAAATGGGAAAAAGTCAGTTGCGCAGTACATTTGGTGGTTGGATTTGTACCACCTAAACGTAAAACGAAATCCCAATAAAATTAATGAGCTGATAAATTACAAAAACCGTCAAACATTCGTTAACAGGGCCATAGTAAACATACAAAGTATACTATACAACTAATGCATCTCCTCATCAACCGCCGTTGGTAATGGTTTGTTAGCATATTTGTGTGTAGAGGCGGATGGAGTCAATTTATGCATATCCATACCTAACAATAGGAACAAAAGGAGATAGGCAAACATTCAATTCGAGCAACAACAAAAAAAAAAAGAGAATCAAAGCCGGCAACCTGTTTGATTTTATTTGGCATTGTGCCTTCCTTTGCTTCCATAGTCATTCATAACGTGCCAAATTTGTTTGCATGACGTGTTTCGTATGGTGGGGTTTTGCGCTATAGATTTGTGGAGTTATTTCAATGCTTATGTTGCTATTCTTTAGATATGTAGATGCCTGTCACGAATGGGTTCCTAATTATATTATAGGACATAATTTGAAGCTTAATTTTAGATACATTGAATCATAGAACATTTTATTTGAAAATTCTGTAATCAATGGAAAAGAGACTTTTCCTCCTTAAAACTCTTAAAAACAAGTATTTTCAAACTTTCTGTTTATTGCAGTATTTTCTCTATTCAATCGTCTAGTCACTGAAGAAAAAAAATCATCGACTAAAGTGCCACCTATGGCCGACCAAAACAGTACCATTTCTTGTTTTTCTCATACAAACTTCAAGCTCGTTGCGAACCATCTAATGTGTTAATTAAAATGTGTTCGCTGATTCTTTTAGGAATTCTTTCAGTAATATATTTGAAGTGCTTCAACTGCACCAGCAACTCCTTCAAAATGTTATTCTGAGGTTTCCCTTATAACTCGTTTTTATGTTATTTCAAGGTTTTATTCAAAGATCAAATCCATATGGGACGATTATCAAAATTTCATAAAGATTGAACTCGAAAAAAATGCGACACTTTGTTTTGGGTGTACCTTTTTATCGCATTGGTAATAATTAGTGAAATTTTGGGTAATACTAGTTTAGAGTGTTATGTTTATGTGTGCAAATTTTTTTTTAATTTATCGCGATCTGTCAAGTAGTGTTCAAAATGCATTCGAAACAAGAAGAGCTACGCCAACAAATCTTGGGTGTGGTGAGCGATAATCCTGGTCTGTCGCACAGATGGATCGGCAAAAGGCTTGGCATCCACCGTTCCACCGTGTCCTGCGTTGTGGAGATGTTCCAGGAGACAAAGACCATCGTGCGGCGCGCTGGAAGCGGCCGAAAACGGAATACCCAGAGAAGGCGCGGAAGATAAGGCAGTACGTTAACAATAACCCGAACCTTTCCACCAGAGACGTGTACAAAAAGGTCAATTCGTCGAAGTGGTTCGTCAAGCAGACCAAAAAGTGGACTGGGCTACGTGTTTTTAAAATCAGGAAGGCGCCAAACCGGACTGACAAGCAAAACACGGTGGCCAAATTGCGTGCGCGGAAGCTGTACCGTGAGTGGATGGTCAAGCGAGTCTGTCTCGTCATAGACGACGAGACATATATCAAGGCGAACACCAAACCATTCCCCGGCCTCGAGTTTGTTGTTTCGGAGGTTTCGGAAAAGTTCCGTAAGAGAAAGATGGACAAATTCGCGAAGAAGTACCTGTTGTGGCAGGCGATCTGCGAGTGTGTGATCCAGTGTTGACCAGACTCATTTCCCCGAAATTCGAATTGTGAAGCCATGAACTGTTATAACTGTGCGTTGTATTCCTGAGATTGAGGGGGAGGTGGTTGGGCTTGAGTGTTGCACATGGGATCCGACAGTTTCGATCTCGGTGAGCCGCAATTCAAGTTTCGGTGAAATGATTCGCACTCACTCACTCACTCATTTCATTTCACCGAAACTTGAATTGTGGCTCTCCGGGATCAAAATTGATCGATTTTGTGTGCAGTACTCAAGCTTGACCATCTGCTTTTCTATCTTAGGAGGATAGAGCATGGCTGTAGTAGTTCGTGGCTTCGTAGTTTGGAAAATGTTATTTTCGGGGAAATGAGTCTGAGTTGTTCAGACAAGTTTCGGTGAAATGAAATGAGTGAGTGAGTGAGTGCGAATCATTTCACCGAAACTGGTGTGATATCGACAAAATCCGACTTTTTTCAACCCCGAATCCGACCCGTATCCGATAGTTTTGCACCCATTCAAACCCGGCCTGAACCCGGCCTGAATTTAAAACTTTCTAACCTCCACCCGAATGCGCAGTCCAGATTATGCCCGGAAAAATCCAGTCCTACTTGCATCTCTCCTGCTATCAAGTCAAGCTCATTCCAATCGAACCCACTCCGTCTGTATCAATCGATGCACATCATTATTCAACAAACCGTTGGAGGTCATCCCCGTTTTGTGTTAAATAACATTATTCGTTAATTTTCACTAACACTCTAACCGCCACCGACGCCTGAGCTCTGAGGTTATCTCCTTGCTCGGTCGGTTGGTGGGCATTAAACCAATAATCGAATGACGCCTGCCTGCCATGGCTGAAATAAAATACGGCAAAATGTCGCATATATTCCACATTCGAGGCTGAGGTCAACGGTACTACTCCAAATCCGGCACCACTCGGCGATGACGGGTCGGGAAACAACGCGGACAGGGTACCCAGCGCTCTTAACACTTCGCAATGCCATATTACTGTACGACCACAGACAAACGGATGTAATACGCGAATCGGTTTCATCGGACAACAAAATAGCGATCGATTCTAACATTCGGTAGTTGGTCAGCAGCTCACTCGTGGCGTTCGTAACACAGTATTTTAGCTTTGGGTTCAAACTATGATTCAAATTGGTAATTTTTGAAGCTTGTTATGTTGTAAATTGTAATTGTTCAAGCTGTTATGTCTAAGGTTCACCTGATGCGACTAACTGACACTGAAGACGTCTATGGTAGTTGAAATACGCGTATCTGTCAAAAGATAAGCAATTAGGGCGGTACAATACTCAAATCTACTTCAATCACGTTTAAAAGCTGTTATGTCTGTTTATCTGTGGTACGACGCTTCGTCACCGCTTGCCGTCAAACCAACAATACGGCAGTGGACCATCCCCGCGAATTGCTGCCACCCCTCGAGACCCGCTTTTGCATGCATGCATGGTGGCAGTCTTTCTCGCACAACTGTTACGTAAGGAAAAAAACAGACGCTAAAGGGGACTCATGATTCAATTCCAAGTTACTCAACCAATCTAAAACCGCGTCTGCCTCTGAGTTGCTTGCAGCCAGCAAAACACAACCCGCAGACGTCGTCAGTTGGTTAGTTGGTTAACTGCTGGTTGAGGTGGCCCATTATAATATGAAAAAAAAAAAAAAAATAAACTGTAGAAATTTTATGTTAGATCCCAATTTTATTAAATCGGACCCCTACTTTGAAAATTTTAGCAGAATGAAAAAAAACTTCCAACTTCATTTTCAACCGTAGGGTGCACTGTAGTCGATAAAATTCTTTTTCCGCGGGTTTGAAGTGGGCTGAAAAAATCAGTTTTTGGTCTACCCTAACCAAAACAAGCACATCTTTATGCAAAAATTGGGTCTAACATTTTTCAAGGTGTATCTGAAAACGTTATTATGTATCCGGTAGAAATCAAGACCAACATTTATTTAAAATTATTAAGTAGATGAAAAAACCGAATTTAGTACTATACCATTTAATTCCACTAGAGTTTGTATCCTTTGACAGATACGCGTATTTCGACCTCAAAATACGAGAAAAACGAAATACGATATTTAAGAAATATTTCTTACATACACACTCCGAAAAAATCATGTGATTTTACGTCTTTTGGATGCACATAAAAGAAGCGATGTGAGTTTGTGTCACATTTTAAATACGATGGTGTCTGATTCGGGAAATGTCAATCATAGTGACATCGTTTTCATATCTTTTATCATGTAAAATTACATTTTTCGTTCAATACATCTTTCAGAACACATTCTTACGTCATTTCATCACTTACATTATGTGTCATTCAGTCATAATGTAAATTACGTCCGCAGTGATTTTCATTATTTTTAAGAGTGTAGGTACAACTTTGAATCTTTGCCTCAATAGTTATTTTTTATCACGTGGATACCGCGTACTATATCCTGGGCAGAAACGAAGTTCTGACCATCAAATGAGATTTTGTTTTGATTGACATAATAGATTGAAGATCTGAAGATAATATCAAAATTTTGTTCCTGGAACTACTGATTCATAGCAAAGTATGATGTTAGCAGATCTAATGAATAGCTCAATGATATTGGTTAGATCATAAAATAGGTTTTATATTTTTAACGAGATTTTTAGTCCTGGGCTAGTTCATCTCGGGACTAACGGCTTAACTTTCCTTCCGTAGGAAATCGTCACTATAACATTTATGTCATGAGCGACTATCTCGGGGATGGGATTTGAACCCAGGTCCTCGGCGTGAGAGGCGTGTGTTCTAACCACTACACCAGGCCAGTCAGGATGAATTGCTATTCATCATCAGGCAGGCAACAGTGGTGCTCCTGGTGGGAAGAATCAAGGTATCTAGAAGGGATGTAATCCAATCTGCCAGATTCTTCATTCCGCCATTTTGAAACAATAAGTGACAGCTGGCGACTTTGTTTTGGTTGAAGTTCAAGCCGCGACAAGAATGCTAATGGACGCGCGAGAAAATTTTCACACAACTGCTGTTACTAGCAGTAAACAATTCCTAACAATTTTATAGAAACGGTAAATTGAAGAACAGAGTACACAAACCCACCAGCTAACCAGCTCGCCAGCTGTCACTTCCACTTCCCCTGCAGCTGACCTCACTTCGCACCCACTGACTTTGAAGTTTCCAAACTCGTTTTTCATGAAAATATTCAAAAAATTCCAGAGGATTGGAGCATGTTCAAATCCTAACAAAACTTTTACAATTTGATTTTTACTAATTCAGCTGAAAGAGCATTAGAGGATATGGTGAAAACTGAACTCAACTCAATTTAGACGAAAATGCAGATGGGACTGACTTGCGATTCACGGCAGAATAGATCGAAGTAATCCAGGCTACTATGTTCTATAGCAAAAATAAAACACTGTTGCTCTGATAGTATTAGAATGATCATCTCAGCATGATTTAGACTTTGTTATCAATATTAACAAATTATCCTTACGTCCATCAAAAAGTGGTCTTCGAGAAAGTTATAGCTGGCAAGATTTCATACGAGAAGAGTTTGTTCACTTTTCCATAGATTATTATGATGAGCAGATAAAGGACTGGACACTAAAAGTTTGCCTTTTCCATAGAAATTTCACAAATTTCTATGTATACTTCAAATGGCGTATGCACAATCAACATTATTCCAAATCACTTCAAATTTTACGAAAATGATTTTCATCATAATTGACACCATTTTAACATAGGGGAACAAAATCTTAAAAATTTGCATCAATCTAATGAACACTTAATGCTTTCATTTAAGTCGAAGAAATGACGATGAAATTCACAGAGAGGATGCTAGGATATCATATCTTTCAAATGGCAGGTGCAGAATTGATGGTAGTTTGTTTTAGATAATACAGTTTCAGGAACATGTGTTTGAACAATGAACCACAACGTTCGAACGAATTTTTAGCACTTTTGCAAATAAGCTTTCTCTGTAAACCTGTCCTTTGCACCCCGAGTCAAAATCTAATTTCAGTTTTCCTAGGTTTTTTTTCTTTAGGAAAAGACTTTCGGTTTGTTGCATTATCTTCTCTATTGATATGAAAATCATTAGGTCACTAACTAATTTTATCTACGATATTACACCCTATGACCAGAAATTAAATCTGAACAGTTATGTTTGCATATATCGGGTCGATTTTATCCATATAAACTTCAAACACGTTCAGCTCTCTCTTAGAGTTGACGGATTCCGCTCAAACTTTCACAGTAGTTACTTTCTGGGTGCCCAAATGAACATTTTTATCGTGTAACTTAAGGTTTTTGTAGTTTGAAAATTATGGACCACCCTACTGCTGGTGTTGTGGCTGTTCACTTTCGTTTGTGCCTCTCAGTTTATGGTGCAGACCCCAGTCAGCAAGCTCCATACGATAACAGACGGTGGAGTTGGTTGTGTTTCATGTTACGTTACAGCACACTTTGAGGAAGCTGCCCGAGCATCAACCATTGTCGAACTCTACTCTGCTCCATTGTTTGCACGGCTGGAATAAGCCACGATCATGATGATCTCACGATCACCGCCTATTATATCAAAATGGTAGCTTATCACGCAACTGCTACGCTTCCCCTATACCAATGATGCTAGATGCCGTTCTGGACACCAAATTCTTTGTCCTAAGTCACTAAGAACCATTCTTCGAACACAAAAATCCACTCAAGCTTGATTTACTTCTTGCCCGATGTTATTTATGAAATGTACAACGCCATATTCTAAACACGTACTTTCTGATGCTACCTCCGCTGCTTTTCCTGATTGACTGCTATTGTGTTGCGTGTTGCCACCGCTCACTATGGTCACTACAGATTGTCGTCACTGCTGCAATATGTGCAAGATCACCGTTTCGTACAACTTATAATCAGAAACACCTCAAAATTAGTAAGCGCGCGAAAACCGGTCCAACCACCACGAGGTCGGTTGCGAGACTGCGTTGTGTCGATTGCAACTGAATATACAATCCACTCTCGACGATAATATTTAATTGCGCGGCGCGGCGTTGTTTCTTCCGAAGTTGCTCTCGATCACCGTAATCGACGAGGCGCTCCACTAGACTGAGTGGGATCGCGCTCGAGTGGTGAGCTTTTTACGCCCCGATTCTCCACCGCAGGGGGTTCGTCCACTGATGGGGTCACAAAGAACTTGAAGAACTTGAATTTTTCTTCTTGTGTTTCTAACAAAACTGCAATTGAATTCTATTGTTTCAGAATTAGTGTCAAGTCCTGATATGGCATCAAAAGTGGACGACACACTTCCTAGATCGCATATGCAACTGGTTTTTCTCGGCGATTTGCTTTATATTCGCCGAGAACTACAGTGGGATTCCAATTTTGGCTACAAAATCAAATTTCTCAGTTACCAAAGCCGGAACTCTTTTTTTCCTGATATTACCATCTTTGCACCAGATTCCGTCCATTTAAAAGAAGTTATGTGTTCAAATGTTTATTGTAAAATAACTATTGTGTCGATCAATACTATTTTTATGTCATAATGTAGCTCCAAGTATAGGTAATCAACGGCAAAATAAACAGAATTTGAAAAACTTTCAATTGTTATTGCATCTAAGTGTTCCTATTTCCGCTCACATTTTTTGACGAACTTACAGAAAATAAGCATTATTTCGAATTTCGTTTTTTAACCTGATATTTTTTATGATCAAATCATAGCTACTACTGCAATAAAGAAGGCTGTATACTAAAATCGGTATTTCTTTAAAATTGTCCGTGCGCTAAATGTTGGTTTTTGACACGAAAAATCAATTCTTACACTGATGAGCAGAAATAGGGCCATTCTTATGGAGTCATATGCTGATCAGACTTCGGAAGATGCAGATTTCTGTAGGATATACCCATAGATAAACAGACATAACACTGACGAAATTTGTATCGACCACTCATTTAACAATAGGGTCCTAAAGCCCTGTCCCAATTTTAGTACCAAACGCTTAAGTTTAGGCCAAAAACACATGTTTACTCAATTTTCTAATGTTTTCCGTTGGTTTAAGTCCAAAAAACATTTTTTTGATTTTATCACATCCTTTGGCTTAAACTCAAATTTTGGGTGTATTTTGTTTTCCGTGTCCCTTACGAAATGTCAGATAGGAACAACCCCAGTGGTCGAACTAAAACCCCTGTGGTGTTTTTGTCGACTAAGCGAACGTCAAACATGATCAAAAGTGTCAAGGTTCATTTATGGACCAAATTTTTAAATTAAAGTTTAAACATGTTATAGCCATTATTTGAGCGAGAAAAATTGCTAAAGTAGTTACAGTAACATGCTTTTTCGTGTTATTAAATAAAAACAAGATTTCATTAAAAATGTTAGGACCCAATTATTTCAATTTTACCACATTTAAAACCTCACAGCTAGAGGCGCGCGCATCGTTTTTATTCATGTTTCAATTTTCAAGTTTCACACTAGCGCCTTCCACAATTGCATAAAACAGCGATTCGTGCAACATGTTCACCAGATGATGATGGCATGAACTGGACGATGGACTTTGAAGCAATTTGTTCCAAGTGTTACGTCTGTTTGTCTGTCGTAGATCTGTGATGTCAATGTGATGTAGTGCTAATGATAAATTTTGTAATACTAAAATGTCCTCGATGGGCAAAATCGTTAAATTCTGGGAGTGAATCGTAGATGACTCACTCGGAAAAGTGAATCGATTATTTTGATCGATTCGGTGACTCGTTTTATAAAACCAAAAATGGGTCATGTACTTCACACAATAAACGAAATACCGTAAAATGGGGTGTTAAGGGATGAAAAAAAATTCTACCTAAATTTCGAGCAACTTCTAGTATGCTAATAATTGAACAAAATACAGTCTTACCATTCTCCCGACGTGTATATCAAAATTATACAATGAAGATGATCCTATGGCAGATTTCTGAGATAATCATAAAAATGTGTGATTTTTGACGAAAATGCAAAGTGGGGTGTTAAGGAATTTGAGCTTTGTAAATAAAACTATATTTTGCCAAAAGCAAAAAAATATATTATTTTGGTCAATATCGATGATGTGTTCAATCTAAAGATGATATTACTTCAATATAATTCAAGTTGGAACTCCTGCAAACGTTAACCGTTTTAATTTACCTACTAAATCTCTCATACATATTGACCAAGCTAAAAGTGCATCGCAATTTTCTTGAAAGGATTTGTATACTTATATGCACGCTAACATGAAAGTACCCATTAATGGGTAAAATAATACCCATTTCCAACTAAAGTGGCTTAACTCATTAAAAGAGTAAAGTCGACTTACTCATTAAAGAGTATTGGCTTTGAACTTCAAATAATGGGTATTTTTCACTCTTGGTCTTTACAATAAAAATGGGTCATAAAACCTCATTTTTTGGATGAATGTTTCCGCAGATTGAGTTTAGGGATCCAGAAATAAAAAGTTAGAGAAATATATCAAAAGACCATCCAAAAACTTCATAAATGAAGCTTACATTTATTGTTCATTTTTATTATTTTAATCTACAAATTTAAAAAATTATATCATTATTTTGTTCCTTTTGTCGGAAGTTCCCAAACATACGGCACTTGGAAATGAAGAATCTCGATCACTTTAACTGCTTCAAAAAATCCTCCTTGGAGCCGGCCCGAATAGTTTGGGTGAATTGACACAGATGTCGAAGTATCTGCGACAAAAAAGTAATTTGTAAAGATGTCATTCAAGAGAAAATCGTCGCATTACTTACGTGTCAGAAAAGCATCGTTAGAAACAAAACTATCAGCACAAAAATGGTCACTGAATTAGTTTGAAATAACGCGTGAATTCCACTTTGCACAATTTGTTTTTCAGTAATGCCGGGTGGCAACGGAACAAATTCGAACAATGGCGGATTTAATGATATCAAACTAGCATGTATACAATTTACCCATTATTTCCACGAGACGGGAAACTTCGAAATGGAGCTAAAGTACTCTTTTTTATGTCATTAAAAAATACCCTTTTTCTGACATTCCCGTACTGATTATGAAAATGGGTACATGGAACTCATTTAAAGGCTACTTCTAAGTTAGCGTGCAGTATTCGTATCCTAGAATAGTGCAGAGCAACCTTGTCATGACTTGTCAAAAGAAGGATAATTTCAACAAGCTTTCAGTTTGAATAGAGTAAGTGTCCAATTTGCCTTTTCAATGAAGCACCACACCAAATAACGGATTTGCATGTAACACCCAATGGCATAATCGGAAAAAATAATCTGAGTGATTCCAAGCAACAGCACCAAAATTTGGTAAATTTTTTAATTCATTTTTTTCTATTGAGCTGAAACTTTGCACAGTTTTCCAGTTCCATCTAAATCGTCATTTTCCGATATCAAATCTTCAAGTTGAGTCACGACTAACTTTTCAAAAGGGTGTATGTGAAAATGGTTCAAAAATATTCAAAAAGCTGCACAGCAAAAACGGTTCGTTCGATTGTTAGACAACTAAAGAAACAAAGTTAGACAACTAAATAAAGATTCCAAAAAAAAAATACACACAGTAAAAAAAAAATTTTTTTTGCATTAAAAAACATATTTTTTGATACAAAAACTCAAATATCACAAAACCCTATCGGAATACCAACGTAATTTTTTGAGGGAAAACGGTCCATTATATTAGCTATCTACCATAAAAATTTGGTGATGGTAAACCAATAAGCAAAAAAGTTATGACATTTCAAACATGTCACAATTTTCACATTTAGTTGAAAAAAAAAAAAAAAAAATTTCGGTGTAAATTACTACGGGAACCGCAGTTTGTTGCTGATTTTATTGTTAAGGGCCTTGCGTGAATTAAACAAGTCGTTTTCATGTATTCATTAGTATTATGTATATTATATGTATAAATATTATGTATATGTATAAATATTATATGTATATGTATATATGTATAAATTAAAATGAATTAACAGATTACACGAAAATAATTTTTTTTTTTACCAGGATATTTTTTTTAGAGTATGATCGATGAGTTTCTAAATGTTATATATAAACTTTAAAAGTTTTGGATTTGGGTATGCGTTATGAGATCATGAAAACATTCTATTAATACTTATTTATTTATTTATTGTTATTCATTTTTTTTACAATATCGAACACTTTTGCATCATTATCAGTACAGTTCGAGTATAGTTTTGCTTTAATTTTATTTTCTGACAATGGAATGAAACAGTGAAATTTTTGGGTTCCTTGGATCGTTTTCGCGTTATTATATTGCTCGCTGAGCTCTGATGCCTTTAATTCGTACTCTTCAGTAGTAGTAAAACAAAATGATAATTTTGTTAAATCTTCTTCTTTTCTGCGATTTGCCCAATCAAATAGTTCTGTTGCAGTTTTAATTGGATGCTCACGTTCTTTGACTAAACTTGCTCTTGTGGCCATGCGCTTTATGGTTCCTCCAATAGCATCACAAGGACCTTTGCCATGTGACGTAGCAAAGAAATGCCATTCTGCATCAATTCCGTACTTTGATTTAAATTGACATAGGCTCGAAAAATTCTTACGGTTTTTGTACTGCGATGCTGCTCCATCAGACATGAAATATATCTTTCTGATTTCTTTATCCTTATCAACGCGTAAAAAGTTAATCATTTTGGCAATGAACAAATTTACAGATACTGAGTCGTGTCTTAAATCTTCGGAAATTACAATAAAACTAAAATATTCAATTTGCGTACTTCCATTGAAATAAATAACGAATGGATGAATTGTAGCTTGTTGTACGTTCCAGTGATGGGACTGCACTTCATCTTGCAATACAAATCTATAGTTTTCAGAAAAATCACAAATGACTAAAAATTCACCATCTTGTAATGTATTTTTCGTATTTTTTAAAAAGCGGGATTGCTCTGTTTTAATAAAGTCGTGAGGAATTAAACTTTCTAATTAGAGCAAAAAAATGACACAAACTCATCTACAGGTTTTACAATAGTTTCTAGGTCACACCTATCCGTGGTCACCCATTGCTCAAATGATAACTGATCAATATAATTTTCTTCAAACTCAGCGAATAAAGTATTTTCCAATGATGAAGAATCTGGACAATCCAAACAAGATCGTAGATAGAAATTTGATGTTGTATTTTCACACAAAAGACTACCAGTTAACATTTTAATATCCTTTGATAAATTGATTCTTTTCAAACTATGTAAGTTTAGGTTAATATTTTCGTGTGTTGTGCACACACAAACATTATGTGTTCCTGAATTGGATAGAAGCTTGCATTGCCTTGGACGAAGGCTTGCAAATGAGGAAAAACCTACCTTAATATTTTCGTTAATTTCCTTGAAGCGTGTATACGCTTCTTTCAAAGTAGTCATCATTAATCGTTTTTGGATTGCTTGACGCTTTCCATCTTTTTTTACAGATACATAATCTTTTTGGCCAGGCATAGCTCTACTTACTTCATCGTCTTCAAAATATTGAATTATTTTTTCTTTTGTCTCATCTGTTAATGAAGTACTCGACCTAGCATTTTTGGTTGCAAGACAGTTATTTTTGAATTGTTTTGCCTCTTTTGCTGTATTTCTATTGGTTTTGAACTCATCAATGGCGTCTTGAATAGACCACGAGCTTGGCAGCATCGACAAAATCAATAATTTTTCTTTCCTTGTCGTGGCTAGATTCGAGAACCTTTCCTTCATATTCATAATTACCTCATCGTAGTCTGTATTTTCCACATCCTTAGGTCCTAATTTGAAGAGGTTTCTTCGTACAGCTTCGTTGATTTCACGGTATTTTTCTCGGGATAATTGACGTAACCCATCTTCGTCCATTTAATCGGAGTCACTTTTATTCCAGCTATCCCTTCGTTGAAGCGTTCGATGTTGACCTTCTGGATGCACTCATCTTCTGATTGATTTGTTGAAACAGATGTCGCTGATGGTACCGTGGCAAGACTATCTGCACTTGGTACTTCTGGTAACTCCTCAGTTGTTGTCGGTGCATCTAGTAATTCCTCAGTTGTTGTTGTTTTCGAACTTCCTGCAACCTGATCCACCGATGATGTACAGATTGCCCGTTTGTCAACGTTTAAACGGCAGGACGTACAAATGCGTAAATTTGTATTCAATGTAGACATTGGAGCATAACCAGCCGCTTTCAGTTTATCTATGGTGCTTTCGGTGAGATTTCGTAGCTCTTTCGAACACTTTTTTTTCTGCAAACGGCCTGCAACAGTTGAGAAAGCGACTACTCATGTTGCTCGTTAGATTTTAATGAACAAAATCACTTTTAAGTTTTTACTGACTAGTTTGGTGTCGTTTGCTTGACTGAAGAAAAATTTTACAATTAAATCTTTTATAACCATAGTGGTAGTATATTTTTAGCTTTTTCGTGAGTATGTTCATGGTATGTACCTATCATGTTTTTGATGTTGTTGAAGTTACTCGCTTTCTCCCAAATATGATTAACAAAGTCTATTCTCTACCAAGGCGGGTCTATACCCAGGTGTAATCAGATTTTAACTTTGTGGAGAAAACCAGCGCCGAAAAAACCGACCTGCTTAACGTATACTAGATCACCTGGGTATAGACCCGCCTTGTTCTCTACGAGGTAAACTTTTTGCAGGTAAACTAGTCGTATACCTGTATAGAAAACTTTTTTTGTAGCTTTTGTCTTCAATATTAGATTTCTTATAGGTTTCTTTTATCAAAAGGTTTCAACACTATTGAGAGAATTTTTCTTCAGTTACGTACAATAAAAAATATGACACTATCAAGACTTTAGATCACAACACTGGATCGCGTCTTACTTTCTAATAGATGCTATAATAGTTATGAATAATTAAATAAAATATCATGAAAACAACTTGTTAACCTCATGTGGTACCCTTAACAAAAAATTCAGCAACAAACTGCGGTCCTAAAAAAAATTAACAATGAAAAAAAAAATAAAAATTTCACTAAGTGTCAAATTTGTGAAATATTTGAAATTTTTATGGTAGATAGCTAATATAATGGACCGTTTTCCCTCAAAAAATTACGTTGGTATTCCGATAGGGTTTTGAGATATTTGAGTTTTTGTGACAAAAATAATGTTTTTTAATGCAAAAAAAAATTTTTTTTACTGTGTGTATTTTTTTTGGAATCTTTATTTAGTTGTCTAACTTTGTTTCTTTAGTTGTCTAACAATCGAACGAACCGTTTTTGCTGTGCAGCTTTTTGAATATTTTTGAACCATTTTCACATACACCCTTTTGAAAAGTTAGTCGTGACTCAACTTGAAGATTTGATATCGGAAAATGACGATTTAGATGGAACTGAAAAACTGTGCAAAGTTTCAGATATTTTTGAAATGGTCGATCAGAATCGACTTGCATGCCTCCGTGGAATCCCTCATCTTAACGAAAAGTTTCCAATATAAAGCGGAAATCGCACACACTATACTACAATGTACTCAATGCTCGACAACACTTAACACATGACCAGTGTTGATCAGACTCATTTCCCCGAAAATAACATTTTCCGAACTACGAAGCCACGAACTACTACAACTACATGCTCTATCCTCCTAAGATAGAAAAGCAGATGGTTAAGTTTGAGTACTGCACACAAAATCGATCAATTTTGATCCCAGAGAGCCACAATTCAAGTGTCGGTGAAATGAAATGAGTGAGTGAGTGAGTGCGAATCATTTCACCGAAACTTTAATTGCGGCCCACCGAGATCGAAACTGTCGGATCCCATGTGCAACACTCAAGCCCAACCACCTCCCCCTCCATCTCAGGAATACAACGCACAGTTCATGGCTTCACAATTCGAATTTCGGGTAAATGAGTCTGGTCAACACTGCACATGACCACGAGTAAAAGTTTTACAAAAAGAGATCGGAAATAACCTTATATTATTATTGTTTATCTAGGACGTAGGTGTAGGAATAAGATGGTGTATAAGGAAAAATATTCGACTCGAATTTATCTATACAACTTGCATCAGTGTAGTTACCGCCTTAGAGAATAAAATGCGTACGGAAATCCTACTCCATCATTCGGAACGAATGGAACGAAAACAGAGCTTGACGAGAAGCGTGGCTTGCATGGGAGATGAATGACGAAGAGCGAAAGAGAAAAGAGATCGTGGACTTCCCGATGGATTGAGTGGGTAGTCAGTTTGAAGAATGACGAGTTAGAAGATAGTAGTGTTTTGTTGACGCGGGATATGAAAGAAAAAAATGGAAATTTTCTGATGTAAAAAAAAACCTAATATAATAAATGTGTTTTGTGCTTTTGTGAAAATGTGTGGTACGAGTTATTTGGAGTCCGAGAAATTCCTACAGTAGGTAGTTTAAAAAAAAATCAATAGCTCCAAAACCATCTCATATAAGATAACCATTCTTATTTCCAAACTTTTCACCAATGCGATGGAACAACTTTTGAAAATACTATCATGTAAACCCCATATTTAGATTAATCAGTTCTTATCTTTTAGGTTATGGCCTCAGTCTTTTATGCTCAAAACGGATTTTAAGTTTTCATCCGACGTTTCGGGCATGAACACTTCAAATCCGTGTTTGAAAGCCATTACCTAGAACATAACTATCACAGTCGTATTCCCAATTCAGTTTTAATCTACATTTTCCTAACAATTTTACCAAATTTTAGGATAATTTTTTTCTGGTGATATTCAGTGACTTACGAAATAGATCCCTTAACTTTCCATGCAGGTTAACTTCACGGAACAACCCAAAGCTATGTTGAAATACACAACGGCATAAAACAAATGAGTTTAGTAACTTAGAAAAGTTAGAATAGATAATCCCTTAACACCCCACTTATTTTCAAAACGAGACTTTTTTCATAAAAGTTTCTCAAAATCGAAACCCAGATATAATATTAAGAAGTTTTTGTCTGCACTATGATCTCAATTAAATTTACTTTTCTTCTACGTTACTCGCGAATTTTTCTCAAATATATTTCATGGTTTTGTAGATGAAAAAATTCGAACAAAAATGTTTTGAAAAGTTTTCAATATCTAGCAACCACAATACTTCATATTAATAGATAGCTCCTATTACATAATGCAGCTCACAATCCTCCGAACAAATTGAGCATTTCAAATGATTTATATATCGATTTTCCACGTTTCTGTGATTTGTCAAACTTAACTGAGAAGTTCAATCCCTTAAAACCCCACGAGTAATTAACACCCCATTTTACGGTATATAACTATTTTCATAAGAGAATATTTTTCGTACAACTGCTTTAACTATTCATACATGTTCGAATTGTTTGGGTATGATAAGTTCAACTCGAAAATATTATTCTCAGTAAATTTTACACCCCTTTTCCGAAACTTTCAATACAAACGAATCGTGACTTTTTTGAATAGAAACGTGATTCGTTCATTCATTTTCAAGAGTCGATTCTTTAAAATGATTCGTGAGTGAGTCGCCCATCTCTAGGCTAACTTTTATCTAGAAAATTCGTTTAGTATAGACCAACTAATATTCGTCTAAGGAGCATTATTTCTTAAATTGATTACGAAAAGATGGTTAAAATACTAAACTCAAGCGTGAAAAATCCGAGATATAAGTGGTGCGTATGATGTACTGGTGCAGACATAGGTTGTGGTAAGATTTCTTTAGATCAGGCCTGCCCAACGTACGGCCCGCGGACCGCATCCGGCCCTCACACCATTTTGTGCGGTCCGCAAAGAGCTTGAATCTTATATCTGGCCCCTTCACTGCTCTAAAAACTCTAGAATTAGATATTTGAATTTCTGCCTGATTATTCAAACTTTAATTTCTAAAATTTTGTTTTGAGATATATTATTTTGTATATACACACATGTTATTGTGGAAAATGTTCCATTTGAAAAAATATTAAATTGTATGGAATAAACGAGGAATCTCGCCAATAACATTCTTCACTATTATATGGACTATTATATGGACAAAATTGAATTTATATCAAGTTGGAACATAAGTCGAGTATGAATTTTATATATGAGAAAGTTTATAACCAATATTAGGTAGATCATCCAGACGGAGTGCTTTGCGAAGGCCAGAGCAGTCCGATTCATTTTCGCGCGCTCGGAGTGTGTTTTCGGTGGCTTCGTTCGTTTGCCCAGTGCTTTGCAAAGGCCAGAGCAGAGTGCGTGGTCTTTTGATTTGGTTGCGTGTTCCGATGGAACGCGCGACGGAATCAAAACAAATCGTGTTCGGTTCGCGTCATTCGAGGGCGGGAAAAAAATCGACAATAGTGCGTGGTATTTTGATTCGGTTGCATGTTCCGGTGGGACGCGCAACAGAGTCAAGACCAATCGTGTTCGGTTCGTGTTGATCAAGTGCGAAAAGCTTCGTGTTCAGCCGAGGATGAAGTACTGGTGAGATAGTTTCATGCTTATGATAATTCACTTTTATCGTTGCTATAAGTAGCTTTTATTTTATTTTCAAACAAGCTATGAATGGTTCGTTACTACAAGTGTCGACTTTTTCGCGTTTCATTTAAACTTAAAATAACATTATGTTTTCGTCATTGGTCAAAATAACCTTTGAACAGTTCGACATTATGAATGTCGAAGTAAGACATTTTTTTTGTTGCAACGTAACTTTTTTTTTAATTTTCAAACATACTTTGAATGGTTCGTCATTACATGTGTCGACAATACCCTTATTTCTGTTACATACACTTTTAAAATGCACAGTCCTTTCTGTCTTCGTCATTACTAAAAAATAACCTTTGAATAGTTCGATATGAATGCCGACTTTTTGAAAAATTATTTCAATATATTTTTACTGCGATATACAAAGGCAACGCTAGTTTTATGTTTCGTATTTTCCCTAATAATCCATGGATCGCATCACCGACCAAAAGTAACTCCCAGATCTTTTTCCTCCCTCACTAACCGCACCTGTCCCGTGATGATTGTGGGGATGCAGAGGTATTCTCGGTATTTAGAAGCAACGATCATTACACAATAACGTTCCTTACCCTTCCCAACTGATTGTAAGGACTTGGCCGGCGCCGTTTTTGATTAATAATATGAGAGCTGCAAAAATTACAATTCGAGAATATGCGAAAATCCCATCCCATATTCCATCGCTTCCCAAACTTGGGTTTCGCGACCCCCCAACGCCTCGTCATCTCGCTTTTTGTTGAACGACCAAAGCAAGGCGCTGACGGGTCGGGGGGTCGAGAAAGCTAAGTTTGGGAATCGATGCCATATTCATTTGAATCCAAGTGCAATTCGGTTCGGATCAATCACGGAGTAGCAACCATTGCTATGCTGGTTATTAACTTTTAGAATTGAATACAGCATTTTCAGATATATTTCAACGACAACTTAGGCAGGATTCTCACAAAGAGCAATTTTGTCACAGAATCCTAGTAGGATTTTACAGAACAATAGCAATGACTATCACCGAATACTGGATATTAGTATTCAAAATTGGAGTAGGACAGAATTCTCCAGATTCTAGATCAAGATCCTATAACGATTTTAGAGTGAGGTTCTTCAGAATATTAAGGACAATTGTCACATAATCCTTCGTTGGATTATCATAAAATCCAGGGATTCAATCTTATCAAACTCTGGTGAGGGGTTTCAAACAATACTGGCAGAATCTTACGAAAAATTTTCGATAGAATTCTAAGAATGATTTTTATAAAATCTAGAGCAACATTCTCACAGAATTGCAAAACATTTCCAAAACAATCCTGGGGTAGACTAAGGCATAATCATAAGCACAATTCTCACAGAATTATCGAGATTATCATAGAAACAAATACTTTCGATATTTCTGCAAAAAAAAAAAAAGATATTTCATCCAACCACAATTTTTAAAATTTCTGTGTTAAAAGATGTTTGGCCCGCTGCAGGATACAACGGAGCAGCGAAAGTAGCGATTAGGTTGTGAAAGTGGACAATTTTAGTTTCGTCGTTTTGTAAATCCGGGAATTAAACGTTCTAATAGTGAAAAATTGAGTTGGTTTTGAGAGGAATGTGTAGAATTTTGTCTGCCCACCGCTGGGGCAAGAGTTCGAATATAGTGTGGGGCAAAAGTTCGTTGGCTAAAACACAAAATATCAATACTTTTATGCCAGGCATACTTTATACCAGCCGTAAACAAATGTTTGCCGAAAAATACACACTAAATTTTCATCAAAAAATGCCCAAAACAGGGTTAGTTGTAATACACCCAAAAAATAGTAGTTTTTCGCAAAACTAAGTGGAAATGTAAAATTTTTGTAACATTTTTCGCACAATCAGACAAATTTCGCCAAGTTTGAAGGTAATATGTAGATTTCAGGATATTTGAAAATTTTTCCGTGAATTTATACATGGGTCGAACTTTTGCCCCGCTATGGACCAAAAATTGATTCCAACTATTTATGCAAAAACTAATACACGTCAAAGCATCTTTATGATAGGCCTAGAAACGCCCTTACATAAAATATTGAAAAATATTTTATCTTCATTTGGTTCCATGCATCGAAAGTTTGACCAAATATTACAATATTTACGTCGAAAAACAACAAATAGCCATAACTTTTCCAAATCTCAATAGATTTTTATGATATTTGGAGTGAAAGTCTCTTACTTGAATAGCATTCGAACCACCATGACATTTCTAAGTATTGATTTGATTTGAGCTAGAAATCTTAAAAAGAAACTCTTGCCCCACTCGAACTTTTGCCCCACTTTACTCTATTCATTTGGATCGTAGTGCAATTCTTATCAGTTCCGATCAATCACGGAGTAGCAACCATTGACATGTACAGTCAGTCTATGGTATGCTATGCTAAAAAATGTTTGGCCCGCTGCACAATATTGTTTCTGAGTTTTGGCTCGCGGTTCAAAAAGGTTGGGCAGGCTGCTTTAGATACTGTATAATATTTCTAGGAGACTCACATTTGGTCGGCGTTAAGTCAGAGTGGACCAAGTGACATTTTTCATATTTTGAGAAAAAAATGGGCTTAAAGTAATTTTTGTAATTTTTTAACTCGTTAAAATTTTGGTTCAATATTTCAACACATCTTTGTGTTACCTTTAAACAATATAATGTGAAGTGATTATTATGAAAAAAAAAAAAACATATTCCAAACCTCCGATAGAACGATTTTTTGATTGACTATGTGCTTTTGGTCCACTCTCACTGAACTAAATACCACCGTTTGGTGATTTGGTTCACGGAACACCCTCGGAAAACTCGTTAAAAGTCTGTGGTACCTCTCATAGACCAGAAATAAATCCTACGATAATTTCCAAAAGGAGCTGGGATAGGGCGTAAATGATTCTATGACGAAGTTCCAAAGATGGGGTTTATTGTTAATCATGAGTAATTTTAAAACTGAACAATTTTACCGAAGATACTTTCTAAGTGGTCAGGCTACTGAGCTATGCGCAGAACAAAAATTCTTTGCTCACTATCGCCGCCAAGTGGCAAAATTTCGAAACTTTCGGCTCAAATAATGTTAGTCCTTGTGATACTGAGCAACTATGCCGAAGCCGCCATCTTCCTAAGTGGTCAGGCTACTGAGCTATGCGCAAAACAAAAATTCTACGCCCACCGGCGCCGCCTAGTGGCGTAATTCCGTATCAGAATGACCACCGCATGTCAGCCCTTGAGCTACTGAACAACTCTTCCGAAGACACCAACCTTCCAAAACATCAGGATCTAGAGATATCATATGTTACACAATTTTGCATTCTTATCCCTTATGGTTCATATAGGGAAGGTGTTGTTGGAGCATGGCGATGTTTAAAGAAAGTTTGAATTTTGAAATTGAGTCACAGTAGGCTGTTTTTTATTTGAATTTATGCTGCGACATTTACTTCCCTTCATTCTGTTTTACTCGTTCTTTGAATAAAGTCGGTTGTGCATAACACTCTGGTTATAGTATTTTACTTTGTTTCTACCGTGAAATTCCGTCGGTTCCGACAGGTTATGGGCCCAGCAAAGTAGCTATACAGGCCAGAGAAAACGTGAACAGTGGTTCGTGGAAGTTAAGTATTTGACGATGGACATGGATCTGAAAGCTGGTGCGGTTCGTTTGAATTTTCAAAATTATGACTTGTGGAAGGAACGAACGAAACAGATCTTGATCCGGGAAGGACTTTGGCGCGTCATTGCTGATGATCTTCCTCCAAGAAATGGTCGGACTGAAGCTTGGATTGACAAAGATGAGCGAGCAGCGGCTACGATAGGATATCTGGTGGAAAACAGTCAATTGCAGCATATGTAACGGCACAAGAAACGTGGAACATATTACGTGAGTATCATGTTCGGCAATCGTCTGCTGGAAGAGTCGGGCTAGTAAAACGTTTGTGCAGACTGGAAATGGAAGAGGGTGGCAACGTGGAGGAGCATATGATTAGAATGGATGCGTTATTCGATAAGCTCGCTGAAGTTGGTTGTGATATTGCGGAGGAGATGAAGTGTAATTTCATTATGGCCAGTTTGCCAGAATCGTACGATAGTTTTGTGACGATGATTGAAGGCTACGATGGAAAACTTACAGAACGGACTGTAAAAGCAAAGCTGCTCAACAAATATTACAAACGCCAGCACAAATCTGAGATGCAGGAGGAGAAAGCAATAAAGGTAGCCGTCTTGAAGACAAGGAATGCATCCCGGAAGGAATATGACAAGGAGGACGATCGGCGCGTTTGCTTCGAATGTGGTAAACCAGGACACATAAGGAAGAACTGCTACGTTTACCTTTCCAGGTTGGCAGAACAGCAAGGAATTGTTCGTAAAGTAGGAGAACCGTCAGAAAGTGAAGCGAAAGTGGCTGTGCAGAGGGCCACCGATCGTTCAATATGTTTCTTGGCAACGGATAACACCCCAACTGACGGATGGATTATTGATTCTGGAGCATCGCATCATGTGTCGTCGGATCGGTCATTCTTCGCTAAATTAACTAGTATATCGAGAGAACTCTGTTTAGCAGATGGAAGAGTAACAAAAGTTGTAGGAATTGAAGAGGGATATATTACTGGATTTGATGGTAGTGGAAATTCAGTAACAGTAAAGCTTAAGAATGTTCTGTTGGTCCCAGAACTAAATTGTAATCTTATGTCGGTTCAGCGTATTGTACAATCAGGAGCACGTGTTGAATTTGAGTTCGGTAAATGTCGCATTGAGAAGGACGAGAAGACTCTTTTAGTGGGAGATGTGTTAAACGGTGTGTACTGTATGAGAACCATGAAATAAACATCGAGGAGGAGTGTTGGAGCATGGCGATGTTTAAAGAAAGTTTGAATTTTGAAATTGAGTCACAGTAGGCTGTTTTTTATTTGAATTTATACTGCGACATTTACTTCCCTTCATTCTGTTTTACTCGTTCTTTGAATAAAGTCGGTTGTGCATAACACTCTGGTTATAGTATTTTACTTTGTTTCTACCGTGAAATTCCGTCGGTTCCGACAGGTGTACCGGTATTCGCCATGCACCAGTTATTCGCCACCCCAGATTTTATACCGTTTTACTACATATATGGTTGCCAATTGTTTAGTGTTCGCTAAATTGCTCAAAGATGATACGGAAACATTTTTGGAAACCGCAAAATTTCCCTGAAAATAATAGAAAAAAATCATTTTCCTTAAAACTTTTGCTCCTTTGCTCCTATTTTTCGCCACCTGTTCCTGATTCGCCACCTTCCATAAGAAATCAACGTAAGTGGCGAATTCAGGAACCGAAATTAAAATCGTGGCGAATACTGGTGCAAGTGGTCCAGTATTTGCCACCACCATTTTTAATACAAAAACTAAGTTTCTGATAATAAATCTTCGAGCTGTTTAGAGAAATACCTAGGGTAGGTGTACCAGTTATGGACATAGTGGTTCCCTATTTCGCCATACGTGATTACTTTTATGTCTTCAAATTTTGAATTTTTTTGTGTGTTGTAGTAGTTAGATTAAGGATATATCTTGATGTTAAAACATTCAAAAAGATTTAAAATGTAAAAGTTATCAGAATTTCCCATATGACCAAATAGGGAACCACTATGGCCATAACTGGTACACTTTCCCTATAAGTAGATGAAAAAAATTTAGTACTATACCATTTAATTCCACTAGAGTTTGTATCCTTTGACAGATACGCGTATTTCGACCTCAACTGTAAGGCCGTCTTCAGTGTCGTGTACTAGACTCGAGTCTAGTACACGACACTGAAGACGGCCTTCGTTCAATCTGAAATTTGCGAAAGTGAGTATAAATGTATTATGTTATTCATAAGATCAGAAGAAATATACAAAGATCATAGCATTTATTCATTATCTCTTACGTAACTATATCAATAATACAAGATAACAAGTAAAAAATTGATATTTGTGTTGAAATTTTTGCTGCTCTGGAATGGATCCCCGGATGTTATAAATCTCTGGGGGGATTGATGAAAGTCATGGAGGATGTAGTTTGACCGAGCCAGTAGCCTTCCCAGTTAGACTGTAAAGAATTGATAATTAGTCCAATAAAAAATACGACGGTAAAAATTACTGTTTTTTTTTTTTCTTGCGGTTGTTCGATCAAAACCAGGACTTGGTAATTTTCACTCCGACCTCGCTTCATTTGATATCAGGATTATTGACTTTGCAGCACTAATCTGGAATTCGCCGATTGGACTTCCGAAGTGAAGTCAAACAGGCAAACTAACTGTCATTGCTCTGCCGGCTCGGCTTTTGTCTCGACTGTTTTTGAACACAGTCCGACATCAGGTCGACGGAAGAAATTTCACCCCAACGGAGGATTTGTCAGTTCGAGCGCGCGAAATTTTCACAAGTCTTTGACGTTTACAAAGTGACTCAAATATGTTTGTGTTTACTCAAAAGTGAGTAAGGTCCTTTTTCTTTCATGGTTAAGTAAAAAGTTACTCACTTTGATAAAATAAAGTTACTCACTTTTGACAGCTAACTTGAAACTTCAAAAGTGAGTCAAAGTTAATCTCTTTTGAGTAGATTTGAACGAGCGTGATTGATGTATTGATAGTAACGAAAGGTCTTTTGATTCATAAATAAACAATATTTTTCCTTAGGGTGGCCAAAACTGGTACACTTACCCTAGTGCAAATCATAAAAAGCGCTCCCAGCGGCCAAATTCTCAACTAAAAGTATGATCCCCGAAGTGATGAAATCCCATAAGCCCTGGGTCTCCTATAACGCAGATTCCTAAAACGCCCCCCAACCATGTGTCTAATAGGAGACCTGACTGTAACTCATTTGTTGCATACTGCAAGGCATTTAGTGCATACTTTACGGAATTTAATCATTGGCCAATGAATGATTAATCATTAATCAATGATTTGTCATGAAAATTATGATTCAATTACTTTTGAAATGTCCCAAATGCTGTGAAGTGCTCGTGCTCATAATCAACCATGGCCTAAAGGAGAACTGTTTTAGGATGATCATTCCAGGGTTAACTTATATCAGGGTAGCTACTGCTTGGAATTGTATTAATCTTGGGAAAATCTGGAATGGCAAAAATCAGGGAAGAATGAGTGACGCATTCATAAATGCAAGAATATATCCAAGTATATTCGGGAAGATTCTAGGATTTGTATCATTGATTTCAAATTCCCTTTCACACTTTTTGCAGAATTTACTTTAATCTTTTTGAACTTGGAATATTCTTGATTCTTCGCATAAAAATGCATTTGATAGCGAAATTGCTAAATATTCGATGAACAAAAAGTGTTCACTCTAGTAAAGTGAAATACCGAAATGTCTAAGTAGTTCTTCACCCTAATTGTAGTAAATATGTCTAGGGCAATATCCAGAATGTATGAAATCTAAATTATGGAATAATATCATTTGACATAATTTCCCACTTATAAAGTCAGTCCTAAAACAGAGTTTGAAGTTTATCAAGTATTATTAAAACTTTTTTTTTCTTCTAATACTGTTCTTCAAGTTGAAGTAAAGCTATATTTGGTATATCGTCTACTCTCCCGATGCTGTTGAACGCCTTGTAATCAACTTAGCTGATTTTTGATAAGTATATGTGAACATTACAATAATATTTAGAGGCAACTTTAAGTGTACTCGAGTGTAATCAGCGTGGGAACAGTCTTGAGAACTAGAGCACACCCCAAGACATATTTTTTTGTTCAAATTCTCGATGTCCCTTTGGAGCTGTCCATTAATCATGATAATATTTTTTGTATGACAACTAAAAATAAATTGTATGGCTCGTGGGTAATCCCAGACCTCACTCCCCATAACCCTTTACATTATTAATGGACGGACACTTGTAATAATTGAATATATTTTACAATTAGAATATTTATGTTTCATTGAAAAGTACTCATTAATAAACATCACAGTAAAGCCTTGTCATGTTTTTATAAAAATGAATATTTGTAGGTGAGACTTAAGAAAGTTGATAATTTTATCATAGTAATGTTATGAGTGTTTAAAATACCTTCAATGCGGAAACAGTTTCATAAAATGTTGGTTTCATTTCAAAAACGAATGAAAGAAACCTCGTAGGGTAGCACCATCGATTTTGGCCAGCGTAAGAGATGTTTTTATTCAATGTATTGGAAGCCCAATAAGTATTGCAAGTATGCTAAATGAAAGCTTGCAATACATATTCTAAATGAAAAATATCGGAACTAGGCTAAAACTTATTCTCCCATTGGAAATCTCTTTGGTCACTTGTTACTAGCACCGGTTTCGGCCATAAGCTCAACTTCGGTTCCTAAATTAGCCAATCACATAAATTTCTTGTGCGAATGGCTAAATTAGGAATACCCTGGCCATGTAGATTAATTGGAGTTGAAATTATAAAAAGGAAAGATTTAGTCAATATGTTATTGGGCTTCGCGTTTAGTGTATTTTATGCTCATTTACTGTGTCAATTGTCGTGTAATCCAATGGGCTACAATTGGCACTATAGCTAATACCGGTACTTCTACCCTTATGCGAGTTGTTTAAGGCTAAGTAGCCCGTCATTCGTTTTAGCATCAATGATGACTTTGCTGCTTGCAATTTCAATGTGATAAAACTCAGTCTTGATAGTTAATATTGGCTTGAAAAAGTATCACTGTACGCGCTAACATGCATAAAGTATGCTGATACACTTTCAGCTGTGTCAGTGCAAAACCAACTGATTTTCTTTGATTCGAAATCGTTAGATGAAATAGCAACAATCATCAACGACGCCTACAAATTCCAATGACCTACTCGCCTTAAAACTTTTTTGACAGATTGTTTACATAAGCCAATGGACCTATGCACGAGTTCACTATTTGATGTTTTAGCGGTGCCGTGTTATTTATGTGACCATGGAAACCAGTGAATTCGGCACCGCTCAAATGTCAAATTAGTGAACTCGTGCATCGGTCCATTGCCGAATAATTTGAATGAGGCGCTGAAACGCAAAGGGGTGTAAGTAACATTTTGGTCAATTTTGAGTTGAATATACAGAAAAAAAAACTACTAGGGTCGATGTACCAATAGCCGCATAGCTAAGAACAAAAATTCGTTTTAATTTGAAAAATAACGCTATCATCATTATTTGTTTATCATCTGAAAGCTTTTTATCTTGGTTTTGTGGAGAAAAAATTTGAAAACTACGAAAACTCGAAATGTTTGCATTTATTATCGCGTGTGCCACTATAGGAATACATGTGCCTATAGTAGCACTATTTCTAATTTCTGTTCTTATAGTAGCACTAGCATCACCGTGTTGGCAAAATACTTATCCAAACCGTATTTTTACATATCTTTTATATTTTTCCCACAAAGTGTGGATCAAAAGCTTTCGTTTGATGTAAAAAAAAGTTCTTAATTCATCAATTATTTTGTGAAATAAAAAATAGTTTCTCTCAGTAGTGCTACTATAGGAACAATAGGTTTACTATAGGCACAAGGGAGCTCAAATTTTAAGCAAAACTAATTATTTCGATCATTTTTGAACAAAATCATGCTGTGTATCAATGGTACTTAGATAAATAGCTTCTGACCTTCATGTCAAAAAATGTTTTGAAAAGGTATATAGCAAAACGGCCGTAACAAGCCACTAGTGCGACTATAGGGGACTGTCCACTAAGGGAACGCCGACCCTACCAAGCTTCTCAACGGTATTTTTAGGTGATATTTTTGTCCAATAGGAAAAATAACATATCCAATTCGCAGAAGATTGGTTTATTTTTTGCAACAAAATCTTAAAAGTTGATTTTCTCAAAACCAGGTTTTTGTCACTTACAGCCCTTTGCTGTTTACCCCTTTAATTAAGGTCGTCCTAAATTGATTATTTATTGCTTATTTTCTATAGTTTTATGTATTTCTTGAACCTTCTTCTTCTTTATGGATTTACCTCATAACTGTGACGAAGACTGCCTCTCAGCTTAGTGTTCTTATGAACCCTTCCACAGTTATTAATTAAGAGCCAATTGGCTTGTTTTACGGGTATCCCGTTTTGTACATATTCTGATCCTACGTTTAAAATTGGGCCACTACCCAAAGTAAATTAATATGGAAATTACTTTTGTATCTATCGACAAATTTTACTATGGAATGAGCTGTCAAAAGTGGAGCTCGCTAAAAACGGGATTTCACTGTATTATAGTTTTAATGCAGATACAACTATCGGCGGTGATCGCGCTTTTCCTACAACCCAGTATATGTAATTGCATCCTCTAAAAAGATCATACGCGCACAGATGTGTGCGGAAAAGCTCACTTCTGATTGCAGTAGTTACCTGTCTAGGTACAACTTTCTCGGCGAACATTGCATTTTGCGGCCCCCTGCACAGCTGCTGCGAAATAACCGCCCGATGCATCTGTACATTGAGGAAGGAAGCCCCCAAGTGGAGCTATTAAGCCGCGATGTGTGACGCTATTGTTGGATCGATTCCGGTATGGGATTTACGCGTGGTTTTTCTCATCAGAACAACAGCTTGCAGCTTTCCAGTTTCCAGCCGCGTTCTCCATCCTCGGTCCCGTGCGTCGATCGTTTAGAGAGCAGTGATTCCCAAAGTGTAAAGTTCAATTTGGTGGGCGAAATTGCTAGTTTGGAAGAAATTCTAAACAACAACTTGTAACATGTAAAAGCATCTTATAAATATGAGAGATTCAGGGAATCAATTCTGAGAAAATTGAGAGTGTCTCTCACTTATCGCTCTCTGCAACAAAAAATGATCCGCAGCGCATCACGAGAGTCTGTTTATAGATCTCTACGGTTTTGTTTTGCAGTTACTAACTTAGTGTTGCCTAATGTTTATTACTCACTAATTTTAAACATAATTTCATCAAATAAACAAGTAACGAGAATTTTTTTTATTAATACAACCTTCTTAAAAATAATAGCTATTTTTGCACAAAAAATTAACTGACTGTTTTATTGGGTTGAAGCTTTTCTCAGTTTTCTGATAGTTTGGCTTTCCATACAAAAAAAATTGGTTTACGTACCAGGAGACGATTTCAGAATTTATTGTCCACCAAGGGAAAGTTTGGGAAACTCTAGTTTAGAGGTGCACCGCAAGCATAATGGCCGTTTAGCAGTAATGACGGCGATAATCGGACGGATAGTTGGTCGTTTGATTTTCGAACGAATTGTTGATGCAGTAATTTTACCGTTAGATGCAGTTTCGTGAGAACTGCAGGAATCCCGAGTATTCAATGTTTGATTACACTATCGCATATTATCAAACTGTGATGTTTCATTATAACTCACAGTCACACACTACTTTGCTTGTGAGTAACTCTTCCTTTCTTACATTCATAAAACGACGCAGGGCAAGAGTGGGCGCTAATTGACCATTAACCAATTATTCTTGCCGTTCATTAATGTCTCCTAAAGTGCTCGATGCTCTCTGTCACTTTCGAAACAATCTGTGTGAAGAGGGTGTGTGGCAATGTTTAGCTAACAGAGACAGAAGTTGTATTATCATTCAGTCACTGTCAGGGATTTTTCTGCCAGATCAGACGAGTTCGGTGACACGTTGAGTGTCGCTCATGGATAGTCCACTGGAGACTGCCGTTTCACAACTTCCGGCATTAAAAGGATTCTCTGATGACGATGACGATGATTCATTGTTCCTGAAGGACAAACGAGACCAATGTAGCCAACGTTTCAACGAAAAACTGTTTGTTCATGAGCTTCGTGGATGTGCCCGTCCAATTCGTGATATTGTGAAAACATCATTATAAATTTATTTATATGAGTTTTACAGATATCTCTGCAAGGGCTTGTCCATGAAGTAACCTGTCCAACAACACCTCAAGGATATACTTCAGTCCCTTTGAGTAAAGTTGGGCAAACGTTCGAGTGGGGCAAGAGTTTCTTTTTAAGATTTCTTGCTCAATTCAAAACAAAATTCATAAATGTCATGGTTCGAATGCTATTCAAGTAAGAAACTTCCACTCCAAATATTATAAAAATCGATTGAGATTTGGAAAAGTTATAGCTATTTGTTGGTTGTTGACGTTAATATTGTAATTTTTGGTCAAACTTTCATTGCATGGAACCAAATAAAGATAAAATCTTTTTCAATATTTTATGTAAGAGCGTTTCTAAGCCTATTATAGGGATGCTTTGAGGTGTATTAGTTTTTGCATAAATATTAGGAAACAATTTTTGGCCCATAGTGAGGCAAAAGTTCGAATCAGCGGGGCAAAAGTTCGATCCATGGATAAACTCAAGGACACAATTTCAAATTGTCTAAAATCCACATATTATCTTCAAATTTAGCGAAATTTGCCTGATCCTGCAGGAAATGTATTCAAAATTTTACATTTTCACTTAGTTTTGCGAAAAACTGCTATTTTTGGGTATATTATAATTAACCCTGTTTTGGGCGATTTTTTGATGCAAAATTTAGTGTATATTTTTCAGCAAACATAAGTTTACGGCTGATATAAATGCCTGTCAAAACAATATTAATATGGTATTATCCATCGGTGTACTAAATTCACTCGGTTCAAGAATTTTGACACTAGAGCGGGTCCAGATCACGTGGGGATCATAGGCTAGGGGAAGTGGTTCACCTAGCATGAATGAGGGATGAACTTATCGCTGAGAAAAAGTAGATTTTGTATGAAATTTTACAAGTATTTGAATGACAGATTCATCCTTGTTCATCCACTTCACCTAGCCTATACGGGAGCGTTCCCCGCACAAATTTCACAATCCTCAGACGGAGTGAATTTAGTACACCGGTGGATTAGACCATTTTGTGTTTTAGCCAGCGAACTTTTTTACTTTGGTATTTATTTTGTTTCAACTGCTATTTTTTTCTGGAAACTTTGATTATACCACTAAGGTCGAACCGTTGCCCCACCTTATTCTAAGGCATTTCTGGAGGACTCTTCCAGGAATTTCTTCGGGAGTTCCACTTGACATTCATCCAACGATTCCGCTAATTTCCCAAACAACTTTTCAAAGACCTTCTGTGATTTCAAAAGAGTATCCAATCTTTCAATAATTAAAAAAATGGACAAAAAACACGCATGACCACGCGACTTTAGAACGGATAAAAATATCTACTCCCTAACCCTCAACTTTAAGTTCAATGAAAGTTGGGATGGGTTGGACTTGCTGTAAACGGGATAACCAAATCGGATCTACAGATCAGAACATAAGCTTTAAATTGGAAATAAGTGTTCTCTAAACCAGGGCTGTGCATTTTCGAAAGCATTATGTGAAACACGTGAAACGGCTTGGCTGTGTCGTCTCGATGGTGACGAACAACTGCGTCGCTTCGTCCTTCGTTCCACACTCATTCGTTTCGTTGCTCGATTGAAAGCAACGAACAAGAAAGGTGAAATGAGAGAGTAAGAATTTCGTTTCATTTAATTTCATTGATGTGCATCAAAATGTTTAAAATTGAATTTTAACTATTTTTTGCAATATTGATGTGTGCACTTTGTTAGGTAATGAAATAAGACAGAGAAACTACACGGGTCATGACGTCGTTCATTAAATTAATCGGCTCCTAAACACAGAGACTATCGATTGAAAGGCCAACAAAGAGCAGTGAGAAAGTGCAAGTGTTGTCTATCAGCTGTATATTCCTCGTTATTAATTTTTGGAAAGTGAAAAAAGTTTTCCCGAAGCTGTTGAAATGGACAAAGTTCAATATTACAAATACAATTCTTTATGCTGTAACCCCTTCGGACTGGACGGCCACAAATCAGTAAGGACAAATCTACGATCGATCAGCCAAGGCCTCATCAGTAAGCTTCATTCGAATGGAGTTTGGTGGATTACGGTAAGGATGAAAATTTGCGTGAAGTTCTCCATTACCGGTTCGACAAGTCATGATGAGTCTTGAGTCATGATTTTTAAACGAAAAGGCATGTATGGCAAATCTTTGCATTTTTTACAAAATTGACCATAACTCAGGAACAAAAAAAAATACATCCTAAAAGTTACTAGAATTGAAGTTTATAAAGTTTCCTTCTCAAAAATATTTTAATAAAAATTTTCCGCGAGTTCGGGCATAGATTTTTCAGCTTTTCTTTATGAATTTTCCTAACGGTGAAAAATTTTGTGGAAAACTTTTTCCAGTTCATATTTTTTTGGATTTCTGAGAAAATTTGCTTAAATTTTCATATAAAAACTTTGTTTCTACAATGTTTCGTTCTTGAGTTATGATTTTTCAAAGAAAAGTCTTATATGGCACATCTGAACATTTTTCACAAAATTGGCCATAACTCAAGAACGAAAAAAAAGTGCATTCCAAAAATTTCAGTGATTAAAGCTTATAAAATTACCTTCTCGAAAATATTTTTTTGAAAATTTTCCACGAGTTCGGGCATAGTTTTTCCGGCTTTTCTTTACGAATTTTCCCAACGGTGGAAAATTTTGTGGAAAACTTTTTCCAGTTCATATTTTTTTTGGATTTTTGAGAAAATTTGCTTATATTTTCATATAAAAACTTTGTTTCTACGATGCTTCGTTCTTGAGTTATGATTTTTCAAAGTAAGTAGTGTCAGAGGAAAACAAAAAAAATCCACCTGAGTTTTCCGGAAAAATAGGCGACCCTGAATTTTTCTCAATTTTTTTTTATTCATATATCCATGAGCCCTGCCTGTGGAAAAAGTTTCATGAAAATCTGAGACCCTTCGGCCCAATTTGTACGATAATAAAAAAAAATCCCCTCAAGTGACTATAAGTCACATGAAGAGATCAAAAATGGAATAAATGATTTACTTTGATTTTCCCCAGTCCAAGTAATCATTATGAAAAAGAGAACCCAATCTGGCATTGTTCGGGAAGGGCTTTCTCAAGAATATTATTTAGTTTACTTTAACAAAAAAGAACTAAATAATATTAAAGCTTTAGAAAAAGCAAAACTTATGTTCGATGTCCGTGTGACGTGGGAACATTTCCAGAAACCTGGAGGAAATTACCAGAACCCCACTCAGTGCCGTCGGTGCCAAAAGTGGGGTCATGGTACAAAAAATTGTCGCATGGATTCTAAATGCATGATTTGCGGAGGTTCTTCTCACGCTAAGGACGACTGTCCTGTGAAAGAAGATACCAGAAAGTTTGAATGCGCCAATTGCAAGGGCCCTCACAAAGCTAACTTTTGGGAATGCCCTTCACGGAAAAGAGTCGTTGAGGCTCGTGCCAGGCAGATGAAGGATAATATCCGTTACGATAACGGTCGTTTCCGGAATTTGCCTGGTAGAGTATCGAACAATGCACATTTTTCAGTTAACGATCGCTTGATTAGGAATCATACCCACCAGGAAGATCATGCTCATTCACAAACAAATTTTAATCCGGCGGGTAGCCTTCGAATCTTTCAATTTCGAATGTATCTACCCACGGTAAATCCTTTGCCGATATCGTAGCAGGTAATTTGAACTCTTCCCCTATTCGTTCCATGAGTACCCATTCTACTTGTTTCAAATCAAATGGAAAAAACCCTACCGCCACAGGTAACTCCTACCCCGCTTCTTCGTCAACCGAAAATTCCAATGGGAAATCATCAGATGATATGTCTGCCTCTGATTTTAATTTTCTAACTGAACAATTGAATTTGATGATTGATGCAATGTTCAAAGCCACCACTATGACTGAAGCAGTCCAAGTAAGTGTAAAATTTACAAATCAAATTGTTATTGGATTACGTTTCTCTAATGGATCCAAATAATAATTTAAATATTTTAAATTGGAATGCTCGTTCTCTGAATGGTAAAGAGGACGAGCTGTTTAATTTTCTTACAGCTAATAACGTGCATATAGTAGTTATTACCGAAACTTATTTAAAACCTGGATCCAAACTAAAAAAAGATCCTAACTTTTTTGTTTATCGTAATGATCGACTTGATGGGGCGTGTGGAGGAGTTGCAATCATCATTCATAGGCGTATAAAACATCAACTGTTTACGTCATTTGAAACTAAAGTTTTTGAAACTTTAGGTGTTTCTGTTGAAACACAGCTTGGTAAATATACTTTCATAGCTGCCTATTTGCCTTTTCAATGCTCTGGACAGCAAGTTAATTTGCTCCAAACTGACTTGCGAAAATTGACTCGCAATAAGTCAAAATTTTTTGTCATTGGTGACTTTAATGCCAAACATCGGTCATGGAATAATTCTCAAAGTAATTCCAACGGCAGAATTTTATTTGATGAGTGCTCTTCAGGATATTTCTCAATTCAATACCCTGATAGCCCTACATGTTTTTCCTCTTCTAGAAATCCATCTACGATTGACTTGGTCTTAACCGACTCTAGTCATCTTTGTAGCCAATAAGTGTATCATGCTGATATTGATTCTGATCATGTCCCTGTTACATTTCGAATATCGCATGAAGCGATTCTCAATCCTATCAGCTCCACTTTCAATTATTCACGAGCCGACTGGAATATATATGAAACGTATGTTGACTCTAATCTTGATGTTAACATTTCTTTGGAAACTAAAATTGATATTGACAATGCTCTTGAAACTTTAACAAATTCCATTGTTGAAGCCAGGAACATTGCAATTCCAAAATGTGAAGTAAAATGTGAATCCGTGATTATAGACGATGATCTTGAACTTTTGATCCGTCTTAAAAACGTGAGGAGAAGGCAATTTCAACGCACTCGTGATCCTGCTATGAAAATTATATGGCAGGATTTGCAGAAAGAAATCAAGAAACGTTTTTCAGATTTAAGAAACAAAAATTTTGAAAATAAAATTTCTCAATTGGACCCTGGCTCTAAGTCCTTTTGGAAATTATCTAAAATCTTGAAAAAACCTCAGAAGCCAATACCGGCATTGAAAGAGGAAAACAAATTATTAGTAACTAATTGCGAAAACGCTCAAGAACTTGCTATGCAGTTTAAAAGTACGCACAATTTTAATTTAGGACTTACTAGTCCAATTGAAAATCAAGTTACTCAGGAGTTCGAAAATATTCTCAATCAAGAGAACGTTTTCGAAAATGCCTGGGAGACTGATTTGGAAGAAGTGAGAACTATTATTAAAAAATTCAAAAATATGAAAGCTCCTGGCGAAGATGGAATTTTCTACATCCTCATCAAGAAACTTCCAGAAAGTAGCTTATCATTTTTAGTTGATATATTTAACAAATGTTTTCAATTAGCATATTTTCCTGACAAATGGAAAAATGCTAAGGTTGTTCCAATTTTAAAACCAGACAAAAATCCTGCAGAAGCTTCTAGCTATCGTTCAATCAGTTTGCTTTCCTCCATCAGTAAACTTTTTGAAAAGGTTATTTTGAACAGAATGATGGCCCACATCAACGAAAATTCAATTTTTGCCAATGAACAGTTCGGATTCCGCCATGGACATTCGACCACTCATCAACTTTTACGTGTAACAAATTTGATCCGTTCCAACAAATCTGAAGGCTACTCTACTGGTCTTGCTCTTCTAGACATAGAAAAAGCATTCGACAGTGGTTGGCATGAAGGTTTAATTGTAAAATTGAAAAACTTTAATTTTCCAACATACATTGTTAGAATAATTCAAAGTTATCTGTCAAATCGTACACTTCAGGTTAATTATCAAAACTCCAGATCTGAAAGACTTCCTGTAAGAGCTGGTGTACCTCAAGGCAGCATTTTGGGACCAATATTATACAATATTTTCACATCTGACTTACCTGAGTTACCTCAGGGATGTCAAAAATCTTTGTTTGCGGATGACACAGGCCTCTCCGCCAAAGGACGAAGCCTGCGTGTCATCTGTAGTCGATTGCAAAAAAGTTTGGATATTTTTTCTTCATACATGCAAAAATGGAAGATTTCCCCTAATGCTTCCAAAACTCAACTAATAATATTCCCACATAAACCAAAAGCTCTTTATTTAAACCCTTCAAGTAGACATGTTGTCACGATGAGATGGGTTCCAATAAATTCGTCAGATGAAGTTAAGTATCTAGGGCTCATGCTGGATGAGAATTTAACTTTCAAAAATCACATTGAGGGCATTCAAGCCAAATGTAATAAATATGTTAAATGTATCTATCCCTTTATTAATAGAAAATCAAAACTTTGTCTTAAGAACAACCTTTTGATATTCAAACAAATTTTCAGGCCAGCCATGTTGTATGCTGTACCAATATGGACTAGCTGTTGTAATAGCAGGAAGAAAGCTCTGCAGAGAATTCAAAATAAAATTTTGAAAATTATTCTGAAGCTTCCTCCCTGGTATAGTAACAATGAGTTACATAGAATATCCAATGTTGAAAAATTGGAACAAATGTCAAATAAAATAATTAATAATTTCAGGCAAAAATCGTTACAATCTTCTATTGCCACGATTAATGCGTTATATATTTAGGTTAAGTAAATTGAAAACGTTTTTTTTTTCTTATGCAGGTGAAATCAACTCACATGTAAAAAATCTGAACTGCTACGGCAAATGAAATGTAATATGTTGTTAACAAAATGTTAATAAAATCTTAAATTTGTTTTACCAATTTAGGATGACAGTGTTGTCTAATAACACAGAACACCTAGATATGAGAAATGAATGTAATGTTTGAAATAATACTAATAAAGAAATTTGAAAAAAAAAAAAATGTTTGAAAATGAAGCCCGCCTTTCGGCAATGAGTTTTGTTCAGGCTTCATTTATCAAATGTTGAATGAAGTCTTGCAGAAACATTGTTGTTATGATCCCAATAATTTTTTTTTGTTTTTTTATTGCATGGTATTCAGGTGGAGCTGCTTGACAGCTTTACTTGTCAAGGCTCAACCCTCGGTCTGGCTTTTGCGAAGTTTCCTCTACCAGGACCAATACTCAGACGGACTTCGAATGACTGAATGGATGACATCCGAGAGATTAGTGCGTCTATGCCATATAAATTATGACGTGGCTGCAAGCAAAAATGCCAAAATGTGATACCACCACTACAGGTTACGCCTTTGGTTTCCATCTAATGGGCTTCCATCGCGGCAAGATCGCATAACCAAGGGGAGGGATAATCGCAATAATACTGATTTTAATATACGACTATAAATTTACGACTCGTTCTGTAAAAATCATTATTCTGCAACTTGTTCCGTAAACTACAGTATTGGACAAAACATTTGCAGCTTTTTCGATTTTCCATACAAAATGACCAACTTTGGTAAGATATATCTCAGTCATTTATGGACCGATTTGAATGAAATTTTGGCAGATCATCAGTCATAACTTGAATTTTAATATATATTTTTGAGTGATTTTTCCAATCACAAGTTCAAAAGCAGTAACAGTTTGAATAAAGTGAATTTTTTGAGGATTTTTTATAAATGAAATAACTAAGCATATATAAGGAATAGCTTTATGGTATCTTCAGCTAAGTTGTAGATTTTAACGAGATGAATAATAAGTTCGCCGAAAACAGTTTTTGTGTAGCGCTATCAGATTTTGAGATAAATAGTATTGAATTTTTCGTCAAAAATTACACTTTAGTTAAACCGTTATTACTTATGAATTCGTGATTGGAGAAATCACTCAAAAATATATGTTAAAATTCAAATTATATCTGATGTTTTGTAAAAAAATCGTTCGAATCGGTCCATAAATAACTGAGATCTAGCTGACCAAAGTTGGTCATTTTGTATGGAAAATCGAAAAAGTTGCAAATGTTTTGTCCAATACTGTATATACTATAATTCCTCATTAGCTCATTAGCCTCATTCACTTAGAATAAGTACAAATTGTGTCTATTATTTGCATGCCCTACTGATGAACAGATGATGAATATTACTCACATGCAAAAAACGGTATGAAAAGCCTTGAATATTCGCTGTAAGCATCGATAACGGATCAAAACCCACGTGCTTCGTCGTTCAAAAATCCCGCGCCCGAGTCTTGTCGGAGTCCGAATCTCATCAGCCAATCAGAAGCGACGTGAGCGTACCTCGCGCAACTTGCTCGCAAGCACCCACCCACAGAACTGTCAAAAGGTGAAAATTTTGCTCGCGATCGCACAACGAAGTACGGAGTGCTCCGGTGAAAAAGCTTTGAACCATGTAAAAAGGGCCCAAAACCGAGTGAAAACTACAGGAAATGGCCACCCAGAAGCCAGGCGAGTGGGCCAACTCACTGTTGGCCCGTTTCGAGGAGCAGGTAGGTGAATTTCCGTCCGGTGAAAATTCCAGCTTTCAGCAGGCAGCCCCATCGAGCGCTAGGACTATGCCATCCGGAGAGGGCGACGATTTTCCATCCCGCTGCCGATCGATAATGGGTGGTTGGCCTTGTCGGACTCGGGGCGCCTCTGTGTGGGTGGCAAATGTGATTGTGTGCGAGCCGGTCGTGTAGTACACGGTTTGTTTATGTTTGCCGGCGACGATTCGGTGGGTGCGATTCCGATTCATTCATGCGGGGGTGATTGTTTACCAACAGAGTTGTAAGTCTGATTGGGGTGGAATGAGTGGATGTGGTTTTTATGAATGAAAAGGCACTCTTGAATGGATGAGTGGGGATTGATAGATGAATGGAGCGATAGTTGAATGAAGGTTGTTGATATGTTACGAGATTATTTTGAACAGCAAATTGTAGGTATTGGAAGGCTTTGCATAAAGATAAAAAGTATTGATTCATTTTTAGACGGATAGCATCCACTCGAAAGTTAACTGAATTTTATATTTACACTGTTGATATGAATAATAACCTTTTCGTACGTTTTGAATACGTAGTGTATACGAATTTCGTACAACTACATACGGGTAGCAGAAAGCTGACATAAGTTTTCCGTCTTTGCTATCGACCGTGTTTAACAAAATTAGGATTTGTGCTTGTATCGTAGACTCTGGATTGAAGAAAGAAGAGTATACGTAGGGCAAGTTTGGAATTTTGTTTATTATATACTTCTTTGGAGGTCTGACTACGAATGACATGGTAAACTATTTGTCAGAACTTAGATTTAGCATAGCCTAATGCTCTGCTACATCTCCCCTTTTAGAACATGTCGAACCGATCCAACCAGGTCGGTAACTTCTTGGAACGAAGCGGTCGTGCATACTTGGACTTCGCAGGTAGCTCTTGCCTCGTTATTGCTACTGGGTGGACTACGGGACCAGCTACTACATCATGCTCAATGGTAGCTTGCAATGGAGCTGGCGCATGAGCTGTAGAAGCAAACACAGAAATTGCTGGATGCTGTTCGACATCTGGATTATCTTGAGGTTGTTCATACATGATTGCATCTACTCCATCGCGAGAATGATCATGATGTTCTTCTAGGAGAATTTGCCACAGAAGTTGTTCTGAATGACTTTCACAGGATTCTTCAACATCAAATCGTTTTTTTTTTTAATATATATTTTTTTCAATTTCTTCATTAGTATTATTCCAAACATAACATTGATTATATCTAGGTGTTCTGTGTTATTAGACAACATTATCATCCTAATTTGGTAAAACAAATTTAAACATCAAATCGGTATCGCAACTGTTTTGCCTGCGACCGTATCAGCTTTTCACGAGACCCAATATGCAGGAACACGTTATAGTTCACGGAACCTTTTTGTTCTACAATAAGTCTAGGATTCCAGGATTTCTTGTTCTTGTGGTGATAATCAGCGTATACCCTTGATAAGAAGCTGAACTTTGGCTACCACGTGACAAACTGCATCCGGAAGTGTGACAAACTTATTAAAACGCTGTATACGCTCGTTAAAAGGCGCTCTCGACTGGATCCCAGTATTAAGGTGCTCCTATACAAAACCTTTTTCCGGCCCACGGTGGCGTATGGGTTCCCCGCTTGGTACAACTGCGCAAAATCTTACCGAAAGAAAATACAAACCAAGCAAAATCGTTTGTTGCAGATGATGCTTGATCTAAGCCCTTACCACCCGACAAATGATGTTCACAGGCTTGCTGGCGTTGAGCTTATTGACGACTGGTTCCAGAGATTGATCCCCAAGTTTCTACTAAGTTGCTCTTCCTCTCCAAACCATCTTATACAAGAGTTGGCCGTATAGAAATGTGATATTAGATATTAAGCTTTCTTTCCTATCTCATTTTTCCTAAAGTTGCTTCGGAGGTTTTTTCTTGCATTTTTCTTTGATGAATTGTTGTTTGTCTCTCAAAAAATAAAATAAATAAATAATCAGCGTATACCGTGTCTCCTGGATAAAACTCTCGTTTGATTGCTCCGTACCGTCTAGCTGAAATGCATGTTTTGGGATTAACTGCTTCTTATAGGCACTTGAACAGTCTTTCGTTTGAGGAGTGCATTTGTTTGGAGTATTTCGGTATGCAAATAGGAACGTTTGAAGGTGCTCAAGTCTTGGTGTGGTTTTCCCTTCACTAAGTTTTTTGAGTCCGCCTTGTGATAGTCACAAATCGCTCAGATTGAGCATTTGATTAAGGGTGATACGGGGCTGTACGAAGATTATTGATTCCGCTCGCTTGTTAGAGCTGCTGGAACTTTTCACTTATGAATTGTGTTCCGCGGAGTTATGTATTATGCATATGTTTCTCGCGGAGTTGGGAAAAGTTCTGAAATTCACACTACAGTAGGCAAGCGCAGCAAATCACAGTCAACGGAGCCAGTGAAACTCACGCCTATGGACCGATGCACGTGTTCACCAATTTGACGTTTGAGCGGTGCCGAATTCACTGGTTTCCATGGTCACATAAATAACACAGCACCGCTAAAACGTCAAATAGTGAACACGTGCAAAGGTCCATGGGACCTATGCACGAGTTCATCATTTGACGTTTTAGCGGTGCCGTGTTATTTATGTGACCATAGCAACCTGTGAATTCGGCACCGCTCAAACGTCAAATTAGTGAACTTGTGCATTGGTCCATTGCTGCTGTTGGCAAAATGCCTTGAAACTAGCAAAAGATCCGTTGCTACGGGCTACCCAAAACTACTGTAGAAAAATGTTCTATTTCCCGCTGCAAATCCCGCATTTCCAGCTTTGAATGACACTACTGATTTATAAAATTCATGTACCAACATAGGCTACTTGATGAGATTCACAATTTTAAACTACTGTATTAGAAGAGTCACGTGATTTTCGCAAAACTCAAGCCTATTACTATTACCATTCCCAGCTCTGGTTTCTCGGAGAATGTTCAACGTAGCTGTAGTAGGGATGCTGCGTGTTTGAACAATTTCTGGCCATCTGGAATAGGCGTCCACTATAACCAGGTAATTATATCCACCGATTGAACCAGCGTAGTCTATGTGGACACATTGCAAAGGTTGAGTATCATTGGCCTGGATTCCAAAGTGGTTTTACTGGTGCCTTTGCTGCTTGAGCACAGGATCTGCTTTCACGAACAAACTGCTGAACATCCTCGTCAATGTTTGGCCAGTAAACGTAGCTTCCCGCCAATGACTTCATTTTGTCCATTCTCGGGTGTTCCTTAAGAAGCTGACGAGGTACAATGATACCTCCATGAGTCGATGTTCCATGATTCGATATCGACTCATGGAACCATACTAAGGGGTCTATTTTGTAATTCGAGCGTGACTCGTCTCTAGTCATTGTCGATCAAAGTAAGCATGCATATTTCAGATGTCACCCGTCGACTCCCATAGTAATCCAGTCACATAGAGTGACAACTGTCGATAAACTCGAGTGACAGAGCCAAGTCGACCGAAATTTTTGGTCGACAGTGACTCCATTCGAGTCGTTTTTGATCGACTCGACTTATAAAATAGGGCCCTAAAAACAAAATTTCATGGTTACTATGATGGTCCCTAGAAGCAGCTTTCCAAAGGATTGCTGTTCCATGACTCGATATTTCCATGAATCGATGGTCCCTTCGATATCGACTCATGGAGGTTTCACTGTATTTGCTTTTGAAATTTTTCAGGAACTACTATAGATCATTAAAAATCAGGCAGCCGTCGAGAACCTGCAATCCGTCCCGTCGGGCATTGTATTTTTTTAACAGCAGGGTCGGCAACAATCATCTCAAACGTCACAGGAAGTTTGCTTTGACTACGCTTTCCGCATGTATAGCTGCGAGAACGTAATCTTCATCTGGCCGGTGGGGCACGTACGATGATACTTTATGCCCAAGGAAATTTCCAGCAAAACATCAATCTGGATAGGATATCGGCACAACCAAATTTGTCGGTCGATCCATGCTGGATTTCAAACTCGTACAGGAGCAATACAAGGTTCCAACGTTGCAATCTGTTGGCAGTGTAAACTGGATTCCTTTTTAAGATTCAAAGATCTTGATCAGCGATTAATGGTCTGTGTGAAGGATGAATCTTCGTCCGTATAACATTTTGTGGAAACGTTTTACTCCGAAAGTCAGGGCCAAGGCTTCTTTTTCTGTAGCAAAATTATTATTTTGGCTGGCTACGGCCATTCTTGAAACTACACTATGGCATATCAGAACAATTTACTATATTTATGGTACATCCCACCACCTTCTGTCAAATGTATCAGGACAAACATCATTTTCATCAATTTGATTTCGACTACAGGCATGGCGAAAACAAGCGCATTTGTCTGCTGAAAATTTCCAATGCGAGCGCTTAAGTCAACTCCTAAAATGTTAGTTTTTTGCGTGATTGTTTGAAATGAAGATGCGTCCTTCCTTACTCACGTTTCCGATAGTTATATCGATGTGCAGCTCTGCCAGAAGCGTTAGATTATCTCCAGAGGTGGTGGTTGTTGCTTCGTCAATCTTTCGAGTTTTTGAACGTCCGATTTCGATCCAGTTTTTTTTTTCAGAAATGATCGTGATATTGGATGTCAAATTGTGTTGGAGCTTGACAGGAGCACAATTGAAGTCCACTATGACAAACTTGTACTTGTTGGCAACGTTGCGGACTGAGAAAAATTCTTTTTTGTTCATTTTGTTCTAGGACTTGAACTCAGGGCTGCCACATATACAGATTTATCTGTATTACACAGATTTTTTTTATTCTGACACAGATTCGATTTGTATGGAAAACAGATTTTCTTTCAACAATTTTTGTATGGACACAGATTTTCTAACCTGATGGATACAGATTTTCTTTCAAATCATCTGGCAGCTCTGCTTGAACTGACCCGTCTTTGTGGTCTTTCTGCTCGCACTTGGTGTCTGGTTCTGTGACTGGAGAATGAGCAAAACCGCATGTAGTGCATGTCGCCACATTTCTAGCAAAGCGTCTTGAGGATCTTGAGCTTCTTCTCCGTTGAATCATTATGGTTTCAAGCAATTACGTTGACGGATTCGCAGTTTTCACTCTTCGCCATTTGAGTCTTTCATCAGGTTAACTATGCGATGGCACTCCTCCACCATGTTTTCCATAGACATGGTGTTTGTCCATAAGGTCTGGCGGCTGTCGTTTCTCCAGCTTCTAACGTGGATATCAGTCTGGCGCGTACATCTGCATCCCGTGGAGACTGGAAACCACAGATGAATCGAAGAGCCTTGAACTGGTCACAAGATAACTTCGACAGCGGAACGCTTCGCAGTGTTTGTTCAACTTTGTTGCATACGATGTGAAGTCATCAGCTTTATTCTTGAAAAACTGCACACACTGGAACCTCGCATGGGAAATTGACTTCCGACGGCCGAACAGTTTCTTCAGTTTGCCAACGGTTTCTTCCAAGTGCAATTCCCTTGGGTACTTCGCAACTTCGGATGGATGTTGTCTGCGTATCGCTCATGAAACGTCTTACTGAGTCTTCCGAGCAGTAACCTAACCTTGGCAGCGTCGTTCAAGCGTTTTCAGTCCTCTTCCAAAAGACCCTCGTATCTTACATACCAAGCTTCGAAGAAGAGACCTTCGTCCGGATTGAACTGGAACTTTTGAATCCCGGAAGCGAGCATTCAATTATTTTCTCACTTTTAGCGCCATTATCCGCTGCTGCTGCTGCACGATCAAATCTGTTAGCCGCAGGGTAGTAAGATAGGAACTAGGTTTATTATATACTTCTTTTCTGGAGGTCTGACTACGAATGACATGGAAAACTATTTGTCAGAACTACAGTCAACTCTCCCTAACTCGATATTGAAGGGACTATGGAAATAGGGAGGTATCGAGTTATAGAACATGAAACCAGTGCAAATGCAATCCTAGGGACCATCAAGGTAGCCATGAAAACCAACATTTACTATGGTTCTCTAACTCGATCGAGATGCAGAATATCGAATAAAGGAGAGTTGATATCTAAATTCACTAGGGGGACCTTAAGATTATAGTAACCAACCTTGAAATCATATAATGTTTAGCCCAAATTCCAGTAGCAGGGATAGAAGCAGGTCTCTTTTTGGAGACTTGGTCACTGTTTTGACGCTCTATTTTTAAATAGTGATTCCGGCAAACTTTGTCTTGCCGTTGCCTAGGCTATTGAAAAATGCCATGAAATGTCCCATACAAAATATCAATATCCTGTGTCTTGCCGTTGCCTAGGCTATTGAAAAATGCCATGAAATGTCCCATACAAAATATCAATATCCTGTGCATTTTATAAACTCAAAAAACGTCGGAACACTTTAGAAACATAACTATGGAAGAATGTTCAAAATTCGATACATTGTTCTCAAGCCATTTTGTGACATACCAACACTATTTCTCTTTTATTCGTATATATTGAAGGTCTCCATAGTCTCTATTTTAACTAGAATTGTCTCTAAAATCACTTGTTTTCTATATTATGCTTGCAGTGAATCCTGATGCAAAATTCTACATGCTCCAGAGAAATTTTTATAAAGCTTATCACGACTAGTCCACAGGTTCTTCAAGAATTTGTTCTCAGATTCGTCGAGCACAAGTTTCAGGCAACCTATGGTTGTAGAAGTCTTCCAACGATTCCTACAGGACTCCTTCCAAGAAAATCCACAAATTATTTCAGAGTTTTTGAAGAAATTCATTTATGAATTCCATTTTTAAAGCCATTCTCCCTGGATTTTATTCGCCGATTTGTTCATGAATTTTCAGAAGAACTCCATCAAGCACTTATTGATGGTTATTTTCAGGAAGTACTTCAAACATTGTGGAGTAATTTCTCTAGTAAAATCTACATAGATTTTTCAAACGTTCAATTATGGTTTTACATCAGCTAATTCTACAGCAATTTTTCCAGTTATTCCTCCAATCACTTGTCGTAAAGAATTCCTAAAAAATCTTCGAAATACATATTGTTAGAAAAATGTCTAATCGGATTCTGGAATTTGAGGAGCAAAAATTCTTATATTCTGATTCCTATGAGTTTTTTTTATTTATTGTTTTCTTTATTACTGTTTCGATCTCTTTTTAGTTCGGGTTTGGTCACTTTTTTCAGGCAAAAGGCCTCTAAATTTTCAAGTTTCAAGATATTCAGTCGCTACCAACCCATCAGTAGGATTTTGTGCAAAAATTCCTAGAAATAAAAATTAGTTCTTACTATAGTGGTTTGATGTTGGTACGATACTCTGGCATCCGGATTCTATAATTTCGGTCGGAATCTTGAAATTCAGTGGCACTACGGTGATGAAACCTCGACGTTCCAGCAAGATTCTTGTTTTTTTTTACGGCAATCTTGTAATTCCAGTGATTTCAATAAATATTCAAATATTTCTATGTTTTTTTTTATTTCGGTAAGCAGTTTGTTGGAAAACTTGAAATCGGGGATACTCAGTCGCTACCAACCCATCAGTAGGATTTTGTGCAAAAATGATGGGATGTGTGATGGGATGGGATGCGAATTATAGTGTCTTCGGTGATTAATTGCGGTATTTTAAATTCTCTCCGGAATGCCAACAAATTTATCAACAAAATCCAAAAAAATGTTATCAGAATTTTAAACATTGCTATCAAATTCCAAAGATTCGTATCATAATTTGCAAGAATCCCACCGAAATATAAAAAAAATATTTAGCATTGTATCAACAAATTGCACAGAACTCGACTCCGTTTCCACAGAATTCCAAACGATTTATAATAAGGAGCCCTTTCTTTTAAAATATACCTGTTCTTGATGAAAACATGTGTTTCACATGTAGCGTTTACTATAGAAATCGTAGTAAACTCAACTGTACTATTGTTTATTCATACCACTCAATGGGAAGGATAGTTCCTAAATACGAGCGTAGATATCAATCTGATAGCACACCCATTTTCAGCTACCATACCGTACCGGACCGCATGGAACGCAAGCACGACTAAGCATCGACCAGACGATGACCTGTTTGATACAAATTTCCCGCTACCGGTTTTCGTTGGTGATCTCCGGCCTAACGAAGATGCTACAACGAGTGAACGAAATTGTAAGTACGGTGGTAACAGGCGCAGGTGCCCTTGGAACGTTTTTCCTTAACATTTGATTCTAGTTTATTATTTTGCAGTTTCAGCCGCCGGCCTGCCGGGGACACGAACCGGAGCGGTGTTGCTACGACTCGCTGATCATCATCCTGGAAACGCTGGAACGATGTTTGTCGGGCCAATCGAAAGATACGGCTCGCTTTGAGGAGGCAATGAACGTCAAGTTGTTACTGAGAGAAATTTGCCAGTTTATCGGTGGGTAGTTGGGTTTTCTTGTGGTTGAAATGTGAATTTTAGCTCACAATATTCGATTTCAGATATTCAAAATGAAAATAATCAGAACGCAGCGTCCCTCAAGGGACTGGCATCGAAGGTGTTGTATGCGCTGTCGCAGAACCATTTCGGTGCCGTGTTCAATCGAATCTCAGCTCGCTTGCAGGAATTGAGTACTTGCTCGGAGGAAAACCCGGACTACAGTGACATCGAATTGATTCAGCACATCGATCTGGACGTGAACCGACTCACCAAGTTGCTCACGGAAACGATTCAAAAGTTTAAGTCGTTGAAGAAATCGGCTCATTTTATACTGCTGAACTCACTGGAAAGAGCCTTATGGAATTGGATCGAATTCCATCCGAAGGAGTTTGAGGATTTACAGCGCAATCCAAACGAGGAACTGTCTAAGGGGTGTGAGACATTTTTCGATATTTTGGATTCTTACGCGGAGAACAAGAAAGCTAGGTCTGCAGTGTGGCCCTTGCAAATCATGCTGCTTGTCCTAAGTCCAAAGGTGTTGGAAGAGATTGTTAATGCGGATTCTGGAGCTCCATGCTCTCCGAGGCATTTGAAAAAGAAGCATTTTATGGAGGGAATCAAGAAGGGTTTAGGAGCGCATGCATCCTCAAAGCAGTCCACCGAATCGGCAGCTATAGCATGTGTGAAGCTTTGCAAGGCCTCGACGTACATCAATATCAACGATTCAAACAACGTGACCTTCCAGTTGGTCCAAAGTGTGATCAACGATCTGAAGGCATTGCTGTTCAACCCGGCGAAACCGTTCTCTCGAGGGCAAGGATACAACTTTCAGGACATTGATCTGATGATCGACTGCTGGGTTTCCTGCTTTCGCATAAAACCGCACAACAACGAAGCACTGAAAGTGTGCCTCAGTCTCAACTCGCCACCAGCATATCATTTCGTAATTGTCAGTTCGTTGTTGAAAATCGTAACTCAAGCTCGGCTACCTTGGTGGCCCCAAATTGATCTCGTCTACGCCAGATCGGGAGAATTGCGCGCTCTTTTCACCGACACGCTGAACAAGGCCACGCAAGGTTACATTGCACACACTCCTCTGCGAATGATCACTTCGCTGACGCTTAAATCGAAGGATGCCCAAAGTCGTCTAACGCGTCCCGATGAAGGGCCAGCTCATAAAGCTCTACTTTTGCTGATGGTGCGTCTTATCCACGCAGATCCTATGTTGTTGCTGAATAGCCTGGGCAAAGCTGGACACGAAGTTCAGAGTTCTACGTTGGAGCTAATCAACGGACTAGTTTCCCTCGTACATCAACCAACCATGCCGGATGTAGCCCAAGAAGCTATGGAGGCCCTACTGGCGCTTCATTCTCCGGACAAAATCGAGGTGTGGAATCCGGAGGCCCCCATCAACACCTTCTGGGACGTTAGCTCCCAGGTTCTGTTCTCCATATCCCAGAAACTAATTCAGCATCAAATTGCCAACTACACCGACGTGCTGAAATGGCTGCGAGAGATTCTCATCTGCCGGAACACGTTCCTTCAGCGTCACAAGGACTACGCCAACGTTGGTAGTCAAATAGCCATCTGCCGACAGGCCCACATCAAGCTGGAAGTGGTGTTCTTCATGTACCTCTGGTCCGTCGACCTGGACGCCGTCATGGTTTCACTGTCCTGTTTTGGGTTGCTTTGTGAAGAAGCCGAAATCCGTTCCGGCTCGGACGAGCTCACCGTGGGATTCATCCTTCCCAACTACCACCTGTATCAGGATTTGTCGCACACTTCCAGCACGCTGACTACGCAGAACGTCGAGTCGCGGTACAATTTCTACGAGCACACCCAGGGCAGGGCAGCGCTTCAGAAGAACATCATGTCGCTGCTGAGGAAAATCGAGCACTGCGTCAACGGTGTTCAACCGGCGTGGGAAGAAACTTTTCGGAATTGGGAAGTGACATCGAAGCTGCTGCAGAACTACCCGAAAGGCAAGCCCGAAGAAGGCCAAGCCGAGGTATTCCATCGCAGTATGGGGAAGCGACGAGCGAGTCATCAAAGCTCGGAACATGACCTAGAGGAGCAGATCACCGAGTGGGGCAACATGACCTGGTTCCTGTTGGCTCTTGGTGGAGTTTGCCTGCAGAAGCCCCGTAATCAACGATTGACGCAGAGCCAGATGTTGCCCATTGGAGTGAGTGGCCCTTCGCTGATGCAGTCAACCACTTCGCTGTCCAGTTCTAGTTCCGGACGAGGATCTATGCATCCGATAATGGGCTCGCTGGTGTCGTCGATGGGTGGAGGCAGCCAAGATGTTCAGTACTGTCCAGTGACGCAATTCATTGGACAACTTCTGCGATTACTGGTATGCAACAACGAAAAGTTTGGCCCCCAGATTCAGAAACACGTGAAGGAGCTGGTTGGACAGGAAATGTCCGCTCAACTGTACCCGATTCTGTTCGATCAGATCCGTTCGATTGTGGAGAAGTTCTTCGATCAACAAGGTCAGGTTGTGGTGACGGATATCAACACGCAGTTCATCGAGCATACCATCTACATAATGAAGTCGGTGCTGGATGGGCGCCAGAATAAGGATCAGAACGACCAACCGGCCAACGCTGAACATCTGGGAGTGACCAGCATCGAAAACCTGATGCTGGCAATCGTTCGTTACGTGCGCCACTTGGATATGACGGTCCATGCAATTCACATCAAAACCAAACTCTGTCAACTGGTGGAAGTTATGATGAAACGGCGCGACGATCTGGCTTTCCGCCAGGAAATGAAATTCCGCAACAAACTGGTGGAATATTTGACCGATTGGGTGATGGGCACGTCCCATCAGATTGCTCCGCCCAGTTCGGGAGACGTGACGATCATAACGCGTGATCTGGATCAAGCTTGTATGGAAGCTGTGGCAGCACTGCTTCGTGGATTGCCCTTGCAACCGGAGGAATCCGATCGAGGTGATCTGATGGACGCCAAAAGCGCTTTGTTCTTGAAGTACTTCACGCTTTTCATGAATCTTCTGAACGATTGCGTCGATGGTTCCGAAGCAGACAAGGACACGAATAACCCACCGCTTTTACCGCCTCGTCCACGAGTTACTGCTGGAAAGCTAACCGCCCTTCGTAACGCGACAATTCAAGCCATGTCGAATCTTCTCAGTGCCAACATAGATTCCGGGTTGATGCATTCAATTGATCTGGGCTACAACCCGGACTTACAAACGAGAGCCGCTTTCATGGAGGTTTTGACGCAAATCCTGCAACAAGGCACCGAATTCGATACCCTAGCCGAGTCCGTAATGGCCGATCGCTTCGAGCAGTTGGTTCAACTGGTTACAATGATAAGCGATAAAGGGGAACTCCCGATTGCCATGGCCCTCGCCTCTGTCGTTACAACGTCGCAAATGGATGAACTTGCCCGAGTCCTTGTGACGCTTTTCGATGCCAAACACTTGCTGTCGCCATTGCTCTGGAATATGTTCTATCGGGAAGTCGAGGTATCCGATTGCATGCAAACTCTCTTCCGAGGCAACTCCCTAGGCAGCAAAATCATGGCGTTCTGTTTCAAGATTTACGGGGCTAGTTACCTTCAGGGGTTGCTCGAACCACTTATTCGTCCTCTCTTGGATGAACCGGTCGCCAGCTTTGAAGTGGACCCAGCTCGGCTTGAAGCCAGCGAAGATATCGAAGTCAACCGCAAGAGTCTGATCGCGCTCACTCAGAAGGTGTTCGACTCAATCGTCAACAGTGCTGATCGCTTTCCGCCGCAACTTCGATCGATGTGCCATTGTTTGTACCAAGTGCTGAGCAAACGGTTCCCGAATCTTCTTCAGAACAATATTGGAGCTGTTGGAACGGTTATTTTCCTACGCTTTATAAATCCGGCCATCGTTTCACCACAAGAACTGGGAATCGTCGGAAAACAAGTCCCCACCCAGATCAAACGCGGATTGATGCTGATGTCCAAGATCCTGCAGAACATCGCGAACCACGTGGAGTTCTCCAAGGAGCAGCACATGCTTTGCTTCAACGATTTCTTGCGATCGCACTTCGAAACAGGTCGTCGGTTCTTCATCCAGATCGCGTCGGACTGCGAAACCGTTGATCAGACGTCGCACAGCATGAGCTTCATCTCGGATGCCAATGTGCTGGCCCTACATCGATTGCTGTGGTCCCATCAGGAGCGGATTGGGGATTATCTGTCGAGCAGTCGGGATCACAAAGCGGTTGGGAGACGTCCTTTCGACAAAATGGCCACGTTGCTGGCGTATTTGGGACCTCCGGAACACAAACCGGTAGATTCGCATCTGCTGTTCTCCAGTTATGCTCGCTGGAGTTCAATCGACATGTCTTCGACAAATTTTGAGGAGATCATGGTGAAGCATCAAATGCACGAAAAGGAAGAATTCAAGACACTGAAATCGATGAACATCTTCTACCAAGCGGGAACGAGTAAGGCAGGGAATCCCGTTTTCTATTACATTGCTCGACGCTACAAAATCGGGGAAACCAACGGAGATCTACTGATGTACCACGTGATATTGACTTTGAAGCCCTTCTGCCATTCGCCGTTCGAGGTGGTCATCGATTTTACGCACACCTGTTCGGACAATCGCTTCCGAACGGAGTACCTGCAGAAGTGGTTCTACGTTCTACCGGAAGTTGCCTGTGAAAATCTGCACGCCGCCTACATCTACAACTGCAACTCATGGGTACGCGAATACACCAAGTTCCACGATCGAATTCTCGCTCCTCTAAAAGGCTGTCGTAAACTGATATTCTTGGATTCCCCAGCAAAACTGAACGACGTCATTGACCCAGAACAGCAGAAACTCCCCGGAGCAACCCTTTCACTCGATGAAGATCTCAAAGTTTTCAACAATGCTCTCAAGCTAAGCCATAAAGATACCAAAGTTGCCATCAAGGTAGGACCCACCGCCCTGCAGATCACCTCCGCCGAAAAGACCAAAGTATTAGCTCATTCAGTCCTCCTAAACGACGTGTACTACGCATCGGAAATCGAGGAAGTTTGTCTGGTTGACGACAACCAGTTCACCCTGTCGATCGCCAACGAAAGTTCCCAGCTGAGCTTCATCCACAACGACTGCGACAACATCGTCCAGGCGATCATTCACATCCGCAACCGGTGGGAACTAAGCCAGCCCGATTCGGTGACCGTGCACCAAAAAATTCGTCCAAAAGACGTCCCGGGAACGTTGCTGAACATGGCCCTGCTCAACCTGGGATCTTCGGATCCGAATCTCCGCACGGCAGCCTACAATCAACTGTGTGCACTGACTGCGACATTCGATCTCAAAATAGAGGGACAACTACTGGAAACGCAAGGCCTGTGTATTCCCTCGAACAATACCATCTTCATCAAGTCGGTAAGCGAAACGCTGGCCACGAATGAACCGCATCTGACGCTGGAGTTCCTTGAGGAGTGCATCCAGGGCTTCCAGAGGAGTACGATCGAGCTGAAGCATTTGTGTTTGGAGTACATGACCCCATGGTTGGCCAATTTGGTGCGGTTCTGCAAACCTTCCGACGAAGGCAAACGCCAGAAGCAGGTGGCTCTGATTTTGGAGAAGTTGATCAATCTCACCATCGAGCAGAAGGAAATGTATCCCTCGATTCAGGCCAAAATCTGGGGATCGATCGGACAGATTCCGGAGCTGATTGACATGGTGCTGGATAACTTCATACACAAGTCGGTAAGCTCCGGACTTGGATCGCCACAGGTCGAAATAATGGCCGATACGGCCGTCGCTTTGGCTTCGGCCAACGTGCAGCTAGTGGCCAAGAAAGTAATCGGTAGACTGTGCCGAGTTATGGATAAGACTTGCCATTCACCGACCCAATATCTGGAGCAGCACATGATGTGGGACGACATTGCCATTCTGGCTCGCTACCTTCTCATGTTATCCTTCAACAACTGCTTGGACGTCGCTCGTCATTTGCCATATCTGTTCCACACGGTCACTTTCCTCGTTTGCACCGGTTCACTCTCAATGCGCGCCTCGACGCACGGTCTAGTCATCAACATTATACACTCACTTTGTACCTGTACCAAACCGTCCTTCTCGGAGGAAACTCAACGTGTCCTGCGGTTGTCGTTGGACGAATTCTCCCTGCCAAAGTTCTACCTGCTGTTCGGCATCAGCAAAGTCAAATCCGCCGCCGTAACAGCTTTCCGCTCATCCTGTCGACATCCCAACGATCGCTGGCTTGGCAACGAACGTGTTTCCCAAGCTCCGCCTGCCGATCGGGAACGCCTGGCTCTACCATCACTTGAGGTCATCACTGACGCGCTGCTGGAAATCATGGAGGCCTGCATGCGCGACATTCCCGATTGCGATTGGTTGCAAACGTGGACATCGCTGGCGAAGAGTTTCGCCTTCTGCTACAATCCCGCACTTCAACCGCGAGCTTTGATCGTTTTTGGCTGTATCTCGAAGAGTATCACCGATCAGGATGTTAAACAATTACTCCGCATTCTGGTGAAAGCTCTTGAATCATTTAATGATATTATCCTGCTGGAATCTCTAGTCATGTGCTTGACGCGGCTGCAACCGTTGTTGAGACCCGAATCACCTATTCATCGAGCGCTGTTCTGGGTGGCCGTCAGTGTCCTCCAGCTGGACGAGTCGACCCTGTACGCAGCCGGTTTGGCTTTGTTGGAGCAGAACCTTCACACGCTCAATTCGCAGCAGCTGTTCGACAAGCAGAACATTGCCGATGTTATGATGGCCACTCGGGAGCCGCTGGAGTGGCACTTCAAGCAGCTGGATCACGCCGTTGGATTGTCGTTCAAATCGAACTTCCACTTTGCGCTGGTTGGACATTTGCTGAAGGGTTTCCGACATCCCACCCCGACGACGGTTTCCCGAACTTCGCGAGTGTTGACCATGCTGTTGGGAATCGTGGCGAAACCGCACCGGCGAGATAAGTTCGAGGTGACGCCGGACAGCGTGGCGTATTTGACAGGTGAGTGTAGTAATAGGGCAGTGTTGTGGTGTGTTAAAAATTTCCATTTCGCATAAGAAAGTTTAAGTTGTATTGTGTGACCAAATACAATACATAGGCCATTGGTAGCAAAATTAGCGCATTGGAAGATGGCTTTGTAGAGATGGAGAGACGAAGAAAAATAAAGGTACAGAGAAAGATACATATGTATTTATGTATTGATTCTTCGTCTTCGGCCTTAACCGTACAGACTGTACGCTTTTCTATGCTGTATTCTCAATCATACTTAAAAATACGTTTTTGCTTAAACCAAACTCAAACAGAGTGTTGAAAGCACGAATACAAACATAAAATTGATTATTAGACCCATAGGTCGTTCTACTAACTGAGAGAACCAATGCATTATGGCTTCGGATGGTTCGAAAAAGGACATTTGTATCGAGACTGTTAAGCAGAGCTGAACAGTCAATGTGATTTTAGAACAAATCAAATATGAAAACGCGTACAGCTTTTGGCGAAAAGCGTCTCCAGGGCGACTAGCGGGCAAGCGTGTTGGGGGCAGCTCTGAAGGGGTTGTCCAGGGGAGTTGACGAAGAGCAAACATAATAAAATACTTTTGAACACACTAGATTTTCAAATTCAGTGTTGCTTGGTACACTGGGGCGGCATATTCCAGTATACTTCTAACTAGGAATGTTCTTTTTCCTGGCTTTTGGCACGTTGATATCGGTGATGAATGTTAAGTGACGGCGAACGAGACCGAGTACAGACAACGCCTTGGATACCGCCAATGAGACTTGTTCGTTTAAATTCAATCTGCTATCCATTATCACACCCAGGTCAAAAATGTATTCAACCCGTTCAAGTGAGGCTGAACCGATTGTATAGGGATAAATCAATGACATCAAGTGAAAGTGATCATTTTGCCCTTTGTTATACAGTTTAGGGCGGAAGCAATAATTCGGAACATTTTGAGGTCATCGGCAAAGAATAATTTTCCTGAAGACACTCGATCCGCTAGATCGTTGATAAACAAGATGAATATTAGAGGACCAAGCACACTCCCCTGTGAAACTCCGGAAGGAATGAAGAAATGATTCGAACCTTGCTGGTTTACTTGGACAAACGCTTTGCGGTGAGATAAGAATTAAGCCAGTCAGCAATCCAGTTCGGAAAGCCCAAAAGACGCAGTTTTTCGAAGGTTATGATGAACCAGGTCAAAGAAGATAACCGTAGAAAAGTCCACGTACAAGATTCAACTTGGCATCGAGATTCCACTGCACAGGGTGACCAGCGCACCGGGAAATCGGGAAAACCGGGAAAAAGCTGGGAATTTCAATTAACGCCGGGAAAATGTTGCATACTAGTACTTATGGAACTGTTTAGTGGATTTTAACTATAGATTCAACATTTGAATCTCAGGCTAATCAATAAAGTCAGCGTATACAATATAAAAACATAATATAGGGGTACCGTAATTTCGGGTGAAATTGATCATTTTTCACTGTTTTCTTGGTATGCTTTCTAAACTGTTATCAATATCATACAACTAAATGCAGGAAAACAAGTACGACGGTGAACCTCATTGGCTCATGTACCTAAATTTTTCAACAAATGTGATGTTAGTGCCAAAAATCTGGTCGAAAATTAAAAATCGGGGAATCCCATTTCGGGGTGAAATTGATCACTTGTCAATGTTATTATTAGTTAGTTTCGAAATCAACTTTACATACTTAATTTGGGCCTCCTGAATCCAAATCTGCTTGCCAATTTCTTAACAAGACAATATTTATGGCAATAGTCAATAATTAAATTTCAAGAATACCGCGAAAACGCCTAAATGTAGGCAATTTCTAAAGGATTTCCCTACTTTGTTGCAGAAAATTGAATTTTTCAACAAAACGAGCAAATCGGTAAAAGTTTTGATAGTAAAATCTGTTTTGAATATATATTGTTAGCATCCTCACAAACTTTCAGGTTTACACCATGTCCAAATCCTTGTTTAGAACTAGAAGTTTATAGATGATGATCAATTACACACTAAACTTGATTCTAGAATTTTACATTATTTTCATAGAAATAAACATTATGTGGCACAAAAAACTTCACTATACACAATTAGACATTATTTAAGACAAACAACGTTCATTTACTATAAGTTGCAAAGAGCTTGGTGCACTATTAGTAAGAAATAAAATCGCGTAACACGGTGATCAATTTCACCCTACTGATCAATTACACCCGAATTTACGGTACCGGGGGCAGTATGGACACCCGGGGCAGAATGGACACCCCCTGTATCTTCGCATATGCGAATAATTTTACACTTTAGATGCAAACAATATTTCAGTTGCCTGTCGAAAGAGTAAGTTGTCCACTAAAATTTCAGAAAAAATGTTTTATACATTGATTTTAAACCAAAAAATGGAGCATGATTTTATTGGGTTTAAAAATTATAACATTCACACCTCACCAAATAAGATTTCAGAGGCAAATGACTGCAAGTTGACCGAAAATGTAGCTCTTGACTGAATCTTCAATTATTTATGTTAAATTCAAAAATATAGTAGATTTTTTTCTGCTACTTTGAGACACTGAAAAACTTATATGAAAATTTCCTGTACTGTTGGGGCAATATGGACACCGAGTGACAAAGTAGAGCTGACACTTTAAAGAAAAAGAAATGTAACTTCATACACAAAACTATCAAAAAACAATTGAGCATGCAATGCAATGATTATGATTCGTAACCACAAATCGGTTGAAAATCGTCAGTTCTGTATTAAAACTAATCTGGAGGCAATATTTAAGGCATCACTACGAAAAATGTCGTAAATTGGTTTTAATCATGTTTTCAGTGGCACAGTGATCTATCACTATGGTTTCCTGAATGTGTACTTCATTTTTCGATATTTGGCAATGTTCGTGGGACAATTTTCCTATAAACGTTAAGGTGTCCATACTGCCCCATGGGGGTGTCCATTTTGCCCCGCTAGCTTGATGGTGACTACCAAATATGAGCTTTTTTTAAACCCATTTTTGCAAACAAAATATTTATTTCAAAATTTTGCAACAATGTTTAACAAATGCTTGAGAACTCTAAAAAGCATACTGCACATTGAATACTGTATAATATTCGTGTCTTTACAGTCAAAATAGGAAAATTCCTTAGGGTGTCCATACTGCCCCGTGTTCCCCTATATAGAGTAAAGTGGGCAAAAGTTCGAGTGGGGCAAGAGTTTCTTTTCACGATTTCTAGCTCAAATCAAATCAAAACCTAGAAATGTCATGGTGGTTCGAATGCTATTCAAGTAAGAGACTTTCACTCCAAATATCATAAAAATCGATTGAGATTTGGAAAAGTTATGGCTATTTGTTGTTTTTCGACGTAAATATTGTAATATTTGGTCAAAATTTCGATGCATGGAACCAAATGAAGATAAAATATTTATCAATATTTTATGTAAGGGCGTTTATAGGCCTATCATAAGGATGCTTTGACGTGGATTAGTTTTTGCATAAATAGTTGGAATCAATTTTTGGCCCATAGCGGGGCAAAAGTTCGAATCTGCGGGGCAAAAGTTCGACCCATGTATAAACCCACGGAAAATTTTTCAAATTTCCTGAAATCTACATATTATCTTCAAATTTAGCGAAATTTGCCTGATCGTGCGAAAAATGTCACAAAAATTTTAGATTTTCCTTAGTTTTGCGAAAAACTGCTATTTTTTGGGTGTATTACAATTAACCCTGTTTTGGGCATTTTTTGTTGAAAATTTAGTGTGTATTTTTCGGCAAACATAAGTTTACGGCTGGTAGAAAGTATGCCTGGCATAAAAGTATTGATATTTTGTGTTTTAGCCAACGAACTTTTGCCCCACACTAGATTCGAACTTTTGCCCCACCGGTGGGGCAAAAGTTCGAATAAGACAATCAATTTTGAAACTGTTATAACTAAAAATGGGTAAATATTTTGACACAAGTTTGTTCAGCAAAGTTATAGCCAATATGATGAAGTTTCGCTGTATGGTATTTGTTTTGTTTCATCTGCTATTATTTTCCTGGAAACTTTGATTATACCACTAATATCGAACTTTTGCCCCACCTTACTCTATAAATGTTACCAATTGGAACTGATTTGATCGATATTTTAGAAATAGTCTAAACGAAGACTTGCTTCAATCCAGTAATTAATTAAGCATAAGCATAGATGACCGTACAATTCGTAGTTGCTACTCCGTGATTGACCAGAACAATCGAAGTTGCACAGAGATTTAATGAATGGGGCTTGGGATTAGCTTACCATTCTTCAATGTGCACAAATCGAGAGTTCAAAATTTTAAGTCAATAACGGCGCCGGCCACGTCCTTACGGTCATCGGGGAAGGGAAGGAATGTTAGTGTGACTACCGCTGTTACTAGAGACCGAGATCACCTCTGCATCTCCACGGTTGTCATGGAAAGGATATTGGGTTAGTGGGATAGGGTAGAGATCTGGGAGTCACCAATATTTGGTGATGCGATCCATGATATAATCACGCCTATCCGGATTCGCGATATTATTCGATATTCGCATATACGCCAAACAAGTGTTCATCACTCGCCCCGCAAGAGCAAGCGAAGCGATCAATAGATCAAACACTACTAACGATCCGCGGCGCTTTTTCATTTCCCTATACTTTTTACTACTACGGGACGACGCGCGACATGTTTGATCCTGCCCTCGTCGCCCGCCCCGCAGAAGCAAGCAACAAGGTCGAAGGATCAAACACTACTCTGCTTCAATCCAGTAATTAATTAGCCAATAACTTAAAAATTTATTGAAGCAAAATCTTGCGAACAGCGTTTTTTTAAAAAGCATTTCATGTTACAAAATACAATGTCAGAGTGTTACTTTTTTCTAAGCAAGTTTGCAATTCGAGTTGCTTCAACCTTGCAAAAACAACTTTATTTGAATCTTAGCTAGAAGTCTACCAACTTAGATTTTATTGCTAAAATTTTGTTTAAGCATCCTTTGGATAATATTATTTCAATAATTTTTATGAAACATCTTAAAGCAAAGTTTACCTAACTTTTCAAAACATTATTTCTATGAATTTGACATATAAATATAGATACAACAATATAACAACGCTTCTTTTTGGAATTTTGAAAAAAGTCTTTCCGAATATATTTGGAATATTTAAACCTATGATCGTGGTAAAAGATTTGATATTCGCTTCTTGTTTTATAATGGTAAAACATATTATAAAATTTTAATCCATTCTAGAAACTAACTATCTGTGTTATTTTGTCAGAAATAATTGACCTGAGGAAAACTTCTATGTTTTCGGTTGCATATATTATATTGAATTATGAATTTTCATGCTGAAGAACGAAATTTTCGACAATTGATAAACTCTTTTTAAAGCCTATCAAGACTGTGTGGCTTTTTTAAATTTGTGTTATAGTTTAGTTTGGCTAAATTATCATACAAGCATTGGTCAATCTTTTAATGAAACTAGGGTAGAAGTACCAATTATGGCTATAGTACCAATTATGGCAATAGTGGGAACAAAAAGAGATTTTTCTTATTGTTTCACTAGACTATGATGGCTTATATTCACAGGAATGATTAAACTATTTGTTTTTGATGGTAACTAAACCTTGAAAAGAACATTCGTCCAATAAGCTTCGAAAAATGAACATTTGAAAATTTTGCCTCACATATATGTCACCTTCTTAGCAGTTGGCTAAGGGACCTCCGTTACGAAATGTATGTTTTGATCCGGATAAACTGTTTCAACCGATGAATGTATGTTGCCTAGTGAGAACAAATGAATAAATTTAGCAGGTATGCAATCAATTATACTGTTTTAAGTTGGAAATCGTGTTATTTCCACTATGTCGATAACTGGTACAAAGAGTGTATGAGAGCCCAATTATGGCAATACTCTGGAGGCGGATTGTTTACATTTTTTGATCAGTGAAATAAAAGAAGTAAAGCTATTTTACGGGTGACTTCCACGACGGGACGGTTCGGTAAGGCATTATCTTCATGTTTTGTACTCAATTACTAAGATTTTTCAATCACACGTTCGAAAACGTTCGCGAGCGGAAGATGCTAATTTCATGTTAGAGAGGGGTTTTCAGCGACACTCGATTTTTGAATTTTCCCTCTTTTTTCGTAAAAAATTGGCACTGGAAAGGTAATGTGAGATCATTAATGCTGTTTTGTATCATAATTTGCATTTACACTACATTTTGACTTCTTTTTCGAAAATTAATTTTCTCCAATGAACCCATTGCAAAAAAATGATTTAACATCTATTTAACCCAAAATTTTTGGAAAATTTTATGAACGATATCTTCATTAGATATTAGCGTTGCATTATCATTCGCTCTTCATGGCGTTTGAGTTCATTTCGTGCAAATATTCGATAGTCCATAATTGGTACACTTTTATGTCGAATGCTAGGAACGTTATTGCCATAATTGGTACAAAGACAACGCTATTTTAAATCCATTTTTAGAAGCTTAAAGTCAATTTAGTACTAAAACTGTTTAAATCAACAGATTCGTAAGGCTTTACACTAGTAATTGACACCAACAAGTCATGCTTGCGTTTTAGAAACGCGGTTACAACTTGATTTTTATCACTACTGTTGACATATTGCATCCATAATTGGTACACCTACCCTAAACATGTTTATGAAAATAATAAATTCCACGGTTAAGTGTGCTGTTCCCGTCAAGAAAAGTAAAAATTTCTGCGACAGAATTGGTCAAGAAATTTTCTACTCAGAGCTCAATTTGAAATGAAATTTAACCTCCACTGCGTTCGGATTTACCTTAATAGTAATGCTTTGGTGTATGGCCAAAAAAAAATGATACTTGAAGCCGTTTTAAATGGTAAAAAATCGTAATATTTTTTTTTGCTTTTAATGAAACCGGGAATAATTTTGAAATTCCGGGAAAAAACCGGGAGATAACCGGGAATTTGATATTGACTTTTCACTGGCCACCCTGACTGCAGGAAACAGAGTGTTGACATACTCCATTAAGTTTGTCGTTGTTGGCCGGTTTTCGACGCTGCCATGCAAGAATTCACTGATGAAGGTTTTTGCGGCTATGTATACATACACCAGTTTCGAACTCTTTACCTAAGCAGCAAAGCCTCTGTAGTTCTCGATTTGATTGATGGATCCTCGTTTGTGGATTGCTATCATTCTTGTAGTATTCCACTTAGCCGGGAATGTACCCTCCGGTAGAGAGCGGTAGAAGATCAGCGCTATTGGAGTAACCAGCTGACATTCTGATGATGCTGCTGAGTCAAATTCACGATGTCGTTTTTTCGGTTTTTTTGGGTCGTGTCATTTCGCATATCATTGGCCAACGGTCTGTATTCGAAGATGACATCGTTGATGCAGATTTCGACGAAATCTTCTGTATTTCCGTTAAAAGATTTCTCGTATGCTTGTTTTGGCTTGGATGTGTGAATTCTCAAAAAGTTCTGCACATTTGTCACACACAGTCATGTGGAAAACGAAGCCGCAGTAGCCACGGGTGAGTCAATTCCAGCAATTTTCATGGTGCATTTGGCATGGCGCAACCCATGGTTGAATGAATTGTCTTTATTAACGGACCCATGGTTGAGAACATTGAGCGAATGCGCCATTAAGTAGGCTGCGCGTGGAACGAATAAAAACCAAGGACAGGGCATGACAGCTCAACTAAGACTGCCCGGTTGTTTTTCAGTCGATAACCTTAACGATACAAAAGCCAGTGCTGCCAGTGTGTTTATTAAGCAAATTTTGTGAGAAAATTAAAAAATCAAAGCTCACATTTTGGTTGTTTCTTGCACACTTCATTCATTTAGTACAATAGAGGGTGCTATACTTTTTTAATATTAGGTCAATATTCAAAACCAGAGATGTTTTTCAAGAAAATTTAAACCATTTTCATTATATTGCACTCAATTCAGTATTTTTTATTTATTTTAGCATTGTAGAAGCACGTGGGGTAAACTTAACAATGAATATAAATAGATTTGAAACAAAAAGATTTCATGAAAAAAATTAAACTTTTGATGAAAATCCTAATGTACGAACTAGCAACACGGCCGAACTAGCAACGAAGTGCTTTGTTGCAAGTAGGCCTTTGCCAAAACGACCAATGAGAAGTGGTCTTTTTTGACAGACATTAGTTTCATTTTTGTACTTTGACCTGTCACGTCTTGTCTTAAATAAAAACATAGGAAATATGAGCCTCTTTACGTGCCAAAATTCTTTTGTTGGCATGACTTTTACTGTGCGTCGTGTGTTGGTGCTGTCTCGCTCTCTCTCACGGGCAACTTGAAAACAGAGCGCACAGTAAAAGTCAAACGTTTTATAGCATGCACAGGCTCATTGTGCGGAATAAAGATAGAGAAAATGAGAGAAAAGAAAAAAGAGATAAACAAAAATAATTAGCACAGCTGATAAGTATTTTTAGCAGATTTATACATTCATAATAAAAGCTAGAGGGTAAGAGAGAAATACAAAGTGAGAAAGATGGCACGTGAGTCAAAAAAGAAATGTAAAGAAAGTTAAAAAGAGAAAATAAGAGAGTTCTATAAAAGAAATAGAAAGTGCAAAAGAGATAAAGAGTAAAACAAAGATAGGGTAGGATACATGGAGATAAAAAAAACGAGAGTCATATAGAGAGTTTGAGATAAAGAGTATTATAGAGAAAGGGAGTTGAAGTGGAAAAAAGCTAAAGAATTAAATATAGAGATAGAAAGTAAGTTATAGGGAGAGATAGTGAAAGATATAGTGTGTTTGTGTGTGTGTGTGTGTGTGTGTGAGATAGATGAAGAGTCAGAAATAATGGGATAAAACTGCTCGAAGGATTTGTTTCGCTATGCTTATGCTGATCCCTGGGACAACGCATATGATGACGAAAATCTAGTAACACCAGCTCAAATGAACGGTATTTTTCGGTAGCATGACTCAATGGCCGCCTACATCAAGTCTTTGTTATCAAGTCTGGAAGTTTCACATGGAGTTGTTGAAGCAGGATTGGAAACCATCGTTACGGAACCAAAGCCAGACGAAGCGGATGCCACCTGGACTGCAAGCGAAGTAAAGGCTCGGGCGCTCAACGGATTGTCGATTGAAGTTGGTCGACTATCTTACGTCATTCGAGCTGCAACGGCGAAGCACCTGTGGCACAGTATCTCAAGCAAGATCCATGTGTGCTGCCCTAGGGTTATGTAAGTGGTTCTATCTTACAATCATATATACATCTTGGTGATGGTGAGAAGGCGAGGAAGCACGAGGGTAGACGATTAGTGAGTTGGTTGGTGGAAGTTGTTCACTTGATTTCCGGGACTAGAGAAGAGTAGTAGACTCCCGAAGTTCCAGAATGGTGAGTGAGTGAGCACACCATGTATTACGGAAGCTTTGCTCGCAGCGGTTACTGGAAGGCGGAAGTATGTAAGAGCACCTAAACGAGCACTGACGAATAGACCTACTGCGATGAGAGAAGAACTTAAGGAGTATCTGGTCGTGGCGATGCTGTTTTCAAGTCTACTGGAATCGTACGGGAGCGGCCACGGATGCTTCTTAAGAGGATAGGATCCGTCATGGATTTCGGAATTTTCAAATGCAGTTTTTTGTTCAAAATCAAGGAAAATTACCAGAAAATGTATTCACTGTATTCTATTCTCCAACCGAAACACAGTGAACTCATTTTTATCGAATAATTTTTAGTTTTGAACAAAAAACTGCTTTTATAGTATTGATAATGATGATGATTACGATGATGGAGCGTTTAACGTTAAATCATTTGCTTATATTAGGGCACACTCCCCACATTGTATTTGTGCAGGCCGGACAAGCTGGAATATAGACACCGCTCTGCCTGAAAAACAACACTGAGCTGATCTCGACATTCATGTTCATTTATTTAGTTAACATCTAAACAGATAATACTTAATCAACAATTTCACGCCACAATACTCGGTTCGTGGCCGCACCTAGCTTGCTGCGCTCCACGCCTTCTTGTACTAACCGGATCTGAAGCGAACACCATTTTTGCAGGGTTGCTGTCCGGCATTCTTGCAACATGCCATGCCCATCGTATCCTTCCAGCTTTGGCCTCCTTCTGGATACTGGGTTCGCCGTAGAGTTGGGCGAGCTCGTTGTTTATCGTTCGCCGCTACACACCGTTCTCCTGCACATCGTCAAAGATCGTCCTAAGCACCCGACGTTCGAAGGCTCCAAGTGCTTGCAAGTCCTCCTCGAGCATCGTCCACGTTTCATGCCCGTAGAGAACTACCGGCCTTATGAGCGTTTTGTACATGGTACATTTGGTGCGGGTGTGAATCTTTTTTGACCGCAGCTTCTTGTGGAGGCCATAGTAGGCCCGACTTCCATTTATGATGCGCCTCCGTATTTCACGGCTAACGTTATTGTCAGCCGTTAGCAAGGATCCAAGGTAGACGAACTCGTCGACCACCTCGAACGTATCCCCGTCTATCGTAACACTGCTACCTAGACGAGCCCTGTCGCGTTCGGCCCCACCAGTTAGCATGTACTTTGTCTTGGACGCATTCACCACCTGGCCGACTTTTGTCGCTTCACGTTTCAGGCAGGTGTACAGGTCTGTAACCTTTTCAAATGTTCGGCCGACAATGTCCATATCATCCGCGAAGCAAACAAATTGACTGGATCTCGTAAAAATCGTACCCCGGCTGTTGAGCCCGGTTCTCCGCATAACACCTTCTAGCGCAATATTGAACAACAGACACGAAAGTCCATCACCTTGTCGTAGTCTCCGGCGGGATCCAAACGAACTGTTCGCCTGAAACCTTCACACAATTTTGCACACCCTCCATCGTTGCTCTTATCAGTCTCGTGAGCTTCCCGGGAAAGCTGTTCTCGTCCATGATTTTCCATAGCTCTACGCGATCGATACTATCGTATGCCGCCTTGAAATCGGTGATGCGTTGGGACCTGGCATTTACGACATTTTTGGAGGATTTGCCGTACAGTAAAGATCTGGTCTGTTGTCGATCGGCCATTAACGAAGCCGGCTTGATAACTTTCCACGAACTCGTTTACTACAGGTGAAAGACGACGGAAAATGCTCTGGGATAATAATTTGTAGGCTGCATTTAGAATGGTGACCGCTCGAAAGTTCTCACAATCTAACTTGTCGCCTTTCTTGTATATGGGGCATATTACTCCTTCCTTCCACTTCTCCGGTAGCTGTTCTCTTTCCCAGATTGTGCCTATCAGCCGGTGCAGACAAATGGCCAGCCTCTCCGAGCTCATCTTTATGAGTTCAGCTCCGATACCATCCTTACCAGCAGCTTTATTGTTCTTGAGCTGGTGAATGGCATCCTTAACTTCCATCAAAGTGGGGGCTGGTTGGTTTCCAACCTCCGCAGTACTTGCGAAGGCATTTCCTCCTTTGTCCCGTCCTTCATTGCCTGTGCTTTCAGCGCTATTCAGGTGCTCGTCGAAGTGCAGCTTCCACCTTTTGATCACCTCACGCTCGTCCGTCAAAATGCTCCCATCCTCAAAATGCTGCTGCGACATCCGGTTGCTTAACACTTAGATATTTTTTGCGGATTCCTGTGAAATTTCACCGAAATCTCAACAGCTGAACATTCGGTGAAAATTCACCGAACAATCTGTGAAATCGATGAACAAAATCATAAAGAAAATGGTCCGTTCGGGAATTGAACTCTCGACCTACCGATCAGGAAGCAGGCTTGTTACCACTACACCAGCTTTCGCTGCTGATAAGTGGTGCGCAAAAAGTGGAACAAAAAGAGCTCATGACTGCCAGAGCGGCTGTCAAATGATTTCACAGAAGTTCGGTGAAAATAATGCTTTCACCGAACTGTTCGTTGGTATTTTACAGAATTACGGTACATTTGTTTGTTTTCACGGATTTCAACGATAAAAAAGTAGATTTCACAGATTTTGTCGGTAAAATAATAGATTTAACAGGAAAATCTGTATTTTTGTTGTTTACAGTTTATGTTCGGTAATTTGTTTCACAGTATACTGCGATTTATTCTAAGTGTGTAAGCCGCTCTAGATCGTACCGGGGCGGCCGTTGGTACCGTACGTTGTTAACGACGGAGAGTTTTGGGCGCAGTTTAACCATCACCAGATAGCGGTCAGAGTCGATGTTAGCGCCACGATAGGTCCTGACGTCGATAATGTCAGAGAAGTGCCGCCCATCAATCAGAACGAGGTCGATTTGTGATTCCGTCTGCTGTGGTGATCTTCAGGTGTATCGATATGGAAGGCTGTGCTGGAAGTAGGTGCTACGAATGGTCATATTATTGAAGGCGGCGAAATTAATTAGTCGTAAGCCGTTTTCGTTCGTCAGCCGGTGGGTGCTGAACTTTTCAATAGTCAGTATGAACTCCTCCTCCTGGCCAACCTGAGCGTTTAGATCTCCTATGATGATTTTGACGTCATGGCTTGGGTAGCTGTCGTACTCGCGTTCGAGCTACGCGTAAAAAGCGTCTATCATCATCAGTGCTTTCGGAGTGAGGGCTGTGCACGTTTATTATGCTGAAGTTGAAGAACCGGCCTTTGAGCCTCAACTTGCACATTCTCTTATTGATCGGCCACCACCAGATCACGCGCCTCTACATATCACCCATCACTATAAAAGCTGTTCCCAGCTCGTATGTGTTGCCGCAGCTCTGGTAGATGGTATGGTTATCTCTAAACGTTCGCACCATTGATCCCTTCCAACACACTTCCTGCAACGCTACGATGCTGAATCCGAGGTCCTTCAGCACGTCGGCGAGTATGCGTGTGCTCCCGATGAAGTTGAGAGATTTACAGTTTCACGTACCGAGCTTCCAATCGCTAGTCCCTTTATGTCGCTGTGGTCTTCGCCGATTGTCCCAGTTCGCATTCTCTCGTTGATTATTTGTTGCTTGATTTTTTACGGCTGGCTTGCAGGGCCTGTCAACAACCCCCTAGATTTCCGGAGAACCATAGTGCGCAGTTTAGCTTAGAGTCCTTCTCTGGCACTCGGACTATGATCAGCCGCCCCTGGCATGGGGAACAGTCGCTGTTGTGAGCCGCTCATGGAGTACAGACGCTGCAAACCTAACATGGAGTACAGACGCTCCAGGTTTGCAGAAGCAAAAGCAAACCCCCCCCCCCCCCTCCCCTTTCCCTGTCAGCATACTTTACAATTCCCGAGACCGGCGGAGGAAAAGTGAACTTGTATTAAGAGACTGATGAAGTAAAAGCGATCTGGTTAGGCTGGTAGTTCAGATAAGACTGAAGCTGTCTTGTTTATTTACTAATGATCAGAGCCCATCGGCTACTTCGATTCGTTCGTATACGATCGTCGGAGGGACGACCGTCAACTGACATTAGAACGCACTAGGGGTGCGTAGGAAAAATACATCAATTCTCCCCCTTTTACATAGTTTAAACTTATCAGAACGTGAAACAATTCATTACAATAATATCATAATCACGAATTCAAATTTGGTTGATCGAAAACTTTTTTTTATCAAGCTCGCAAAATTCAGTTATAGTAAAAATCGTCACTGCGATTAACTTTCTTCGTCCGTTTGGATCTCCGGGGCTCTATCTGGTTGGAACCTGATTCCAGGCGTCTTCTCTTGTTGCGTCCCCTCGGAGCCTGCTGCTGATTTTCTTCGCCAATAGGCGGATCGTTACTGGAGGGTAGTTCATCGCCGGCTGGCGGGTAGTCAGCAGGGGGCGCCATCGAGGTTTCCTTACTTGACTGCGCTCTCGTAATCCAAACGTTCGGCCTTTGCCACGTTGCAGACGGCTTACATGGTCGTATCTGCGTCCTGTGTGCCATGGTGACCACGCTTCCAATGCATATCTGAAACGTATTGCGAGAATACTTTTTAATAAAAGTTGCCTTAATCCATCTAACTTGATTGTGGGGGTTGTGGTTCTTGTACCACACGTCATCCCCTTCCATCAGATTGTCAATATCTTCTGTATTTTTCGGAATATTTCCGCTACGATGTTTAGTGTTAACATCATCATGTGGGGGTGGTACGTTAAGATGTTTCTTGTAATGATTTCTTGGATCTATTAAATCTAAAACAGTTTTTGGTTTATATGAAAATATCCTCTCCGATGGAAAATGTCCATCTTTTGTCAAATTATTGTTTCTAAAATTAAACAGAAACAAATTTATCTGGTCTTCCAAGTCTAAACCCGAAATTTCAGGATCCATTAGGAATCTCTTGAGGACTTCTTTCACAGTTCTAACCAATCTTTCAGTCTGACCGTTACTGGCGGGATTATACGGTGGGCTTTTCATTACTTTTATCCCTTGCCTCTCTAAGAAGTCAACAAAGTTTCGGGAGTTGAAAGGAGGACCATTGTCCGAAACCAAAACATCTGGTAAACCAAAACGTGCGAAATAGGCGACCAATTTCTTTAAAACTCTGTTGCAATCCGTACCATGGGTCATCAATTCAATTTCAATCCATTTGGAAAAGCTATCCACAATCAAAAGGTAGGTGCGATGTTCAAAAAAGAAAAAATCAATGTGGATTCTACTGAAGGGCCGCGTTGTTGGAGTCCATTGGGACGATTCCTTAGATTTATGAGTTATTGTCATGCTATTACATGCATCGCATTCAGCCACATGTTTTTCTATGTCGGTATTTATACCGAACCAATACACAGCATTCCTTGCTAACTGCTTCATTTTAATCACATCAGAGTGATTTGCATGTAACTGCCTCAAAATTTTGGCATGAAATATCCTCGGGACAACTACTCTGTCCATAAAAAGAAGACAATCGTCCACTAACTCTAAATCTAAATAATTTGAAAAAACGTCTGTGAATTGCTTTTCCACTCTTTCTGGCCAGCCATTAAGCATAAAAAATATCACTTTTTGAAGGAATTCATCCTCTTTTGTAGCGTCAGCGATTAATTTGGAATCGATTGGAATTTCTTTGCTGAAGTTTATGCTTTTTATAACGTCTGTGTCCAAATCTTCGGGAACATCCTGTTTCAAAGGAAATCTCGAACAGAAATCTGCATTCCCTAATTTGTGTGAGGGCCTATAAATAATGTCAAAATCGTAAATCGCTAAATCCAAAACAAAGCGTTGCAGTCTTGTCACATAAATTGAATTTCTACCCTCTTTTCCGAAAATTCCCACCAAGGGTTTGTGATCTGTATAAACAATGAAATGTTGACCATAAAGAAATTTGTGAAATTTCTTTATGGTGCATACTAATGCTAAAGCCTCTAAATGTAAAATGGGATATTTCTTTTGGGCTGAATTCAGCGAGAAGGATGTAAAACTTATTGGTTTTTCTGTCTCATCTACCACATGAGCAATTAACCCTCCAAGACCGTAGCTAGAGGCATCTGATATTACTACAATGGGTTTCTTAGGGTCATAGAATTCTAAAAAGTTTGTGTCAATCAGCAAATTTTTGCTTTCCAAAAATGCCTTTTGACATTTGTCATCCCAAACATACTTCACATTATTCTTCAGCAAATTGTACAAAGGGTACAGTTTCGAGGATAAATTTGGTATGAATTTGTGATAGTAATTCAACAATCCAAGAAATGATTTAAGTTCTGACTCGTTTTTCGGGGCATTTGCCTTCTCTATCGTTGATATTTTGTCCGGACAAGGCCTAAGCCCTTTATCGCTAATAATATGTCCCAAATGTGTAAGCTCCGTAACAAAAAATTTGCATTTTTCAAAATTTACTTTTATGTTTGCATTTGCTAAACGTTCCAATACCAACAAAAGCTTATTTTTACATTCCTCTGCGGTCTTTCCAGCTATCAAGACATCATCAAGGTAGCATGATACGTTTTCAATCCCTTCTAGAATCTTATCCATTACCTGTTGAAAAATAGAAGCGCTTGAAGATGCACCTTGAGGTAGCCTATTATACTTATATAACCCTTTCATCGTATTAATCACCACAAATTTCTTGGACCTTTCCGTCAATTCTAATTGTGTGTATGCACCTTCTAAGTCAAGCGCGCAAAATACTCTACAACCTGCCAAGTTAGCAAAAATATCTTGAGAAGTAGGCAAAGGATAAGTATTCGGTACAATGGCTTTATTAATCGAAACTTTGCAATCTATTACCAATCTGATTTCTCCATTTTTCTTCATCACGATTATGATTGGTGAAGCCCATTCACTAGTATCAATTGGCGTAATGACCTGTTCTTTCGCTAATTTGTCTAAATACGCTGAAACTTTGTCCTTTAATCTATAGGGAACGTCATAAGCCTTCTTAAATATCGGAGTTTCATCCCGCATTACAAGCTCTGCTTTGAATCCCTTTATAGGTGTCGAAAAGTTTTTTATAAAAACATTTCCGTATCTATTTTTTAGTTCATCAATGGCCGATTCACCTGAGTTGTTAACTATGTTGTTAATTTGCCAAGAATTAGTGAAGAACTGTCTCCAATTTGAGTAAAACATGTCTAGCCAAGTTCGGCCAAAAAGCGGGTAAAAATCATTTTCACAATCAAGTACTAAAAGTTGCATTAGCGCTTCTTTGCCATTAAATTTTACTGAAACTGTAGCCTCCCCTTCAATTTTAAGTTTGTTTCCATTCACTACCATTAATGGCTCGTTATAATTTCGTAAAGGGTTGTCGAACTTCGAAACATATCGCCTTTTGCTTATGACTGACACAGACGCGCCACAGTCAACCTCCATTTCTAGGCCCTTGCCTTCAATATCTACTTGCACTAAACATGGATTGCTAATCTTATTGATGGATGACACATACATACATTGTAGATTACCTTCGTCACTATTCTCGTCATCATCGTCGTCTTTGGTTCGCATTCGCTCCAGCAGCTCAGTAATATGCCTATCCGCTGACGGTCCTGGCCTATACGAGTCGACAAGGTTTACTGCGTCACGATTCAAGTTTTTCAATTTAAAGCATTTTTTACGGATGTGGCCTCTGATTCCGCAAAAATTGCATACCATTTGGGAATAGTCGGGTCGCTGCCATTGCCGGTGTCCTCCAGAACGTCCATCTTGTGGGAAACTGCCAGTTTCACCTCCACGTCTTCCTCTATATGATTGCTCTATCTTCCCTGGAGATTTGAAACCTAATCGACTTTTAACCGGTCCTCTATTGCTGCTGTCTTCAACCCCATTCCCAAAACCTTGATATTTCCTTGATAAATTATAAACTTGAGCTATCCTAGACGCCGCTATTCCCTGTATCTCATTTGGCCTATTAAGTACCGCAGCCACCATACTTGGATGTCCTATATGTGATTGGTCAGTTGTTCCAGCATTAGCCCTCGCTACCTCCCATGTTGCAATCAACTTTTCAGCATTTGCCAAAGTCAACTTTTCTTCACTCAAAAGTCTTTGTCTCAATTTCTTGTCGCATAATCCAGCGATAAGGCGGTCAAGAATAGCAACTTCATTAAAATTTTCAAAACCGCAAAATTCAGCCTGAAGCTTTAAATTCAAAATAAAATCCTCGACACTTTCATCAGGATTTTGGACCCTAGTACTGAATTTATACCTTTGTACTAAATCCGGTTCCGTTTTGTCTAGGCGATTTTTGAGTTTTGAGACAATATCATCCAACGCTGCTTCTTCAAAATTACCCGTAGGGTACAATAGTACAATAATACAATAATACAATTTCAGCGAATATAACTGGGCCACTCATTGTGATGAAGTATGCCATTTTGTCTTCTTCATTAATTTTGTTCACCCGGAAGAAATATTTCATCCGGGTAAACCAATCATTAAATGATGTACCCCTACGGTAGGGTTCGAGAGAAAATGCCACGCTAGAGCTCATTGTCTAATAGAACAAAATTAAAAATTTCACACGAAAAATATATAAAACACAATTTGAACAATCAGCAAACAAATTGATTCGATAATAATTTTCAAGCAATAGGCAAATAAATTAATTAAATGATAAATTCATATGGCATCAATATTATGTAAAATAAATAAAACAGTTGAATAATGAAAAATATAATAAAATGTTTGGAATTAAACCAAAAAGGAAGATAAAAATGAGAAATCAAAGCTATTAGACTTTCATACAAATTAAACAGAAGTAAAACACTTTTTCACTTCACTATTCGTGCAAAACAATAATAAAAAAACAGAAGGACTCACCCTATTACCGAAAAACCTTTCCTGTTTACGGATTCACAAACGGCTACGGATCAGTCCCGCCGGCAGATTTCCTCACTGCTTCCAAATCCGTATCGGCGAAAGCAATTCCGTTGAATTTTGCTACTGCTTACAATTTGGCGGTTTTCAAGACTCCACAATAGCTGTGTAAAGAATCCTATTGTTCAATATAAAGAAAGAATACAGAATTAATAATGCTATTGTATATGCGATACAACAATGCTGAATAACAATTAAATTGAATCTGAAAAACAAATTATTGTTTTTGGACCACCCTATTGTTGCAACAGCCCACCAAAATGAAAAGGCCTTTTCAGTAAAATAGAAAAAAAAAACACAATAAAACGACGCCACCAAAACCAAATGGCGAATGGCGCTATGCTGATCCGCTTTTCTCTATAAATTTCAGCACTTTCGAAACACTTTCAATGTTTTACTTACAAATTTACCGTCAGCAACCACTGCAAAGCTATCAGAAAAAAAAACTTCACCTGATACGTCGTTCACCCTGATCGAATCCACCGCTCCGGTGACGCTGATCCAATTCTGTTGCTGGCGCTTGTCCGAGTCCAATTAAAAAAAAAACTAACTCCAATTTCACGCGTTCAAACACCTTTTTCTCGTCGACACTTTACAATTCCCGAGACCGGCGGAGGAAAAGTGAACTTGTATTAAGAGACTGATGAAGTAAAAGCGATCTGGTTAGGCTGGTAGTTCAGATAAGACTGAAGCTGTCTTGTTTATTTACTAATGATCAGAGCCCTTCGGCTACTTCGATTCGTTCGTATACGATCGTCGGAGGGACGACCGTCAACTGACATTAGAACGCACTAGGGGTGCGTAGGAAAAATACATCACATACGACCAAAGTTCCCACCGGGGGTTGGTTACCCGATCTTCCCTGAGGTTACTCGTACCCCGGCCAGTACCGCGAGGAGGTAGGGATAGGAGTTGCTGGGCAGGAGGCTAAGGACCGCACAGAGGGGTCCATTTTATTCCTTCAGGTACGTGAGGCACCAATGGTACGCCATGCCCAGCCATTTACCAACCCTGATCTCGACATCCAAATTTGAAAAAAAAAAACCTATAGATTGATGAGTTTAAAATACAGCTCTAAACTCAACCCTAGGACTAAAATGCATCTCTTGCATGAAACTGGTTGTTGTGAAACCAAGATGGCAAATTACCGTTAAGCATTTGGCACAAAGCCCAAGCACACTCCACTAGATCTGTGATAGTATACTTTATAGAATGTTCTGTTTTCTAACCTTTTGTTTTCAGCCCTGATCTGTTTCTCGGAGGAAGTTCGCTCCCGATGTCACGTTAAGCACACCCTTCCGCGCTGGCCTGCAGACTCTGGAGGCGTCGGTGACGGAAGTGGCGCCGGTGATCCATCGGCAGCAAACGCGGCCGGTGCCAGCCAGTCGGGTGCCGGTGGGCAAAACGTTCGGCGCCAAAAGTCCTGGGACATGCTAGATCAGTCGGCCATCCAATATGCCCGACAATCGCACAAGGTTCAACCACATCAGGTAGGTCTGGGTGGGAATAAGGCTTTCATCTGGGTGGCAAAGCGTATGGATATATTTCACTTCAAAGTGCGAGGCATCGATGCTGGCCTCTCTGATTCGACTTTGCCATTTTGCCCATCATAGGACGACCCTTCACTGTTTCCATATTTCTGTTTGTGTAGAGTTTATTGGTAGGAAAATTTGACGTTCGGTATTTAGTTTACCATTCCTTCAACCCCTGTAGAATACGTTACTTTGTTTCCGAGAATCTAACTTTGGCACATCGCCATTGATCACAATCATTCCCTGTTACATATATGCTTAGTTGTTATTATTCCTTATAATCCTTTGAGGATATCGACTTGTCTTGATTTCATGGATAGTTGTTTCCTGTTATTGAAAGTTTATTCATAAATATGGGTTTTTACAAATTTTGTTGGTGTTCCTCCTTATTCACAATCCATATTTGTACAAATGACATCTCTATCACTTCAATCGATTTACGCACGGTTGATTTATCCATATCAATTGGCTTGATCCTTTAACTTGCAGCTATTCGGAATTGTTTGGGTAAATCAACCTATCTGCGTGATACCTATCTTTCTTCCAATACTAATGAGTATCTCTGATATACTTGAACCTTCTGATTATAATGTTATTTACGAACCCGTTTTGTATGCATCCCACCGTTTCCTTATCTAGGACCCGGCTATCAGAGGAAAATCCTGGCGAAGTTTAGACTTATCCCATAATCCGCACCTGGGAATGATCAGTCATTCCTCGTTTGTGTCACACGCTTGTACTAATATCAATACGACTACTACCACACTGTCCGCGTACAACACATCCAGTATCACAAATAACAACATCAACAACTCCACAAACAATAGTAGCCAAATTTGTGGTGGCGCCTATCATCGGAGCGACTTCCGCAATCGACGCTCCTCATCGGAACCGGTTAGCCAGGTTCTGACTAATCCAAACATAGCCAAACTGTTGGCTCTCAAGCAAGCTCACGTTTACTCAGGTACTAGTATCTCCTCTGCCCCTCCTTCTGCTGCCATTGGCTCGAATTATAACACTAGTTTTGCGGCAAACATCACTACTACTAGTACTTCTACAACTACTACTGCTGCTACTACCACTACCATCACGTCTAACTCGACTAACTTGAACAATAGTGGTGCTAGTACCGTCACTTCTATCACATCCAACCTTACCTCGACTTGTACTAATCCCGCAACTACCAATAGTACGCTGACAATTAGTACCGCCCATAGTAGCGCTAGTGGCGCCACCAACAGCACTAGCCCGGCGCAATCGATCGAAGATGTAGAACACGATGATGAAGCGAACAACTTCATCGTCGACTGCTTGCAAGACATTTCAGCGATCAAAGTAAGGAAGCCCAACCAAACCCTCAAGCAACCAGTATCCGCCCGATTTTTCTCTTACCTCTACTCTCACCCTTTTCTCTAGTAAAACTGTTCCAATGTTTCAACTATTGTTTCCTAGAATTTCACCGTTTTGCCAACATATCTTCATCTGGTTTCTCACTCGATATCGATTCAACTTCACTCCCTAAAGTATTAGCCACTTAAATTACACATTTTGTGATATTTTTCTTATTCAGTATTCTTCCCTATTTGATCGTAAAATCATCTCTGCATTCTTGGTTGATCCTTAGCAAACCTAGTATTGATTTCAAATGAAAATTCGTCCATAAATTGTTAGTGCACTGTCTCCCCTTTATCAGAAAAACGCTCAACGATAGGTCGAACGGAAGAAATTGGCTCAGGTTTGTCGGTTACCCAAATTCCAGTACCACCGTTCTGTCAATCCAGTTTTCTACTTTCGCACTTCCGACTGAATTCAAGTTTGTTCTCTTTTTATCACTGACTGCACGTTTGTCGGTTTCTGTTTCACATTATTTTGCCGTTTCAAAGCGTAAATTCTTTTCGATTGAAATATCACAGATTACTGATGGGATCCGTTTCTGGAACGAAGAAAACTGTACCTACGGATAACATATCATATCCTGGCACATTTGATTTACTTCGTCATTTTCTTGTTTTAGTGTTGTCAAATTTGCATATTATGATCAAGTTTCAGAATATTTCAACGATAAAAAATCATCATCATCATCATGGCTTTCATAAGGACACAGCAGGTTTAGTTCAATTTGATGGGATCCATCTTATGTCTTGAGAAGAACGTGGCATTTCCGGAAAATTCTCTACAAGAAAAGCTAACGCTAAAACAAGCACTGCCGAGGATAAGGACGCATTTTACGCGCTGCTCGAACGTGAGTACGATCGCTGCCCAAGCCACTATGTCAAGATCATCATAGGATATTTGATGGCTCAGGTTGGCCAGGAGGTATAGTTCAGAACGTCGATTGGAAACTTCAGCGCCTCCAAGAATATGACCATTTGTAGCACCTATTTCCAGCACAGCCTCCTGTATCGGTCGGTGCACCTGGAGATTCCCTTAGCAGACAGAATGGCAAATCGACCACGTTTGATTCGACGCGCAGCAGCGTTGCCGGATAAGGGCGAGCTCGATAGGGCCCTTCTTGAGGACTGCTTGAGGATAGTCAAAGCAGCTATTAAAGACGCTGCCGTTAAACAGCAGACCCACCTATTCCAGGACAAAAAGCGCCGCCTGGAATAGGTAAAACCCAAACGATATGAAGTTGCTGTATCGTTCTAATAAAACGCGGAAGTTCTATAAGAAACTCAACGCATCCTGCAAATACTTCTTGCCGCGAGATCAAATGTGCATGGAAAGCGTCAATGTTAATAGAGAATGTCGCGCGACTTCTACATAGATGCTTCTCTCACTGTTGTCGGACGGCGAGACAACAACAGAAGCTTTCTTCAAATTCTCCTTCATTTTTCTGTCACTACGGCTTGTGACGGAATTGTAAACTTGACCATTTTTATTTCATTATCAGATATGACTGTTATTTATATCACTATAATTGTGAAAGGACATCCACTTTACTTATCAAACACATTTGCTTCCAGAAATTTTCCAAAATGAGATAATTTTTTTTAAAGCAAAACAACTTTCAAATTGCTCCCATGAGAGCCCCGTCATTGCAACCTGACGGAGTGAGCACATGAAATATAGTTTCGCCTAATGACAGCGAGAAGACTGGCTACGTCAGTGTCGTAAGCGGGTCATGATTCTTAACCCGTATCCGACCGGGCTGAGAAAAAAAATTCGAAAAATTCTTGTGAAGCTATTTTTTATCAGATTCACAAAGTTCTTTCATTATATGAAATCCAAACTCTTCTATTTTCCTATGCTGGGAAAAGTGGTCCAAAATTTTGCCTGTGGCCGGAGTTATTCCGGTGTCCTCCTGGGTCAAGTCGGGTAAAAAATTGCCTTCCTAAAAAACTTCCTTTCCCGAACAGTTTTATAATACTTAACTGTCATTTAACAACTCAGGTTTTGTAGAAACAGTCAATCGTGGAACATGAAAGAAATTCAAGTGATTTAAGGAGTCACTTTTATGGAAGTTTCCTTGAAAAACTGAAATATGCCTTCCGGGAGATCCGGAACATCCGTAAGAGTGGTCAAATCGTTAAAAATGACTTGGAAAGCCGCGGTTTTTTTTTCAATCTCACTAGTTTTCAACATACATGGACATAACCAATGCTTTGAGTGCATAAAACCATATATGGCCATTGGGGGGCTCACCGGAAGATCCGGAACATCCGTAAAAGTGGACAATTCGCGTGACTTACCCTACAACACCGCAATTTTTGAAAATTCATTGTTTTCACGTGTCATACACAGTATCAGTATTTGGGCCACCATGTGACTCTAGTTGGCTACTGAGTGGTCCCCCGAACAATCCGGAACGTCCGTAAAACTGACCTTATTATTGAAGATGTCTTGGAAATTCTCGTTATTCTTTTTTATTTCATTAGTTTTCTACATTCAAGAACGAAACTAATATTTCGAACGCTTTATGATCAGCTGTGGCCACTTGGGGATTTACCGGAAGATCCGGAACATCCGGAAAAGTAGACGATTTGTGTAACTCATTCTATGTTTTTTTATATCCCAGGACGTAACCAATATTGCCAACATTGTATGGCCAGATATGGGTACTTGAGAGCTTATCGGAAGATGCGGAACATCCAGAAAAGTAAACAATTCAAGTGACTCATTCTAGAAAATTACTATATTTTGAAAACCGTTTGATTTCGCGCACTGAAAGTAGTATCACCCAAGAAATCAAAAAGCACTTTTATTTATTCTGCTTGCTAATATAGTGCTATTATAGAGCTGAAATGCTTTATTATTATCGTCGTTCGGGATGACATTGGATGGCATCTCATGGCTATTATGAACGCCTAAAAACTGATCTTTGATCATCTAGTAGCTATTGAGAATGTACTTATGAAGCTTGCCACATTGTTTTCATTATTCTGGTATTATTTGCTGCAATAATAGTACATAACTCGAAGCACCCCTTTTGGACCAATGCCACTACGCACGACGGTACTCTGTGTGGCCAATAAGCAGCCCATCGGAATAATCTGAAACTTCCATCATTCATATAACGAAGGGTATTAGAACTAAGAAAACATCACTTTCACAGTAGAAAACAGCACGTTGATATCAATAGTTCTGCTCTTAGATTTGCACTACTGTTCAATCTTGACTATGTCGATAGATCAGTTCTTGAAATCAAAGTTGCATTTTATATTTTGAAAGGTGGTTGATAATCCAAAATATGTTTGGTAATATACATTTCAATTTTTTCATAAACAATATTCTGGTCACAGGTTGTCTGATGATAGCAGTAATATATCGTGCGAAAATATCACCGAGTTTTATATTGCTAAAAACGGAAATCGTTGGAGTAAATCTCCGCGTCGTGGTAAGTTTATAACATACGAATAATATTGAAATTATTCTTCATGATTCTTCAATACTATTACAAATATTGCTTCATATCTCAGAAAAACTGGATATACCGGAGTTTGACAGCGAAAAACACGGATTCGCCAACAGTTCAAAACATTTCACGACAGCCAAAGAAGTTTTCCTATCGTTCATTTCTCCAGAAATGATTAGAAACATGGTGAAATTTACCAACCTCTTTGGTCGAAGAAGTGCGAAAAAACTAAAGCTATATGGAAAGATGTTTCGAAAGCTGAAATGGAGGCTTTCATTGGCAGACTTCTCTGCATCTCCACAATCACCACGGGAAGGGTGTTTATTAGTGAGGGAGGAAAAGATCTGGGAGTCACCTCTGGTCGGCGATGCGATCCATGGACAAGGGGGAAATATACGACTTTTATTTAAAGCTAGTTTTGTATTTTTGTCTCGAAAAGTTTTTGGTAGAAGCTTTAAAAAATACGTCAACATTTATAATGTCGAACAATTCAAAAGACGTTTTTATTAATGACGAAAACTGAAAATTACATGTATATATTTTAAATTATATGAAACAGGAATAATTCCGACACTTGTAGTGACGAATTATACATTTTTTTTTTCCTGTTCGGGACATAAACCACTGCGACCAATATTTGATCTATTGTAGTATATCCCGTGTCCTTTGTGTAGTGCATGTCGTGTTACTTTGTCACTATCGAGAAGTGATAAAGTATTCGGTTTTTTTACAGTTGTCATTCCTAACTTGATCACAGGAAAGGATTCTAATTGAAAGGTTCCGCTTTTTAAACCCTTCGAAGGGTGTGGTGGGTACACTCTCCGCAGGCGCGCCCCTTTATCAGTCAAAATCGGACCCCTTGATAAAGTCGGGAAGTGACACCGATATTGTCCATGCATCAGAATCCTAGTCCTTACTTCTTCAAACTAGAGAACAATAAATAAAAGATTAGAAAAGAACTTGTTGATTTCGACTCATTTTTATCCTTGTCTCAAGGTCATTCTCGGCTACTGGAAAACCGAGACTTGTCACTTTTAACAAGGTTTAAAATGTAACAAGGACTAATAGTGTTCCTTTGATTACTATAGTATCCTGTTCTCTTCGTTTGAAGCAGTCAGGACTAGGGTTCATTGGTAGATCTTTACCCCATAACGCACCACGAAAAGGTGATCTACCCGCGTTATGGGTAAAGCTAGTTTTGTATTTTTGTCTCGAAAAGTTTTTGGTAGAAGCTTTAAATAATACGTCAACATTTATAATGTCGAACAATTCAAAAGACGTTTTTATTAATGACGAAAACTGAAAATTACATGTATATATTTTAAATTATATGAAACAGGAATAATTCCGACACTTGTAGTGACGAATTATACATAGTTTGTTTTAATATTACATAAAAGTTACGCTTTCAAGAAAAAATGTGTTATCATAAGCATGAAACGAACTCACCAGTTGGTAATCCATTCTCGACTGAACACAAAACTGACACTGATAGCAAAACTTCTTGGCGTCCCGAAAACAAACCGTCCTGCTTGGGCTTCACGAAGCACTACCCAGCAAGACGCTCCAGGGAAAAACAAAAAAAAAATTCTCCGGCGACGAAAATACGCGCGAAACCGTGAGCAAAATCTATCGGACGACGCAAAACCGAACCGTCCTGCTTGGGTTTCACGAAGCACTCTCAAAGCATTGGTTATGTCCATGTATGTTGAAAACTAGTGAGATTGAAAAAAACCGCGGCTCTGCAAGTCATTTTTAACTATTTGACCACTTTTACGGATGTTCCGGATCTTCCGGTGAGACTCCCAATGGCCATATATGGTTTTATGCACTCAAAGCATTGGTTATGTCCATGTTTGTTGAAAACTAGTGAGATTGAAAAAAACCGCGGCTCTCCAAGTCATTTTTAATGATTTGACCACTTTTACGGATGTTACGGATCTCCCGGAAGGCATATTTCAGTTTTTCAAGGAAACTTCCATAAAAGTGACTCCTTAAATCACTTGAATATCTTTCATGTTCCACGATTGACTGTTTCTACAAAACTTGAGTTGTTAAATGACAGTTGAGTATTATAAAACTGTTCGGGAAAGGAAGTTGATCAATTTTTTACCCGACTTGACCCAGGAGGACACCGGAATAATTCCGGCCACAGGCAAAATTTTGGACCACTTTCCCCAGCATAGGAAAATAGAAGAGTTTGGATTTCATATAGTGAAAGAATTTTGCAAATCGGATAAAAAATAGCTTCACGAGAATTTTTCGATTTTTTTTTTCTTAACCCGGTCGGATACGGGTTAACAGCCATGATCTTGACGGACGGACGCGAGGTGATCGAAAGGTGGAAGCAACACTACGATGTACAGCTGAAAGTCCGCTTCGAATCCAGTCGGAACAAGAAGGCATGGGGGCGCAGCGAGCTAGGTGGATTGACCTGGTGCACCAGGACTTGGAGAGCGTGCGTTGCAGTCGATGATGGAGAGAAGCGGCCATGAATTGAGTAAATTGGCGAAATATTGTTGGCGAAGTTTTATCAAGTTGATTGATGTTGAACCAAATAAATAAGAAGGTTTTTTCTTTGTTAGGGTATACAGCATTTTCTTTGTTAGCACATACATCAATTTCATCACCAAAAGGCTAAGCATGTGAAAGAGTGAACTACTTTAGTGGTAGAACCTGTTGGTAGTTTTCGTAGTAAACCGTTCGGGGCAGCAGCTCACAGTGGAGCAATTGAAATACCTCAAAAAGGTAGGTTAAGGTTGTGCGGTGATTACGAAACCAGACGTGGAGAAAACCATCGTAGACTCGGAAACAGTCATTGCTTATAATGTAGCCGTGAAGGACTGGAACAAGATGGTCCTTATCGTAGTCAAACAGATAAGTCTATAGTAAAGTTCACACATATTTACAACATTACAAGGTAGACCAGGGCGAGGTAAGGATTCTAAAACAACTAAAGAAGTAGTCTGGTGCCTAGATCAAATCGGATAAAAAGGAAATGTTGTCATTATCATGCAAAAGGCAGACAACGCCGAACAGATTGAGAAACACTAAAACATCAAACCTATCAATATTTGAGAATAGATCCACTACACGGACTTGTCAAATCTACGGACCCAACCAAACAGGACAGCTAGTCGATTATTGGCGAGGTTCGTTTGAAAAAGGCAAACCCCATTGTCCCACGCATTCATAGGACTTCCGATGCAAGAAAGGAAATGCGAGAGATCATTTTGGAAAACGGATACCCAACCAACAAGCTGGTTTAATGGTTGGTCAAGGAATTTTAGAGGAGAACTCCCAGAAATTATTAGAGTCAGGAAACATCGAGGATGATAAGATGGTAGTGTCTTATGATGCAGAGGCTCTTTTTCCACGTTCCGGCTTCGGTGAAGAATGCTCTGAACCTTGTCGAGGTCTGATTATTACCTTAAAGGACGGTTGCAGCATATGAATTTCAGGATATGTATGAGGTTGCGCATAGACGAGAAACATTTTCAATTTCACGAAATTTTCTACAAGCTCACGGAAGGGGCTCCGTTGAGAAATCTTCTATCTTCGTTTTCGTATAAGCCATTCGAATTTGAATAAACAAGGAGTATTACCTGAAAAATGGAGGAGATACTTCGACGACATATTCAGCCTGATCAAGCGAATTCCTGGTACAATCAACAACGTACACACGGATAACAAGTTCACCCACGAGGAGGGATGAAATGAAAAACTACCGTTTTTTAGATTTACTTAATGGCAAGGAGTGAAAGTTTATCTTTACAATTCGGAACCCGCGAACATCCAGTGTATCATACTCTACACATCGAATCATTAGTTTCAACGCAAAATGATAGCTTTTAACCACATGATTTAGAGTACCGTCAAGCTACCATTCACCGTGCATTTAAGAAAAATTTGCACTTCAAAAAATTATATAACTTTTCCAAATAATTTGAAGCGAACTAGAATACCACTACCTAGCGTGCAATTATATAATAATTCAGGAAAAAATCTAAAAGTAGTGATGCATAACAAAAAATTACTCAAAAATTGTGTTTGAAAATGTCATGTTAAGGTCGCCTCGTACCGTTTTATGTCACCACTTACCGTGCACGCTGATGCACCATTCACCGTGCGTATAGTTTTCGTCATAATTTAATTTTGTATCTTCAAGAAACGTTGTTGATGGAGCAACTATGTTGCTAGTAGTGTGCGAACTAATTTTTAAGAGTATTCAAATCTTCATTTACAATAAAACCATAAAAAGTTTAAAAATTGGCTAAATAATTATTTTTTCATTGAAATCGTTATAAGAGGTTTGACTGTATTGTACAAACCATTCCATGTTCACTCAAAAACTAAATATGAAGTAGTTTAATGACGACATAACAACAAATTTTAATTTTACCGAATGATTTCATTCATTTTATACTAATGCACGGTAATAGGAACCATATACAGTATTGGACAAAACATTTGCAACTTTTTCGATTTTCCATACAAAATGACCAACTTTGGTAAGCTATATCTCAGTTATTTATGAACCGATTTGAATGAAATTTTGACAGAACATCAGACATAACTTGAATTTTAACATATATTTTTGAGTAATTTTTCCAATCACAAGTTCAAAAGCAGTAACGGTTTGACTAAAGTCAATTTTTTGACGATTTTTTATAAATGACATAACTAAACATATTCAAGGAATAGCTTCATGGTATCTTCAGCAAAGTTGTAGATTTTAACGAGATGAACAAGTTTGCTGAAGACAGTTTTTGTGTAGGGCTATCAGATTTTGAGATAAATAATTTTGAATTTTTCGTCGAAAATTACACTTTAGAAAAACCATTATAATTTATAAACCCGTGATTGGAAAAATCACTCAAAAATATATGTTAAAATTCAAGTTATATCTGATGTTCTGTCAAAATTTCATTCAAATCGGACCATAAATAACTGAGATCTAGCTTACCAAAGTTGGTCATTTTGTATGGAAAATCGAAAAAGTTGCAAATGTTTTGTCCAATACTGTATATTGAAAGGGATCCATTCACTGTGCATTTGGGTTTCGACTGAAAAACAATAAAAAAATCTAATTTGCATAAAATGTCATTGCTCATACGATGAAATACATCTTACTAAAAGTATCAACAATGGAAACTAGCTGAAATTTTGAAAAATTTCATACCCTATCGTTAAAATGAAAAATGTGAATTTTTGGCGTTTGTACTAAGAGTGTTGAAAAATCTCATTATCAAACAGAATTCACATGATTTTGACTACATAAACTAGGTTTTTCAAAATGCTTTGTGACAAGAAAGAGCTACTTCGTTTCATCAGTTTTATCTTATTTTGCTGACAAAAGAATAATTTGTGAAAATTGTATGAATATTCTGTAGGAATTTGTATGTGCACGGTGAATGGAGACCGCACGGTGACTGGTGACTTAACGGTATCTATCAGCGAATATGGAAAACCAAGAAAGTGGAATACATTTTGGATACGACATGGATCAAACGGATACGAGGAAAGGACGATTAAGGCCATCATCGATAAGAGGGGAAGACAACATGCTATTGGTACATTGATGACGCTACTCTTTACGCGATCAACCAGTCATTGATTTTCGATAAATATACGGGAATTTAAATACACCGGGAAATATACGGGAATTCTAACGACCACCGGGAAAACATAGCTTTTCCTTAGACAAACCACCTAACATTTGAGAATCTTGGGTGTGAATTTGCAAAAGAGAATTTTTTTTATTTGCATTTACACAATTTGATCGAATTCCATGAAATGTTCAACTTCAAAGCAAAACCCCTTCTAAAAGTTCCATTTCCATTTGTTCCTGTTTACGTCTTCTATGTATAAATGTCAACTTTTACTCTCCACAGTGTTTCGAGCTCAAATTTAAGAAAACTGGTCGTCTCTTTCATTCCTTTTTGTTCTTATGCATTGACGGAATAGACAAATGCAATCGTAAACAGCAAGGAAAGAAAGAGGTTATTAGTCAACCAGTGTTATAGGCCTTTTCATGTGACAGATCCGTCTATGCATTTGTTTACATCGGTGGAGGACCGGTGCTAACACGGGCCTGTCATTTTCATAGAAGAACTGTCAAAGTGCTTCCCGATCAGCTGATTGGAGACGTCATGTGAACAGGCCTATAGTAGGAAAAGTGGATTCTTTTTCGCTGCAGTTCGAAGTGATTCTGTTTTGAAAAACAATTGTTATAAACAGTATCCATAATGTCCACGACATTTTCTTCAAAGTACAAGGAGTTGTTTCCATGGTGTGCCGCTGATGCGCAGGACAAAAAATTCAAGATCGACACTACGGGGAAAATGGCATTTTTGAGCCATGAAAAGGGCAAAAAACATCAACAAGAAGCAAATGTTCGGCGTACTGTCCTACAAATGAGTTCGTTTGCTGTTGTTAGCGACAGTAAACCACCGGTAGTTGGTAAGTGTTTTCTAAGATGAGCTCTTTACAACACCAAAGTAAAATTTTATGACTTACACAATTATCGATAAGTCCCTTCAGACAGTGGTGCTAAACCATCGCCAAATCGCACCCCTTGCTCCAGCGCTACCGACACCGGTTCAGGTTTGATGAAAAAATACCTTTTGAACGACAAAGTAACAACTGCTGAAATTATATGGGTGCTACAAACCATCATTACCCACAATGCAAACAGAGGTTCTGGATAATAGGTCAGTTTGTTTCCTGTAATGTTTCCGGATAGCGAAATAGCTGCTAAGCTTGAACTTGGACGCACAAAGATTGGGCATCTCATTACTCATGGTTTGGCGCCATTTTTTTTTCGGAAGGCTTATTAAATCGGCTGGCAAGTTGCACGGAAATCGTCATTGGATTCTATGAAACGTTCAATAAAGTATTCCATTCTTCGAAGCAAAGCTCACCTTTTTCTTTGCTGCAGCGGCAAATGTCGAACCGTTTTTAAAGAATTTCCAGTCTGATGCGCCAATGGCTCCATTTCTTTATGATGAGCTTACTGAACAGCTCAGACTTGTGATGGGGAAAGCAATCAAACCAGAAATATTGAAGGAAAAGTCAAATGCACTCACGGATATTTCGCTTGAGGACAGTAATTTCTTGTCTTCAGCAAAAGTAGACGTCGGTTTTGCAACAAAAGCCGTACTGAAATCACTTGAAAACAAAAATAAGGGAAAGATATACCGATATATTGGAACAGAAGTTTCTAAATTCAAAAATGATTGCAGGGCATTTTTCAAAGGTTTCATTCATTGAAAAAAATGATTGAAAGATCTCCACTTGAGTAACCTCTAACCAGATATCTGGCTTGCCTAAATCCTCAATTTTTGAGGAATTCTCCAGATCTGTGCACAAAACGGTTCGATCGCTGTCTTGAACATCTTGTGGCAAAAAATCATCTCTCGGGTATTGTTGCAGACAAATTTAAGCAAGAGTTCTCAAATCTTTGTGAATTATCAACTACCAAAGCTGCTGCCGGAAGTTTTAGGCGACAGGACACTCGGTTGGACAAATTTAGGTTGGAAGCGTTCAATAACTCACCATCAGAGCCACCCAATTTTACTATCTTTGTCCAGTGTTGTGAAAAACTCAATTTCTCATAATTCACGCTTGAGATTTTTCATGCGTGAGTTGTCAATCACGCAACTCAGCAGTCAAAAAATCATGGATGAGTTGGCTCACCTTTTTGACTCATTGTCTCGTATTTCCACAGTTTACTCACACACGGCAATAATTTCTTGTTAGTCTGGTAAAATTATAGTAATCTCTTCTAACGTAAACAACAACATTCGGCTTTCCCGAGTTTTTGACGGGTTTCGCGACTTAATCATTTTTTTACGGTTTGAGTTGATTGAGTGATTTTGCATCAAAATCTCAAGCGTGAGATTTGCGAAGCAGATCACTAATGAGTTTGCTCTCACGGGAGAGCGTATTGATTGAGATTTGAGTGTGAGTCTATCAATGTCTTTGTCAAAAAGTTCCTTATACTAATCCATGGAAACGCCACTCTTGAAAGAGGATTTTCAATAAACAAAGAATGTCTCGTGGTCAACCAAATGGAGGTGAGCCTGGTTGCACAACGCGTAGTGTACGATGCGGTAATGGTAGCTGGGGGAGTTAAAAACGTTACTATCGACAAATCGATGGTTCAATACGCAAGAAATGCGTATGGAAGGTATAAGGCGGCATTTACAAATTACGTAAAGTTCTAGGGGGAGGGGGGGAGTAGACTCAAGCGTTACGGCCCATACAAAAATTTGAAATTTTTCGTACAAAAAGCGTTACGAAGGGGGGAGGGGGTGAAAAATTTCCAATTTTAGTCGTACCAGGAACGCCAGCAAGCAGAAAAATCGGAAACGGATAAAGAGATACAACGTAAACGAGATGCTACAAGCCTGATGAAAGAGCTCGAGGCAAAGAAGGCATGATTGTTGGTGGATGCTCAAAAAGAAGCATCTTTGATAGATGAGCGTTTGAAGAATCTAGAACGTAAGAGACAGTGAATTTGTTTTTTGCCAAGAATAAACGCGGTAAAAATTTGTTGTAAATTTTGTAAGCCGGGAAAAACCGGGAAATCCAAATCTTGATTTTGCTGGCCACCCTGAATATAGATTCGCTTGGAATCGGCGGCGATCGTCATCGCTGGACAAAGATCTATAGAGAAATTGTAACACTGGTTGAGCGGATATCAACGAACCCATAAAAAGGTTGTCTGTCCCTTTTGACAACCTACGTCCTCTAAGGAATGTTGGTACCAATTTAGTGTGTTCCAGCAGAGATAATCTATTTAGGACTTCGTTAGATTCTTCAAAGGATCCGGTTAGCACACTAAATAGCAGGCGTTTACAAAGTCAGTTGTCCTCAATGCAATAAGGTGTACGTTGGTCAAACGAAGTGGTCTTTCGATTTTGAATTCAAGGAGCATTTGGATAAATTAGGAAAAACTCGGAAGGCGATGGAGAAGGGTATGACTCACGATTTCTAATCAAAGGTAGCAAAACATATACAAAGGATCATGCAATTAACCTTGTCTATTCAAACAGGTACCGATCGTTACTCAAAAGAGATAAAGGTAATGTCAGTACGTGGTATTTTAACTTGGTACTCCCAAAACATTCCTGTGTGGTCTTTGGTTTATTTGACTGATTATAAATTAGTAGTGTTCTTCCAACGATGACAGGGGAACACCTAGAATCAGTATGAATTCTGTGACTGCAATGAATTTCTTAAAGTTATGTCTAGTACACAACACGGTATAGTCGACTTTACAGTTGAGGTCGAAATTGGTAACGATTGGTTGTAGCCGTTTGTAGCTCGATGTTTCTGAGTGTATAATTGGAATTACACGTTATTGGTCAACGCTATGATTAACAGTAGATTATCCTTTCCTAGTGGCTATAGTTTGATTGGTTCTTCGTCCATTTGCTCAGAAGCTCAGACGCAACCAGCTATTGATGATCAATGGCGCTTAGGGCGCTTTCATAAATTATGCAATTGAGTACTGCAATGATCACAGGGTGTCTACTAGCTGGAAAGCCTGGAATTGTCAGGAAATTTTATTCAATCTGGAAAAAACCTGGAATTCTCAGGGAATTTCGAAACAATCAGGGAAATTATTTTCAAGCGGCAATTCTTGGTAGAGTATGTTCACGACAAAATGTTTTTGCGTCAAAATACAGAGCAATTATTATTTTCATGAAAATTCTCTTCAATAGAAAAAATCGATTGTGCCGCTATCAAAACGTTATTTGAGCTGTTCAGTGATGATCCTTTCGTGTATGCAATTTTATCTAGGGCCAGTACCAGGTTTCTTTTTAGAGAATTGGTCTTTGTTGTTAGGCAAGTCTCTAAAAAGTCTACTTTTGATGAAATATCTCTGCTGAAGTTTTTTTTTTCATAATTATAAGCAAAACTTGTTCTCATATTTTTCAAGAACACCTTCAGGAATTATCCTAGTGGTTTCGTCAGGAATTTAATCTAAAATACTATCAGGAACTAATACTGGGTTCTCTCCAGAAGTCCTTCAAGAAATTCCTTTACCAATTCTTCAGTTATTTTTCAAAGGATGCTTAAAGGATTTGCTTCAGGAAATCCTTGATTACTTCAACGTTACCATCTACAGTAATTTTCCCAGGAATTTGAACAGTTTTCCAAAGACTGTCAACGACTTCCTTCAGGTATTGTTTTACTAACTTTTTAACCGAATTCTTTAGTCGTTACTCTGAAAGATTTCGACAGATTGTTTTTTTTTTCAAGATAACCCGCAAAGAACAATTTCAGAGTTTTTGGTAAAATTCGTTCAAGGATTTTTTTTTCAAGAAACTCGACAATAATGTCTACGCCATTTCATCTACGGTTATTCCAAATTTGCTCCACAAATTCTTCGAGGTGTTGTTCGAATAAATCTATCAAGAACATTTCGAATAATTCCTTAAATTCGTCCTATGTTTATTTATCATTTATATTAGGTTTTCCTAGATTTTTTCTAGGAATTTCTCCAGTATTTCATCCAAGAGTTACTCCCCATCGAATATTCAGAAGTTCATTTAAGGTTCCACACCAGTTAACACTGCGCATTTTATTTTTTCAAGAAATCTTCCTATAATTTCTGCACATTTTTTGGGATTTCGAACTATGTTTTTTTCAGGAGTTCCTTCACAAAATCCTGTGGAATATTATCCGCAGATTTATTTTTTTTTTTCAATTGTCTTAGCAATAATCTAGAAAAGTTCATCAAGAGTTAGATCGTTTAGAAATCCATATTCATCAAGGGTTACTTAAGAACATACACAAGTTTTAACGGCATTTACCCAAATATTTGCCTTAGTAATACGTCACAAATTTTTTTTTCGACAATTTCTCAGTTTCTGGATAATTTTATCCACATTTCCTTGGAGAACAACATGGAAAACTCCTGAAAAAGTCCTGGAGGACTAAAGGCTTTCTTGAAAGAGTATCAGAGATATTATATGTTGGAATCCCTGAGGTATTATTTGCGGTATTTTTTATTTTTTTTCAATGCAGGTTTTATTTTGAGACATCCAAAGCAATGAGAAATTCCTAAAAAAATTTCAGATTTCATGGGAAACAATTACTAAATGAACTACTGAAAAAAAAGAAAATCTCTAAAATAAAGTTATCTATCCATTCATCTAACCTTAGGAAATTATTTGTGAAGTCACGAGGAATTTCCAGAACAAGTTTTAGAAATATTCTCTGGGAAATGTCTGGTCGTATCAAACTCTTTTCTCTTGGTTACTGTTAGGTCTCGTTTTGTTTTTGTTTTTATTTTGATCTCTTTTTTCCAGGAGAGAGTTTTTTGAATGTCCTATTTTCAAAACACTCAGTCGCTGCCAGAACTGAATGCACATTTTTTTTAAATTGTTGGGAAATATTTGATTATGAAAAAAAAAAAACGATTTTGGAAATGTAATCTGGAATTTGAACAATCTTAAATTTAATATTTCGTAACAATTATGATTAACCCTTTCTTTCTCACGACTTTAATCGACTAATTCTTTACGAAAAAAGCGTTTTTATAAAAATTGCTTGAACAAATAGAGTTACAAATGGGATAAATTCCTCGAAACTAGTCTAAAAAAAATATTTGATTTTCAATAGAGAAATAATTGTTTAACAATAGTTTCACTATTGAAACATTTAAATCAGTGTTGGGTTAATCTGATGTGTGTAAGTTATTCTGATGTGTTGGGTTAATCTGATGTGTATAGAATCAAATTTATGTTATTCAATGATCCATTAGATTTTTAAATATGTGGAAAGTGTATTGTAAAACAAAACTATTAAAAAAAATGTATGGAACATGGTGCACAAACTCTCCACATATTTAAAAACCTTATTGCAGTACCAGTGGAAAAATAAAAAAATAACTGCCTGTTTTATGGACAGGTTTTTTTTTTAAAAATGACTGTGAGCAAAATTTGGAACAACCCTGATCTATTGGTACATTTGTACAATACCGATTGATGATGAATTCAGATCATATCGAATAGTGTTTAAAGGCATATCGTCAAAAATTAAGCATAAGTTTGCTCAAATGTATAGGGGTATTACAAAAAAAAAGATTGCATTTCAGATAGCAAGTGCAGATTTTCATGATCATTGCTTTGATTTTGAGCGAAAAATAGGTTCATAAAATTTGTGAAACGATGATGTTTATCCTACTCTGTACTTAGTTATTCTCCAATTATATTTCTTGCTACAAATACGTTCCATATTTCAACATCAACATAGGTGTGGCTTAATTCGTTATTCTTGTCTTTTTTCCCTCCCTTCATTGCGCCTGCCTGCCACCAATGAACAAAAAAAAATCAAAACCGATGCTTGTGTGTGTTTGGATTGCAATATTAATCGCCATCAACCGTCACCACCACAACTATACCAAACCCACCGCCATCTTCAATGTTCACCATCGAAACCATTCGAAATTTCTTCTCGTTAAATGGATTTCCTTTATTGCTCTTTGTTTGATTTTTTGTTATTAAATAAAATATAATCATTTTATTTCATGTGTTCCTATTGGTTTGCTTGCATGCGCCATTTTATTAACATCTTCTCAATTGTTCTAACTCAATTCCAACGTCTGGCAACACTGGATCCAATGAACAATGTATCCTTACAACACGCTTGTTCTATCTTTGGTTCTTCTTTGATTTCTCATTCCGTACGGTCCGTTGCGTGTTTCGATTTGTGTTTCTATTGTCACACCACGACATCGTGACCCTGTTGGCTTCTCAAATGCGGTTATTCCCCGTAGTGTTCAAAGACTGCTCGTCTACTGTTCAAAACGCAACGATCGTTTTCCGTTCCAACGCCGAAGGAACGCAAGGACAAATCCACCGAACGCCAGAAGGTATCAAGTAACCGTTCTCTTGCTTTGTCTCTGTTGCTACCAAAATCGCTGCTCGTTTTGTACTGCAATGTTTCTGTGTTTTCACACTCATCTCTTTTGGATATGCGAAAAGCAATAGATCTCACGCTCTAGGATGATGCTACACTCAAATATCTACACATTGGAAATTACGTTAGACTCACCTCACTTCACCTACACGTGTAACACACCCGCTTATGTAGATGTGTGCGTACGTGTATGTTTCTACGTGTGTATATGTTACTTCGTAAACAGCAAACCAAACAATCCAGATCTTGTATTTTACAGCTACATTCCAATAGTTGACACTTTATAGCACGACTGGCAGTTCCTGCTGCTCTCAGCGTTGCCTCAAGTAATGCTGAGATGAAAGATGACTGTCATATCACTTCCTTTCTCTCCGTAGATTGCTTTCTAGCATGGACCAGTATCTCAAACATATCTCATTCTTGTATTTTCTGCTTTTTTTCCAAATATATATCCTCATAACAGGAGCGTGGATCACGATCTTCGGTTTCCAACGAATCGAATGTGTTACTTGATCCGGAAGTTCTTCCGGACTCGTCCACGCAGGCGCTAGTCCTAACGGTGCTGGCAACACTGGTTAAGTACGCTACTGATGAGGCTGAGCTTCGCGTACTGTACCAATACCTGGCCGAGGGATCGGTCGTTTTTCCGAAGGTGTTCCCGGTCATGTAAGTATTAAATACTATTGTGTAACAAGTAACATACATTGTTTTTCTTTGGCACAGTCACTCCTTGCTGGACCAGAAGGTGAACAACGTGCTCTCGGTATCCAACGATCAGATCGTTCTGGCATCGGTGCAAAGCATTATACAGAACATGCTGGCAACTGAAGACGCGTCCCAACAACCGCTGCACTTTTTGCAGAGTTGTGGTTTCGGAGGCTTGTGGCGTTTCGCTGGACCGTTTACTAAGGTTAGTTACACGACTTTTTGTAGGTATCACGTCCTCCATTTTTGAATTCCTTTTCTTTCAGTACAACATGATGGTCGAATCGTCGGAGCTGTTCGTGAACTGTCTGGAGGCGATGGTCGAGACGTGTCTTCCAGTAGAGGAAAACACGCCGATGCCGCCATCGCCGCGGCCGTACAATCTGAGCTCCAGTCTGAGCAGCCTCACGCTGGGGTCCCCGACGGACAAAGGTTCTTCCTCAAACTAACTAACTCCTCATCGATGTGTAAACTGTTGGTTGTGTTGTTGGTTTCCTTTGCCTTCCGTCTTCTCTTTCTTTAGATGAACCTACTTAGTATTTTCCAGTTTCTATCGACTTTGTTCATACTGTTTCTTCTTATCAGTGGTTTTGTCCTTTCTTAAGTGTTTTGATTGTTCAGAATGATCTTAGATTTCTGAGAGTTGACTAAATCTTATGCAGCTCGCACACTGCAATCTTATCTTCGTTTATGTCGACAAATTCAAAAATTGTATTTTGGAACTTAACAATTCATAAACTTTTTATGTTTAAATCGACCGCATAAAGCTTTGGAAATCACTTATTCATCAATTTCAAGGCGATACGATAGTATCGACTACGTAGAGCTATGGAAAATCATGGACGAGAACAGCTTTCCCGGGAAGCTCACGAGACTAATAAGAGCAGCGATGGAAGGTGTGCAAAATTGTGTGAAGAATTCAGGCAAACCTTCCAGTTGGCTTCCTGGGGACTACGACAAGGTGAGGTAATATTCCACTAGAAGGTGTTATGCGGAGAACCGGTCTTAACAGCCGGGGTACGATTTTCACGAGATCCAGTCAATTTGTTTGTTTCGCGGTTGACACGGACATAGTCAGCCGAACATTTGAAAAGTTGGCAGACCTGTACACCCACCTGAAACGAAAGGTAGCAAAAGTTGGACTGGTGGTGAAAGCGTCGAAGACAAAGTACATGCTGGTAGGTGGAGTCAAGCGTGACAGGGCTCGCCTAGGAAGTAGTGTTACGATAGACACGGATACGTTCAAGGTGGTCGACTAGCTTGGATCCTTACAGACGGCTTATAACAAGTTTAGCCGTGAAATACGTTGGCGCATCATCAGTGGAAGTCGGGCCTTCGCAAAAATCTACGGTTAAAAAGATTCATCCCGCGCCAAATGTACCATGTACAAAACGCTCAAAGGACCGGTAGTCCTCTACGGTCATGAAACGTGGACGATGCTCGATGAGGACCTGAAGTTTTCGAACGTCGTTCCGATGGCGATTGGCGATGTGTGGTGGCGATGGATGAACCACGAGCTCGTCCAACTCTACTGTGAATTCACCAAAGCCAAAGGATACGATGAACAGGGCATGTTGCAAGAATGCCGGACAGAAACCCTGCAAATATGGTGTTCGCTTAGGATCCGGTTGGTACAAGAAGGCGTGAAGCGCAGCGAATGTGGTGGGCGGATCAAGTGCGTATCGATTTGGCGAGCGTGGGGCAGAACCGAGGATGGAGAGATTCGACTACGAACCGAGTATTATGACTTGAAATTGTTGATTTAGTGCTATCTGTTAACTGAACAACATTTTTAAAAAAGACAATGGATGGGTGAAGATTTCGTGCAAATGCAGATTGGCACACCATCAAGCCGATAAATGTTAATAAACGATAACGGGTGCGACAGGGCTCGTCTAGGAAGCTGTCTAATGATAGACGGGAACAATTCAGGAAAGGCTTATGAGTTCGTCTAACAACGTTAGTAGTCAAATACAGAGACTCATCATCAGTGAAGGCCAAGGTGGAAACCATACCTCCTATGGACTCTAGGAGATACTGCGGTTGAAAAAGATCCACTTACATAACGTTCATAGGATCAATAGTCTTCTATGAACATTATATTTGGACCTGTTGAACGACGCTTGTTTAGAACCATGTAATTTGTGTGACGGTAGACAGGAATTGATAAAGATAAAATTTAAAAAAACATCGGATGTAGTATCACGAATCTTGACAACTCAGCATGAATCTTGAAAGCAGTATATCAAATTGAAAAGTGCCTAACATAGCGTTACATCTGGAACGTTATGCTGCGAAATCCGATTAATAAACGAATCTGTGTAGATATTAAAGATGCGCAATTCGAGAACAATATGAGGATGCGATAAACTGTATGGAACAGAACGATATGCGACGATTCTATGAAACTCCCATCATGTGCAACGACCGTGAAGGTAATTTGCTGACCGATAAAACAATGGCTGCCAGATGGAGAGAGCACTTCGAAATGTTACTGAATGGTGAAAACGGAACGAAAGAACATCGGAACCAACAGTCAAGTTGTGGAGCCTCCACCACTAGATGAGGTTAGAAAGGCGATTGAGGAGCTGAAGAACACCAAGGCTGCTGGGAAGAATATGTTCCCGGCCGAACTTCTCAAGCACGATAGCGAGCAGTTGCAAGGCATGATTCACCATATACTACTAAGGATATGGGAGGATGAAGAATTCCCTGCTAGCTGGATGGATGGCCTCATTAGCCCTTTCTTCAAAAAAGGACATAGATTGAAGTGTATCAATTACCGAGGAATAACGCTCCTCCATTCGGCGTACAAAATAATGTCACGTATTCTGTTCAACAAATTCACCACTTGAAGAGTTTTTCGACGGCGAGTACCAAGCTGGTTTTCGTGAGGACCGATCAACGTCGGATCAAATATTTACCCTGTGATATATCCTCGATAAATTCCGGGAGTACAACTTGCAGACTCATCAAGATTTTAAGGTGTCGTACGATTCAGTGAAAAGAAATGAGTTTTGTAAAATAATGTTGGAACATGATGTCCGGCAAAGTTGATTAGACTGATTTGTGCAACGTTGATCGGGATTGATCACCGAGCCGTAGAAGAGGCATACATGCCTTTTAAAAGCGAGACTACGTAAATTGGGCTCAATGTTGGTATCACAAAGACTAAGTACATGGTCGCTGGCAGACATCGTGGGCCCATAAGTGATGTTGGTAGTGAGATGGTGTTAGGTGGTGCTACTTTTAAAGTAGTTGAAGAATTTGTGTACCTTGGAACTCCAGTGACTTGCGATAATGATGTTACTCGCATGGTAAAAAGCGTATCGCAGCTGCCAGTAGGGCTTTTTACGGACTTCATAATCAGCTAATATTTGGCGGCGTCAGACGAAGACCAAACTCGCGTTGTACGAAACTATAATTCTTACACTTGCGCTGTACGGCCACAAATCTTGGACGTTGAAAGAGGTCTACCGGAGTGCTTTTGGTGTCTTTGAACGTTAAATGCTGCGAACAATAATCGACGGTAAATTGGACTATGGCAACTGGCGACATCACATGAATCATAGTCTATAGAGAAATGGATATTGTTAAGCGTTTAGAACACGGCATGCTGCGGAAGGCTAGGCATGTAGCTCGCATATCGGAGGAACGTCAAGCTAAACTAATATTCAGGGAAAAAACGTCACCTCCGATGGCTGTTTTTCAGTTCAGGAGGATTCAAGGTCGCTTAACGTTCAGGGCGACTGGAAACGATTGGCTTAGAACCGGGTCCAATGGACAAGGCATCTTCATTCATCGTATATCCAACGCAACAGCAAGGAATTGTTGTCAATCAAGTATGATGCGAGAGAAGAATTCGCCGCAGTAAGAAAAAGCAGCATGAGCCGCAGAAGAGAAAGTAGCAGAATGATATGATTAACGTAACATGCTGGTAGCTGCCATGTGGAAAGATCACTATTCAAAATATTTTTGAACGGAGAAAATATTTGCGCGTCTGAATGCTGATTCAGTGATGTTGAACAAGCTGTGGAGCCCCTATATGGACGCTAGATGTGGTCATAACAGCAATAAAAGAGTAGAAGAACAGTAAAGCTCCTGGAAAATACGAGCTCCTGACCGATCTTTTGAAGCAGATACACTGAATACTGCACCGTATTCTATTGAAGATATGGAAAGAAAAACAACTGCCTGCTAGAGCTGGATGGAGGGTCTCATTTGACCACTGTATACAAATCTAGAGGGCGCCAATCACCGTGCAATAACGCTTGTCCTTCATAAGAACTTATCAACGACGGATCAAATGTTTCCCTGAGTCAACCCCTAAGTTCCGGGAATATAATTGATAAGTTCCGGGAATAAAACTTGCCGTATGTACCATTTGTTTAATGCCGGTGCATGATGTGTCTGTTATCAAGACGGCGCACGATTCGGTGATAAAAAACGAATTGTGACAGATAATGATAGAACATGGTTTTCCGACGAAACTGATTAGGATAACTTGTGCAACGTCCGATAAGACGTCCTCGAAGGAGCTGTTAAGAGAGCTGACGTGCAAAGAAGCGGTACCATCGTCACGTGGTCGCATATGTTCCTAGGTTTTGCGTCCGATATTGATATAATAGGAATCGATCGTCGAGCCGTAGGAGAGGCAACGAGAATTCAACTTGCCATCATATGATCACCGGTAGACAACGTGATGTTCCTAGTGAAGTAATGGTGATAGTGACTTCACTATCATCCACAACTTTGTGGAAGAATTTGTGTATCTTGGTACTTAAGTGACGTGTGATAATGATGTTATCCGAGGTGAAAAAGGCGTCTTGCAGTTGCGAATAACACTAGGGAAACTTCAAGAGTTCACGCTGGGTTAAAAGAAACTTTGCACTTGGTCGTCTTTTTTTTTTCGCTGTTGCCAAACGAATACTATCTGCTTAGAGCTGTATGTAGTTCCACCAAATACTTGTTATCCCACAGGAGAGCCAATTTGAGTGAAAAGCAGCCAAATGTAGGTCGAACGTCAAAAAAGGAATTGAAAAATATTAACGTTAATCAGATTCTACTAAATTTATTTGGAAGATTGGTGGAAATGACGAAGATTGCATCGTATGTGAGCTGTATCGGATGTTTGATCATCAAATTTAACAATGACCACTGTTATTAATCGAAAGGTACTTTATGACCCATTTCGTTTTTTTCAAACTGATAAATGTCTTAAGTTTCCTTCACGCTAAACAAAATGCACCGAAAGTTTATCATCGATAATCTAAATAACTGCGTTGACCGTTCTAAATGTAACCCTATACCTCTGTAGTACATGAACTTTAGATTATTTAAGATTTTGAATGTTGGAAAGATTCTCGAAGCCACTCTTAATAAGGGTTAGTTTGATACCAATGTTAATTGTCGACGTTTTATCGTGCCAGTATCAATGTTATTTTTCCCACCTGTTAAGTTAGGTTAGTATCTATTACATTTATCGCTAACACCAAGTGCAATTCGATTTTCCTCTTACGACTAATACTGTCGGATCATATAATGTGAAATTCTGCTTTAACGTATTTATTTTATAAGTTTATCCAACGCGAGCATGATTGGTTTCACGCGAAAATCTCAATTTTTTGCTTTACACTGATAAAAATACTCATACTTTTCTCTAATTCTTCTCTTCCATTCTCTCTTCTTTCGTCTTCTCTCACGCTATATAACTGGCTATGACAATTTATGATATTTTCGTTCCGAATCTACCTCATTTGTTCCAAACTGCTAAATATGTAATCGCTTGATTTCATTTTTCAATAAAATCAATTCATTACATTGTTGTACGATCAACCCACTGTAACTTTAACCGACTAACACGTAGCCTTTTCGTCAGAATCCCTAGATCACGACGGCTTTAGCGGTAGTGTTAGTTCACTGCGCAGAGCTTCTTGCAGCAAAGTACGTAGTACAAAGCATCGATTTGTTGACAGTCCTACACATAACATTTAAAAAATGTAAACCACAAGAAAACTAAAATGTACAAACAGTGGATAACAAACTGAAGCTATTATCAACACACAAGTGAGTAGCAATTTAGGGGACATGAACACTGGCACAAACATATGAAGAACATGAGATGACATTGATATATTTCCCTCTTCTGTGTGGTAATAGTAGTGCACAACTAATCAATTCTGTCAGATTTTTTCCAAAAAGAAATAACGATTGGGAATTGTATGTTATGTCCTCGGATAAATTTGAGCAAGCTCGAATATAATGAAGACTGTATATTCATAATCATTTAGAGGACCTACAAATCAGAGAAATCTGCACGTTACTTCGTTTATTTTCAGATAAAAAGTGAGGTAAACCTGGTAATTAAAATATCCATAAAAAAAGTCTGGAATCATTTCTAATTTTATTTTGTTTTTGATTTTCCATCCTATAAAAACATTGAACATCTGACAGGATTGATTTACTGGGAATGTTTATAAATGTTTGAAAGCCGAGCACAAAATAAAAATCCTTCAAGAAGTATTTAACTGCAGTATAGATGTGCATTTCTAACTGTGTTATCGTCAAAATTTAGAAAACAAATATGCAAAAAAGCACCTACATATAAATGGAATTTTGACCGGAAAGGTATCTATTTTTTTACTCCAACACTTGACATGGACACGAACAAGCAGCGTTAAAAATAACATCAATTAGTTTTCTAAGTACTTGAATGCGTTTTGTTTAGCCACACTTGATTTACCGGTACCTATCATGGCAGCACTTATCAGTTTTCTGAGCAATGACTTTGTACAGTTATTTATATGATTTCATGACAAATGTTCAGTGTAACTGGAACAATCCATACCAAAACGCCTACCCTGTGAACACTTTTTTGCACAGAACACAACACCCTACTGTAATATGGAAAACAATGTAAGAAAATTGTTCGTACTGAATGACAGAAAAAGCTTACACAATTTAATAAATATTTTTACGTCTATCTTTCTCTCTACGTTTTTAGTTATCCGAAAGCATTTGGCGGCGAAGCGTGTCCCTCTGTTACACTCATGGGCTTATGGAGTTTTTTTTTTCAGTTTCCATTGTTTCAAGAACTTATTTCGAAGTTTCCCATGAATTTTTTCAAGAAACTTCCACACCTTCAGTTCTTCAGCGATTCTTTCTTGTATTTTTCCTAGAGAGTCCTCCAGGGATTTAGCCTAAAACTTCCCAAGGGACTTCTTCAGTGATTCCACTAGGAATTACTCTAGAAATTCTTAAAGAGATTGCTGAATGAATCCCTATCAAGAAATTGATACAGGAATTCCATAAAAAAAAATCTACCACGAATTGCTCCTACAAAAAATCTTGCAGTGATTCTTTTAGTGATTTCTGCAGGAGCACCTCTTAAAAATCCTTCAGCGATTAATCCCAACATTCTTCCAGGGATTGCTTCCTACGTGATTTTCGCTATAACCTTCAAAAATACATGCAGAGATTTACTCCAGGAACTCTTACAGTGATTCTATCCAGAATTTTTAAATGAATTCATTAAGGAATTCCTCCTTTCCTGAGAAATTTACGTTTCTATGCTGGCTTTGAACGATATACATATTCGTCATACATATGGGACATTTTTAACAGCTGATTGATGTATTCTCAAAGCTTCTGCAGTGTTGGCTCAGAATTTAGCCGAATTTTACGACCTTTAGGGCACGTAAATTCTTGGAGAAGCAACAAAAGCTCAAAGGGGATGGCGGCTCCGTTCCTAATCTGTTAAATTACAAATATTTGTATCCAAGCTAGGAAAGTTTCAAAATCTGCAATGTCGATTTCTTTTAGACCAACTGCTTATAGTAATCTCAGCGTTTCTTACTGTCACTTAATGCACTGAAAATCATTCTAATCGTTTAAAAACTTGAAAAAATATTTAGGGGCGAAATAGGCAAAGAGTGATTGAACGCTATTACGTTAATGTGCATGCAAACATAACTATTAGTGATGAAAATGGCGAATTTTTTTATTTCTCGAAGGAAAGAAGGTTTGAATCGTTACCAGTATATTTGAATTTCGTATGGAATTTTGAAGAGCACAAATGTTGAGAACCATAAAGCCCATTCATGCTGAAAATTTGAAAAATTTCAAACAGACTCCAAGTCTATATAAAAAAGGTATACCTGGAGTGGACGAGAGAAGCTAAAGTTTGCTGATGTTGTTTCACCCTCTTTGAATTTTAGTCTAGAAATGTGTTTAGATTTTTTCACTTTCACCGCTGTTCTACCAAAACCCCCCTAGAGGCAAATCCTGGTTGCGCTACTGAGTCAATGGAAGATTTACTGATGGTTTCCTAAATTACTTGTGAAATATATATAAGTAATTTTTGGTAAAATTGCTGGAGGAACTCCTGAAAACCCCCAAGAATCCTTAAAGATGTCCCGCGAGAAATTTCGGAAGAAATCTCTTGAGCAATTCCGGTGATAAAATCCTAATAATAAATGTCTGGTAAAATCCCAGGAGGGATTCCTGATAACCCTTGAGGATGATATTAATTCCTTTAGGAATTATGGGAGGCATCCCTTGATTAATTCCGAGAGATATCCCTTGAAAAGTTCCCTAGAAAAAACACTGGAAGAAAATTCTGGTACAACTCTTGAAAAATTCCGGGAGGAATCCGTAGTAAATAGTCTGATAGAATCCCTGACAGAACTTCTGATGGAATCCCAGAAGGTGTTCATGATGGAGTCCCAGGAGGATTTGTAATGAAACCTTAGAAGTAATTCAAAAGGAATCCATGGAAGAACTTCTGATGGAATCACTGCAGAAACTCCTAGCGAAATTAATTGAAAGATGGAACCCCTAAAGAAACTTCGGATGGGATCGTTGGAAGAACTTCTGACATAATCCCTGGAGGAATTTCTGATGAAATTCCTAGAGAAACTCGATAGAATTCCTGTAAGAATTCCAGTTAGAATCTCTGAGGAATTTCTATAGAAACTTTTGATATTCTTGATGGAACTCATGTTGAAATCATTGGAGGAACTCTGAGCAAAATCAAACTGATCAAATCCCTGGAAGGACTCCTAATGGAATCCCTAGAGGAACTCATGCAGTAATCCCTAGATGAACTTCTGATGTAATCCCTGGAGGAGCTCCTAATGGAATCTCTGAAGTAATTCCTGGCGGGATCCTTATAGGAACTCCAGATGAAATCTTTAAAGGGATTCCTGATGATATGCCTGGCGGAACTCCTTATAAAATCCCAAGAAGAAATCCTGATAAAATCCCTTGAGGAATCTTTGATATAATCTCTAGAGAGATTCCAGGTGCGATCTCCGAAGGAACTCCTGATGGAATCCCTAGAGAAACTTCTTAAAGAACCCCTGTAGGAATCTCTGAAGGAACTCCTGATTGAACTCCTACAGAAACTTTTGATAGAATCTTCGGAGGAATTCTAGGTGGAATATCTAAAGGAACTTCTAATGATATCCTTGTATACAATTGTAGGAACTCCTGATGAAATCCTTGAAAGCACTCCTGATGTAAATCTTAGAAGAATTTGTGATGTAATCCCTGGAGAAGTTCCAGGTGGGATCTCTGAAGAAACTTCTGATGTAATCTCTAGAAGTACTCTTGAAGGAACCTCTATAGGAACTTCTGAAGAATTCCTGTAAAGATTCCTGATGGAAATCCTGATAAATTCCTATAGAAACTCCTCATGATATCCTTAGAAGATATCCTGATGGTATTTCTCGAGGAACTCATGATATAATCTCTGGTCTGAGCGCCCATGGGCTGCATTTCTTCTATTTTCTACTGAGATTTTTTTTCATTAGTTGAGTGAGGGTATCGTGTGGTAATCGAAATTACACTCTAAACCCGATCACCTTGATTTTTTAATTTTTTAATCGAACATACAGTCAACTCTCCGTAACTCGATATTTTGTATCTCGATATCGAGTTATAGAATCATGTTAATTGTGAGTTTTCATAGATACCTCGGTGGTCCCTTGAACTACAGTTGCCCTGATTACATATGTGTTCTGTAACATGATATCTCCCTAACTCGATGGTCGCTTTAATATCGAGTTATGGAGAGTTGACTGTACTAGTATAATTGATTTTTTTACGGCAGAAGAACTTAAATAGCAAAAGAAACAATAAATGTTTTAGTAGTAGCAGCTAAGCTGTAACGGGACGACGAACACAATGGGACTGGTATGTAAATACAGTGGCCCAATTTCATATTCGTACGGGATACTGTTTTCACATCAAGTTACTAAGAGTAAGAGACTATAACTTATGTATTGAGTTTAAAATACTTTATCCACATTGAAGGTAATAGGTGTCATCTATTATTTGGCAATCACAAAATGTTTCCAGTTACATTCATCTTTGGATTAATGGAAAAGTATTGAATTTATGTCTAAAATTCACCCAATTTCGTATTCGTACACCTAACAAAATTAAAACGTAGAACATCCAAACTAAATTTTAAAGCTCTATTTGATTGCTGAAGTGTTTTATTATGATGTTCAGATGTAGTGAAGTACATTTGGACAATTTATTAGCGGACATAGGGTCAGTGTTCCCTTAGTGGACAGTCCCCTATAGTCGCACTAGTGGCTTTTTACGGCCGTTTTGCTATGAATCTTTTCAAAATATTTTTTGACATGAAGGTCAGGAGTTATTTATCTAAGTACAATTGAAACACAGCTTGATTTTGTTCAAAAAATGATCGAAATAATTAGTTTTGCTTAAAATTTGAGCTCCCTTGCGCCTATAGTTAACCTATTGTTCCTATAGTAGCACTACCGAGAGAAACTATTTTTTATTATACGAAATAATTAATGAATTAAGTACTTTTTTTACATCAAACGAAAGCTTTTGATCCACACTTTCAAGGAAAAATATAAAAGCTTTGTAAAAATACGGTTTTGATTAGTATTTTGCCAACGCCGTGATGCTAGTGCTACTATAAGAACAGAAATTAGAAATAGTGCTACTATAGGCACATGTATTCCTATAGTGGCACAAGCGATAATAAATGCAAACATATGAGTTTTCGCAGTTTTCATATTTTTCCCACAAAACCAAGATAAAAAGCTTTCAGATGATGTAAAAATAATGACGCTAGCGTTATTTTTCGATTTAATACGAATATTTTTTCTTAGCTATGTGGCTATTGGTACATCGACCCTATATGGAAGATAGGTAAAGTTATGAGAAATTCCGGTTTTGCAATTATTTTTGCTATAAAATCCAATAATTCGAACAATAACGTTCATTTGATCCAAACTATTAATTGTACTCGTGAGCTCTGATAGAAATTTAGTTGCAATGTATACAGTTTACACAAATCATGAACAGTTTTTATCCCTTTTGAGTTCAGAAAATTGTTGTGCCATAACTTCAAAACTCTTCTAAAATGATATTTTTAATCAATGTGAACCAAATTTTCATTCTAAACAACAGGTAAAGGTTAATTTTGAACTTGTCTAAAAAATGATTTGAAATACGAACTTCATTTTACAATAAAGTACCCTAAACTACGCTGTACAAACCTCCACATAATTGATGTTATCGCAGTATTCAATTATCTTTGAATTAATATTCAAATTATGTTCAAAATAGCACCCTTTTTTGCAATTTATTGATTTTGTAACAAAAATACAGAATTACTCGAATGTGTAGAGAGCATTGATATACTTTTTTTAGAATATTTCCTGCTGTTTTCATCATTTTATAAAGCGTTTGTGTTGCGGTTACGGCAATAATATTTATTCTATAAATCTCTGTAATCATGTTTGGTAGTAAAATTAAAAATAATAATTACGCAATGTTTTGATGGAAAAATTAACTATGGATTATGTATATCCATTTAGGAGCCAAACTGAGAGAAATCGACCAAAGTTTTTGGTTTTTGATTTGTTATAATTTTTATATTACCTGTGTTCCAAAACTATAAGTTGTCGATATCCACTCCTAGCTTCTCTGAAACTGATTATAATGTTTTGAAACTTGTACAATATTCGCAGTAATCATTCTTAAGGACGTGATGTTGAAAAAAAAATTAAGTCCAGCAATAGACTTACCGAATATTTTAGCAAAAAACACGGGAAAAGTGGAATTTTTCTTAAATTTACATAAGTTTCAAATATGTCCGCTTATAAATTTTCCAGATGTACTCTACTACATCTAAACAACACAACGAAGAACTTAAGCAATCAACTAGTCCATTAAAAATTAGTTTTGAATGTTGTACATATCTTTTTTGTTAGATGTACGAATGTGGAATTGGGTCAATTATAGTCACAAACTCAATACTTTTCCATTATTCCAAAGACTTAAGCAAATGAATACAGTTTGTCAATGCCAAACAATAGATGACACCTATGACCTTCGTTATTGATAAAGTATATCGAAGTCCATGCACCATTTAATAGTTTTATACCAATTTGATATGGAAACAGTGCCCCGTACGAAAATGAAATTGAGTCACTGTATATTGGTATATTATATTGCTGTGTGCGTTTGAAACGCAAATATCAAATGCGGGAACACCAAACGCGGTAAGATTTTCTACTGCTAGCTTGTCGGTGATGTGTGTAATCGTTGCTAGGTGTCCTTTGATTGTTTTGTCTTACCGCATTTGAAGGACTTGCAGTGAAGATTTGCACCTCAAATGCACACAGCAATATTGTATATACAGTCGACTCTCCATAACTCGATTTTCAAAGGACCATCGACTTATAGAATTATCGAGTTACAGAATATACCGGCACAAAAAATCACAAAATTATCGCGACAAATTTTTGTATTCACAATACATATAAGATCACTTGTGTAAGAAAGCAATATTATTTTGTTGATAAAATACAAACTATTATTTGAGAAAAAAAATTCAAGTGCTCAAAAAATCACGTTATTTTAACTGATATATATTTTTTGTTTTCATGTTTTTGAACTTCTATTACAACTTTCAAGTATTTATTCACCTTCAAACAAGAAATAGACCAAGTTTCCGCAAATAAGAATGATTTTAAAATAGATATCGAGTTATGGAGGGAAATTTACCACTGACGTGACATCGACTAGTGGAGATATCGAGTTATAGAAATATCGACTTATGGAGAGCACGATGTGTGGAAATTTGAAGGGACCGAAAAATCCATCGAATTATAGAATATCGAGTTGTGGAGAGTCGACTGTATTTGCACAATAGTCTCGCTATGATTTTTGTACATATTTTTTGGAAAATGTTCAGTTTTAATTCAAAAGAAATCTTTTATACTTGTTCGTGTACCTACTCAACAAATAGTGATTTGTAGAAATAAAACACATTTTTGGGCCAAATAAAGCCTCAAGACGGAGCGAATATTTTTCTACATTTCAGTCGTCTTTTTCTCAGTTTGTCGTTTTCCAACATGGGACTGTTGTGCAAATAGGGGCAGTATAGTACGAATCTGAGAGAGACTTGCGAAGAAGAAAAATATCAACGTCATATGCAGCCCAGATTCCCCTCTCACGAAACGTCAAATGCAGCCCACCGTTTTTATGGCTGAAAAAGTGAAAAGTATTGTGTTCAAAGTAAATTGTTATTGAAACCCTCAGTCAGCGGAGCAGTTTTTTCCAAAGTTGCTGATAAATCTAAGCAAAAGATTAATTATTTCTAATGTCTGCTACGTTTGCTGGCATGAAATTTCACTCAAACGGCTATTTATGATTCGATGTGATGCAAACTCCATTATTTTTTGCTGAGAGGTTCATGTGAGGATTTGAACGGCTTGCGCATAATTGGTATAAACACAAAGTGGAATAAGGAAAAAACTCAGCAATCACAGAAAAAGAAGACCGTCTTCGCGAGTCTCGTCTCAGGTACGAATGAGTTACATATAATATCGAATGTTGAATCATTGGAACAATATGACGAAAAAAAAAAAATTCTCGCGTAACTTATGATTTCGCCGTAAAAGCCATTGGTAACCAAGTGTGTAGCTTGTTGTTACCGAGCAAACGAATCGATTTGCACGTTATTTAACAATGGTACAATGAAAAGAAAATCCTCCTCTATCTTTAAGTGGTAATAGTTTTCATCCTGGGCCATTCATTTGCCTAGAAACAAGGAGCACCACTCTCGATTACCAATGACTTTCAGGGCGAGATCTCAAGTTATGCGAGAATTTCATTTCTGTAAATGAGTAGAACACGTCACGGCTCCAAAAAGGTTGGGAATTACTGTTCTAAACGTTTTCCAGTAACATCAAAAATTAATAAAACAAAGCCAGCAAAAACGCAAGGATTCATCGTCTCTTTTAGCCCAAGTAAAAATGGAGCAAATGTCAAAAGTGAAAAAGCAGTTTTCGTCGTTTAAATCGACATATCGAAAAAATAAAAACACGCAGCTGTTTTACTTCCAAAACAAAAAGGCTGTGTGTTTTTATTTTTTCCGATTTGTTGATTTCAAGGGCGAAAACTGCTTTTTCATTTTTGACATTTCTCGCATACTCTGAGATAACGCCCTAAAAGTCATTGGTAACCATGTGTGTAGCTCGTTGTTTCTGAGCAAGTGAAGGAATAAACATCCAAACCAACATCACTGGTAGGTAGATAAAGATCCTTTCTTCACCATAGAGTTCTAGAAAAATTCGCGAATTAGGCGAAACTGACAAAATGTACACAATTTAAGAAACTAAAGCGGTGAAATTGTAGCTTGATTGTCTATTCACTGCACTTGAACTTTTCCCCTATCGATAATTTAACTATTCAAAAAACGCAAATTTGTAGAAGACGAAACTTCACCTCATGCAAAACCACACACTGTATTGATTACGCCTGTGTTTTTTTTTATCAAAGTGATGGGCGCATCTGAAATAGAAATCAAAACACGGCGAGAGTAAACGGCGACACTGCAAACAAAATATAAACAAGGCGTACATGGCGGGCTTAATTGAAACCAGAATAAAAACACGGCGCAAAAGTAATAGGCGACACTGAAAATATTATCGATTACAGGCTCATAACATTGGGCGATACTGGCATTCTTGAGTGCGTTTAAGGTGAAGGTGAATCGAAGCCAAACTTCAAATTTTCAAGAGCACGGATCTGGAGAACCAAACATCCGTTTAAGCTGAAAACTTAATCGATTGGTCACTAGCTGGTGGTGATCAATCGATTAGGTTTTCAGCTCAAACGGGTGTTTGGTTCTCCAGATCCGTGCTCTTGAAAATTTGAACTTTGGCTTCGATTCATCTTCACCTTAAGGCGAAACTTTATAAAATTTTTTTATTACGAAATAGCTAGGAAAAATGGAGGAGATGTGTGTGGTGTTGATGGGGATTTTGAAACTAGGTTTATGAAATGTGTATTAAAGTGAAATAGTTAAAGTTGGAGTATATTTTCTCCAATTGGGATTAAAAATTGCACATGAAAATTTCATTGGTTATTTTCTCATTGTTATTGATTTGTCAGATAGGCCCTTATCGCGAATCCCTCTCGAGTTGTTAACGGGTAAATCCATCCAAATGCTCAGAAACAGTGAGCTACACACATGGTTACCAATGGCTTTTAGGGCGAGATCATAAGTTATGCGAGATTTGCTTCATTTTTAATTGCACCTTAAAGTCCTGCGGTGCAAATCTACAGTGTATCGATTTTACCCGAGTGTCCCCTATTTCCTAGGTAACCCAATCCACGGGATGAAATTTATGAATGAACCCTTTATATACCCAACCCGCTATGTACCCACGTCAGTCACGCCGCCGGAGCTAAGGGCGCTGCCATAGTAAACGCGTCGAGCGACGCGTCCACGTGTGCGAGCCCGCAAAGCAGAATATCAACAACAGGAAATCCTTTGATCGCATCGCGTTCGCGGACGCAGACGCGTTACTATGGCCTCACCGTAACTGTGTACCGCTTGACAGTTCGCCCACCACACGACACGCACACATCCTACCTCCTGACAGCGGCGGCAGCGCAGAAGAAGCATCATTCAGCAACACTCAACGAGACCGGAGAGACGACGAAGGTCGCCATTTTGCTTCTGCTGAACACTACTCAAGTTTAGATCTCCGTGCGGGTGCTCCGTTTAGTGAAAAATAATCGCATCCCATCGGTTTCGCGGCCGGTAATAATAGTTCCCATCGAAGCGCATCGTTCCGTGCAATCTCGGTGAGGTGTTTGTGGCGTGAATCGAGTGTGATTTGCTGACTTTCCGAAAGATTTTACTCCCGAAGGTAGGTGTGCGAAAATTGGGTTTTGCTAGCGCTGCCGCCGGGTGGCGCTCCGGAAGAGGGCTTCGATTTTTTCTATGTTGCACGCACACGTTTGCATTGGCAGCCGCAGAGTGTGATTGTGTGCTTGTCGGTTGTTTCGTTGCCGGTCGGTAGATTTACGTGTTTACTTTTTTTCGGGTTCATTCGCAGATTCGGGTTTTGTGACCGGTGAAAGGTTAAACAGTTTTTGCACGGCAAAATGGATATGTCAGGGCCCCCAAGAGGCGGATTCCGTGGTCGCGGTGGTGGATTTAGCGATCGCGGTCGTGGCGGATTTGGCGACCGAGGACGGTGAGTTGTTTGGTTTATGTATACTATAATAATCGCCATAAGTAGTAGTGCTTAAATGCGAGTGTGTGGGTGATGCCGGTTTCGTTTCGATGTATACATTGATGCGGAGTTGAAAGGGGTGAGTCGTCGCCATGATGATGATACCGATGATACTAGGCAGAGGCTTGAGCCGACAATGACATTGATTTTTGAACCGTACTGCCAACTCCTGTACGAGTTTGATTCATTAAAAACATTTAAGATTGCAGATGCTAATCGGGTTTAGTTTGATTTTCCCACTTTTTCAATTTAAACGATTAGTCATAATTATGGGCAAGTTGTAAAATTGCATATTATGAAAATAATTTAAATTACGCGGGTCATCAGTTTCGATTTATAAAAGCACTGAATTCTAGCTAATATTGCAATACAGGGTTGTGATCATAGGTCACATATCTTTACATAGAATTAAGGCTACACACCAATTTTTTATTGCTGATAGCCAGCAAAATTTTGCTGATATTTTTTGTGCTGTACATCCAGCAATCCTTCCAGCAAAATAACATTTGCTGGATTTTCAGCAATTCATTTTGACAGCTGTTTTGCTGGTTTTCAGCAATCGTGATTTCTTATTTTCAGGTCCGTTTTGCTGGAAGTTCAGCAAAAAATTTCAATGGTTTATTATGACATTTTATTGCAGTTTCAATAAACTTAATGTTTTAAACTACATATATTGATAATTTCAACTGGGAAATAGATATTATCTCGGTTGATAAATCAATAACTGAATTCAGAAATTCTATGTACTACTTACATACTTACTTGGAGTGATGAAAATGTAGAAATCTTATGGATTTTCCTCCAAATTTCAACATTTAAGCATAACGACCAGCGGCTTTTTCCGAAAATTGTAAATACGTTAAGTGTTTGACAGTTCTGTTGCTGTCGATCCAGCAAACATGATAGTTTACTGAACTACAGCAAACGCAATGTAAATTACTGATTTTTCAGCAATATTGCTTTTGCTGGATGCCTTTCAACAATTCGTTTTGCTGAAAGGCAAACTAAGTTTTTGGTGTGTAAGTACCCCGTCATTCATTTTGGCAGCAATGATGACTTTCCATCTTGCATTTCAAAATGATAAAACTCAGTCTTGATAGTTTATATTGACTTGAAAAAGTATCACTGTTTTTTAAAGCTCACCACCAGCGTGAAAATGCTGGCGATGACGGTACGGAGGGCGCGACCGCTTTTGAATTAATTTTCTGGTTGTCTCCTGATTCGCATCGCGCTAATACTGTATGTTGGAAGCGAACCTCGTACCCAGTGTTGTAAAAAAAGGAAAAAAAAACAGCGCGAGTACTGAGTGTCAAACTTACAGAAACTTCTTATCGTTAGCCGTCTGAAAAATCACGCCAGTGCAATGCTCCACACCACAGTGTGGTGATGCTGAGAGCGCGAAGGCAAAAAATGAGCAAGCAAATTTGCTCTCTTTCGGGGATTGATAATGTCGTTTTTCTTTATTTGCACCGCCTGCACCGTTTTCCCACCGGTGTAGCAAAACTTGCACCCAAACCGTTCTTTTATTCCGCAGGTAGCACACCGTTTTTACACTCGATCGCCACCGGTGCAGAAAATCCTACACCCTGATCGAGCTGGGTGTAGCAGGTAATGCACTCTTTTTACCAATACATATTTATGGTTCTTAGCTGCCAGTTGTTTTCGGTTACGAAGAAGCAAGATTCTTCATTTTCGCTCATGTCTGCGAGGATAGAATGGATTTATTTCAGAATTGAATATTTTTAGTCAGTGAAAGTAGAAATGTTTTTAATGAACAAAACTACAAGATATAAATATTCTATAAGTATAATTGAAGATACTTTGGCATATGAGTATGTTTCAACGGTACGAAGGGGAACTTTTTCGGCTTATGTCCGAAAATGGAACTCTTTTTCAGATATTTTGATTACATGTATAACAGTAGATACAACTGTACAAAGCATTTTATGAGCAATTTTCGGAAAATTTGACTGAAAAATCTCGGGTGGCAGAGTTATTAACGACTGAAACTGTATGTTCCTATATTTTAAACTCGGATTGCAAAATCTGTTGTTCTATATTTTTGCTAAAATAATAAATTGACGATAAATCGACATTGATTTTTTATTACGGTTTTGATGCAATTATCGATTTCATTTCATGGATGCTCGCTTCGCGTTGTTACAATACGATGATTCACTTCTCGAAACACTTTAGTGTTGTACGATGAAAGATCGCAGTATTTTGAATCTAAACTAGAACAATTGCGGAAATATGATTTTTGGTGAAGTTTTCAGCAAAAGAGAGGATTTATGAAGTCAGATAAGCCCTTACAGTGTTGAAATGTGAAATTCCTAACTTTTAAACAAATTTGATGGAATACGAAACAATGACATATGTATGGTATCAATTTCAGGGAAAAATAAATTTATTTTTGTAAACAAAACTTTTATATCCATTCACGGCATAGTAATGTTTTCAGCCAGTGTTGTAAACACCGTTAACAAACTATAAAAAACACAAACAAGTCTAATGTTTCCGAATCCCTTACAGCATATCATGAAGAATATAAACAGCTGTTTTACCTCTTTGAAGAATGACATTTTGTTTTGATTGACGCCTTCACTAACACCATCATAGGCTGTCAAAATATTGCACCGAAACCATTCTATTTTCCGGTGTCAATTGTTACACTCGCGCGGTGCACCGTCGGGAATAATCGAAAACGACATAAATCAAATTTTGTCTGTTGTCTCCTCATCCGCACGCTCGCACTGGTGGATGTAGCAAGACTGTGCACCGGCCAGAGTTGACGCTTTGGCTACTTACGGTGAGGCCATAGTAACGCGTCTGCGTCCGCGAACGCGATGCGATCAAAGGATTTCCTGTTGTTGATATTCTGCTTTGCGGGCTCGCACACGCGGACGCGTCGCTCGACGCGTTTACTATGGCAGCGCCCTTACACACTGGCATTTGTAGTTCAAAAACCATTCTACCACATATACAGAGTTGTGTGTATGACACAAGGCAACGCGTTTTCCGATGAGAGTGCACACGTTGGGTTTCATCGTCCCAGCATCAACGTGTAGCGTGGAACAAAGTGTTGCGTAGCATGCATCGCGCTGAGCTCGTAGGGAAAATGAGGTCACAGATCTCGCGCCGCACCAATCAGCTTTTGCATTTAATTTGAATAGCACACATTAACAACAAATATTTTGATAGGTGAAAATTGTGTTGCAAGCTATCAATAATAAAGATAATTGAAATGGGCTAAATTTTATTGAGAGAATTATAGAATCGTACTTCAAAAATAGTACATATTGTAGGTTGTTATGATGAACGAGCTGCCACCTGTGTCGTGCACATGTTGCACATGTGGACGCGACGCCTCTGGGAAGTATTTTGTGTTTCAATTTGAGAATCTCGTAAAAATCCTCAATTGACTTATGAAATAATACTCATAAGATAGTCGTTCTCCACATCTCGATATCAAACGGACCATCTAGATAGGGAGAGATCGAGACATAAAACAAATTCTTAAAGAATACTAGATTGAAAATCTCTCCATTACCAATAAAAAAAAGCAAACATACATTACTTCGTGTTTGAAAATGTTTTGAATCACAAAAAACCGGGAATAAAAATCACCTCAAGATAGGGAGATATCGAAATAAGGAGGATATCGAGATGGAGAGAGAGTCAAAATGTATGCAGAATGAAGGAACCGAACTAAACATCGACATAGGGAGATATCGAAATGTGGAGAGTCGACTGTAGAAACAGATAATATTTTCATAAGAAACTCTTCTTGGTAATCATACGCATTATTAATTGGCGTACTAAATGAAAAAGTACTAAATTTTACGAGGCTCGATGTTAATAACATAACGTTCCGGATAGAGATTCATAAGCGTGCGTATGACAAGGATTAGTAACACTTGCGAACAAAAAAAAAAACACGTAGGAATTACAGTATTGGACAAAACATTTGCAACTTTTTCGATTTTCCATACAAAATGACCAACTTTGGTAAGCTAGATCTCAGTTATTTATCGTCCGATTTGAATGAAATTTTCACAGAACATCAGATATAACTTGAATTATAACATATATTTTTGAGTGATTTTTCCAATCACGGGTTTATAAAGTGTAATTTTCGACGAAAAATTCAAAACTATTTATCTCATAGCCCTACACAAAAACTGTATTCAGCAAACTTTTTCACATCGTTAAAATCTACAACTGAACAGCTGAAGATACCATGAAGCTATTCTTTCAATATGTTTAGTTATGTCATTTATAAAAAATCGTCAAAAAATTGACTTTAGTCAAACCGTTACTGCTTTTGAACTTGTGATTGGAAAAATTACTCAAACATTTATGTTAAAATTCATGTTATGTCTTATGTTCTGTCAAAATTTCATTCAAATCGGTCTATAAATAACTGAGATATAGCTTACCAAAGTTGGTCATTTTGTATGGAAAATCGAAAAAGTTGCAAATGTTTTGTCCAATACTGTACATATGAATTTCTAATGGAATAAATATATAGGAAGCAGCTAATAAGACTCACAAGAAAATCTTGTGAACTTCCATCGATCATTGCGTTCATAATATGACCAGCTAGAATTCCATAAGATATTCTTATGAAGAATCGTAGATACAGTGGCCCAATTTCATATTCGTACAGGATACTGTTTCAACATAAAGTTAGTAAAAAACTATTGAATGAAGTATTGAGCTACAAATACTTTATCCACATTGAAGGTAACAGGTGTTATCTATTGTTTGCCAATCTTAAAATGTTTCCATTTACATTCATCTTTGGATTAATAGAAAAGTATTGAATTGATGTCTAAAATTCACCCAATTCCATATTCGTACACCTATCAAAATTCATACGCACAACGTTCAAAACTAAATATAGAAGCTCTATTTGATTACTGAAATGCTTTATTATGATGTTCAGATGTAGTGAAATACATTTGGACAATTTATTAGTGGACATATATGAAATTTAGGTAAAGTTATGAGAAATGCCAGTTTTCCAATGATTTTTGCTATTAAATCCTATAATTCGAACAATAACGTTTATTTTTGTCATTGGATCCAATCTATAGATTATACTCGTAGGCTCTGATAGAAATTTAGTTGAAATATATATAGTTTACAGAAATCATAAACAGTTTTTATCCCTTTTGAGTTCAGAAAATTGTTGTGCCATAAGTTCAAAACTCTTCTAAAATGATATTTTTAATCAATGTAAACCAAATTTTCATTCTAAACAGCAGGTTAATGTTAATTTTGAATTTGTCTGTAAAAATAATTTGAACTACGAACTTCGTTTTACAATTAAGTACCCTAAACTACGCTGTACATACCTCCACATAATTGAAGTCATCGTAATATTCAATTATCTTTGAAATAATATTCAAATTATATTCAAAATAGCACCCTATTTTGCAATTTATTGATTTAATAAGAAAAATACAAAATAACTTGAATGAGCAGAGAGCATTGATATACTATTTAATAGAATATATCCTGTTGTTTTCATCATTTTAAAAAAACGTTTGTGTTGCGGTTATGGCAATAATATTTATTCTTTAAATCTCTATAATCATGTTTGGTAGTAAAATGTAAATTAAAAATGATAATTACGCAATATTTTGATAGGAACATTAACTATGGATTATGTATATACATTTAGGAGCCAAACATAAAGAAATTGACTAAAATTTTTGGTTTTGGATTTGTTATAAATGTTATACTACCTAAGATTCAAAAGTATAAGTTGTTGATATCCACTCCTTGCTACTCTAAAACTGATTATAACTTTTTGAAACTTGTGCAATATTCGCAGTTATCATTCATAAGGAAGTGATGTTGAAAAAAATGCAATTTATTGTTCGACTTATCGAATATTTTAGCAAAAAACATGGGAAAACTGGTATTTTTCTTAAATTTACTTAAGTTTCAAATATGTCCGCTTTTAAATTTTCCAAATGTATTCTACTGCATCTGAACAACACAACGAAGAGCTTAAGTAATCATCTAGTCCATTAAAAATTAGTTTTGAATGCTGTATATTTTTTTTTTGTTAGGTGTACGAATATGGAATTGGGTTAATTATAGACACAATCTCAATAATTTTCCATTATTCCAAAGATTTACAGTGCTGTTCTGAATAATAGCAGCGCATGTCGATTTTCATACAAAATGCTCAACTTTGACATGCTGTAGTTTTGTTCCCTTTCAAGCAATCGAGCTGAAATTTTCTCCACAGAACTACAAATATGATCAATTTCGTAACTACAAAATTTCAGTTTTTTCTGAGTCCCTGCCGAAAAGTGAGACACTAGGTGAAATTTTTCGAAAAAATAGCAGTTTTTCATTTTAAAACTTTTCTTCTACAAATATTTTAAACATTTTCGGTTTAGGTGTAGGTTTGATAAGTACGAGGAGATTGTTCCAATGGTGAGTGATATACAATTTAAAACTATAATGTCAAGCCGAAATTCAAATTTTTAAAACTGCTATTTTTTCGAACAATTTCACCTAGTATCTCACTTTCCGGCAGGGGCTTAGAAAATTTTGAAATTTTGTGTTTACAAAATTGGGCATATTTGTAGTTCTGTGGAGAAAATTTCAACTCGATTGCTTGAAAGGGAACAAAACTACAGCATGTCAAAGTTGAGCATTTTGTATGAAAATCGATATGGGCTGCTATTATTCAGAACAGCACTGTACCATTTAATGTTAAATTGAAATTACCATGTGCTTCAAGTGAAATATGTTGTTTGGGACTAATTTAAAAGCTTATGAAACCATAACTGCCAAAAGAAAAAAAAAAAACTTTGGCAAATACGTACATTTAAAAAAATATAAATTCCACAAAATTTGTCGAGCATACTAAGTAGGTGAGCCGCGATATGTTCTTCTTATTACCTAAAAATGGCTGTTTCCTGAAAATGCATTTGGGTTTGAAACAAACAGTTCCGTTCTGAAAAACAGCTGTGCATTTCGAATCAAAATGTACAGCTTTGGCATGCTCTTTTTTGCTTCCCTTCAAGAAATTGAGCTGTTTTTTTTTCCACTGGACTACAAACATGTTCCGTTACGTAATTATAATATTTCAAGTTTTTCTCAGCCCCTGTCGGAATGTGAAATACTAGATGAAATTGATGAACATAATATCAGTTTTTGATTATAAAATTTTTGTTCCAGCCATGCCAAATTCAGAACAGCCCTGATATTACTTTTTCTGGCCCTAAATTCCGCGAAATGGATAAATACCTATACGCAGATACAAATTGACACAGCTTGCATAAGGTTTATTGAAACAGTTTGAAACAAGTTAATGTGGCATCAAAAGTTGATATTTGTACTAGTTCTGATCTCAGTGTTATTAAAATATCGTAATTCAGAGAGCAGCTAGCTATTTTTTTCTTCGAAAGAAATAATATACACAAACTTTCGTTTGTTGACTTTTTGTAAATGTGAATAGGTCTAGTACGAAAGTTCAGAGTTATCAGGAGTTTTATTCTGAAGGAGTTTCAACTTTAGAATTTCAATTAGATCCTTTGAGGAATTCCTGGTAGGACTCTAGATAACTTGAGGATTTTTCTAGATTTTTTTTTTCATCAAATCTTAGATTAGAAAACAGATTATCAGAAATCTCTGAAAGAGTTCCTTGATTAACATTCTTAATCATTTTTCAAATAGTCCCTTTAGAAAAAGATACCGCAATTAAGTCCTTTTGAAGAAAATAGTTTGTCGTCATTAAGCGCGCCCCTCATTCAGATTCGGCCACTGTGCTGATTGAATGATACCGATTTTGACCATGCATCGGTACGCTAGCGCATCAAATTATTGCTTCTACTTATAAGGTCCGAAGTCGTTTTTTAACTTTGAACAGGTTTCATCGCATCAAACATAATGGATTCTAGCCTTATTGCTAAAACAAGAAGCCTATTTTAGAAGTTAGGAGGTCTACTACTCCACTGATTCGGAATCGTTGATCTACAGCTACAACTAAAGTACAACACCCTAAACACCCGAAAGGCAGCGTCCATTCATTACGTTACGCTAAATTTGAAAATTGTTGGAAATTTTAAAATTTTTCGAGCGTTACGTAATTTGTGGATGCCGCCAAAATCATAAAAAAGTCCGCAGATACACTGGAAATTTCTGGAAAAGTCCTGGAGGAATCCTTAAAATTGTATTTAGAAATATCGTCAAAAATCCCTAGTTGAAATATTGAAGAAAATGTTGGAAGAAATCCTTCCTTGAGCTTTTTCAGAAGGAATCCGGAGTAATCTTGGCAGGTAAGTAGCATTTTGTAGATCTATTACATCTTGTCAAGTCATCAGCACCAATGAAACTGAAGAAACAGAAACCGGCACACTCATACTGCCCTTTACGTCAGTCCAAATCTCAATCAGCTGCATGCAGTGTCTCAGTTTGTACACCGATTACAAACTCAGTGCCGGACCAAAGTATACCGTGACGTTGCTCTATTCCCCGTTCTTTCGAGATTGTAAGCCCTTTTCCCATAGTGATCCGTTTCTCCGGCGAATTGAGGAAGGTCCTAGATTGTTTCTCGGTCGAAGTGGTTCGTTACTGCGGAAAGTTTACAATCCTGACGGAATGGGTTGTTGTTCAAGGAGGTGGCATTAGGCTTCACGTCGTTTGTTCGTACAGTCAGTATGTCTCATGCTTGAATAATTGTAGAATTCGTCAAGATGTATGGATTGATTATACTTTTGTCCGCTACTGTCTTCGTTTGTCCGGTTAACATATAACAAGCACGTCTATCTACCTCAGTGCACACACAAACACTACTTGCCTTAGTCTCGAGTCGGGTTAGCTAAACAGCGTTTCTCCCCCTTCCCCCTCCATTGAATCTCTTTGTCAATCTCACAGAGGCCGCGGAGGTCGTGGCGGTCCGATGATGGGTCGCATGATGGGTGGTCCCCCGATGATGCGTGGACGTGGTGGCATGATGCGTGGCGGCCCGCCCCGTGGTTTCGGTGGTCCACCGCGAAGTGGTCCCCCGATGTCCCGGGGTGGCCCATACGGAGGTCGTCCACCGATGGGAGTCGGTGGTGCTCCACGCAGCAGCTATTCATCATCCGTATCGAACGGTTCCGGTCCGCCGCCTTCGTCAACGACCGAGAATGGGAACGACCTGAAAACGGCAGACACCACCAGCGGCAGCGCAGCCAAGACGGTACCGACTACCAGCGGAAGCACACCGACTTCGACGTCGAGCTCGGCAGCTCCGTCTACCGCACCGAAAACTAGTGCCCCAGCATCGTCACAGGTTCCTAGCTCTGATTCGGGCCGGGCAACACCTCCGCAACCGATCAAGACAGCCGACTCTAGTAGTCTTTCCCATCCCAGAGAATCGCAAGATTCTTCAATTCAATCGACAGGTAGTTCCTATCATTCTTCGAGGGGCATGGGATTCCGAGGCCGCGGAAGCTATCCTCCACGTGGAAGTTATCCTCCTCGAGGTCGTGGCGGTTACGGAAGCAGCTACGATGGTCCACGTCCATACCGCGGTGGAATGGGCGGGCGTGGTCGTGGCGGCTATGGCGGAAGCGGTCCAGGAGGCTACGGAGGTGCTCCAAGTTATAACAGTGGCTATAACAATGGCCCTCCTCCGTCGTACGGTCAAATGGGTGGAGGATACCAACACAGCGGTTACAACCCAGGACCTCCACCACGGCAGCAGTTTGACACACGGCAACCATCAAACACAACCACAGTGACACCGATCAAGCGCGGTGGTATGCCCGGAAGTGGTCCTCCAGGTCCCAAGCGAGGTCGCTACGATTCGGGTCCTCCCAGCCGATCATTCCCCCCGAAGAGCATGCCGCCTCATCACGGTGCTGCGGCCCCGGTTTCGTCATACAGTGCACCGCCCTCGGCGACAGGCCACGGGGGCTACCCGGAACACAACCATCCCCCGGCCAGCATGGATCAGTACGGTTCGCACAGCGCAACCACGGCCGGCGGTTACGGCACGACCGGTGCCTCCCAGAGCAGTTACAGCGCCAACGGATACGGTCAAAGCTCGTACGGTAGCGCGGCAATGGCCTCAACAGGCTACGCAGCTGGCACGGAGTATGACACTAGTCACTACGATTACAGGTACGTTTCTCGTGAATGGTTTGATCATTGGTCATTGGAATTGCCGGAATTAGAGTAAAATCAGAGACAAACAAAAGTAACAATCACATTATTTTCATTATACAACAAAATAAACCTCAATTCCAATATTTTTTAGTTGGTCAACAGCTCACTTGAAGCGCTCGTATCGCTTTTGTTCAAGTTTGATATTTACGCACTACCGCCACACAGATTTTTTTAGCATTGCTCGTAATGTTCGCATAGCTATAGGGCTCTGTACAAATATCTTCCTCTATCTTTCATTATTTCATGAACAACAAGGGCAATAAAAGTCAGAATTCCATACAAAATCAATACTTAAGTGCTCCATATTTATATTGCTAAGCGTTTTAGCGGTTACGTAAGTTTGTCTGTAATCGGAAACATCATGTTTGATACCCTTTGAATAAGAAACAGATGAAACAGAGCCCAATTTTCTGAGTCCTACTCTAATTTCGGATGATCTAAAAATTTTGCTATGGTTCAAATATATTATTTCTCACAATTTTTTTAAAATTACAACAGCACCGGAACATACGACAGCAGGTATCAAACTGGATACTCTCAAGACTACAGCCAATCGTATGGTACCACCACCGATTACAGTGCTGTGTCGACGGAAACCTATCCCAGCCAGCAGTACGATGACCGATCAACCGGATATGCCGGCTACGGTGAGTACTAAAACCTTTTTGCCAATCTCTCCATCCTTTTTTCTACCTTCTGTATTCGATTCGTCATTGAGTTTTATCGTAGAAATGAACAAAATGGTATACAAACATTGTTTGCACAAGATGAAAAAAGCAAAAAAAAACAATCAAGTAAAACTTGAAAATATCGAGCCGACCTAAGAAAACATTCGTTCCTTTAAGTATTATTTTCGTTTTTTGTTTTAAGTATTTATTGCCAACTATCTCTATCTAGTTTGTAAGCGAAATCATCCGCCGAAGAACAACCCCCGACCGCAATCAATAACCTATTCCCCTCCATTTCGAATGTATTTTTATAGACGCGCAAGCCTACTCGCAAGGCTACGCAAAGACCGATCAGTACGCTCATGGTGGTTATTATTAGGAAGAAAGCGACAAAATCCAAAACGCGCAGATAAAAGAAAGAAAGAGAGAATTTCGAGAGCATAACAATTGCAAATGAAAGTGTGTGAGAGTGTGTGACAAAGAAAGCAAAAATCCAAACAATATGCAAACGACCAGAAACGAATGCTGTTGGATGAAAACTAGAAAAAAAGATAGCATAACCCGGAAAACTTGCGGATTGGAACATACGCAACCAAACAGAAAACAATTCAATACAAACAACAAAAATCAGCGAGAAGCCGACAAAAATGCATCAAACAGAGCCAAAAGCATCCCGAGAAAGACAACCTAAAATACTATACAAAACAATCTAGAAAACACTAAATGATCAAGCTGAAAATGGTGTGTCGTCAGCACAGAATGAAGCAGTTAGCATAAACCTGACGAGCGACGATCCTGATTGGAAAATGCACTGGAAAGTTTACTTGCGCGTAGTGAAGTAATGCTATTTTCTTTTTAAAATCTATCGACCTTACCAACATTTTGCATTCTTGGTAGTAGTGCTGCAAGCTAATCATTACATTATTATTCGTACGGTAATATACGGACATTATCATCCAGTTTTATGAAGTTGTACGATATGTAAAACAGAATTATGAATAAACAAAATAAAATATTAAGTACGACAGATCTAGTAGCTCATAGGGAAGTCAAGCATCCAATAGATGACCAATAAGCTAAACAGAAATAAAGAATTACATTGAATGTGTCCAGTCAGCAGCGCTCGAAGAAGTCTCATATAAAGACAACAAAAAGAAAAATCCCGTATCCATCTACGATTCAGCATCTTAGGTATACCGATTCCCCCCTGTTCGATTTGGCGCGCAATTCCGGTCTGAGCTTTTGATTATTTTGCTTGATTTAGTTTTTAGTTAATTACTGTGTAAATATATTTAGAGTACTTTTTATTATTTTCCAATTGAAAACAAAAACATGCATAAACGGTAACCACCAAAAGATACGGTTTATTTTATTGAAAGTTGAGAAATGATTGCACACCACACACATCATGAGCGTCGGAATAAAAAAACTAAAACAATACAATATCACAAAAGCCTTTGCATAACAGTCTCAAAAATCTATGAATGCCATATATTATGAATGATACAAAACGTTGGAACTTGCAAAATGGAGGTACATGAATACAAAACCAGTAATGTTGGAACTGAAGTGAATATTCGTTTGAAGTAACAATGTGGACAAAATAATCAGTGTAACATCTATTTATTATCAAATTTGTGGCATGAAAAAATCATATTCAAAAAACCAAGACAAGTGTTAAGTATAAAATCTTTTTAGGTTCGAATATATTTACCATAACGATGTATGATATGTTTTTTGGTATATTTCTTGTGATTCGAATGTATTGTTTCGATAGATTTCAATTTGATGAAGAGAACTGATATTTTTACATTTCAGTTTTGGGAGATTGGACGAATGAATCAATAAAATTTATGGATCAGTTTACTTTAGTAAACAAAAAAGATATACATATTATAATACGATTATAATTTATAATGTTAGCGTACAACGTTGGATAAAATTTATAAATATTAAATCCCTCATGCGGAACATTCGGGTTTTTAACTTTGGAAATCCTAATCCTAATAAATGGAGTATCACGTGAATCCTGTTTTTTTCCATACAAAACATAACAGAAATGAAAAGAACTACAAATGGTTTATTTTATGGAAACTTATTTGAAAAATTGCGTGCTGCACAAATGTAATAAGAATACAAAACTAAATTATTGGAAACAGAGATAAAGTCAAAACTCTTTGATCTACTTTGAAACAAACAGTACCTATAATGAAGTTTACTTCATTTTTGTATTTGAAATATCGTTTACAAATTGGTAAAATGCTTATGACAGTTGTTAACAATTAACAGTAAAAAATACGCGTTATAGAAAAAATGCTTTACTATGAAAAAATATAGTCTAACTCATTGCAGCTTATTATTGAGGTTTATAGCTGTGTTATCTGAAATTGAGTAGACTTATGGTAATATGTATGGCTACTACGTCGAAGACCTGGTATCAAATCCCTTCCCCGATATAGTCACTTTTGCTCATAAGGTTATACAGTTGATTCTCCACTTCTCGATATTGAAGGGACCATCGAGATAGGGAGAGATCGAGATGAAGAACGCATTTTTAATGAATACTAGATTGAAAACCACTCCGTTACCAAGAAAATAATAAATAAACAAACGTCTTTTTGTGTTCCCAAACTGTTTTGAATCAATGAAATCGGGTCTAGTAACCTTTGATAAGTAGAATATCGACATACGGAGAGAAAATCGAGAACAAAAACAGGGTGTCTACTACCTGGAAAAACCTGGAAAACCTGGAATTATCAGGGAATTTTGTTAAACCTGGAAAAAAACTGGAATTCTCAGGGAATTTCGCTAACAATCAGGGAAATTTCTTTGTGGCAGTAATTCATGGTAGAATGTGTACATTACAAATGACTTTCACGTAGAAACTCCCCAAAAAAAATTCGGCTGCGCCGCTATCAAAACCCTCCTTGAGGTTTTCAGTAAATCTTATCGACTTCTCAAGACATGATTGTCTCTATTTTTGATGAAAGGTTTCTGATGTTTTTTTTTATCAAAATGGTCTCTAAAATCCCATTTTTCATATCTTGCTTGCAGTGAATTCTGATGCTAAATGATGTAGGCATAAGAGAAACCTTCGGTGACTGTTACGAGACTTTTCAACTAATTCTTTAAATTTTAATCTCAGATTTCTCGAGGAAAACCTTCAGGAATAATCCTAGTTGTTTATCTGGAGATTTCCTCTTCGATACTTCCAGGGATTGCTATCAGGATATCTCCAGAAATTCTTCTGAAGATTCCTCTGCCAATTCTCTTAGATATTCTCCCTATCTCCCTATCTTGAGTAATGTATCCAGAATTTGCTCCAGGAAACACTATATGAGGACTTTCTCTAGATATTTTTCCATTAATCCTTCAACCGAATTTTCTAGTTGTTACTGTAGGAGATCTTCTGAGAATGTTTACTGTATTTTTTCCAAGAAAAACCGCAAAGGTCAATTCCACAGTTTTTGAAAGAAATTGTTCAGAGGTTTCCCCTCAAACTCGACCCTGTGTTTCATCATAGAATTCTTCTAGACTTCTCCAGAATTTCATCGAATGATCACAACTGCAGTCGAGTCTAGTACACGACACTAAAGATGGCCTTTCAGTTGAGGTCGAAATACGCGTATTTGTCAAAGGATACAAACTGTAGTGGAATTAAATGGTATAGTACTAAATTTGGTTTTTCATTCACTTACAACTGCAGTTCTTCAAAACATTTCTCATAAAATCCCATGGAACTTACAAAAGTGATAACAGTTTCCATACTAAATAACACTGTAGCATTTTACCAGAAAATTATTCACAAATTTTTTGCTTTTTTTTTCAATTATCCCAACAATTTAACAAGAAAATCTTCTAAAAATTCTTCAAGGGTCTATGAGTTCTTCTAGTAACCGTGTGACTTAAAAACTTACACAAGTTTCATCAGAGTTTGCTTTAAAATTTGCTTTAGAAATACCTCACGAATTGAAAATTTTCTCAAATTTCTGAAAAATTGCATTCACATTTTCAGGCAGGAAAGCCTAAAAAAATCCTGGAAGTAAACTTGGACAAATCTTTAAAGACTTCATTGAGAAAGGATTACTGTAGGAATTCCTAAAGAAATCTGAGTAATTCGCGGAGTCATCCTTAGAAAAATTTGAAGTTGAAATCTTAAAGAAATTATGAAGGACAATTTTTAAGAAATCCCTGGATACATCTTTGAAGAAACTTCTGGTTGATTTTTTGAAGAAGCTCTAAACGGTAGTCTTAGAGGATGTCCAAGGAAAATCGATGGAAGAATCACTGGGTAAAATCTTGGATGACTTAGGTCTTTCTTGGAAAACATCCGATAGAATCAGTAAAGACATTGCTGACGATCTCTGAGTTAATTTCTGTGGTTATAAATGGCAAAAACCAGGTCGTGTTTTTGAGATATCTAAAACATAATTCTTTTACGAATTCCTTAGAAAAATTCTCGAAGGGATTCCATAGGAAATAATCACTACATGAACTCCTGGAGACATTTAAGTCGTGAGCTAGCCTAGTGGTGAAAATTTCACAAATAAAGAAATCCATCCATCTATCCTAGCCTGAGTAAATCTTCGGAGTAACATCTGGATCTTTGGGCAAATACTTGAATTAATGTCTGGTGAAATTCCTTTAGAAAATAATTGAAATATTTATCGAAAAACATGTTTTACGACATGTAATTTTAATTGTGAAATATTGTCACAAACATTTGTAAGTATTGTTTATTTCGCCCATTTAGCTGTCTTAAGTATTGAACGTGGGCCAAAAATGAATAGTGCATTATCTGTTTTTGCACAAGTACGCTGTAATCAATAAACTTGAAGGGTTAAGCATACTGAATCACTTGAAGGTTCCGTTTAGTTTACAATGATGATCAGAGCTCTCACAAACGATATAAAAATGAGTCTTCTTATCAAATACAATCTAGGCTTTGTATCAAATACAATTCAGTGGACAAAAACTTAAGCTTTGAAATTGTTCCACCTTTAAATAGCTTCGACAAAAAAATTGGAAGCTTGAAACGAATTGAAGCAAATTATTTTGTCAATAACTTTTTATATGTCTGAAATTGGAATATTTCTTAATCCTGGAATTATTTTGTAGAACCTGAAAAAACCTGGAAATATCAGGGAATTTCATTTATGTAAACGAGTAGACACCCTGAAAAATCAACTAGGAACACATCGAGATAGGGAGATATCGAGATATAGAGGATATCGAGGTACGGAGAGTGAAAATATATGCAGAATGAAGGGACCGAAGAAATCATCGACATAGTGAGAGATATCGCGATATAGAATATCGAGATGTGGAGAGTCGACTGTAGTGCCAACTCCCTTCGGCAGAGAGCAAAAGCGTTGGTCTCGAGATGAAGTAGCTGAACATCTTTTTAAAAAAGCAAACAAAACTATACTTGTGGAATTTCAGTTATGCCATACGTTATTATGCTAAATGTATTTGGTTCATAGGGCAATTTTTTTGCATACACCAACACAGAAATAGCGATATCACATTGAGCAAAAAAATCTACTTGTTATAATTTGTCACAGAAAATCGATTAGATTTAAAAAATCGCGCACTTATGTAACTGAGAATTTTTGCTGATAAAATTGTGGTTATGTTGGTCAAATAGTCTGAAGCTCGGTCATAATATGTAGTTTTCGTTGTTTTATTTTTCAGTACAGCAAATTTTCGCGACACAAAATAACATCCTCGATATCGATTCGGAATTATCGTTAAAATCGGATATCGTATCGATAATTTGAAGCCTATAGTTATGGATTTTTATCGATATTGACACAGTACTGTGATCAAAGTATTTTGGATAGACCGTTACGCGTATATAATTTGGCCATTTACGGCAAAATCAAATGAAGCTGGCCAAATTATATACGCGTAACGCTCTGTCCGAAAATACATAAAACACCCTACTATTAAAAAAAAGACACCTACAAATTTCGAATAGAGAAGTTACTCGTGATAATGTAGAGACAATTTACATACGTCAAAGATTACCAAGCAGAGACCATTTACGTCAAAGGTAGCTAAGTTTTCTACGACTTGATTGACTTATTTCTTTACGGTAAAAGCGCTTTTACAAAAAGTGCTTCAACAAACAATGTTTGCAAATTTTTCATTAAAAAATTGTAGTTGTTTTTCATTAGTATATTGATTGTTTGGCACATCATAGCAGACTAACTGTATATGTTAATGATTGCTACGCCGCGTTTGATCGGAACTGGTAAGAAATGTACTTTGATCCAAATTAATAAGGGATGAGACTTTCGCTAATTCTCGAAGTGCACATTTGAGCAGACCTCACATTATTGAACAACAACAGCGCCGGTCAGATCCTTATAGTCAGTTAGGATAGGAAAGGAATTACGCTCTAATAATGATTCTGCTTCTAGAAACCGAGAATACCTCTGCATCTCCACAATCAAGCCCCACAGGAAGATAAGCTTTGCATTTATGTCTCGCCGTGAAAATATATTGGTAGAAAATTAAAATAAGAGCTGAAATACTTTTCAATATTCTCAATTTAATGCAAATAAGTGAAATAGTCATGACCCAAGTAACACTGGAAGCTGAATAACAGCTTATTGAACTTAAATACGGTTTATGCAGCTCATTTTAGGCTGAATAAACTGTTATTAAGCTATCAATGCTACTTGGGGACAATTTTATTAGTAAAACCATATTGAGCATGAATGAGCATCGATGACCGTTCAATTCGTAGTCGCCACTCCATTACTAATCAGAACCAGGGTAACCACATAAAAATCTGTATTTTCTTCTGGAATTATCTGTATTTCTGTATCCTGAAGCAAAATATCTGCATATCAAAAATTAAGATAGAAATGACAATTAGTGGAAGGGGTGGTAAAATGAACACCTCAAGGATATCATCTCGTTTCTGATAGAAAAACGAGGTATTCGTATAGTTCTAGCGCACAACATCAAAAATAGGGATGATATCTATACAAAGGACGCGAATTCAGATCAAAATAGCTAAATTTTCATAATTTATCGCTAGCAAAAAACGATACGAATGTTCATTTTGCCTGCACTATGTGGGTAAAATGAACAGCTCTTGGTGGAAAAATGAACATCATACAAAAAACGAGAGCTAAACAAACAATTTTGGAAATTTTCATTGCATTACCGAATATATATCCATTAACCTTTCGGTCGTCGCGCGAATTTTTGTAACGCGAGTAGTCGCGCGTTGTACTTTGTACAACACCCTTGGTTTTGCGAATATCCCAGGATTCTGACCACTTAGAAAGATGACGTATTCGGCAAAGTTGTTCAGTAGCTCAAGGGCTATCATTATTTTAGCCAAGTAATTCGGAATTTTGCCACTAGGCGGCGCTAGTGAGCATGAAACTTTTGTTTCGCAGATCTCAGGATCCTGACCACTTAGAAAGATGGCGTCTTCGGCAAAGTTGCTCAGTAACTTATGGAATATCATTGTTAGAGCTAGTTGATTCAAAATTTTGCGCTAGTGAGCTTAAATCATTCATTTCGCAAATATCTCAGGAGCCTGATCACTTTGAAAGATGGCGTCTTCGGCAGAGTTGCTCAGTAGCTCAATTTATTTCTTTGTTTAATCCTTTAAGTTCGAGATTTTGTAAAATAATGATAGTTCCTGAGCTTCTAAACAACTTTGCTGAAGGTGCATGTCTAAAAACACAAGATCTTGCAGTATCAGCAAAACTAAAATTTCATGCTCAATAGCACCGCCTGGTGGCAAAATATCCTATTTCTTGGCTCAAATAATGATAGTTCTTGAGCTACTGAACTACTTTGCCGAAGACACTATCTTTCTAAGTGGTCAGGCTCCTGAGATATCTGCAAACAAAAGTTTCATTCACACTAGCGCCGCCTAGTGGCAAAATTTTGAATCAACTAGCTCGAACAATGATAGTCCTTAACTTACTCAACAACTTTGCCGAAGACGCCATCCTTCTAAATGATCAGGATCCTGAAATATTTGCAAAACAAAAGTAAAACTTCCATGCCCACTAGTGCCACCTAGCGATCAAATTCCTTATTAAATGAGGTACCATCAGATAGCGCTGCACCTCCAGATCAATTTTACTAAAGACCCCAAGTTTCTATATTATCTGGATTTTGAGATATACCGATTTAAAACTGTGGTTTACTCGAACCGTACATAGAGCGTTCATTATTATGCGACTTTCATGTACATTTGTTGATTTTACCGCAATATAAAGGGTCACACTGTAAATAAAAACTGTCGAGTATTGTTGTTAAGAAGATTCTTGAGGAATACATTCTGGTTGGGTGTTGATAGATATCTTTGTAGCAAAATGATAGCATATAAATCACAACTGTTGTACAAAGTACAACAGCGCGACAGCCCGAAGGTTAAGGATTGTAACCTAAGGTGTAGAGAATAAAAACGCCGCGATTACAACTAATTCTAGACGGAGCAATTTATTTGCTGGTGTTATCGTGTGAACAATGTGATCTGAACTGCGTTGAGCTTGGTGGAGGTTTTATTGGTATGGATGCCGCAGTGTAGCCAGTTTGGCTGCGCACCGCAGTACTCCCCCTTCCTAGAAAATTACTGGATCCGGAATCTAACATGATGTCCGCTTTTAGTTATACGGTCCGAACTAGCCCTGTGATGATCTAACGCTAATTCAGGATCCTTGACAAAGTAGGCTGGCTTAACTCTGTCGATTGAGACTGTTACTGGTTTGTTTTTAACTTTAATTGTCAACATTTTATTGCTCCTTGAAAGGACCTCGTATGGTCCGGTGAATGGTGGTTCCAGAGCGGCTCGAACCTTATCTGTTCTCAAAAACACGTGTGTGCAGTTTCCAATATCCTTCGGGATGAATATCTGTCGATTTGTATCGTTATTAGATGCAGCGCGAGGTACTATTGAATTCATTTTTTCCCGTAGGTTGGCTACAAAGGATTCGGTCGGGCCTCGAAGTGTTTGCTTTTCTATCATAGCTCCAGGTATGCGAATTGTTGTACCGTATAGCATTTCGGATGCTGATGTTTCTCCTCGGATCGCAGTTCTTAAACCAAGCAGAACTAACGGCAACGCATCGGTCCAACTTGATTTGTGTGATTCTAAAGCTGTTTTGAGTGGTCGGTGCCAACACTCAATCATCCCATTCGATTGTGGGTGATAGGGCGTGGTGCGCACCCGTTCGAGCCCTAGGAGTACGTTTAGTTCCTTCATTAGTTGCGACTCGAATTGTCGACCCTGATCTGATGTCAGTTTTGATGGAGTTCCAAATCGTGCGACCCACACCTCAACGAAGGTTTTGGCGACTGTTTCTGCGGTCATGTCTGGAATAGCCGCTGCTTCAGGCCATCTGCTAAATCGGTCGATCATTGTCAAAATGTACCGCATCCCGTTTGATATCGGCAAGGGACCAACTATATCGATGTGAACATGCTCGAATCTATCATCGGGAATTTCGATTTGATCAGGAAACGACTTCGTATATCTGGAGACTTTGTTCTGTTGACATTCGTTACAAGCTCGTATCCAATTTGAAACGTCCTTCTTAACTCCAGGCCAAACGTAGTGCTGCAAAATTTGAGCTTGTGTGGCCTTCACCCCCGAATGCGCTAGGCGATGAACCTGTTCGAAGATCGTTTTTCGGTATATGCTAGGAACACAAATGCGTATTTTATCTCCTTGTTGCTGGCAAAGCAATTCGACAGCGAGCCGAGAATGTTTCAAGCATTTAACATCAGGATTGCTGTTTCGCCAATTTTGCAACTCTTCGTCGCAGTCCTGTCTTCTAGCAAAATCGGCATGGTCGATCGTAGACGGTAACCAGATGGCATCCACTCGTGAGAGAACATCGGCTGGAATGTTGTCGACGCCGGAGATATGAATCAGATCTGTAGTGTACTCGCTTATAAAAGACAACATTCGTTGTTGTCGTGGGCTTGGCTTATTTGCATCTTGTTTGAATGCAAACGTTAGTGGTTTATGATCCGTAAATATTACAGGATTACGCCCTTCAATGACGTCCTTGAAATGTTTGACACCGAGATATACAGCTAGAAGCTCTCTATCGTATGTAGAATATCGCTGTTCACGGTCATTGAATTTGACGGAGAAATATCCTAATGGTTTCCATGCACCCCTGGATCTCTGTTGCAACACGGCTCCGGCAGCTAAATCCGACGCATCGACCATTAGGGATAGCTGAGCATCCGGATCATAGTAGTCTAGCTTCGTTGCTTCTACTAAACGATGTTTACATTTTTGGAAGGCATCTTCAGCTTCATCGTTCCAGAGGATAGGAGTTTTATCATTCTTCTTGTTTGAAGGCATCAGTTTGCGCAGTGGAATTTCAGCTTCGGCGGCATGTGGAAGAAATCGACGATAGTAGTTTACTAGAGCCATGAAACGTCTCAGTTTCTGTACCGTGTCGGGCTTCGGGTACTCCGCCACTGCACGCACCTTTTCAGGAATCGGTTGACAACCACTGGTAGTTATCAGCTGCCCCACGAACCGTACTTTTTCTTTACCTAGCTGGCACTTGTCTACGTTGATTTGTAGTCCATTCTCCCGTAATCTTTCAAAAACCAAACGTAGGTGCTTTTTGTGTTCCTCTTCGGATGACGAAGAGATGAGTAGGTCATCTAGGTACCCTATAACGAACGGCATGTCAAAGAATATGTTGTTGATGAATCTTTGGAATGTCTGGCCGGAATTTTTCAGTCCAGGAGGCATTACAAGAAATTCATACAATCCCAGTGGCGTTATTATGGCTGTTTTCTCAATGTCGGATTCGTGCATAGGGATTTGATAGTAAGCCCGTTCTAAATCAATCACGGAGAACACGTTCTTACCTTTGAGTGTTTGACAAATGTCGTAAATGTGCGGTAATGGATACCGATCTGCGACGGTGGAATCGTTGAGACGCTTGTAATCACCTACAAGTCTATATTTGACGTTACCGTTTTGCAACGTTTTGGTGGCCAAATGTACTGGGCTCGAATACGGGCTTTTTGAAGGCTGGATGTACCCGAGCTCTAGAAACAGCTTCAATTCCTTCCGAAGAGCTTCGAGCTTATGCGGTGGTAGTCGGCGGAACTTAGAATGACAGGGAGGCCCGTCAACCTTGATGGAATGTTTGACTCCGTGTTTTACCTCCTGCTTGGGAAGGCGTGGCCTAGTAACATCGGAGAACTCGCTTAGTAAACCGCCATAGTCGCTACTGCAAGAGTATGTTTTCAATCCGAAAAGTCCTCCAGTGATCAAATTGATTTGACCTCGTGCCTTGATGTTGGTCATTCTATCTACTAAGCATTTGCCTTGCAAGTCTACCATTAGCCCGTAATGTTTCAGAAAATCCGCACCCAGGATTGGAGAAGTCACGTCCGCCAATATGAACCGCCACGGAAAACTTCGGCGGAGGCCGAAAGTTGGTTTGTATATTTCGGTTCCATACGTAGCAATTCGGGAACCATTAGCTGCATACAAATTCATACCTGGTGTAGGCTTAAGCTTCTTGCACGGTGTGCACGGCAGAACCGAAAGGTCTGCGCCGGTGTCGATGAGAAACTTGAAGTTTGTCGTGGGATCCTGGATGATTAGACGGGATTGTAGAATCTCACTGCCTTCGCCCGTCGTCGAATGCAGCTGTCTTAGTTTTTTGCTTTGAACTGACAGGGCGTTCGACAGTTTCTTGCGTCAGCGCCGAACTTTCGATGATAAAAACAATACGGGTGATTATCTCGGGAGCTGCTTCGGGCACCAGGTTGTCTGCCGAAACTCCTGTTCCGGGAACGACCTCGTCCTTGGCGAAAAGCAGCGATTTCGTCGGAAAGCACAGAAACTTGCTTGCGCAGTTCCTCAAAGCCGATATCTTTGTTTTCATCCCACAGGGCACCAGCGGATGAAACTGTTCTTGTTATGGTGATGTCAGCGAGCTTATCTGCTTGTTCGGCAAGCTGCGAAAGTTGTAGATTAGCTTCTGATACTTTCAGGACGGCTTGAGTAGTTTCGGGAAGTTGTTGCATCCATAGAGATTTGATAATCTTTTCATCGGTGATAACATCTCTGGCTAGATCCCGCATTTCACGTAGGAGCTGTGACGGTTTGCGATCGCCGAGTTCACACCCACGCAGCAGCTGCTGCATACGATTCTGCTCACTGATGCTGTATTCTCTGATGATTCTATCCTTAATCGCCGAATACTTGCCGTCGACTGGTGGATCTCGAATGATGTCCGAGCAGCATGCCAATATTTCCGAATCTATGGCGGCCAGGACATGATAATAACGGGTGTCTTCTCGTGTGATTTGGTTCAGCGTGAATTGCGCTTCCAGCTGAGCGAACCAGAGGGTCGGATCGCGCTTCCAGAACGGCCCGATTTTGATGGCAACTTTGTTGATCGAGCTGTCAGGAGCATTGTTTACATTAATACCGCTGTTCACAATCGCGGAGTTGTTTGCAGCGGCTGCTCGTGCGGCTTGCAGTTGTTGTTGTAGATGGACGATTTCATCTTTTAAGCGCTGTTCATCCGCCATTTTGTAAACGCTGTGGATGGGCGCCTTGGCGAAATTCCGTCGTGTAGGTAGTCAAAATGGCGATCTGCAAACGATAGCAAAAAATCGACACACAGCCAGTTGCGCCCAAGTGTATTAATTTGTGTGTTTTCTTACTTATTGAGCAGGAAAAACGTTCGGACACTCGAGCCGGAATCACGTCGGGGTCACCAATAAGGTGTAGAGAATAAAAACGCCGCGATTACAACTAATTCTAGACGGAGCAATTTATTTGCTGGTGTTATCGTGTGAACAATGTGATCTGAACTGCGTTGAGCTTGGTGGAGGTTTTATTGGTATGGATGCCGCAGTGTAGCCAGTTTGGCTGCGCACCGCAAACCCATTCAAATAGAAATCTAAAGGTATCAGATTTGACATAATGTAACAATGTTCACCTCACTGAAAAACCTCAAGACCTCCGAACTAAAAGTTACGTCAGTTCTAATTTTCAAAAGTTGTTTCTCCCAAATATTAGTTTTCGTTGACATTTTCACTTCAATTGACCTCCGTATCAACTCGAACAATGCAGAATTGTCATAATTCAGTTTGAGTTTTGAGATTTTCAAAAATATAAATTCTATTTTTTTTTTCAAAAATAAGTATGTATCTGTATAAATTTGACAAAATTCTGAAGAATTGGTGTATCTTTATTTTTCCATAAAAAAAAAATCTGTAATCTGTATCTGTAGGGGCGATCGGGGCAATATGGGCCGGGCCACCTAAGGAAAACGTCATGAAATGCATATAAAAACAGTAAAAACTATAGTTTAAATGCAAGTTACTTGTACTATAAAATGTTTTCTTCCATGTTATGCCGATAATTGATGTTAAAATCACCTAAAAATTTTATTTTGAGCGTTTTTGAAAACCATGTTTTTCTGCGTGTGCAGCAATAATGAGGGCATAATGAGCCACACAACGGGGCAGTATACGCTATTTCTATACCAGCAGATTATGCAAATCGAATGTACCTCGGTTTTTTTCGCTAGAGTTCAGCAATTGGGTTATATTTTCATAATCGGATAGTTTTAAAATATCCCAACGGTGAAATTTTGTTTTTTTTTTTCATTTTTTAGCTATTTTATATATACAGATACAGAAATCAATGAAAATCACGTTTTCCTACACATCCATCAGTCTATACAAAATGTATGGGAAAAATTTGATCGATAGAATATTTTCTAACCTTCCGATTATGAAACTATAGACCAAATACTGAACTCTAGCGAAAAAAATCCGAGGTACATTCGATTTGCATAATCTGCTGGTTTAGACATAGCGTGCAGTATGAGCCACCTCATTCAAACCTTTGATTTTTATTGAAAACAATATACACCCCTATTCTCGTTTACGTTCGAATGCGCTTTCGATCGAAAACCGTTTTGCATTTTCGTTTACGCCAGCAAAATCAAGTGGGCCGTGGATTCGAACGAATAGGATTCTATCGAAAGTTGGATCCGCCGTAAACAAGAATGAGGGTGATAGATGAGAGCTAATGATAAACTGCACAATATTGGAAAGTAAAGTTTATTAACTTTGCTTGAAATTATTAATTCTAGCGATTCATTTTTGATTAATTCATTACACATAGTAAACAGACCATGTAATTCTAGTATTAAATTGTGACACTTGGTTCAACCTAATTTCTAGCAAATTGTTCCTTTTCTAATGGTGCACCAAGACGACTATGCTGATAAAAAATGATTTAGCATATTTAGGTAATGCATTTTGATGTTCCAAACACCTTTTTTGCATAAATATAGGTGGCTCATTTTGCCCCTCCCTTTCACTTTTTAAGTAATATTCTGTTTCCCTATAATTTTGTTTATGAAAAGATCTAATTTCGCACACGAATTGTTCAGCAATGTCAAAAGTTTCAGTGCATTGATAAAAATTACTTTGTCTTATAGCCTTAATTGAAAACTGTCAAAATTATAAGCTTTTCGTGTCAAAGGACAAATTCGTCCATTTTTGTGAATATTTCGAGTTATAAAACGAATATTCTTTCGGTTTTCATTATGGTGGCTTTTTGAATCATCCTCTAGCAGATCATAATGACACTGAATATTAGAACACTGTTTTTGAGGTCATTTCCGGGGTGGCTCATATTGCCTTGTATGTTCATATTGCCCCCATTGCCCCTATCTGTATAGATTCTTGGTCACAAAATATTCGAGAACATGTGTAAAATACAGATAACTCTGTATATGTACCAAACTCTTGGTAAGTTATGCGATTAATTTAACTTCAGTTTAATTAGTCATCTCTTAGTCATTCATCATTAGGGGCCCAGATAGCCGTAGCGGTAAACGCGCAGCTATTCAGCAAGACCAAGCTGAGGGTCGCGGGTTCGAATCCCACCAGTCGAGGATCTTTTCGGGTCCTGACACACGATATACGCATGTAAAAACGGTTATTGGCACAGTAAGCTCTCAGTTAATAACTGTGGAAGTGCTCATAAGAGCACTAAGCTGAGAAGCAGGCTCTGTCCCAGTAGGGACGTAATGCCAGAAAGAAGAAGAATTAATTAGTCATCTACCATTCCCTACTAATTAGATACGCATTTGTTGTGAAAATCCAAAAAAAATATATACGTAGAACAGGTAGTTATGAGGTTAGGGAATCGCCACTGGTCATCTAAGAAAACGTAACCCTGTAGTACGTTGACATTTATGATATCGAACTATTCAAAGGTTATTTTTAGGACTGACGAAAAAAGAAAGATTAAAATTAAAATATTAAAATATTAAAATTATTTAAAAAAGGAATAAGGTTTTATGCCGACACTTTTAGTGACGAATCATCCATAAATATTGTGAAAATTTCACAAACGTAACGTTACCACGAAAAAATGTGTGTTATCATAAGCATGAAACGAGTTCACCAGTTGGTAATCCATCCTCGACCAGCGTTGCCAACCTTCCAGATTTGTCTGGAATATTCCAGATTTTTGAGGCCCCATTTTCCAAAAATCTGGAAGATCCGGATAAAAATTTGAAATTAATTTGTAAGGTTTTGTAAATAATTTGTAAGGTTCTCCATATACGATACAAACAATCCAGACTTTTCCAGACAAATTTTTAAAATCTTCCAGATTTTGAAAAATTTACTTGACATCTCTGTCCTCAACTGAAGTCACCACAACTTCGCTGTAAACAAGGCCGCGAAACGAAAAAACACTATTGCGAGCCAAAAAAAAACTATCCCGTTAGCTTGGGCCTTTGCAATACGCTCGTAAATTGGTCGGTATTCAGACAGACTGCAGTCGACTGGACCAAGTGTTTCTTAATGGTATCAGGAAAACGTACCTCAGGCCTTCGGAATATAAAAATCTTTGCATTGTTTTCTGTAATAATGGAATTTATCTATTTGAAGATACATCTCTATCAAAAGAGCGTCTAAAACATCCGAATTGATGGAGCCCTTAGCGAATCTTTAGCACTCCAAAATATCATCTAGTCCGGTCTGTCTAAACACCGACCAATTGATTGTTTATCAATAGTTTAACGTTGTTGAAAGTTCTGATGAGTACATCATCCTAATGTCCTTATTAGGCGCCAAGTTGAATAAAGTTTATTTGGCATTTACTATGGGAAAATAACTTTTATTTGAGCGTCGGCTCGCTTCGCGGTTGTTGGTATACTTTTCCGTAAAATCTGTCGAGCTCAATAACTAAATTTTTATGGAGATTTCTGGTGACTTTGCAATCTTATATAAATTTAGAATTGCTTGCTTGCTAATTCATAGCTAACCTATCAAGCTGAAATTTAACACTTTTATATTTAATCACAAATTGAATCAAATTTGATCCAAATTCCCCATTGAAGCAAAGGGGTGAAGAGAAACTACTTGTGATAGCACATTCCATTATCAGTTATTGATGGGACATACTACTAGGGATCCTTTGTATGAGAGGTCGACTGACCAGAAGTGCTCACTATAATGAGCTTCGAGGAAAATATTGACACACTGACGTAACTTCTTCATGAAAAAAAAATTGTCTATAACGACCTTTAAGCTTTATTTCGCAAGTAGTTCATTCAATCAATAACTAATTACTGAGACATCCGATTTCAAAACTATCTTCAGCAAAGTTGTAGCTGATGAATGTATCTCACAGTCTCAACATAACTCTCCCTAAAAGCACATAGGCAAACACTACGACCAATTGAAAGAATTGCTTGCTTTTCCCATAGTAATTCCCATATAAACTTTGAAGGGCTTGTGCAGTCTCAGTTTTCACCCGAATAAGGTCAAATGTTGGGAGGACACCCAGAATTTGATCTAGAATCGATTCGGCGGATTTTTTGAACCACTCTACTAGGACATCTTATTGATATTCATTTGTCAAGTAAATAATATTCAATTAGGGGCGTTCTGATATTGCAAAATATTTGATTTTTTCCTTATGTTCAGATATTTTTACTCCCCGCCAGCTGATTTTTAAGGACTTTAATATCATGATCAGTGAATGGATTTGCACCATTAGATTAGTTTTCGATATCGAATGAAAATATCGATATTGTTGATCTATGAAATGAAAATATTAAATATCGAAAGCAAATTATGGACATCCCGATATATCGCCAATAACGGAACGTCTTTATATCCGCCTGCTGGGTAATAATTATAATTGCCATACTGCCCAACATGTGTCCAACATATCTAAGCAAAGTTGAAGTTGAGAAAACTAGACTTGGGGCATATGGATATCAGCGTGGGATTTGATTCTATGAAAAATATAAATTCTCAGTCCGGTCCACTTTTCAGGCGTTATTCAAGTCCTATTCTGCCGTGAATCGCAAGTCAGTCCCATCTGTAAAAAGTAGGCATTGAGAAAATGGGCTGTAAAGTTTCCAAACTCGTTTTCCATACGAATATTCAAAAAATTCCAGAGAATTGAAACATGTCCTAATCTTAATGAAACATCCACAATTTGCTTTTCACTGCGATATCTTTCTGAGAAAAATATAAATATGATCAAAACACGGTTCATTTTTGTGTTACACGGTGCAGAAATCTGTAGTGGGATTGATATGCGGTTACTTTTCATTATGGGACAATCTGACTTGCTGTTTTTCCTCCTTTTTCCGAACTCAACTCAAATTTGACAAAAATGCAGATGGGACTGACTTGCGATTCACGGCAGTATAACAGCTGGGAAAACTTTCAGCTCTATCGGTAAAACTATATCATTCGGCGCCAGCTAATTCAAGTTTATATGGGATTTAATATGAGAAAACACATAGAAAAATCTTCAGAGGTCCCCCATTGATCTCTCAAGAAATCTAAATGCAAACTTTGATAGATAATGATTAGGATCTTTCCCAAAGACCGCAACGTAAACCGCTGCTTAAGCAAAAAGTTATTGGGGGCCGACATTTGGAAATTTTGACCAATTTTGTTATTGTTATTTCCATACGTATTAAGAAGTGTCGGATTGCTTTGCGGTTTTCGAACATCGTTATTCATCGTAAACATATCTATTTTATTTATTTATATATTGTAGGTAGAATGAATCTGTTCTGGTGATTTTTCTTTGCAAAAGTAAGTTTTCCCACAGTAAATTCCATAAAATTGAACGTTTAGTAACTCATAGGCTAAAATTGGACCCCAGTTAAAAATTTCCCAAAGAACTTTTTGAAAACCTTAACACATAGGGGAACACGGGGCAGTATGGACACCCTTAGGAATTTTCCTATTTTGACTGTAAAGACACGAATATTATACAGTTTTTCATGTGCAGTATGCTTTTTAGAATTCTCAAGCATTTGTTAAACATTGTTGCCAAATTTTGAAAAAACATATTTTGTTTGCAAAAATGGGTTTAAAAATTGTGTATGAAGTTCCATTTCTTTCTCTTTAAAGTGTCAGTTCTAGTTTGTCACCCGGTGTCCATATTGTCCGAACAGTAAAGAAAATTTCCATATAAGTTTTTCAGTGTCTCAAAGTAGCAAAAAAAAAAATCTACTATATTTTTGAATTTAGCATAAATAATTGAAGGTTCAGTCAAGAGCTACATTTTCGGTCAACTTGCAGTCATTTGCCTCTGAAACCTTATTTGGTGAGATGTGAATGTTATAATGGTTGAACCCAATAAAATCATGCTCCTTTTTTTGGTTTAAAAGCAAAGTTCAAAACATTTTTTTCTGAAATTTCAGTGGACAACTTACTCTTTCGACAAGTAACTGAAATACTGTTTGCATCTAAAGTGTAAAATTATTCACATATGCAAGGATACCGGGGGTGTCCATTCTGCCTCGGGTGTTCATACTGCCCCAGTACCGTCAAGTAACTTCGCAGAAAAATCTACCAATGATCACTATACAAGTATCAGCCGAAGTGGTTTGAATGGAAACAGTGAATGATTTTTTTTTAATCCAGTCGATAACTGCCAGGGCACAGAGGAATTGTTCCAAGATCTCACCAGTAAACTTGCAAAATCATAACTGACAAGGATTAAGCGACAACTATTAAAAAAAATCATATGAATACCTCTAAAAAGATCTTAGCTTTACTATCAAGTACGCAATGCAGAAACATGCAACGTATAAGAAATAGAATTAATACAGCTGCGTGCAGAACAAAGATTTCTCGTGTGCAATTTCTTATTGATAGGATGACATCAAAAGCAGTTTTTCAATATTTGCGTAGTTATAAAAGGGAAAATAAGTTAAATTTCAATAATATGTGATGCATCAAAGGCTTTCTTGTAACGAACTTAGTATGAGATATATTACTTTTATTCATCAATCACGAAAAACGACAGTTATTCTCAATAGCTTCGCGGACCCGCTAAAAAGTCGTCACGCCCCCCTAGGGGTGAGTGAACCATCCAGCTCCGGGCCATTTTCCAAAAAAATCCTAGTTTGAATCTGAAAATCAATTCAATTCGCTAGTCGACAGTTTTATACCTGCATCAACTGTTTGTGTTTGGAATATGTCGAACAAACTTTTTTTTCGAATTCATGAGCTATGCATATTGAAGCCCAATTAAAAATGGAACAAAATCATAATGGACAAATCGAATGAAATTTTTTACTTGGGCCTTAAACAAATTGACGTATCTTAGGCCTTGTAAATGCCGGTGAACCAAAATATATATTTTGGGGGTCCAAAATAATGAAAAAAAAAAACAGTGATTCACAATTTAATTATTTTCATCGTATTTTGGACTTCCATTGTAAATGAAAAATGGGAGACAGGCTTATATTTTTGTCTGTGAATTAGAAGCATTTAATAAAACCACAAACTTAAAAAAGATAAAATAATTTCGAATTTATCCAGCTAAAATCAACTATTGAAGAGAAAATCAAATAATGCCACAACAAATTCAACATTTCGAATCGATTCTTTGTGCGAAAGTTCAAACATATTTATGAAAAATCTTTCCAATTGACGAAGATATACGAAATTTTCAATATAATTTAAAACGCATGTATCTTACGAATCATACGGATTTTTGGATGTTGTTAACAATAAGAATTGTCGTTGCACTACTTCAACGCTAAACGGTAGTTTTTTAATCTCATTTCGAAATCAGTCAAAACATAAGTTCCTATAAACGAGAGACAATCTCACTGATGACAAAAATCATTTTAAAAAAAGAACGCAAAAACACTTTCCAGATATATTTTAGGATATGTGTATTTCGGACACAAATATCTACATAGGTAAGATAATGCAGCAAGTGTAAGGACCCAGTATAGCAATCATCGAAGGATTATGCAAAGTTATCAAATGTGGCTAAATAAATCATGTATGTTTTGAATATTTCCAATTGCAGCATAAGAGTTTCTGGATACATCGTGACACACTAAAAACAACGGTAAAAAGTTCTCGAAATCATTACGATAAATATTGAAAGGTAAATATGAATTACATATTAAGTTTGAATCATTGTTTGAAAAGTATGAAAAGCGAAATTGATACGAGCAGTTTGACAAAGTACATAGAAAAGGCTCAGCAAAAACATGTTCGTAATTTGGCAAATATTTCAAGAAAAAAATGTACATAAAAGTGAACTGTTGCAATGGAAATTGTCCTAGTGTCTAAGCTACACATGCAGTAAGTTGAAGGGATTTTCGTAGCATTTCTTTCAAAATGGCTGACAACTAAAGGGAGGTAATAGTAGACAGAAAACACGCGGTCACAGTTGCAGGTACCGAGCAAACATGAAACCGCGCCAAACCGAAGAACAAACTGCATGCATATATATAGGACGTTCCGGCGGAGAAAACGATCGTTACTTTTGCTGAATTTCGTAAGAAACGTACCAAACCAACACGCACAAAGAATGCGTTTTCCAGGCAAGCGCGCTGCCGGTGGTAGAAATGAAGATTGTCGGTGGAAAGATGCATGGGTATATGGGTAGACGAAACGAAAAGAAGACGTTAGGAAGATTTTGGGTACGAACCAAAAGTAGTGGAAAAGCGCTGGGTATAGAAGGTGTCGTACAGTGAGTCTGCAGAAAACAAAAGAAAGATGAAAGAGGCGGAATTGGGGATGTCCAAAATCGAGGGTTGTTCGATGAACAGTCTTCAGGATTTTTTTTATTGAATTATCTGATCAATAGATAAGCAGTATCACATTGAACAAGAAGAAATGAACAAATGTTTATTTTGATCACATGATCTACTGTCTGTTTGGCCAATATAATACATAATCTTCAAAGACTACCATGATATCTACAAAGACATGTTCATTTCAATCGCCCACATAACGCCCGATAACTACACAAAAACGCATGAACCCACAAAACGTTTGTTAACAAGGTTAAATTTTTCATAATTTATTCTTCATGGTTTTCATCGAAAACTGCATTAAGTAATGACTTAAAACATTTTGAAGCAGATAGTAAGACATGCCATAATTTCAAAATTTTTTTCGACTCAAATAGTAATTTGCCATTTTTTTAATGCATCAAATGTACTAACTATCTATTCTAAGAAAAAAAGTCCTTAAAATAATAAAAAAACAAAATACTCAGAATAGCTCTAAACATTCATATGATAATCCTGTACGTTTAGAAGATTTTTCAGAAAGAAGGAAAATATGTCGTAAATTTAGTTACGCGTTCCGACAGTTGTCCCTACAGGAGTTAGAGCAGCTTTGACAGATATTAACCCATGATTTTGTTCAGGAATCTCAACTAATCCAACCACCAACAATTTTAGCGCGAATATGTTTTTGTCTCGAAAACCCTCCATTTTGCGGTGTTTTGTGTGAAACTCATGGATTTTTTTTTTGTAACTCCTATTATGATTCAGAAATTACAGAAACAAATATCAGATTTTTGTTCAGAATAATTAGGCAAAAATTTTATCTGCTAGAATTGCTGTACTAGCTGCAAACCCCTAGAATTATCAAGGAATTTTGTTCAATCTGAAAAAAAAAACTGTAATTCTCAGGGAATTTTGATTACAATCAGGGAAAATATTATGAGGCAGTATTTCATGGTAGAATATGTTCACGACAAAGGATTTTTGCGTCAATCATTTGCGCCTCAATCGAAACGCAACTTGAGCTATTCAGTGAGGATCTTTTCGGGTATGGAACTTGATCGACTTATCTAAACATGATTAATTTTTATAATATCTCTGGATATATTTTATCAGTAAAGGATTCACATATCTAGGACTGGTATCAGGTTTCTCTCTAGTCGCTATTTTTATGCAACTCCATTTAACCAAATTGGTCTCTAAACGATCGCTTTTCTTATATTGCTTGCAGTGTATTTTAATGCAAAATTCTAGAGGGTCTCAGAAGCTTTCAGAGACTGTTACGGGGCTAATTCTTCAAGAATTTCTTCACATATATCTTGAGAAAAAAATCAAGAATTATCCTAGTGGTATCCCAGGAAATTTCATCTGAAATACTTTCACAGACTAATGCAGGATTCTCTCTAGAAATTCTTTAAGACATACCTCTATCAATCCTTCCATAAATTTTTCATATGATGCTCAAAGGAATGTCTCAAGAATTTGCTTCAGGAAATCCTTGAGCACTTCAACGTTAGTACCTCCAGTAGTTTTCTCAGGAATTACTTTGAAAAAATGATCTTCCAAAGATTCCCACAAAATTTCTTCCATGAAGACCCGCAAAGGCTAATTCATGAATTTTTAATGAATCTCGTTCAGGGATTTTTTTTTTTCAACAAATCCGACAAGAATTTCTGCGCCATTTTGTTCACATTCATTCTGAAGAATTGTTACAACAATTCCTCCATTTCAAATTTAACCTGTGTTCCGTGATTCAGTTTTGAGGTTCCACACCACAGTTACTTTCCAAGAAATCCTCCTTTCATTCCTACACAATTTCTTAGAGATATCTTGTTTCAAGGAGTTCCTTCATAGAGATTTAAAATTGTTTTGTTTTAACAATTAATATATGAAATCTTCTAATTTCTAATTTAAGAATTTCATCACGAAAAACTCCTGGAAGAATGCTTAGATAAATCTTTGAAGACTTCCTTAAGAAATCTCTCATTTACTGGTGGTATTTCCAAAGAAATCTTAGGAGCATTATCTGGAGTAATTCCTGAAGGTATCCTTAGAGAAATTCCTTGTCAAAATCTTAGAGAAATTCTGAAGTACAATCCTGTAGAAAGTCTTTTCTTGAAAAAATACCTGAAATTATGTATGAAGAGACTGGTACGACTCTAATTCTTCAAGAATTTCTTCACACATATCTCGAGAAAAAGTTTCAATAATTATCCTAGTAATTTCCCAGGAAATTTCATCTGGAATACTTTCGCAGACTAATACAGGATTATCTCTAGAAACAAATTCTTCCACAAATTTTTCATAAGATGCTCAAAGGAATGTCTCAAGAATTTACTTCAGGAAATCCTTGAGCACTTTAACGTTAGCACCTCCAGTAGTTTTCCCACGAATTACTTTGAAAAATAGACGTTCCAAAGATTCCCACAAAATTTCTTCCATGAAGACCCGCAAAGGCAAATTCATGACTTTTTAATGAAATTCGTTCAGGGATTTTTTTTTCAACAAATTCGACAAGAATTTCTGCGCCATTCCACATTCATTCCGAAGAATTGTTACAAAAATTCCTCCATTTCAAATTCGACCTGTGTTTCGTGATTCAGTTCCTCAAGAATTTTCAAAATTTAATTTGAGGTTCCACACCACAGCTACTTTCCAAGAAATCCTCCTTTCATTCCTACACAATTTCTTAAAGATATCTTGTTTCAAGAAGTTCCTTCATAGAGATTTAAAATTGATTTGTTTTTTTCCTCAATTATCTTAGCAATTAATCATTTACTGGTGGTATTCCCAAAGAAATCTTAGGATCATTCTCTGGAGTAATTCCTGAAGGTATCCATAGAGAAATTCCTTGTCAAAATCTTAAAGAAGTACGATTCTGTAGGAAATCCTGAGAAATACCAGGAGGCATTTTTGGAGAAGTTTCTGGTTGAAAATTCCAACATGTTTAGAACGGAAGCCTTGGAGTATGTTCTAGGAAACCAATGGGAGAATTACAAAAAAAAGCTTGAGGACTAAAGGCTTTCTTAAAAAATATCTGAAATTATATATGAAGTAATTTCTGCTTTAAACTTTGTGGTTATTCTGTTGATATTTTTGAAAATATCTATCCATCTATCTAACATGAAGAAGCTTTCGGAGTTATAACTGAATCTTTGGGCAAATACCCAAGGTAATTTCTGATGAAATTCCTTAAAATCATTGGAAATGCATACAGTAATGCATGTAAAGTAACGAGCAATTAAAAAAATAGAAATATTCTCAGAAAAATGTCAGGTCATATTCCATAAAGAATCAAACTGTTTTCTCCTGATTCCTGTTATGATGACTCTGATATGTCTAAGCATTGTAATAATAAATCTTCGAGCTGTTTAAATCGAAACAACCCAACCAATAGCATAAATTCAGAATCCTAATGAATATAAGTTGAATTGAAATCATAGTAAAAATGTAATAACGAAGTATCAAGATCATACGAATAAAAATACATAAAAAGAAAAAAAAACAAACATAATTTATCAAATAACAAATGTTTATTCGGTTTACCCATAAAAAAATCCATTAGTTGATAGGTAGTAGAACCACTAAATCGCTCAACGGACATCCCTAGGTAAGCCCTCCGTCTGGATTTCATACCCATCCTACTGGATTGTTCTGCAGCTGCGACCACTTCGATCCGGGTAGCAGTTGAACATCTCCGCTGCGCTGCTTGTAGTTGTGATACCCGTGGGTACCGATGTCGGGCGTATTCGTTGCCGCAGTACCGGTTGCTGAATACGAACGAACGTACCGAAAGGCAACGAAATAAATAGCCCGCTCGGGTTCGTATTCAGCATCATTCGGTTTTCGTCAGTGAAGCAAAGCGCACATAGTCGTCGCACTGCAGAACAGTCCAGTAGCAGTAGAGTGAAAATGTAATTCCTTGTCCATCAGAAGTATTCTGATTTGGAGTTTTGGTGTGAACAAACGACAGTGCTTACAAAAACGTGATTATATAAGTCTAAAATTCAAAGCTCTTCAATAGTGCCGCAGAAAAAATCATTCCAATTATGGATGTCAACGTAAAATCAATAATTCAGTGTCGGAAACCGGTTTCAGTATTACGGACAAGTCTCGCTCAGTAAAAGTGTATAAAATGCTTGAAAATTAATCGTGTGATTGTAATATATCATAATCGCAAGCTAAAGCCCAAATATTTCTCGAAGAAAAATATTTGTAACGGTGCTAAAATAGTTCGAGAAGTTTCCTGCCACGCCGGTCGGAAGAAATTTGCAAAGATGGCTGCCGTACGCCTTCGTACCGGATGTTACTAGTGTTCGTGCTGGATGTAAACCGCATTAATCAGCGTAGCGACGCTTTCGAAAAATAGGTAAAATATTCTTAATTACAGATTATGGTGATATCAGTCTTGAACATTATAAATTAGTAGAAATACTGTTAAATTTTGGTAGAAGAATACGCTCAACACATGGGCGATTAGTGTCAGCCATTTTGAAATCACACATCTTTTCATTGAAATTTCAGTATCATTCATACAGTACTAATATTTTCTTCTTTTGATTTCTTCAAATAGATATGAAGCGTTGGAATCCCGTCGGATAGCGGCCAACCGAATTTTCAAGAAAATGCAGCATCGTTGAAACAAATTGAGGATACCACTTTCGCCGGCAACTGACAGTCATCGACATGATGTTTGAAACACACACTTTGCGATTTTACCGGTATGATCGCAGCTGATACGCACACAGCTGGAACGTTTTCGTCGCATCGGACTTTGAGTGTCAAAAATGCATGAGGTAACATGGTCTCTTTCGTGAAAATGTCTTCAACAGAAAGCCAAACCACTTTGATTTCGGATATGTTTTAGAAATTCGTTTTTTACGACCCACTAAAGGGGATTTAAATTTATCTAAGCATACAAAATGATTCTTGTGGATGTCTTCAAAACTAGGTCGTTTTAGAATATTTGCGAATGTAAAACACCAAACCACTTTAATTTCGGATATGTTTTAGAAATTCGTTTTTTGCACCCCTCGAAAGAGGGGATGAGTCTATATTCTATATTATCTTGTAAAATGATTCATGTGGATGTCTTCAAAACTAGGTCGTTTTAGAATATTTGCGAAAACTTAATGCCAAACCACTTTAATTTCGGATATGTTTTAGAAATTCGTTTTTTGCACCCCTCGAAAGAGGGGCTAAGTCTAATCTCTACAAACTTGTAAAATGATTCATGTGGATGTCTTCAAAACTAGGTCGTTTTAGAATATTTGCGAATGTAAAATACCAAACCACTTTGATTTCGGATATGTTTTAGAAATTCGTTTTTTGCACCCCTCGAAAGAGGGGTCATGTCTAATGTCCTGTCTCAACTACAATGATTCAAGCGGATGTCTTCAAAACTAGGTCGTTTTAGAATATTTGCGAAAGCTTAAAACCAAACCACTTTAATTTCGGATATGTTTTAGAAATTCGTTTTTTGCACCCCTCGAAAGAGGGGTCAAGTGTAATGTCTGTCTCAACTAAAATGATTCAAGCGGATGTCTTCAAAACTAGGTCGTTTTAGAATATTTGCGAAAGCTTAATACCAACCCACTATAATTTCGGATATGTTTTAGAAATTCGTTTTTTGCACCCCTCGAAAGAGGGGATAAGTTTAATCTCTATACAAACTTGTAAAATGATTCATGTGGATGTCTTCAAAACTAGGTCGTTTTAGAATATTTGCGAATGTAAAATACCAAACCACTTTGATTTCGGATATGTTTTAGAAATTCGTTTTTTGCACCCCTCGAAAGAGGGGTCAAGTCTAATGTCTGTCTCAACTAAAATGATTCAAGCGGATGTCTTCAAAACTAGGTCGTTTTAGAATATTTGCGAATGTAAAATACCAAACCACTTTAATTTCGGATATGTTTTAGAAATTCGTTTTTTGCACCCCTCGAAAGAGGGGTCAAGTCTAGTTTGTCTCAACTAAAATGATTCATGCGGATGTCTTCAAAATAGGTCGTTTTAGAAAAATTGCATAACCTCAATACCAAACCACTTTAATTTCGGATATGTTTTAGAAATTCGTTTTTTGCACCCCTCGAAAGAGGGGTCAAGTCTAGTTTGTCTCAACTAAAATGATTCATGCGGGTGTCTTCAAAACTAGGTCGTTTTAGAATATTTGCGAAAGCTTAATACCAAACCACTTTAATTTCGGATATGTTTTAGAAATTCGTTTTTTGCACCCCTCGAAAGGGGGGTCAAGTCTAGTTTGTCTCAACTAAAATGATTCAAGCGGGTGTCTTCAAAACTAGGTCGTTTTAGAATATTTGCGAAAGCTTAATACCAAACCACTTTGATTTCGGATATGTTTTAGAAATTCGTTTTTTGCACCCCTCGAAAGAGGGGTCATGTCTAATGTCCTGTCTCAACTACAATGATTCAAGCGGATGTCTTCAAAACTAGGTCGTTTTAGAATATTTGCGAAAGCTTAAAACCAAACCACTTTAATTTCGGATATGTTTTAGAAATTCGTTTTTTGCACCCCTCGAAAGGGGGGTCAAGTCTAGTTTGTCTCAACTAAAATGATTCAAGCGGGTGTCTTCAAAACTAGGTCGTTTTAGAATATTTGCGAAAGCTTAATACCAAACCACTTTGATTTCGGATATGTTTTAGAAATTCGTTTTTTGCACCCCTCGAAAGAGGGGTCATGTCTAATGTCCTGTCTCAACTAAAATGATTCAAGCGGATGTCTTCAAAACTAGGTCGTTTTAGAATATTTGCGAAAGCTTAATACCAAACCACTTTAATTTCGGATATGTTTTAGAAATTCGTTTTTTGCACCCCTCGAAAGAGGGGTCAAGTCTAGTTTGTCTCAACTAAAATGATTCATGCGGGTGTCTTCAAAACTAGGTCGTTTTAGAATATTTGCGAAAGCTTAATACCAAACCGCTTTGATTTCGGATATGTTTTAGAAATTCGTTTTTTGCACCCCTCGAAAGAGGGGTCAAGTCTAATGTCTGTCTCAACTAAAATGATTCAAGCGGATGTCTTCAAAACTAGGTCGTTTTAGAATATTTGCGAAAGCTTAATACCAAACCACTTTAATTTCGGATATGTTTTAGAAATTCGTTTTTTGCACCCCTCGAAAGAGGGGTCAAGTCTAGTTTGTCTCAACTAAAATGATTCATGCGGGTGTCTTCAAAACTAGGTCGTTTTAGAATATTTGCGAAAGCTTAATACCAAACCGCTTTGATTTCGGATATGTTTTAGAAATTCGTTTTTTGCACCCCTCGAAAGAGGGGTCAAGTCTAATGTCTGTCTCAACTAAAATGATTCAAGCGGATGTCTTCAAAACTAGGTCGTTTTAGAATATTTGCGAAAGCTTAATACCAAACCACTTTAATTTCGGATATGTTTTAGAAATTCGTTTTTTGCACCCCTCGAAAGAGGGGTCAAGTCTTATGTCTGTCTCATCTAGAATGATTCATGCGGATGTCTTCAAAACTAGGTCGTTTTAGAATATTTGCGAATGTAAAATACCAAACCACTTTAATTTCGGATATGTTTTAGAAATTCGTTTTTTGCACCCCTCGAAAGAGGGGTCAAGTCTAATGTCTGTCTCAACTAAAATGATTCAAGCGGATGTCTTCAAAACTAGGTCGTTTTAGAATATTTGCAAAACCTTAATACCAAGCCACTTTAATTTCGGATATGTTTTAGAAATTCGTTTTTTGCACCCCTCGAAAGAGGGGTCAAGTCTTATGTCTGTCTCATCTAGAATGATTCATGCGGATGTCTTCAAAACTAGGTCGTTTTAGAATATTTGCGAAAGCTTAATACCAAACCACTCTAATTTCGGATATGTTTTAGAAATTCGTTTTTTGCACCCCTCGAAAGAGGGGCGTCCGTGTTGAAAATACACATACCACTGTAGTTTCAATAATTTCAATAACTTCTACATCTGCGACCGACCTTTCAAGGGTCGGTATCAAACAGACGAAAATCTACAGTACACAACCACTGGAATTTCGAAGAAATTCTATAGTTTATCCTAGTTTGCGTAAAATAAAAGGTCTAACCACTGGAATTTCGAAGAAATTCTATAGTTTATCCTAGTTTGCGTCTAAACCAAGTTCTTACCACTGAAATTTCGAAGAAATTCTATAGTTTATCCTAGTTTGCGTCTAAACCAAGTTCTTACCACTGAAATTTCGAAGAAATTCTATAGTTTATCCTAGTTTGCGTCTTAAAAAAATATCTAACCACTGAAATTTCGAAGAAATTCTATAGTTTATCCTAGTTTGCGTCTAAACAAAGTTCTAACCACTGAAATTTCGAAGAAATTCTATAGTTTATCCTAGTTTACGCCGTTTACCAAGAAAAATAAAACTGTCTACTAATTAGTTTTAAGTATTGATTGAAAATAAATGATTAAACAAATTAAAAAAAAAACTTCTGGTTTTTATATTGATGACAGCATACTGTGGGGTTTTTTGGGTTACGACTAGCGTTGGGTAAAATTGTCTATAACATCGATGTTACTGAATCGATTCACATTTGAACTGCTGAATCGATTCACCGATTTTATCGAATCTCTTGAATCGATGTTTTTGAATCGATTCGAATCGAATTCAAATTTAAAATATAGTTTGAAATGAGACCAAATGCAATTACATTCAATTTTAATACACCTCAATTACATCAGTTCTGAAACTCAATAGAACAGATTTACTATTGCAAAAGGCTTAAAAATTTGATTTATTTTTCATCATGCCATTGAGAAATATTCATAATTTTCAACAAAATGAATCGAATCAAAAAATCGAATAAAGAGAATCGATTCACTCGATTTCAGATGCCCCAAACATCGATTCAAAAAATCGATTAATCGGAATGAAAACATCGATTTTCGGAACATCGATTCAAAATCGCCCATCGCTAGTTACGACTGCTAAGGTCTTACTAAACAGCAGTCAACTCTCCTTATCTATATATTGATGGGACAAGAAAAAAAGTTTATTGATCACTCGTTTGCATATTTTTAATCATTTATAATATCAACATTAGGATATTGAAGTGCAAAAAATCATGTAACAATCATAGAAATGTGCTTTTTCGACCAAGGTACAACAAACGGTGAAATTCTTTACTAAACCCAATTAAAAAGTGTTTAACCAACTCGTTGACCAAATAGCCCTCCCCTGATTCATAACAACAAAATAGTCGTGTAAATCAAATTCTGCCAGAAAGAATGCCGCGCTGAAGTGACGTGCAAATCAGAAACCTACAGATGTACATTTTTCGTATCTTTGTAAAACATCTGATAAAACGCCCTGATATATAAAACGTTCGGTAATAGTCGGTCATAAACAGTTATAAATCAACCAAGGGTCACTATTAAGAAGAAAATATGATCAAGCATTCCGATTTACCTCCCCAACACTGAAGAATTCATTTTTTTCATGAATATAGTTCTATTTTGAAGATCGTTTACCAAAAAGTGTCAATTCCGATTGAAATTCAAAAACTCAAGCTGAAATGTGCAGAGATAAGGATGGGAGCATCTTGACGGACGGATGCGAGGTAATCGTAAGGTGAAAGTAGCACTACGGTGAACACCTGAATAGCGCAGATGACACAGGCATAGAAGGTTAGAACAGCTAAGGTGATGGAAATGTCAGCACAGCGGACAGCGGAAACCAACCAGCTCCCGAAACCCGTAACGCGGGTAGATCACCTTTTCGTGGTGCGTTACGGGGTAAGTCTACAAATTTGAACCCTAGTCTCATCTTGTATATCGGGCTAGGGTAAAATGTTCTGTTAATTCAAGGATTCGCGGTGCAAAGTCCTTGCTACCCGACCAACCAGTCTTCATAATTCTTTATAGATCTTTGACCAACGATGGCGATCGCTAACGGTTCAAAACGAATCTATATCGATCGCTATCGAAAATCACTGACTGGTTGACCGGGTACTGGCTACAGTTTCTGAAATTCAATATATTTTACCTAGCAGATAGTTAAAGGCTCAGAGCTTGTGAGTCTCGAGACTACATTTGAAGCCAGGATAACAATCATGAGTATTCACTCTACAAGGGCCAGGCTAGACAATCGTCACCGTCAAATGGAAAAAATCGGCGACGAAACTAAAAGAAGCATCGTCATCGTCACTCAACCAGCGGCAGATGACGATTTGCCGCAGAGATCCGGAGCAGAGGCTCGGCGTCATGACGAGCAAATACGATTCCTTCGTTACGGGCGAATCTTCATTCGGGAGCACTGAGCCGACTAAAAATATGAATCATGTCTTCGACAGATTGCGAGCATTTTTTTGAAAAAAAAAAAAAAATAAAACACGACTGGAATCGAACAAACCATCTCTGAATCGTCAATACCACGCACTTACCAACAGAGCTATTTTAGAATTGCTTTCGAAAGTATCACATTCAAAGGGTGCACGACGTTAGGCATAAACACATAAGGACGTTAGGAATAAAAACGATGGGCATAATGGACGTTTGGCATAATGGACGTTAGGTATAATGGACGATAGGCATAATTTCCAAAATGAAAATTGAAATTGTTTGTGTCAAAAGTGAGCTGACTTTTTTTTGGCAATTTTGGAGGGCTTCAAAGATCAAAAGCGTGTCCGTTGAAATGCGATTGCCTTGCAGTCGTTCCATAGTTGTGAATCCTTTGAGGTCAATTTCTAGCACAAAACTTGATTAAAAGATTAGCATTAAAATGCTGTAAATTGCCTTTATTAGCTTTGTGGTAACTTCTGTGACCTGAAGGTATTTTAGTTCGATTCCAAGTTGATCCAGGATCCTTGGCCATGAAGTATAATCGTGCTCATATATCGCGCACAAGTAAGAATGCAAAATGACCACTTTGGCGAAGCTAACTTTTATTAATAATTGTGGAAGTGTTTCGAGAACACTAAGCTAAGAATTTGATTTGGGGCGTAATGCCAAGAATGAAAACGACGCTGTAACTGCTGTTCATCTTTTGAGTTTGTGTGTACACATATTATTAGTAAATTTTTCATCAGAGATTAAATTGAAATCCTTAAGGTGATTATAAAATGAAGCCAAACTTCGAATTTTAAAGTTCACAAGACTGGAGAATCTGACAACAGTTCGCTTAGAAAATCAATCAAATTACTTGCTTGCTAGTGGTGACCAATGGGATAAATTTTCAACGCGGAGCGCCTTTTGGTTCTCAAGTCTTGTGCTCTTGAAAATTTGAGGTGTGGATTCGTTCTATAATCACCTTAAATTGAAGGCTGTTTTCATAGTTATACTGACGACAACATTATTGGAGCTTGTGCTGCTAATGTTTTAATCAGCACATTTTTCTTATTTTACAATGGACCATTAAAATAACCAAAACGGCCGCTATGGAAAGCATAGATAGCGCCACCGTAGCCTTGTGTGTTTGACAGTACAGCAATGCTTTCACAATGTTAAATCCCATATACCGTGGCGCCTTTGTTTTGATGCGGTGAGCACTGACTAAAACTACCTTCAATGATCCATTAAACTGTTCCATCATACATTTTCCTTTCTTCGAATAATAGACTATTCTTTATACGGTCGATTCAATGACTGGAAGAAAGGGACCTTCTTCCAGTAATATGCTGTTTTGTGGATTGTTGCTGTTAGTTATCGGAATTGTAGATGTAAATATCGGAATTGTAGATGTAAATATTTCCATCAAAAAATGCACGCCATGCTATATGCTGAATACTGTGCTATGTTTAATTTGAGCTTGACTGTAAAAATGACTTTAAAATCTAATTTTACTTTTCAAACTCGACGAATTTCAAATATTTTTAAGGTGCTTTCGGCAATGCTTACATATGTGGCTGATCAAAATTGTTTAAAAATCATCGAAAACTGTTGGCAGAAGAGGCAAAGGAACTGTTTTCACTACATTAAATTGATGAGCAGACTCGGAGTGGGAATGTAACGCTTTTCTTGGCGTCACTACCAGAATATTATTGTTGAAGATAGTGCCACCTATCATAACATGAATTTTTGACCTGACTCACGATTGTTGTCTTCAAGTAAATCATTTGCATTATAAGTAGTATTAATTATATGGAAGATTTCCCTTCTTTTAAATTAACGTAATTATGTAAGAGATATACAACAAAAAATGCCATATACTTACCAAACTTAACATCTCTAGAAATAAATCACATTTTTTTAAAGTTTTGCACATCGCAAATAATACTTACAATAATGGATTGAGCTGGACTTTAGAATGATAACAATGACCATGAATCTTCTTCCATATCTTGTGATAATGGATTCATTGTCAAATTTTATAACACCGGGAATAGTAATATATAACCAAACAATTTACTCACCCCTCGTAACGCTTCTTATATGATTTTTTCACTATTTTATATGAGCTGTTACATGTTAAGGACACTTATTCACCCCCATCAATGTAATGGGATTTGTAAATTGACCCGAATAATTTTCAAAATGCGAAGAGTTTTGAATGGCACACACGCAAGTTATTTTATGCTAAACGTCCATTATGCCTAACGTCTTTATGCCTAATGGGGTATACTCACCTTCAAAAATATTGAAATTTGATACCCATACTGATATGGTACTGCACATGTTCCTAATTGGCCACTTCCCCAGGGCACCTAGAACCTACTAAAGATTGGTCAGAGCATCTAATGGTTCTAAATATTTCACCCGAAGTATCATCTTGAAGTTTAATATCCACTTGGATATAGTTCCGGTTGATATATACATGATTGCCCGGATAAAAAATACAATACAAAAACAATATAACGTATTATAACAGTACTATTCAATATATTGGAAATACAATACAGTATATTGTAAAATGACAATACAATTACAGTACAATATATTGTTTTGAACAGTTCACTGTATGGTATATGAAATTTTTGCAATATAATGTATGGGTGGTTAAGTATCGTAACAATACAAATATAGATATTTTCTCATACATACATTTTGAAAATACAATACGATATATTGTTCATGTATTGTCATGATTAGCAATTCGTGTACTGTTGTACAATACAAAAACAATTCAACGAACTGTATTTCAATTAGTGATGAAAAGTATAGAATTTGTATTTTGTATGGATTGTCCCCCAACTTACCGGATATTCGTGCCAACAGTAGCAAAATAATTTTAACTCCTATAGAAGTAAAGATATTTACCATTAATGCAACAATGGTCGTTACAGCTAATGTCAAGTAACTTCTACAAAACTACTTATTTTTACTTTTTGAATATTTTTCACCAACATTTCTTGCTCTCTGAACTTGCTTTGTTTACTTCTTTTAGCCAAGCTACACAGAAAAAAGCAACAGTTATTTTACGCGAAAATAGGAATTTGACCAAAATTGTAAGGTATAAAACCAATAAAAAACAATATAGTGTTCTGTTACAATACATTATATTGTTTTTAAATTGTATATTCAAACAAGAATGATATTGCTTCGACATTCAATTACAATACGCTGTATTGTATCCAATACGTTATATTGTACATTAATGGTTTATTCCACTCACTGAATGAAACGTTTTTATCCGGGTGGAAATACATATGTGACTGATCATATTTCCGAAACAAGTTTTACGGAAATGAAGATTTCCAACGAATCTTGATGCTTCCACCGGCATTCAATCTTCAATTAGTTCTAGTTTGTTGGAAAATTGTTAACATCTATAGAACTCCACACCGCACTAAATTACAAACGACAGAAAAAAAAAAGATGTATGCTGAACGACGCTCAACTACCAAAGAAGTTTTGGGCAGAAGCCATTTCCACAGCGGAGTATCTTGTGATCACTTGACATGGCTACACCGGAGGAAGCATGGTCGAATCTACAGCACTTGAAGATATTTGGAATGCGTGCGATGTACCATGTCCCAAATCAGAAAAGGAGGAAATTCGATGTGAAGTCCATCGTTTCGTTGGGTACGCAAATAACTCGAAAGGATTTCGTATTTTCAACCCGGACTCTGGCGACGTGATCATCACTAGAGATGTTGTCATTGTGGATGAAGGATGACCTGCGAAATTCCTGAGGAAGCGAGTTCCATACAAGGAGGCTGTGGGATGTCTTATGTACCTAGTGTAGTTTACACGTCCCGACATCTGCCATGCCGTAAATGTTTTGTGCCGATTCAATAAGAATCTCGGCGAAAAGCACTACTCCGATACTGATTGGACTACGTGCAGTGAGGATTTGAAATATATTACTGGATTCATTTTTATTGAATATCGTAGTAACCCATGAACTGATTCTGTTCTATCACAAGCTACAAACCAGACGTATATTTCATTAGGTTATGGGCCTATGTCAAGCTTTATAGCCACTGATTCAACAAGTGAAAATTTTTCCAAAAGAAGATGTTGCGATCGTAGTAGCACAGTAATACGCGTAGCTATGTGTTTGTTATTTGTTGCTTAGGTAGAATAAAATTTTCATTCCACTGCTAGTAATCAGTCAAGCTAGACGTTTTATTTGATTGCTCTGCAATAGGTTATCGGCCCAGCAAGAGGACCATAACCGGAAGAAGTCTGGAAGATAGTTTAATTTGGATTCAAAATGTCGCTGAATCACCTCAATAACGGAAGAGGAGAAAACGGAAGGACCGCAGCCGAAGCAAGAAGCGTTCGAGTTGGTGGAGGTTCCGTGGCGTTACCGGCCATCGAGAGGGTGCGCGGTAGGGAGAACTACACGACGTGGGCGTTTGCGATGCGGATGATTCTCATCCGAGAAGGATGCTGGGAAGCCGTGAGTGCCGAAACGGCCGAAGCTCAAGCGTTAGTGCCGGAGGATCAGAAGCAGAGGGCGTTGGCAACCATCTGTTTGAGCCTGGAGAACTATAATTACAGTTTGGTTCTGGATGCGACCGATGCGCGAGCGGCCTGGAGGAAGCTCGAATCTGCGTTTCAAGACAGCGGCCTGAATCGAAAAATTGGGTTGCTAAGGAAGTTTACTTCGATACGTCCCGTCAACAGTCCAAGTGTCGAAGCCTACGTGGATGAGCTGATGAGTACCTGTCACAAGTTGGCCTCGGTAGGTTTCAAAGTGGACGATTCCTGGTTGGCTGCCATGTTGCTAATGGGATTACCGGAGCATTACGAGCCTATGATAATGGGCCTCGAGGCGTCTGGTATCGCGCTGACGGTGGATGCAGTCAAGTCGAAGGTTTTGCAAGATGTCAAGATCGAGCGAGGGCCGACCAGCTGCAGCAGTGAAGGAGCTCTATATAGCAAGCAGGGTTCCAGAAGAGGCAAGGCCACGCCGGCAAAATCGAAGAGCGACGAGAAAACCTGTTTCAACTGTAGCCTGGTCATTTTGCTGCCAAGTGCCCGGAGAAGCAACAGCAGTCTCAGTTCCACACGGGTTCCTATCAGGGGACTCAGGAGCAAAAAGGGACGCAATAAAGGTTGCCAAAGAAGCTTTTACTCGCGATAGGGTTGTTAGGGCAGTGAGATCTTTCGAGCCATTCAAATCTGCTGGCATGGATGGAATCTTCCCAGCGCTTATCCAAAAAGAGGAAGAGACACTGATTCCACACATGGTAGAGATTTTTAAGGCAAGTTTAGTTCTGGGACACATTCCAAATGATTGGCGTCAAGTTCGAGTTGTCTTTATTCCAAAAGCAGGAAAAAAGGACAAAACCAACCCTAAAGCATTCCGACCGATAAGCCTATCCTCGGTAATGCTTAAAATCATGGAGAAGGTATTATGCGAGTATATAGATTCTAAATTTATGAAAACTATGCCTCTTTCTAAATCCCAATTTGCTTATCAAAGCGGAAAATCAACGGTCTCAGCACTGCACACGTTAGTGAACAAGATCGAGAGAACCTTTGATGCAAAAGAAATCGCTCTTATAGCATTTCTTGATATTGAGGGCGCGTTCGATAACGCTTCTTATTCGTCTATAGGTTCGGCAATGTTGAGGAGAAACTTCGACCCATGCATTGCAACCTGGGTACATGCTATGCTAGCAAATCGACAGATCTCATCTGAGCTGAGTGATTCGCGCATTACTGTAATGGCTACAAGGGGATGCCCTCAAGGGGGAGTACTATCTCCCTTATTGTGGTCATTAGTGGTGGACGAACTGCTAGATAGCTTAGAAAGAAGGGGTTTTGAAGTTGTTGGATACGCAGATGACGTAGTCATTATTGTACGAGGCAAATTTGACAGCGTTATTTCATCAAGGATGCAAATTGCTCTCAATCACACACTCTCCTGGTGTGAAAAAGAGAAACTAGGAATAAACCCTTCAAAAACAACAATTGTACCGTTCACAAAAAGACGAAAGGTACAACTCCACCCTCTTTTCTTGAACCAAATACAATTAGTTTACTCAAATGAGGTCAAGTATCTTGGCATCACACTTGACGCAAAACTAAATTGGAACACCCATCTTCAAACAATCATAAATAAAGGTCTCAATTCACTCTGGGTTTGCTCAAAGACCTGTGGTAAAACATGGGGTCTAAAACCCAGTATGATCATGTGGATCTATAAAACAATCGTTCGGCCTAGAATAACCTATGCGTCCCTTGTTTGGTGGCCTAAGACAAAGGAAGCTACGGCTAGAGCTAAGCTGAACAAAATTCAACGTACTGCCTGTATTGCCATAACCGGTGCAGTTCGTAGTACCCCCTCGTTTGCCCTAGATGCTATACTCAATCTGCCCCGGCTGGATCAATTCATAAAGCTGGATGCTGAGAAAAGTGCTCTTCGGCTAAAACGATCAACAGTCCTACTGTCAGGGGACTTAACAGGTCACCTCAGTATATTAAACGAATTTTCGATAAATCCTATTGTTGAAAAATGTAGTGACTGGATGGAAAAAGTGGTAAACTATGACTCGCCATTCACGGTGGTCTTTCCTTCTCGTGAGGAATGGGAAGGAGGTGGACCCACCATTTCACCGGGATCTATTAAATTCTACACAGATGGTTCAAAAATGAATAATTTGACAGGGTCTGGAGTATACGGACCGAAAACCAAAATCTCTGTCTCTCTTGGACAGTGGCCTACAGTATTTCAAGCAGAAGTCTATGCAATCAAGGAATGTGCGCAGCTGTGTCTGAAAAGAAATTACAGACATGCCACCATATGTATTTTCTCTGATAGTCAAGCAGCGCTTCAATCTTTGAAGGCTTTCACTTGCAACTCAAAACTTGTGTGGGAATGCATTCTTGCACTGAAATCCCTAGCTGAACGCAATCGAGTTAAACTATATTGGATCCCAGGACATACGGGTCTAGAGGGTAACGAAATTGCCGATCAGCTAGCAAGGAATGGATCAACCAATATGTTCATTGGTCCAGAGCCATTCCTTGGCATTTCAAACTCTGCACTAAACACGGAATTGAACAACTGGTTGTTCGGTCAAATTCAATCAAATTGGAATACAGTTTCCAATGCGAATCAGTCCAAAAGGTTCGTAACAATAAACACGACACAAACACAAAAACTTATAGGTCTCAACAAAAGGGATCTCAGAACATACATCGGTCTAATAACTGGTCACTGCCCAAGCAGATACCACTTATACAAGATCGGTGTCGTCCAAAACACAAATTGCCGTTTCTGTGACGAGACGGACGAAACCTCACAACACCTTCTCTGCTCTTGCAGTGCACACATCCATCGTAGGTTCAAAATATTTGGCAAGCACTACTTACAGCCAGCTGATATTTGGAACGCATCCCCCAGGGAGGTGGTTAGCTTTATTAGGCTGATCACGCCAGATTGGGGGAACTACAACACTGCAACCTAGGACTTCTGCCCATCAATGGCAGATGGTTCAAAGTTCAGTCAAATGCGCAAAGTATTCCGGAGGCACATTTGCTACTGGAAAACATTGTGTACATAGAGTAATAGGGTATATCACAATAGTCCTAAAAAATGGACGCAGTGATCCCACACCCGACAGAAGAAGAAAGAAGAACAGCAGTCGAAAATGAGCAAGCATAACGGTCTTTGTTCCATTTTTGCCATGGGAGACGTGAACGCTGGTGAATGGTATTTCGATTCGGGTGCCACTTGTCACATGGCACGGTCGGATCAAGAATTCACCAATGAAGCGAAGGTGTGTCACAACGTTGGGACGGCGAACAATACCAGCATGCAAGCCGTTGCCAAGGGTTCCGTCGCAATGGATAGCAGCAATGGTCGAATCGATGTCAGCGGAGTTCTGAAGATCCCGGATCTCGCCACAAATTTGCTGTCGGTGAGTGCTATCTGTAAGAAAAGGAAAACCGTTCTTTTCACCAAAGATAAATGTGAGGTTCTGGACCATAATGGTGATCTGGTCGTCAGCGGAGTAGAGGAAGGAGGTTTGTACAGAGTCAACCGTCCGGAGAAATCGTTCTTGGCGGGCGGAATTGAGCTCTGGCATCGACGTCTTGGTCATCTACACGAAGGTGGTCTGAAGAAGCTGAAGCGGATCGCAAACGGAGTCGATTTTCAAGATGGATCGTTGGCTGGTTGTGTTGCCTGTCTCGAAGGCAAACAAGCAAGGCGTCCGTTCACAAGTAGTGCGTCCAGATCAGAAGAACTGTTGGAATTGGTACATTCCGACCTCTGCGGACCAGTGGAGGTTTCGTCGCTAGGTGGAAGTCGCTATTTTATTACGTTTTTGGACGATGCGAGCAAGCGTGTAACGGTGTATTTCTTGAAGAACAAGAGTCAAGCCCTTGAAGCGTTCAAGTCGTTCAAGGCAAAAGCGGAGAGGCAAACGAGTAAGAAGCTGAAAATCCTGCGTACAGACAATGGAAAAGAGTACGTGAATGCAGATTTCCGAAAGGTGTTGGAGCAAGACGGTATAAAGCATCAAACAACGTGTCCTTATACGCCTGAGCAGAACGGGGCAGCAGAGCGAATGAACCGCACGCTGGTTGAAAAAGCGCGGTGCATGCTCAACGATGCAAAACTAGGTAAGGAGTTTTGGGCAGAGGCTATTTCGACCGCAGCGCATGTGGTGAACCGATGTCCTACACGAACACTGGAAGACAAAACGCCGGAAGAAGCATGGACCGGCAAGAAGCCGAATCTGGGGCATCTCAAGATTTTTGGTTCAAGCGTGATGACGCTAGTACCAAAGGCGAAAAGGAAGAAGTTTGACCCCAAATCCGAAAAAGGTATTTTTGTCGGCTACTGTGAAGATACGAAGGGTTATCGAGTGTATGATCCGGTGAATGACCGTTTCAACGTCAGCCGAGATGTCGTGGTACTGCAAGAAGGTGGAGCCCTCCATGTACCAGAAAAACGAACGGAAAAGGTTGAGTTCATGGAGCTTTGGAACGAGTATATCTAACATCCCGGTGCTGCAGCACTTCCTGAAATCGATCGACCGACCGTTGTGTCGGAGGCAGCCCAGCCTGCCGGTGTTATCGATCAACCGATTGATAATCCTGGCCATAGCGGAACACTGGGAGAAGCTATCGCAGACGACAGTGATAAAGAAGAGTTCGAGGATGCCTGTGCCGACATTGCGCTCCCACCGCAACTAATAAGACCAGCTGATGAGCAAGGGTTTAGGCGCAGCGGTCGGGAGCGCCGCTACCCAGGCAAGTACGATGATTTTATAAGTTATAGTTCATTTTCTGGCGATGTCCATTCCTCTCAGTTATCAAGCAATTCGATGCGCGATGATGATCCGACGAGTTACGACGAAGTTTTGCGGCGACCCGATCGAGAACTTTGGATGACGGCGATGCAAGAGGAAATCGCCTCCCTCGCCGAGAACAGCACATGGGTGCTAGCGGATTTGCCAGAAGGAAGAAAAGCGATTCGGAACAAATGGGTATTCAGAATGAAGAGAGGTCCAGACGGAAGTATCCAGAGGTACAAGGCCCGCCTCGTGGTGAAGGGCTGTTCTCAACGACCCGGTCTGGATTACAACGAAGTGTACTCACCGGTCGTGCGGTACGCGACCGTCCGATATTTGATGGCTCTGGCGGTGCGTTACAATTTGGATATCGATCAAATGGACGCTGTAACAGCGTTTTTGCAAGGCGAGCTGAAAGATGAAGACATCTACATGCTGCAGCCGGAAGGGTTCGTTGCGTCGAACGGAAAAGTCTGCAAATTGAAGAAGGCCCTCTACGGCCTTAAGCAGTCCAGTCGCGTGTGGAACGCGCAGTTGGATGCGGTGTTGCAGGAATTTGGATTGAAGCGATCGAGCGTAGATCCTTGTCTATACTGGTCGATGCGTGGGAACAAAATGATGTTTGTGACCATCTACGTCGACGATCTCCTAATATTCACAAACGACCGGATTCTGAAGAAGAAGTTGAAGGCTCATCTGCAGAAACGGTTCCAAATGAAGGACCTAGGAGAAGCACAGCATTGTCTCGGCATCCGGATCACTAGGAAGCGTGAAGATGGGAAGCTATGGTTGGACCAGCAAGCCTACATCGAAGACATCATCGATCGTTTTGGTGTGGCTGAAGCCCACCCGGTTGCAACACCGGCGGATCCGAGCGTCAAGTTAGATAAATCGATGGCGCCGAAGACGAAATCTGAAATTGAAGAAATGAAGTTAGTTCCGTTTAAGGAAGCGGTAGGGTGCTTGTCTTTTGCAGCTCAAGTTACTCGGCCGGATATCGCTTTTGCCGTCAACGTTGTGAGCCAGTACAGTGCCAACCCTGGCCGTCCTCACTGGGAAGCGGTGAAGAGGATAATCCGGTACCTGAAAGGTACTACCACGAAGAAACTAGAGTATTCGGCAAGCGCTCCAGCGGAAATTGTTGGATACAGCGATGCCAATTGGGGAGGAGATGTGGATGATCGGAAATCCATGACCGGCTACGTGTTCCTGATGCAAGGCGGTGCTATCTCGTGGAACGTCAAGAAGCAACCCACCGTTGCTCTCTCATCGTGTGAAGCGGAGTATATGGCCATGTCGCGCACTATTCAGGAAGCTATGTGGTGGAGAAATCTTCAGTCGCAGTTTTTCGAAGCAAGACCGATTTCTGTGCGATGCGACAATCAATCGGCGATCAGCATTGCCAACAATGGAGCGTACAACCCAAGGACAAAGCACGTCAGCATACGGTATCACTTCGTTCATGACAGTCTACATCAAGGCATCGTGAAGCTCAATTACATTTCTACAACGGAACAGCCAGCTGACGGATTCACCAAACCGATGACCGTACAGAAGCAGCAGAAGTTCCGGAAGTTAACAGGCGTCGCGGATTAGGGAGGAGTGTTGCGATCGTAGTAGCACAGTAATACGCGTCGCTATGTGTTTGTTATTAGTTGCTAAGGTAGAATAAAATTTTCATTCCACTGCTAGTAATCAGTCAAGCTAGACGTTTTATTTGATTGCTCTGCAATAGAAGAATTCAGGTGGAAGCGGTTCAAGAGGCCTGGGCAGAGCTGCCAGATGATTTGATAGTAAATCTGTATCCACCAGGTTAGGAAATCTGTGCTCCATACAGAAATATCTGTGTCCGTACAAAAATTGTTGAAAGAAAATCTGTGTTCCATACAAATTGAATCTGTGTCAGAATAAGAAAATCTGTGTCAGAATAAGAAAATCTGTGTCAGAATAAGAAAATCTGTGTAATACAGATAAATCTGTATATGTGGCAGCCCTGGGCCTGGGCACGAGTGGAACCATTTCCTTACCGATGGTGGAACATCTCAAGTGTCGAGAAAACTATTCGTCTAGGTACCTGGGACACCGTGGAATGAGGTGATTAATATCCGGCTGATGTGTCTTCCCTTAGGGCGTTGGCCATTTGCCTGAGTATCGAACCCGTGGATTACAGTTTGGTGCAGGCAGCGAAAACGGCAAAAGAACAACCTGACGACTGATGGTATAACGCGAAGAATTGGACTGCTGTGGAAGCTCATCTGTGGAGCAATACGTAAACGAGCTGATGTCAACTAGTCATAAATTCTCGGAGGTCGGCTTCAAAGTTGACGATACTTGGCTGGCTAGTCTCCTGCTGATGTGGCTCCCGGAAACGTAGGAGCATATGATTATGGGTTTTTAGGCGTCAGGCGCTCGGATGCGATAAAGGCTAAAATTCTTCAGGACGTCAAGGTGGCCAGTACTCCGAGAGCAACGTAAGAAGCAGACAGAAAAGTCAAACGTGAAGTGTTGCAAGTGTCAGCGAATGGGCCACTATGTAGCTGAGTGTCTTAAGGTGAAGCGGCGTGTAACTCAAAGAATCATTAGAATCATCATTGATGTAATAGTAGTAGTGTCGCCTTTCCATGTATATTTTCAAAACAAACAAACAAAAAATATAACATTTGTGTTAAGCATATTTTTAAGCAAACACATGGGAAATTTAGTAGATTGACGAGTATTGGAAATCAAAATCAACTGTTCAATCGTACATATCAAAAGAAAACATTACAATTTAATGAAGGGCAACGGAATTTCTCTGTTTTTATTGGATTTATCGCATATTTTTGTTATGCATCGGTACGGTTTATGATTGCAAGGGATGACGGTGTTGCGAGGTGATTGGTGACAGATTTTTCTAGCAATTGTTATGTGCTTGTTTTCGGAACATCTGCTGCATATTATAAAAACATATCATTTTGCAAATAGTTTTCCATCGCAAGATCACCGATTTAATAAAATTTTAATGATTTTTGTGATCAATCTACATTACATGCTATGATTTAACAGATAGCAACTCTGACATCACTGCGCTCAACGATCGCGATGATTGTGCACACACGATAGACGCGTCCCGACGCATTCCGACGCATTGCACTGTGGAGCTTTTCAATTATTTTGGGTGGTCCAAATTGATAAACACTTGGTATGATTTTATGCTTCGTAGAGATGTTTTTTGCAATATTAGAGAATCGAAAAACAAACAACGTATGAGTTTCAAGTTTCTATGCTTTGCCCAACCTTTCCGCACTGAAAATTAATACAACAGAAAAAAGTTGGATATTTTAAACTATAAACACAGGCATGTCTCAGTGTGCGGTGGCGGCGTCGATTCGCAGCAAGTGAAAACCATCGCCATAATAGTTTTGATTGATGCGGTTGATAAAACTTTATAAATATTTGATTCCCGTTTGAAATGTGTTCCTTTAAGGAAAGTAAATGAAAGATTTGTTTAGTGGAAGTGTAGTGAACGCAATATGAAATCCAAAACACAAATGCTTGCTGCAGAATTACAATGGAAAAGGTAAGCACCTTCTATTTACAAGTGTAGTTGTGTGAGGCAATGAAATGCGACATGAAATCGGAGATTTATTTTGAGAATATAAATCTCATGTATATTGTCGCTAAATTGATAATGCTGTATCTGAAAGTGTTGATTAAATATTGAAATACCACCTGAAGCATTTTTCTTCACATAAATTATCCATTAAATCAGGTGATAAGCAGTTATATTTCATCGATGTTGCAAATACCAATACTATCATAACAATATGTTAATGATTTTGGAAGAAGCCATTTTGTGATGACGCACCAAAAGGCCTTAAGAAGGAATCTAGAGCGAAGCATGAGAATAAGGGAAATAATCAAGCAGCCTTTAGTGCGTTCCAGCGAAACGGTGAGTCAAATCCGGACTGTATATTCGATTCTGACGCAACATCTGTGCCATGGTGGGGTGATGCTGAAGTTTCGCAGCGAATCAATGTGGCAAACAATGCGGTGTCATCTGTTGTTGCCACTGAAAACGCAAAACTCAAGGCGGCTGTTGGAAGTGCAGTATGTGATTTGACTGTTTCAAGAGTGGTTCAAGCTAAGATAAGATCGGACAACTGGTTTCTTTAAGTTGTTCTTCTTTTCATCCATGAGCCCAGTTTGAAATTTCCCACCCTTGCGTGTTACGCTAAACAGTGATGCCATTTATATGGAAGACGATACACCACTTCATTTAAAAAAAAAAAGAGGATGATCCGGGTGCAATTTACTATCCCGTACACAAATTAAAGCTTTGTACTTAATTTCTTATATTTTCAAGCTGATTTTGCTTCAATATTTTCTTTGATGCACATCAGTCGGCAGGTTGACACGAACTTTTATGAACACCCGAAAATAATAACAGGCTAACAATGTAATTCGGCAACACAGGCAAAACCAAAACAAACGCGTCCGATGGTAATTTTCTACACGCAGCCCTACACTCGGAGACATCAAAATCAACCAATCAGCGACTGGATCAAAAATTGGATCAAATTCTATACCCAGTTGTCCGATCTTTATCTTAGGGTTCAAGTTCCAAATTTGGCGATCAACCTGCTTTCAGTGAGTAAAATCTGCAAAATCGAGTACAAAGTAATTTTCACTGCTTACACGTGTGAAGTTAGATCTGCGTCAAACGTACTGGTTGCAATAGGAAAAGAGAACGTGTGACTCTACAAGCCTGTCATGGCCGGCGAACAAATGTCCTGTGCAGCCAAAGCGAATGAAGACATGATGTTGTGGCATCGACGAATGGGGCACTTGAACAGCCACAGTTTGAAACGGCTACGCTCCCTAGCAGAAAGAATTGATTTTGTGGATACTACCATTCCGGTGTGCGCAACGTGTCTACAAGGGAAGCATAGCCGTCAACAATTCTCGCGAAACATTACTAAAGGTCCTATGTACAAATGAGAGATTCTCTGCTCTCTCGTTCTCTTTCCATTATAACAGTGGAATACTAAAGATTTTGGGAAGTTTTTCACTATAGATCGAAAGTCAATTTCCTTGACTAGCGTTTCATACAAAAAACGCAACAGAGGAGATTAATGTGACTCAGTTATTAATGAAAGAGAAAGTAAACAAAGAGAGCCTCTCAATGTTAGATAGGTCCTTTAGTAATGTTCCGCGAGAATTCAAGAATCGAGGTAGCAGAGCTTCAGATGTCCTTGATTTGGTTCTAAGTGATGTATGTGGTCCAATGGAAAAAGTTGCGATCGGTGGAAGCAAATATTTTTTGACTTTCATTGACGATGCCAGCCGGAAGACTTTCGTGTATATTTTGAAATCATGCTGGATTGCTTCGAAGACTTCAATGCGTTTGCTGAAACACAGACGGGAAAGCAGATCAAGCGATTGCGTACGGACAACGGTCTGGAATATGTCAATTCAGAGATGGAAAAGTTTCTATGAGAATCGAGAATACACCACGAGAAGCCCGTACAACCCGGAACAAAATGGCCTTGCGGAGAGTATGAATCGTACGGTGGTGGAAAAAGCTCGTTGTTTGCTGTTCGATGGTGGCCTAGCGAAGCGTTTTTGGGCGGAAGCAGTAGCCACAGCCGTGTTCCTGATTAATCGATCACCGACCAAAGGCCTCAATGTGACCCCGAGGAGCTATTCACTGGGAAGAAACTGAATCTGTCGGAATTACGGGTGTTCGGTTCGAAGGTGATGTGCCATATTCCAAAAGTGCAGCGTCGGAAGTGGGATCCTAAATCTGAAGCAGGCGTTTTCGTTGGATACAGTGAACAATCCAAAGGCAATCGAATTTTCAACCCTCGGAAAGGCAAGGTAACTATGTCGTGATGTGGTGTTATTGAGCGAAAAGAAAATGTTCTTGGAAGTAAGTCAGGAGGCACGTGAACAGGAGCGATTACAAGGGGTGGATCACTTCTGATGCATCTGTAAAATTTCAATGCATTTAAATGCACACTCAGCAAATTCATGGCTTGCTCCAATGTTTATTCTCAATCTTTGTCAAAATGTCAAACTCATTGAGCGTTTCGGGGCGCTTAGGGAAAGCTACTGTTCTCCCAAACAAAACACTGCATGTGTTACCTCGTATTGAAACCGGTCTTGTCTTCCGTACTGTCTGATCAAGCGACTGATAGAGGTGATACCACCCGCAGCCAGTGCGAAAGAGCTATTTTGTGATGCCGATCATAGTAAGAGAAGTCTTAATAACTTACTGCAAACCGGCAGCTGTGTAAGCGCTTCAAAGAAGCTTCAGACCAGCTCCAACTATTGTTTTTTTGCTGGCCGCAGTGAGGAAAATTCTAAAAACTTCACTTTCGGTCGGCTCAGGAATACGTGCTTCGAAGAAGCCTCGGCCTAGCTACTCGTGCCACTCTTTGGATCTATTGGAGTATCGAATATGGAATCAATGTAATCCTAATCATTCATACTCTTGAATATTCAGAACCCTTATCTCCCGTCAGTTTGTAAGTTAAACAGTGGAGTCGGAGGGTATCTAGAAACGAGTTATGTAGTGTCAGTTATTTCAACGACTTTTAGACACCAGCCCTTTACCTACACTCGTGTTCCTTCATGTAATCGAAATATTGCGGGGATTAAACGCTTCGACATAAAAATGTTCATTCTGCAAGGAAAACTGGAAGCAACACTTGAGAGGGAGTATGTCAATTTAAAGAGCTCATCGTTCTTTAACTGTCCCCAAGATCCCCAACCGACATTTTAGGAAAAAAATAAGATGTTTGGACAAAAAATGTAGGCAATTGTTTTTTTTAATCATTAATTTGCGAATCTATGCAGATTTCTATTTGCCACTGGTAAGCAGATTGTAGCTAGGTTTCTTGCGAAGAAGGTTCCGAGTACTTCTGATTAGTCCTCAGAACGTGCGACAATGTATTCCTGTCATCCATTTATCCTTTCTTCACTCTGCATCTAAAACTATATAGAACGTTCTTGAAGTAAAAGTCCTTAAATAATCAGATGCTTGATCGAAGTTTAGTATCGGCCAAAATTTTTAAACTTATTATACCTTCCGGTTTTAAAATATCTTGATTATCTGAAACGAATAAAGTTTGTGATTAGGTAGTTGAAGGAAATCATTCTAGAGTACCAAATATACTGCTTCGCGACTAAAAATGGGTGAACCAACGTGCGAAGTTCGATTTTTGACCAACTTCGCCGCGTCGCAGCTCGATTCTCAATAGTGCGCATAATGCACACGGCGGAGGGCATAGATGCGCTCTATAGCGAAGCGACTCGCGACGCGGCGAAGTTGGTCAAAAATCGAACTTCGCACGTTGGTTTACCCATTTTTAGTCGCGAAGCAGTATACAACAATTTCATAGCAATCACAACAAACAATGACATGTTGCTATAGTACTATACAATGGTATGGGCCAGTGCTAAGTTGATGTGAATAGCAAAAAAATGCATTTGATGCAAATTGATGTACATCTGATGTGCACTGAAAAAGTGATCAACCCCTTGAGCGATTATGAATCTCGACCTCAAAATATCGACCTTGTGAACGCAATCAAGTTGCGGATGAACTTGCAAATACCGATGAAGAATATGAAGCCGAGACAGACGACAGCGCAAATGACACAATTACGACGATTACATCAGCTACGCCTGCGCTCCCTCCGCAACAAGAAGATACACGATCGACCGTGGTCAGGCGCAGCGTAAGGGAGAGCCGAATTCCACACTGAGAACAGCGTTGCGGTTGAAAATACTATATCAGAGGGTTAAATTAAATACACAACGCCACTTGATTTGTGCAGACTAAATTCGCATTTATTTAGAATATTTTGTGCAATCAATTTTACCATGGCACCATTTGTATAGTAAAAATTACTATATCATGGTTAAAAACTTGCAGCTGACCAGTATCGAACCGAGGATCTGGCGATTGTCAAGCGCGAACGCTAGCCGCTCGGCTATCGACGCGGTTGGATTGAGAGGGAACAAAACGCACATAAAAAGCGTTCATGATAGCTCAATCGTGGTTGGAATAGTAAATTTAAAAACACGTTCATGGCTCTCATTACTGCAACGCTTGTTTCAGTGCAGGCAAGTATCAACATTTTGATTTATCGTGTAGTGCTTTTACTGAAAACCTTCCCCTATCTCGTTTATGTGAACCGGAGTCTTATCGAGAAGCTATCCTGCGAGATGATCGAACGTTGAGGTGTGATGCCATGCGGGAGGCTCTAGATGCGTTGATGCTAAACGACAGCTGACTGTCGGGGAGCTGACTGAGCTACCGGCTGGATGACGAGCCCTGAAATGTAAATGAGTTTACAGAATCAAGACCAATGTAGATGGAACCATGGTTCGCTATAAGGCTCGTTTAGTGATAAAGGGGTTTTCACAGCAGAAAGGAGTAGATCAGGACCAGACTTATTCTCCGGTGGTGCGTTATGCCACAATTCTTTATCTCTTTGCAGTGGCTGCTCAACTGAATCTAGATGTCTTCCAAATGAATGCCATAACTGCGTTCCTGCGAGGAGAATTGGATGAAGAAGACATCTATATGGAACAGCCGGCAGGTTATGAAGATGTAACTTGTCCTAGAAGGTTTGGCGACTACGCAAGGCGTTGTACGGGCTGAAACAAGCCAGCCGCATATGGAACAAGAAGTTGGATGCGGAACTGCAGAACATCGGTCTCAAGCGTTCCAGCTACGATCCCTGTGTCTACTATCATGTGGATGGTGAGCAAATAATCGTGTTTACGTCGACGACTTCCTGCTGTTTTCGAACAACAAGGAATGGGTAAGCCACGTGAAGAATCGATTGATGAAAACGTTCCAGATGAAGGACCTAGGTCGAGCTGAGCAAGTTCAAGGAATGAGAATCACCCAGAAGGAGAACGGTATTATGTTGGACCAGCGGCGGTGTCTTGAAAATCTACTGCTGCGTTTTCGGATGAACGACTGCAACACAAGCTCAAGTCTGTGTAATCCGACACAAAAATTGACGAAAGCTATATGTCCACGGACTACTGAGGAGAAACACAAAATGAAGGGCATTCCATTTCGTCAACTAGTTGCAATTCCTGGCACAGTGTACACGACCCGATATTGCTTACGCTGTGAACTCTGTAAGCAGCTTTAGTGGCAATTCTGGCGAAGCTCATTGGACTGCGACAAAGCGTATTTTGCGCTATCTCAAAGGAACGCTCAACATGAAGTTGGTTTGGCAATGATGCTGATACCAGGCGATCTAATACGGGGTATGTGTTTCAATACGCAAGTGGCTCAGTGTCATGGAGTTGCAAGAAACAGCCAAATGTGGCGTTGTCTACAATTAAGGCTGTACTCGGCGTTGTCTACTGCAACACAAGAAGCTGTATGGTGGCGCGGACTACGAGGTGAACTATTTGCTATCCAAGATGCTGCGATAACCGTAGTGCGATGCCCCTAGCCGAAAAGGAAATTGGCTATTCTTCTCGTACAACACACATAGACATGCGGCATCATTTTGTAAGAGTAAAGTTGAACGATGGTACAATAAAAGTTCAGCACGTAGGATCGGATTCGCAAAAGGCTGACGTACTTACGAAGGCGGTACCGATTGCAAAATTTGTTGAAGCTGCAAAACAATTAGGATTACTTCAAATTCCTGGTTAAGGAGGAGACTTTTCAATATCGTAATAACCCATGAATTTGTAATTTAATAAAGACTCATTCTGTTCTATCACAAGCTACAAACCAGACGTATATATCATTAATTTTCATCGGGCAGGGTGGTGCAATTTCGTGGTGCTGCAAACGTCAGCAGACAGTGTAGCACTTTCGACATGGGAAGCCGAGTACATGGCACACTCTGCAGCCGTCCAAGAAGCGCCTGAGAGCAACGTTCGACATCGATGAAGCCGTGAAGGTCAATTGCGATAATCAAAGCACTATTCTGCCCATAAAAGCATATCAGTCCCATGTCTGCTGGATTTCCTATTCACATGGGACAATTATGTGTTTATGGGCAGTATTGCAGTTACACTTTTTTCATAAAGTTAGCGCTAAATGTTACTTAAAATATTGATATTAGTTGATTTGCTTAAGTGAAACATGTATTCAAGCCTCAAGGGTCTTGCGATTTGTACCAAGAAAGTCCATATACGATAGTAGAAATTCATCCGCGTGGATTTCAACAGTTCTTGTTCGATGCCATGTCGTAGAGGATGTTTTGCTTCAGTTTTCACAATTTTTGCGGCGCTCATTTTAAATCCACATCCAGCGGCAACGTTGACGCGCAGATAATATGCGCGCTATTCAAACGCAACGTCTAAATTTAAGTAGGTTCGTTCTTCAAGGCCGTAAATGTTCCAAATTTACTAAATCAGACACATTTAATGATTTCTATTATTACTTCGACGGTATATCGACATTTTGAGACAATCGCATTCCGTGGCTTTTTCTTGCAGAGCACAATAATTTGACACTTTGAGGCCCGGTACTCACGCTGTCAGCTCGTACCAAACTAGATGTTTGTAACACGGACAGTAGCGATATTAGCATTCTTAGGTTAATGCTTGTACTATTCAAAACTGTGGTATAGTTTTTCCTGTCCAACAATTATGGATCAGAGCTTCAAAGTTCAAGGGTAGGATGACATTTTATTTCCTACGGAAGGAAAACGTTTGTTTGAGCATATTATGACTGATTGCAAAGGTATATAGATTTATGGTACACGTGGGTAAAATGTGTTCTGCTGTTTATTTTATATTTCAAATACCAAGTATATACTTTGGCCAAGAACGTTATCGAATGATTAACTCAGTCAAAGCCTGGGCAAGTAATGGCGATAGGCCTTTTTAGTTCCACACTTGTACGCCATCTACAATGATGTTCCGCGAAGTTCTGTGCGTTACTAACAACTTGGCGAGCTTTTATCTATATCAAAAGCTCCCAAAGAGCACTGGTATTGGTACCGTGTACAATTCAGTAGCATAGGATGGTGGCGACCGGTGGGTCCGGCGTTTTTTAGTTGTAGTGGTCCGTTTGCTGTCTAAAGATCGTCGTTCTGTGTTCGGCTTCTGGCGGGATGCCAAAACAAAACTGGTTTCCTCCAGCAAAACCAGAATCAGTCGTAGTGCAACCGTGGTCGACGTTGGTTCATTTAGGAATTCGTGTTCGGTTGGTCGCCTCCGCGAGTTTTGACTGTTGGCAATATAAAACATGTGAAAAGTGTGTGAACTCATAACATAAACATTCACCCTGGCTAGGAGATTGACTTGAATGACGTCGGCATCTGGCTTGTATAGAACTGCCAAAACCAACGTGAACATAATTGTTGTTGGTAGAAAGTGCTGTATTGGGGTCGCAGGGTAGATAGAACCACTTCCACGTTGAGCTGCACTTCATGTTGCAGCGGGAGAAAGTGCATCTTGGTTTAACCGGCAGCGGCTTAGTTCGATGCGCAATCATCATCATCATCATCATTAACGTATAGGCATTGATCCAGCCGCGGTGGCTTCTTTTTGATATTCCCGGTTCTCTATCGCCGGCCGCCAGCTTCAGTTGCTTGTGTGTATTGTAATGTAGCATTGCTTGCTTCGTATTTTCGACAAGTTCTTTTCGATTATGCTGTGCGCTGATTTTGAGAGGCGGCACGAAGGAATTCGAAGGCAACATTGTTGTCTGGTTGTCCTGGCGGTCAGACAAGTTCTGCTTGTCGACGTTCTTCTAAAAAGTCGCTGATTTGTGGTACCATTGAGATGTCGTATACTACGCGTTGAACCTTCCATGAGCGGATGTTGTTGGGCCATACGTTTCTTCATTTCATTGAGTGGATTCAGAGTCTGGAAACAAGTTTCAACTGTTACTGAAAAATCAGGTGAAAATATAATTCACGTTTCAAAAGAATTCGGCTCAGTTATGCCTTTGGCACATGAGCCTAACAAATAAATGAATAAGTAAAAAAATGTTTTAAGAGGAAACCAAATGTTTTCGTTTTAAGGTTTTTGAACCTGGTTTTCACTCAAACTTGAAGCAATGTTTATTAAAAACTATCATTGCTGTCTGCAATGCCATGAATTATTTTCATTGTGATTTTGAAAAATTTAAACAATAAAACTGGTTTTTAAGTATTGATGATTGAATGATGGTTTTTTGAGCATGAATACTATAGTTCCAATACCAAAACTCGAAACTTTGAGCTGCTAGTAAGTTGTTCACTTCAATGTTTGTTCATCGTATACCTACCAAGTACTGAACGGGGGAATAACTTCGGCATATCGGAGAACTTTACGCATGGATAAGCTGCTGGAGTAGCCAACAACGAACTCAGCGAAGGAAAGTGAAACAACAACAGCTGATGGCGAGAATGGCAAAAGGCACGTGTGAATATCGAAACGAAATGGAAGAAACCTAACCGCAGCCTGTGTTCGTGTCAAAGTTGCCACGAAGGAAGAATACCGGCCATCAGGCAGGGACAGCTGTGTCTGCTCTGCTGGAAAGGAGTCAGTGTGGCGTTGTGATAAGAAGAATAATAGTTGAATGGGGCAACAACATCCAGAACATCAACCAATGTCGTTCAGTGCTTAGAAGTTGAGTGCCCGCGAAGGTGTTTCTTTGAGGCAAGTTAAGTTGCTTGAATCGGTTTGATTATAGTGCACAGAAGAAATGAATGAAAAGATGCTTCCTGAATAGTGAGAGAAGAACCTGTTTTCCATGTACGGGGCGAAGTGATTTTGGAGCATCGAACAGAAGCAGAGTGTGGTGTTTGTAGTAATAATTTGATCTTGCACTGGAGGTGTAAACTGATCCGGTAAGTTAAAGTTTTTTACTTGTGTTCGATACTCATGATGGTCTATTACATAGCCTATAACATTCTAAAACTAAAATAACAACTCGTGGAAACGATTAAACTAAAACATCATTGTCAGATGCGCCCTTCTACAAGTCTCCATACAAGCTAGGTCCCTGCAGGCCTGGACTAAACATAGTTCCAGTTAGGCTAAAGTGACCAGATATGTTTGGCTACAATGCGGGACGAAATTTGTAAACATTAGAAAATTAGTTTGAGGAAAATGTTTTCGCACTTTCGCTCAAACTCCACATTTAATATTAAATATTCTAGTAGGATTTCCATAACCTGTTGCGAAAGAGTTTTCAATATTGAACAGATAAAAATAACAAAATATTATTAAATGTAGATCTTAATCACGAAGTTTCCTTTAAACCAAAATTCCAATCAAAATGTTGTATACTTTTCAAGTTGATTTCAGAAATATTGAAACAACATATTTTAGTAATTTGAACTGAATCCTAATAAGATTGTGGACTAAATAAAATCCAAGAAAGAATCTTTATCATGAAGGATTCTGAGTCAGATTAAGTGAGTTGATTTGCTGAACAAAATTGAGATTTGATTTCGGGCAAAATCTTTGCAGCAATTAAAAAAAACCAGAAGAGAACCAATGCAAATTTTTTAAAGATTCTTAATAAAGTAAATGGAGATTGCGGTTTCAGTCACGAATTAAGCGTTGATCATTTTAAATCATTGCCAACGTTTCGATCCAGTTGTTGCGATCTTCTTCAGGGCTCGATAGGAATCAACTTGTCGTTAATTCGTGTCTGGTCTTATTCATCATCAGCCCCCCATATCGGATGGTGGGTGGGTGGTACGGAACAAGAATTTTACACAAAAATTGCCTGTTGTCTATTGCCGTCGGCTAATCACGGTCAACAACTGGATCGAAACGTTGGCAATGATTTAAAATAATCAACGCGTAATTCGTGACTGAAAGTCGAAATCTCCAATCATCATCATCAAAGTCCAGTCAATCTTCCTTAACATTCTGATTAAAATCATTAGGAAAATTCTGAACAAAATAATGAATTCCTTAGCAGTGCCATTTAAGAAACTCCTAGATCAAGAGTTAAAAATATAATAAATGCTGTTGCGTATCCTGGAAGTATTTTGATAAGACCTGAGCTGAAATATTGTGATATTTTTACCAGTGAATACTGTGGAAATTCTTATTTCTATCAGAATTGTATAAGAATTCTTACCAGGGGTGTGTACTATGAGGATTTGTCGGTATCGGCGATATCATATTGAATCAATATCGGTATCGGCGATATATCGGATTTGACATTATCGATATCTAACCGATATTCGATAATTTTCAAAAGAGATGTTTAAAAATGTAACTGACAATACCGGCTTCGTTTGACACCAACTGTTGCATTATGGAGTCGATTACTTAGGGATATTTTGCCATATCCAATTAATTTTTAAAATTTATTCAACAATTTTCAATTATGTAGTATAAACAACAAATGTTGTTCTGATTTATCGGAATTGTTATCGGATCGATAATAGCTTTATCGATATCGGAAAATATCGAGCCGGCAGATATCGGATATCGTATCGATAAACTCGATCCGATAATATCGATATTAACGATGATATCGATATTTGCACAGCTTTAATTCTGACCATGGGTTAATCCATGGATTCTATTTATTTTGATTGAAACCAAATAATTACAGAAATGTTGAGTGCGAAAGGAATTATGTTAGGATTCCAATAACATTTTAAAAATATTTCAACGTAAAATAATTTCCTGTATTGATTCTGTTAAGATTTTTTGAGCAAAAATGTCAATTACATAAAACATTTTGAATACTTTGTTTGTTGTGGATTGTTGCCTCTACTTGCGGATCGAGTTTCAGATGTCTCAAAAATTTAATGGATTTAAAACGTTATAAATCTTGTAATAGCCTATAATGAGTGTCGAACACAAGTATAAAACTATAGTTCAAAAGAAATAGGAATAATCAATATGGAACAGAATCTTCAATCGAGAATTTCTCAATGATAACGTTTTGCAGATAGACCTTCAAGTATTTCGCAAGGATCAATAATGTGAGAAAAACACTATACAATGGCAACATATTGAAATAATATGAGAAAAAATCAAAAATATACGAAAGGACCAATCTGATTTTGATGGAAACTTCCAGTTAGGCCCTATTAGGTTTATCCTTTTCATATAGGCCCTTTTGAAATTTGAACAAAATAACCTCTAAAAATGCATTTTGCTCGTCCGTGAGAGTTTGTAGCGAAAATTTACGTGAAATTTGATACGAATAATGAAAAATCGAGTTTGTTTACATTTTGCAGCTAGGCCCATTTCAAAAGTTACGCTAGAAATATGCACTCAAAATTAAAAAATCTATGATTTAGCGAAGTTTTCACAATTTCAAAATTATTCTATTAAATTCATGCACACATCAGCAAATACCAGGAAGGTGGCATGAGCCAATATTTACCAACCCAACATCAATTCAACATGGCATCCAGTGTTTTGATTATTTTGGGAGGGACAAAACATATGTTTTATGGGTAGGAGACATCAATGATACCTCGCTGATGCGTAAAACATTAAACAAAATGATGAACTAATGAAAAGCGTCATCAAAAACGACGATTCAATGCGATATGTTTAATTGCCAGAATCTAGCACTAGCAGCGTATGAGCCGTATACTCGAAAATCAGGAGTAAAGTTAGGGCAAACCGACCAGAAAGTGGGTACCAAAACGCGAAGTACCAAAACGATGTGAGGAAGAGCCGAAATGTATGCAGGATGACAGCCGTGTCAGTTCCCCTGGCAAATACAATCAACTCTCCTTAACTCGATGTTGAAGGGATCATCGTGTGAGGGAGGTATAACGGAGCATAAAAGCAGTGCAAATGCGATTCAAGGGACCATCGAGGAAGTACTGAAAATCAACTTTTACTATGGTTCTCTAACTCGATATCGAGATACGGAAAATCGATCAAGGGAGAGCTGACTGTATGTTGCCAAAATGTGACCATGTTGTTGGATGTGAAAAATATTGACATCTTAAAATTATATTGAACAATTTGTTTTAGGTCCCACTTGCTTCGGGGTACCTTATATCTTTAATATAATTACCCTTAAGTATGATCCTTTTATGTACCTTAAATGATCCCAAAGCGTTTATGTTGTTATTTAATGTTTTAACGACTCTTTGAGTTCTCTAAAACAAATTGATTCAATATTATGACTTGAATTTTAACCATACTTTCATTAAAAATTTGGAAAATAAGTAATAAGTAAACGTAAGCTTTGGATTTAGTTCAGTTACTTCATAAGATCATATACTATAGCTGGATTGACAATTGCATGAATTTTTAGATTCTAATGAAATTGTTTATTTGCTAGTAGATACAATTTACGTTCCTAAATTGTACGATAGATTTGATCGAGACTTGTTTGTTTTCACGCACGTTTTTGGTTTGTGTTGTGAATAAGAATAAATATTTAATTATAGGAACGTTGCATCTGCAAACTTGGAGCGACTGTAATCCATGTTAGGAGCGCTCACAACAGCGACTGTTCCTCATGTCAAGTCAAATAACAAGTTAGAACAAGTTTTCGCGAAACAAGTTATAAACAGTAACAAAAACATAAAATCCTACCCCTTTGAAGAAGGTAAAATAAAATAACAGAAACGTAGGACGTAGGAGCAACATACGTGTCAGCTAAGACTGCAGTGCCAAAGACATCTTAAGCCGGTAAAACTACATAGTCGTTATCACTAATCGTTATTATCTATGCTAATTTGCAGCTAACACTTTGAATGTGTATTCTTCAAGTTTACCTGTAACTTGGAATTGTTACCCAATGCTGGAAACTTATAACCTTATTTATGAATCCAACAGAAATCAGTGTCTTAACAATAGAACCAAGTTTATGATATTTAGTGCACTACTAAAAGAATCATTTCTTTGTTAAATCTATTAGTTGTTAGAAAAACAAATCAATAAAAATCTACTTTTTGTTGAAATTTGAAAAGATTGTGAATTTATAATAATGCACAATAGTTTTTTTTCTCATCTTCTCACTTCGCTGTTATACTTTTGCTGACTGTTGTATGATTTCTGACAATTCTGATCAAGATTCAGTAAAAATCTCAGGATTCTGTGGTGATCTTGCTTTGAATTCTGTGAGATAATGCGCAGAATCTCATCTCAGAGTCGGAAACGGTTTTATTTTGTATTTTTTTTATCCTAGATTTTTTTTGAATACTTTTCAGGTTTTTTTGGGGACATTTCCGTTTCATGTCCAAAACATACCGTGCGACGTCTCAATTTCGTATGGTGTATTCATGAGAAGTTCCAAAGCAAGTTCCTTTTAAGTTTTCATCCACAAATTTATTGAGAACCCTGAGTAATTAATAGAAAATTTTCTTCGAAGTTTACAATAGATTCTTGGTAACATTCTAGCCAAAACCTTTTTAGGATTCTTGTTGGATTTCTGATGAATGGCGTATTCATGAAGATTTGCATAACAGGTTTTTCCAAAAATCGCGGAAAACATCTGTTCAGAAAGATCCTGCCTAAGACTGCATCAGTGAAGAGAAGCCACATCAGTTTGCAATTTTTTATCCTAGATTATTTTGAATACTTTTCAGGTTTTTATTATGCTTCACCCGTGGCACATCATGTTTTGTTCAAATAATGGGAAATTTTCAAAAAAGGTTTTCTGCGAAACCTATTCCTTGTGCTCTGGAGTAGCCAGATCTGTTGGTAGCGAGGTCATTCTTCATTTATTGACATATTTTTTCGTTCAAATAACGGTAATGTCATAAAATAAGCCTTTCTGGAACCTGTACGTGATGCTCAGGAGTAGAAACACAGGATCTATTCCTCATTAATTGACATGTTCTGTCGAATTCATGAAGATTGACACGTCACACGGTTTGTTATGGATACAAAACAGAAATATCTCAAAGGAGGCCCTGGTGGAACCTGTGCTTGGAGCTATGGAGTGGCCACATCACATGTTAGTATGTTAATTCTTCTTTTATGGACATGTTTTTTTTCTACAATTCACAAAGATTGAGACAAAAGCAGAAATATCCCCAAAGAAGCCCTTATGGAACCTGTGCCAGAAGCTCTGGAGTGGCCAAATCTTTTGTTACCGCGTTATTATTTATTTATTGACAAGTTATTTAAAAATTAATTAAAATTGGAATGTCGCACCGTATGTTTTTGGACATAAAATGAAAATGTTCCCAAAGAAGCCCTCGTGGAACCTGTGCCTGAAGATCTGAAGTGGCCACATCTGTTCGTACCGCGCTTTTTTTTCTTTTATTGACAAGTTCTCTCAAATTCACGAAGATTGATACGTCGCACGGTATGTTTCCGACAAAAAACGGAAATGTCCTCAAAGAGGCCCTGGCGGAACCTGTGTCAGGTACTGTGGAGTGGCCACATCTATGCATATTTAGTTTATTCTGTCGTTATTGACATGTTCTCCCAATTTCATGAAGATTGAGACGTCGCACCGTATGTTTTGGACATTAAACGGAAATGCCCCCAAAGAGGACCTCATGGAACCTGTGCCAGGATCTGGAGTGGGCATATCTGTTTGTACCGGAGTTTTTTTTTCTTTTATTGATATGTTCTCTCGAATTCACGAAGATTGATACGTCGCACGGTATGTTTCCGACAAAAAACGGAAATGTCCTCAAAGATGCCCTGGCGGAACCTGTGTCAGGTGCTCTGGAGTGGCCAAATCTATTGAAATTTAGTTTATTCTTTCTTTATTGACATGTTCTTTTGAATTCAAAAAGACTGATTCGTCGCACGGTACGTTTTGGACATAAAACGGAAATGTCCCCAAAGAGACCCTCGCCAGGAGATCTGGAGTGGCCACATCTGTTTGTACCGGAGTTTTTCTTCTTTTATTGACATGTTCTCTAGAATTCACGAAGATTGATATGTTGCACTGTATGTTTCCGACAAAAAAACGGAAATGTCCTCAACGAGGCTCTGGCGGAACCTGTGTCAGGTGCTGTGGAGTGGCCAAATTTATTGAAATTTAGTTTATTCTTCCTTTATTGACATGTTCTTCCGAATTCATGAAGATTAAGACGTCGCACGGTATGTTTTTGACATGAAACGGAAGTGTCCCCAAACTGGCCCTGGCGGAACTGGCTACGATGCTCCGGAACGGACCACTTATTCAAATTATGTTGAAACGATGACAATCGACCATTATCTCACGTTTTACATAAAAACTTTAGTGTTGTAGCTGAAATTAGTAAAACAATAAACATTTCCCGAATTTGGCACCCTTGTGACCCCATTACAACCCGGAATATCCCCGGCATGGTTCCGAATACAGAATTGTCCATTTATGATAAATAACTGAAACCTTTTTAAAGTAAACTGAGGGTAGTTTCAAAAAAATCGAATGGAAATTGACGAAATGGCAGCTATTTGAAAATGCCTTGTCGGAGGCCGGTAACGTAAAGGTTAATTTTATTGTATCCCATTATTGTATGTATTGTATAACGATGCTTTGGTTTTATCATATAACATGGGTGATATCGGGAGGGTGCATCAGGGCATCATTGAAGTTACAGCTGGACAATGGAGTGGAGTGCCAGCCGGAGTCACGGTTTGCAGTAACAGTAACATCCTTGTAGATGGGTTCTTCTATCCCAACAGTTGTAATGGATTTTACGCGCCTTTCTTATAACAAACCAATCATTATACTTTCTGTTGGATCATATTATTGGAAGGAGATTTTTTATTTCCCGCGGGTTTCGCGTAAGTGCCTTTACTTACGGGTCCGTCACACCCCCTTTTGGCCCTTCAAACAATAGTATGTTGATTTCAGTTTGATAATGAAGGTTGTCTTTACTGCAAAGTGGAACCGCATGCAGAGCAAGACTCAAGCTAGGATGGTGGCCACCTACATACATACATACATACATACATCTCAGAGTCGGAAAATGTCAAAACAGAAAATTGATTTTGGACTCAACAACTAGTTAATGTCGACGTATAGTAAATAAATTGAAACACATCAAACTGAAACCTTAGCAGTAATTTTTTAAACCAGAGCTGAGGCACTTTTGCTGATTTAAGATAGAGAAGAATGGAACCCGATCAGTTTACCGGACATATAACAGATACTCAAAATTTACATCAAAAGCAATCATTTACATCGGAAAGCCCAACCAAGAATATTTTTTCGTTTCTCGATATCGAGTTAGAGGACTGTAGTAAAAGTTGGTTTTCTCGATAGTCCCTTGGATCGTCTGTAATTCAGTAGGGGTCCAGATAGCCGTAGCGGAAAACTTGCAGCTATTCAGCAAGACCAAACTAAGGGTCGTGGGTTCGAATTCCGCCGGTCGAGAATCCTTTTGTAAAGGAAACTTTCTCGACTTCCCTGGGTATAGAGCATCTTCGTATTTGTCACACGATATACCCTTGCAAAAATTGTAAATTGGCAAAGAAAGCGCTCATTAATAAACTGTAACAATAAGCTGAGAAGCAGGCTCTGTCCCAGTTGTGACGTAACGCCATAAAGGAGAAGGAGGAGAATCCAGCAAAAAAAATAGTACAATATACACGGAGCGCTTTGTACACCGGGAGGCACCTCCGCACAAACATTTTTTTCGAATTGCTTGCACGCTTCATGTCGTTGCCGGCCAAAAGGCGGCTGCGGCGGTGAACGAAATTGTTGTCTCCTTTTTTTCCCCCGCACACAAACCACGACCGCCAATCTGTAAAAATTGCCCCAAAGGAAGAAAACCAGACTCCGAATTGGAGACGGGCTCGGAAACTACAGCACACGGGAGAACGTAGACGTCTGACAACATGCACCTGCCAGAAGCACCACCACCAGACTGGATGTTCTGGATTCGGAGCTGATATGATGAGCACTTGCTAGCTGCATTCGGGCGAAAATGGCACTTTTTATCTCGTGCCGTCGTGTGTATTGCCTGCAAAAGCTTTCCCGATCGGTGGAAAATGATTAAGTGGGGCCGTTTAGCAATGCAATCTTGGAATACAATCTACGTGCTGTCGAAAATCAAGAAGAATGCTCGTCTGTTGCATGGTACCAAGATGTATAAAGTACATTACATGCTACGTTTGATTGTAGGTAATACAAATTTATGAAAAAAAATAATAGAACGAGCTCACCGATCCATCCAAAAGCCAGTGGTGGGAACGTATGTACATGTAAATGAGAATACATCATGAATTTAAAAAGAAAAACCTCCAGGAACTCTCAAAAACTCGGTTTTTATTTGATTTCACATCATTCTTAATTACTTACAATTTTAACACAATTGTGTCGTTTGAATAGATCGCTTTTTGGCGTCTCATACAGCTCGGGCAACCCTCGAAAGCTGCTCCAAGTGAGGCAGGAGACAGCAACGTTTATCGTTTTTGAAAGAACATTAACTATGTTCAAAAGAGCAAAACAAAAAGACTGAAAAGTGCGATTTGTCTGCACGATACCGTGCCGTATCTCGTTTGGGTCTGTGAAGGGCCTCTATTCATACATGCATGGCTTTTCTATTGTATGCTATCTATTATTTCGCGTACATTACGATTGCTCGGCGACTACTGCACCGGAATGGCTGATTACATCCGCTATGGATTTTTTTTTAACTCTTTCATAAAAGATGCGGAGGTATTTGGCCACAATATGCGTCGTATTGAAGTGCTGCTTATTGCAAAGTTTCAGACGGTTCGGCCAAGAAAACCCCCTAATGCCAATGTAAATCTTTGAAGTGCCCAAGTAGCTCTGCACCTCTTTGTTTAACTAGTCAATTTAAAAGCCTTCAAAAATTTGTTTTTAAATTGTTGTCTTTGTATCAATTATGGCAATAGTGTTCCTGGCATTCGCCACAAAAGTGTGCCAATTATGGATCATCAATTATTAAATTATTATTGCAAATTCCACACGAAATGAACTCAAATGTCACTTTTATTCATGGAAGTGAGGATCGACGAAGATAAATAGATACTGTACTTTGCAGAGGCATGTTCTAACAAACGCTTGTTTTTTTTTTTTTCTCTCAAATCCCCAATCGAGAGCGAAACCTGCCAAACGGCCTTTATGACGGGCCGACCCGGCACACAGACGGAGGACATAGCAATACCACCCTTCCACCCCTGTTACTGCCCAGTATCTGTCCACGGGGCGGCAAATGTACTGATAAGAAGTCGATCGTCCGTTGTTGGCGCCATTCGACGCAACTTCTTTTGAGGTTGATCGACTGATTGAGCCTGCCGCAGAGAGGTGGTCCCATTGAACCTGGCCTGGCGGTGTGCAAACTAAGGGGGATGGCAAAAATACAAAATTCACGAACTCGTTTATTTGAACAGCGTTTTGCAGCGAAGTGTAGTGTGCCGAAACAGGTTTGGGGTTTGCTTGCTTGCGCTTGCCATTCGTTTGAGGATTTCGGTGAGTTCTCACGAGCGCGAGTTGGCTATATGGGATTCTTTCGGAATAAAGCGACGTAAATTATCATCGATTAGGACTCTCATAGCATCTTCTTGGGCATAGCCAGCATTTATTTCTCGTCTATGAGATGGTGGTTCATCCTTAGCCGAGTGGTTAGAGTCCGCGGCTACAAAGCAAAGCCATGCTGAAGGTGTCTGGGTTCGTTTCCCGGTCGGTCCAGGATCTGTTCGTAATGGACATTTCTTAGACTTCCCTGGGCATAGAGTATCATCGTACCTGCCACACGATATACGTTTGCAAAAATGGCAACTTAGGCAAAGAAAGCTCTCAGTGCCCATAAGAACACTAAGGTGAGAAGCAGACTCTGTCCCAGTGAAGACGTTAATGCCAAGAAAAAGAAGAGAAGATTGTCTATAACATCTTGATATTTTCAATGTAATCCTTGAAGTTCCTTGGAGTTTTGAATGCATATACTTAGTATTCCCTTACTCACATTACATGCTGTAAAAGAAGCAGTCGTTGATCTGTGTCTGAATTCGGCTTGCAAAATACTGTCGTGCGCCCTGAGACGATTCGACCCTGCCGCGTTGACTGAGACCATTTGAGCAGTCTGAGTAAATTCTGGGATTATAACTTGCAGACTCATCATCTGGTAATTGATTTAATGAATTGTATTGTACTGTAAGTAAGCTGAAATGGTGGCTAGTTAGAAGTCAAGTGTTTGCATACAAATTAAGTTTTTTTTTTCTGTTGTTCTATAAATCACCTAAAATTATCGTTGAAAAATTTTAAAACAGTGGAATATTATACAATATTAACTCAAAATCGAACAAAATGTAATTATACATTATATTGTGCAAAATAGGTTTTATGGTGTTTGAATAACTATTAAAATAATTGTAAATTTTTATTCGGGATGTTATATAAAATATAATTATTTTCATTTCGATTTAGCAATATTGTTTGATTTGCTGCGAAAAGTAATCATTCCAAATTTCAGGGTCAGAGTGAATTGTATTTTGTCGATATGCATGCAAACCGTAAACAATTAAATTTTATTATTTCCACAATTCGATACGAATGACATCATAAACATTAATGTTTCACATATGCCAAGCCGCGCTGTGGTGATCACATATCGGCGAAAATAATGTTTGACTAAGCACTATATAGGAATACACACCGTGGGCTGTGATGCACGTGCCATCATTGTATAGGCAGGGCGAAGTGCAGTTTCGTATGAGTTTGCATTAGCGGATTCAAATTGCAGGTGCTCGACTTGGTGACTAATCTATCTGCCCCAGTAAGTAATCAGTTATAACACGTTGATCAGGCTCACAAAGCAAATCCTCGAAATTCTTACTTCAATTTTGGTGCAAAAAATAACAAACATGTAGATAACTTCATTGCCAGCTTTGACGCGTATAAAAGTAATAATTTACCGTTACTTTAATTGGGATAAGCATACCAGGATCTTTTCGTTTGACTTTCCTGGACATAGCGTATCATCGTACTTCACGATATACGAATGGCAACTTTGGCACAGAAAGCTCTCAGTTAATAACTGTGGAAGTGGTCATTGAACACTGAGCTGAGATGCAGGATCTTTCCCAGTGAGGACGTAATGCGCCAAGAAGAGGAAGAAGAATACCGGTTTGCTTCATATTATGAACATTAATAATTCATAGAAGGGACTTATAGTAAAGTTGATTGCAATTTCAATGATTTGAACAAGAACACGTTTTCAGATTCTTTCTAAAATTTCTCTTGAATTTCTGACCAATTAGTTTTCGAGGAGATTTCTACAAAACATATTTAGAATTTAATCGAATTTTTTGAAAACGTAATCACTATTCTAGATCTGGAAATTGAAAAGTCACACAATTTACAGCGAAGAGTTATTGATGCCCTTTTAGACATATTTTACAAGTTTTCGTTATTATTAAAACGAACAAAAAAAAAAAAACAAAAGGAATGTAGCCAAAAACTATTTATTTATTTTAATGCGAAAACATAGCTCCAAAAATTTTAATAAAAATTGCTAAAGCAGTTTCGATGAATTCGTTTCGTGTGTCTTGTGACAAGAAAGATCGTAACAATAATTTTGCCAAAAGATCAAACACGAATTTCTTTCTCCAGCATTATTATGGAATACACGCACCAAAAATTGATAGATTTAGAACGTTAAATAATTTTAGCTTTAATCATGTAAAGCCATTTGGAATGTATTGTTCAACGATAACTTCTACAAACACACCTATTGGGACGTATCAGGTATCAGCAGGCCGGCTCCAGAGGCACGTTCCCCGCCATTTGGGAGATTTGTGCCATCGCCATATTTGAGCCTATTTCATCATCTACCCGATGGGAGAGGAAAGGGAAGGGGAAAATGGGAGGAAATAGGAGTGGGGTCCCTTGAAGAGGGAAAATCGCATAAGCGAATTAAGAGCATGTAGCTCCATACCACAATGGGTTCGAACAGCGCCCTAAAAAGGGCACTGCAAAACGCATGAGCATAAAGAGAGCCTATAGCTCATTACCACAGCGGGTTAAGAATAGCAGAAGGTCCTGAATATTCAGGTTACTGATATCAGTTTCACTTAATAAGTGTTTACCAAGTAATTGGAATCGCAATTACGCGAGAACTTGACAGTTACATATCAGGTGATAAGAAGTTCCATAAACGGAATCGCAACTATCACACACACAAATGTATCAACACACTGAATATTTGCCATGTGATAGTTGAGTCAGCCGTGGCCAGTTAAGGTTGTAACCAAGCGACTGCAATTCTGCTTTGACAGATTTGTTAAATACTTCCCCACCTTTGGGGTGGCTCAGTAATGTACAGACGTCCACTCGTCCCGCGAAGGGAGTTGTGAGGAACATTTCCTATAAGCAAAGTGACAAGCAATTTTGAGATCACTCGAAGCAAGGACAATTGTGTCCCAATTCACCGGAAGTGGGAACATCCAAATCACTAGGGTTTCCAATGGACGGAGAAAATCCATGGAATTTGGTCACAACCAATTCACAGTTTGTGGAGTATAACAAATGCAAAGTCCGCGAATTTACATTCTTATGTTCATATAGAGCTGTAGGCGATTTCCTAATATAAGTAATCCAAGATTTGAACTACTTAAGCATTTCATCAGACTGGAGCTTCTCAAATTGATATCTGAGCTGCTCCAGATGATGTGATGAGTATCAGCATCACTGCCCACAATCAGCAGAAGGCCTTTTCATAGACAGTGAACGATAACTCGTTTGAAATCATCCATTGGGGATGGTTCATCATGTGGTAAATACACCACAAAACGAAAGACGTATTTCCTATTGAGGTCACCAACAGAAATATCAATTGTGACAGCACATACATCTCTAGTTGTTAACTCAGAAATGAGTATAGCGACGTCAGCTCTATTTACGAGCACGCATGCACGAGGCATGGCACGCGAGTATGCCATTTCATGTTTCTCAAAGTAGCAAAAACTGGATCCACTAGGTTACCTAGATAAAAGTTCACAAAAGTAAGGTTTTTGAACTAGCGCCACTTGAGCTGTACCATTTGCATGAGTCTACAAAGATTGATCGTTGCTGACATTTTATGCTGGAGATTGATCTAACTAAGCTATCCTAGCCGTAGCCACTACCCAAACTAGGCAGGATTAAGCTTTTCGCAATCTCAGAACGAAAAAGATGAGCAACGAACAAAAACCAGATCGGTATCTCTTAAAAGTCGCCAAAGGCGAAAAGCACAGATTACACTGCCTAAAACGCATAATGCGAAACCATATAGGTGAAAATTTAAACTAAATTACAATGTATTAATAATCCCACCCTTATTTAGCCTCAGGCTTGAGACTGAAGAAGGGCAGCCGATTATCTCGGAGAAACACAAGGTCACCTGCACCATTGCTCCGGGTAGCACAGGAAGGGCATAATACTGTAGAGGGCGCCCTGGTACCCCACAGGCTCCGTTTGCGGCTAGGTTTTATTTAGACCCCTTTAACCATTTATTCTTAGGCACGGTAAGCTTAAAGCCGTATGAATTAGGGGTCACCTGTGAGGTGGACTTTTACCACCGGAACAGGCAGTCCGTACTGTTAATTCTTAGCCAGTTGAAACAACCGCTACCGACACTACGCGGCTATCTAGGCTGATCGGGAAAAGGAAGTTAACATTGATGATTAACTCCTGACGTGCCCAAACAGCCTCCTAAAGCAGTTTCGATGAATTCGTTTCGTGTGTCTTGTGACAAGAAAGATCGTAACAATAATTTTGCCAAAAGATGAAACACGAATTTCTATCTCCAGCATTATTATGGAATACACGCACCAAAAATTGATAGATTTAGAACGTTAAATAATTTTAGCTTTAATCATGTAAAGCCATTTGGAATGTTTTGTTCAACGATAACTCCTACAAACACACCTATTGGGACGTATGAATAAAATGTAGTAAAGTTGAGTTTACTACATTATCGGTAGTAATCGCTATATGTGGAACACGAGTGGAACATGTTTGTGTCATTTCTCTTACTACACCTTTCGAACTTACTACAAACAACGCGTTGCTATGAATAAAGGTAGCATTTACTACAAAGCTACTGGTAGTTAGCTTCAAAGGTTGCTACTTATGCTTTGAGATTGTTGAAATGAATGGAATAATTAAAATTTGAGTCAATATCATGGGAGCTTTGATATTTCGAAAAGAATTTTGAGATCCCGTTAAGAAATTTTGAATTTATTTGGCGTTACGTACCAACTGAAACAGAGCCTAATTCTCAGCTTAATGTTCTTATGAGTACTCACACAGTTTTTAACTGAGAGCTTTCAATGTCAATTGACCATTTTGCATGTGAATATCGTGTGGCAGGTACGAAGATACTCATTATAATAATTATGTTGTTTCTTATGAATTCTCGAATGTCGGATGGATTTCAGCTAATTATAAAGTAATTCTTAATTTTATGTAAGAATGACTGACTGACTGACATCCCATATTTTCTGATTTCTGGGTTTCCGATAGGCATTCTAGATTTATTATAACAATTCTGGGGTTCTGGGAATCCGGTATTTGATCTGGCTATTAATATTTTAAAATTATTCGGGTGTCTTCAAGACGGTATTTCTGTAAGAATCTCTGAGATTTCACTGAGAACTCTGAAACTCTGGTCCGAATCATTGGAATTATTGTAAACTTTAGATCCCTTTGATTTCCAGTTCCGTAGGGATTTCAGAGAAAATCTTCAATTATAGTATAAACCTTTGAATGTCTGAATGTAAAAATGTAAAAGAAAATCCTTAATTCAACCACTTTTGTGAGAATTTTTTTTAAATTTCTAAGAATTCCAGGGATACTACCTGGAAACCTACCGAAATAACGAGAATACCACAGAAATACTAAGAATTCCATATCCATCATCGGAGTTCAACATGCTGTTTTATTTTAAATTCACAGAGGAAGCTCAAAATTCTACCGCTATTTCATCTAATTCTCAGTACTGGAATCTTGAAAATGTTAGGAACTTTATAATTCCACAATTGCTGTAATCTCAAGATTCCTTCATAGGATACAGATTGCTAGCTAAAATTCCAAAATTCTCAGAAAAATCGTTGTTGTCAATTTCACATGCACATAAAGGGAATGGTTATCGCAAATTTACACTTCAAATCGTGTTAAGTTACATAACATACATGAATTTGTTTTCATGATCGATTATGCGATGCATAGCGGGAATGTAGTAATATTCATATTTTTACATGATTTTTCGTGTAAATAAGCAACAAATTTGTAATATATGCATTATTTTATTTAATGGAATTTTTTTAACGTGCAGCATCACTCTGTACTCTGAACAGAATTTTCTTAACGTACAGCATCAGTCACTCGTGTTCGAAAGTAGTAGGTACTACATGTTCGAAAGGTTTTTTGTTCATACCAAAAGTGTAGTAAACTTTGTGGATTGTGTTTTTGTTGTTAAACATCTTGTAATCCCCCCTGCCAGGTCAAAGTGCAAAAACGAAACCGATAGATTACACGCATGGCCTGATTCGCTACTCATAACATACACATTCAATCTGTTCGGTAAAAATAACTGGGTTTTTGAACTACCGAAAAAGTCAGTAAACTAAAAAAAAGTCAAAAATCGAAAAACAGAGATTTTTCACTGAAATTTTGCAGAGAGCTTTTTTTATATCATATATCGATAAAAAAACATGGTGAAATTTGCTTGTCAATTACGTGTGGCGACAGTTTTTATTTTACTGACTTTTTCGGTAGTTACAAAACCCAGTAAAATTTTACCGACCCCAGTAATTTAATCGAAGTGTGTAATAACGCCCATGCGCTAGTGTCTATGCACGAAAAATCGCTGAAATGTAACGCAAAAAATATTTATATGGCGAAATGCATCTAACGAATTATTTCTCAAAATTGGGAACTATTTTCGAAAAAAATATTTTTCTTACCGGTTGTACGTTATGATGATGGCTATCACGCCTACCAAATATTTTTCCGAATAATGCTTTCATTTACGAGAAACTTGAAGTTAGATGTCTTCCCCCATACAAAATAAAACGAGAAAACTTCTGCTTATCAACTGTAGACTAGAGCAAAGCAGGCAATCCTTTACCTGTCAAAAAAGACCACTTCTCATTAGTCGTTTTGGAAAAGGCCTATTTCTACATCGCTGCACGCAAACAAATTTTGTTGTATAATCTACCGAATCCATAGTAGAATTAAGAACAGCACCAACGATTTTCAACCGACTACAAAAATCTGTTAAGTTTACTATAATCTGGTAAAAATCACTGAGCAGTGTAGTAAATGTGATTATGTCCATAGTAGCCTCGACTACAAAGCATTGTATTTCAATCCGTGACACCCACCAATACAACGCAGTATAGTGAAAAGTACAATGCCAAACTTTTCAAATCTAGAATATTTCTAGTCATAAATACTACAACTCTGGTTAAATAAACAGAATATATTTTCTTGTTGACTATGTTATGGTAGAGTTAACAGATTAATGTAGTCGGTTGAAAATCGTTGGTGCAGTTCTTAATTTTACCATGGATTCAGTAGTTTCTACAATAAAATTCATTTCAGTGTGGGTTGAATTGCAACAGGGCACTTTTTTGCTAGTCCGGCCATGTTACCAGTTCATAAATTTGAGTTTTTACAAATAGTTTGGAATCTTTTCAGGCAACACTAATTAAACACGCTATTACACTAAATTAATGAAGCGTGATAGAAACAATTAAATTGTGATCCTTGATATAGAAATTTGTTCACAGGATTTGCCTTAATTCTGGTAACACTGGATTTTGTATCGACTGAAAAACAACGGGGCAGTCTTAGTTGAGCTGTCACGTCCTGTCCTAGAATACCCCATACAAAATGACATTTTGGTCTTCTCCCGGTTTTCCGGTTATTCTGGAGGCTTTCTCAAACTTTTTCATAGCATTATCATGTCGCATCCCTTGTCGAGTGCAACTGTGAATAGCTTACGTCAATCCGTTCATTAGCTTTTTAGTTAGCTCGGTAATTGTTTATATTGTTTATTTTTTGAAACTTTTTAAATATAAGTTTTATGAATTATTTGAGTTTTTAATTTTAGAATCTGGGCATTGCAGTCGATTGCAGTTTTTATAAAATTTTAAATTGTTCTACGTATGAATCTGACTTGAGATAACGATTTGAGGATCATTATGAGAAAATATTATTGGGATTACAACATTCAATGAATGAAGCCTGAACATAACTGATTCCCAAAAGGCTAAATTTTCAATCATAATTTCACTAAATCAAAGGCTTAAATTTTCACAGAACATTGGGAGTAAATTTTACTAACACCTGGGCGTGATTCTTAACGTAATATTCAAAAATCCTGAGAAAGGCTACCATATAACACTATGTATGATTTTGACAGAATCTTAAGCGTAAAAGTAATAGAGTTTCGAGCAGGTTTCTTTTGAAATAGTGGTAAGCATTCACAAAGTTTTCAAGAAACGATTCCAGAATATATATTGGGCGATATTCTGAAGAAATCCTCTAACACGATTCTTGTAAAATTCTAAAAATTCCAACCTAGATTTTCGTAAAAGTTTGTTCAGGGTTTTAAAACGTTCTTAGTCATTCTGATAATACTAACTCGGGTTCTGGCAGAATTTGGAGTATGATTATCATAAAATCCTGGGCATTGTTCTCACAGGGTTTCAAATTTCTGGAGAAGGATCTTTAAAATATGCTGGTAAAGATTATTTCATAATTTTGAAAGGCACTTTTTCAATATCTAGAAGGAAGTTCTGTCTGTTTTTCGAATTCTCCAAAACAAATTAGCTTCATTCGCTGATTTATGTCAGATTTTATGAACTTCATTTACTGACTTTTGTCAGACTTCTTGCAAATATTTGAGCATCCAAAAATGTGGCCCGCCAAACATTTTTGTTTCTGCTATTTGGCCCGCGGTTCAAAAAGGTTGGGCAGGCCTGCTCTAGGCGTTAATATAGTAACTTTCAAATATTAATCTCTATCATCATTCATTCATTCAACATGTCCAACTATCAAAAACATCTGTAAATCATATGCTACAAATCAAGCCCAGGGCCATCGATGTAAGCTAACACTGGCAAATAGGTTCCCTAATTCGAAGCAAAAAAAGCCCATTCGGGAAAATAAAATCCCACACAAACGACAACATTTATGTAACCAACAACCGCCATAAATCCGGGCGCAAACAGTGCTCGTAAATCGAGCCATTTTAAGTCCCGCGGCTCCCGCAATTTCGAATGCCAAACAGGCCGTTATTTTTTGGCAGTTGAACCAGCGTGATCCGATCCCTCATCACGTTTCCTCTGCTCTGACAGAAGGCCGTAACATTCACTAACAAATTCCATTCCAAATCCCATATTCTCAACGAGGAGGAAGAGTTGGGCTGTAAAAATTAGCAACTAGGTAGTGCACAGGGGTTCAGATTTTAAATACATGACACAATTTACGCTTTCCTTATATTTTGCTATTTTTGTTCATGTTATGTGCTGGGGAACAGGTTTCAGATCCTATTTTAGGCATAGTTACCATTATTTGATGGTTGGAAATAGGATTTTGCCAGCTTTTTCGAAAAACTGAACCTCTCTGCAGCAGTTATAAAGCGCAGAAATCACGCTAAAAATACAGCTCGTAAAAATCGATCGATTCCACTCCAAAGTCCATTTTTTCACAACAACGGGGGTGTGTGTGGTGGATAGAAGGTGCTCCATTAGGCACTAGTGTTCTCAGGTGGTGCCCTACCTGCTAAAATTGCCGACCTGGGTGCCCTGTCAATCGTGCTGGCCGGGAGCTGGAGTGAAGCTGTAAATTCAATATTTCTAAATTCAGTTAGTGCGTCGAGATTCTGTAGAGAAAGGATGGTCCCAGGTGTGCACTGTGGTGGGGTGGATGTTTTTTGCACTAAAGGATGCGCACCTTTTACCCGGCCGTGCTCGATGGGACACGTGCGATGTTGGAATCTAGTAAATAGACACTAATTATTGTCCATAGGGGGACTCCCAAAATATAAGAGCAATGCTATATTCTTCTGTTTTTTTTTACGTTACGCACCAACTGATGTTCAATATAATATTAAATTTGACTGAAGTTTAGAGTGACAGCCACTGTTCATCCGGAATCTCCGGAATTCGTGAGTGATTCCAGTAGCATCGTTAGCGAAACTAAACTCTGCAAAATTCAACTTCCCAAACTGAATATTTTCACCTTCTACCCCAAGCTGCTGCCACATTACCTGCCGTCGGATGTGTCCATTGATACCATCCATCAGTGCTCCGAAGCTGGTAATGGCGCTCCTAGAATTTCACTTCGGAAGACAGGGGGAAATTGCACAATTCATTTAAAATTTAAACCAATTTCCACCAACCCGTTCGATGCACCTCCTCCTTGTGTCGTTACTTAGCAGGAGTGCAGTTTCTATCTGTATATCTGTCCATAGGGGCCCAGATAGCCGTAGCGGTAAACGCGCGGCTATTCAGCAAGTTCGAGCTGAGGGCCGTGAGTTTGAATTCCGCCGGTTTTCGTAATGAAAATTTTCTCGACTACTCGTTCCTGCCACATGATATACAAATGCGGAAATGGTCAATTGGCAAAGAAATCTCTCAGTTACCTACTGTGGAAGTGCTCGTGAGAACACTAGCTGAGAAGCAAGCTCTGTCCCTGTAGGGACGTTACGCCAGAATGATGATGAAGAAGAAGACCCGTAACTTATCCAAATGTATATAGATTCGTTCACCTTGACGATTCCGCTTCGCTCAGCTAGGTCCGTCCACCGAGCGACCATTCCGATAAGGTTGGGAGGTAACTGGCATTTCAGTGCATAAATACTCGAAAAAGAAGCATTCTTCATCGTCAGTAGCGCACCGACACGGGAATAAAACCATCAAAGAAAGGATAGAAGTCAGTGAATTGGATTGAGATGGCCACAAATTCTACAACCGTACTTGCACTAGGGTGGGGGTCGTATTTTGGGTGTGCATGCCCGTTTTGAAAGGGGTCTTCAAGTTGAAGTTGTAGACCCATGCTAGTATCTTACGGGCCGCGCCATGTTCTGAGATTATTGAGGTGTGGGAAAAATGGGAGCAGCTCTCCTAATCTAAATTAACCCTCTAAGCCCCGAAATATTAACGCTCTAATCGGCGTTGGGGAAAGTTGAACATAAAAATTTTCATATAGATCAAACAACGAAAATATTGGAAAACCCCATTCCCATATCTTTATGATATAGAGTTTTTGTTGTGTTCGGAAATTCTGGTAAGAAATCAAAAGTAGCATTCAAGGTTTCTTTATAATAAATCTTCGGCTAGGTATTTTATATATAAATTATTATTATTATGAATTATTATTCATTTGAGAAAGATACATTACCAAACCTTAAAACTCAAGCTTGTATTTATTTTGTGCAAATTATGTTAAGTGTTTTTATTTTGGTAGATTTTTACATGTTTTTAGGCATGAATCACTGTTTCGAGCGACCAGGATGTCTTCTACTACGTTGTTTTAACTTTACTAGGCCGGATAACGAGAACAAGAAACGAATGTTTTTTGGTACAACTAATAGTTTATTACAACATAGGAACAGCGTGCTCACTCGGTAGCGAACTGTAAAAGCTATACATACAAAATTACAATTTTGAAATATTATTTTCTTCGATGGGAAACATGTAGGCAGACTTACGGCTTCGGCACCCTGCGACTATTATCGGCAACCAAATTTCAAACGCCAAATACACAGTGTGTTTCTATCAAAACACACCAATGAATACATTCAGATGATTCCTTGTTCTGTCAGCTTCCCGCTGACGAGATTTTCAAGACGACACAAACAGTTTCGCCAGATATGTCATCAAATCAAATGAACACGCCTCAAAATGCGACTGATTTGGAGCTGCCGAACAGATTCACCTGCAGCGCTTATGGGAAAGTTGCCGAAGAGAATGAGGCTGCCGACAATAGTCACACTGACAAGAGATGTTCGCAGCGTTGGAAAAACGTTTCCAGAAAGATTCTAACAAGTCTGTCGGTGTGAATCGATAGAGGATTGAGCAGTGCATAAATGTAAACAAACAAACACGTAATTTGTCTGCTGATGTCCGAGAAAATTACAAAAGAAGCGTGGCATCGGCTTAGACTGCCGAGAATATGTAATTTCCCCTATCAAATTCTATTATAACTGATAGCAAAGCTGTATGGATTTTAAACTAGCATATGTTAAATGTTTTTAACGTTATTTAGGAAACATAAATGAGTAAATATGTATGTATATTGCCCAGTCTCCAAAATAAATAATGAATATTTATGTATTCCATCAAACATTGATCCATATTTGTGGGCTATTTTTAACTGTGGGGCGTGTGTTCTTCAAATAATAGAGCAATACAAATTGTTGCCCTACATTTGTTTATCTGTAACAATCGCTGATAAAAGTCATAGGGATTTCCTAATAAAAGTTCAAAACCATCCTGAAAGAATACTCGAAGAAGTTGTTGATAAAATTTCTGTCAGATATTGTTTAATTCTGAGAGGATGCCTGAAGATTACACACTTGGAAAAAACTACCGACTTCGGTAATTCATTTACCGAAATCTCAACAGCTGAACGGTCGGTAATGAGTTCGGTAATCAACAAAATTACCGATCGATCAGTAATTTGGATCAGCAGGACCAACTGTCAAAATTGCTGATTGATCGGTAAATTTTACCGAATCTATGGAGCTTGGAATGTAATTCAATTTACCGAAAATCTGTAATTTTCAAATCAATACTGATCCCTGGAATTACCGAAAACTGTAATTTTTCAAGCCACAGAATTTTTGGGATATTTTTAAATATATAGTCAATATAAAAAAGACATGATATTCTGTTGAGACAGCCAAATTTTTATTTTTCACTTAAAGATACGGTTTAATAAATTCACTTCGCACTTATTGGAAACGCGCATGCACAAATTTCGTTCCGGTTGTAGTCAATCTGCTGGTGCTTGTACCCCTGCGATGAACAGAAAGAAATCTTTGTCGGAAGGGTTTGACGGCACATTGAAGACATTGAAACATTGTACAAATATGCCAAATGCCTAGCCAAACCCAGTTCTCAAGCCATCTCCAACGGGAATAACTATCGGACCTCAGCAGACCGCACATCCAAAAAACAGATCCGGAAAATTTCCTCGCACTACTAGCGACGGGGGCTCCTTACGAATCATCCTCCTCTCGTACATATTTCAGCTCTTGCTCCATTTGAAATTACACTTTCCTCACTTTAATTTTTTGGAAATGACTTCCTCACTACAGGATTTGCAGTCAGTTGAAAAAATGATTATGGCGGATTTGACAATTCGTGCTGCTACGTTACCGAATTCGGTAATCAGCGCTTTGTTTACCGAAAAGTCAGCTTTATATTTCACCGACTTACGTTCTTTGACTCATTTACTGATTTGTCTGTGAAAAATTTTACCGTATTCGTCAAATCTTAATAGAATCACCGACAGACGGCAATTTTATTCACAGCCTTCGGTAAACAGGCTGTTGTTTACCGAAACATCTGTAGTTTACAAGATCACCGAATCAAATCTGTAAAAAAATTCACCGAACTCAGAGAGTCTATTTAAGTGTGTAGTCTGAAGAATTATCTGTCGGAGAAAGAACAGTAGTAATTCTTACATGAATCTTTGAAGAAAATCTGTGATAAAGTTTGGAAATATTTTCTGAAAAAATACATGAAGGAACCTGAAGAAATTATAGCTGGAACATACACACTCAATCTGTTCGGTAAAAATAACTGGGTTTCTGAACTACCGAAAAAGTCAGTAAAGTTTACTGAGTAAACTAAAAAAATTGGGGTGGGTAATGTCTATTACATTACCGTGGGGTTGACGTAGAACTACGATGATTACTAATTTGATTTGTCGTGTGTATGAATTTGTAAGTGTACTAGTTTTGTGTTGTTATTGATCGGATGAAGTTTTCATCAATATGCAGGCTTGGCCGCTTTGATCCAGTACTTCACGCAGTTTGTCTCAAAGCGTCACTAATCGATGATTGCCTAAGCGTGCAGCTCATTCCTTAAGTCAACCCTCTTGGGAGAATTGCTGCCTTTGGCGTGATGGAACTTGAAAAAAGTAGAGTTTGTCAAAAATAGTCCTTGCAATGAAGTAACCCGCGACAAACCATCATATACCAATTGCTGATCCTGGATTTTGTCATAGTCGTACACGACCTCGGGGAAAGTTCCACCTTGCGACTTATGAACAGTAAAAGCACAGGCACTAACCATCGGGAACTGAATGCGTTTGTATTTGATTATGCCGCACAGTTTGGAAGTAAAATAAAAATTCTGTATACAGGAGTGAAATTGGAATTTCAAAACCAAGAGCCTTACGTTGGCATGAAATATTTTGAACTCTTATAACTGTTTGCTGGTTTAAAGAAATTCCTTGAATGGCACCTCAATTGAAAGATAAGACATCAAAGGGTCATGTCGTTTACTTACTGAATCCCACATACCTGTCCAAATAGTTTAATTACTGTTTTAAAAGAGAACGTTGATTTCAAGCAAATTTATAAATAGGGGTGCTAGAGAAAATTTGACGTCATTTACTTTCCATTCTCCGATTGGATCGCATCGCAGCAGGCAATAGATCGTCTGGCTCTGACCGGGTGTGCTTCTCAGGCACAGTCATCGATAGCGAAGGACCTCCCCGTTTGTCTTGCTTCGCTCAAATCAAACTGTCGAGCGAGCGAGAGAAGATGCCGTTCGAAGCCAAAGTCATCACCGCTGCCGCCGCCAAGAAGAAGAAGAAGAAGAAGAAGAGGAAGCAGTCCACAGGAAAATTTACGGTCGAACTGTGAACACGGTCGGGCGAGTCATTCTCGCTTTGTGCTTCACCGCTTGTTTGCGTTCACCCAGCCATTGCCATCGCCGCCATCATCAGATTTCGACTTAAGCCTGGTGATCCACTACCTGTTACTGTTGTGCGCCATCCACGCCACGAAACTTTCGGTTCGTCGTATAAGCAAATAACTTGCTCAAATTTATACATTTGAGTTGAGGATTCCCCGTTTGACCATGGCAATCAACTGATAACATCCCGCAGTATTATTTATCTGTAAGAGCATCAAAGCTAACAAAGCCATCGGCCCTTTTCAGGGCCATCAAATTAGTGGAAAAGAGTTAAAAGAGAAATATTTCCGACTTTATATATGACTTCTTATATTCCTAAATCAATTTCACAGCTTCATACAAAATTTCATTTGTCATGAATAATTTATGACTGAACATTTTGAGACTGTTAATCTTCAAGCTGCCAATCCAGCATCTGGTTTGTGAAATCGCTCAAGATTTCTAGGTTGATCGATCCGCTCTTCTAGATTTCGACTCGTGGTAAACTCGTGGTCACAGCATCCAAGCTCAATCGGCTCTTTTCAGGGCCAACATACGTTCATAAAAGGGTTTATTGGATGATATTTACTGATTTATCTATAATGATCTAAATATCGCGGTATACTACAATTTGGTTCACATAATTTATCCCACATGATTACATGAATTTGAGAATTTACCACTACAGCGCCGTCGGACCGTAATAACATCATACTACTCAGAATTGTATGGTATTTCTAACAGCATCGTTGATTTATCATCTAATGGGGGAACACTTCCTAAATTCTCGAGTATGAAAATTGGAAAATGTATTAAAATTGCGACAGATTTTAAATACTGTTCAATAAACTGTTTCCTGATCAATTGTAATGAGCAACTATTGATCTGAAATTTTTCTACATGTTAGTCTATTGCAAATGTCATAGTATATAAATCAGAACACATTAAACATTCATCAGAAATATTTAGAATTTGCACGAAAGCAAAACATGCGTGATTTTAATTTATTGTAGCTAATGTTGATATTTTTACTGTCCATACGAACGCGCATGTGAATTTTCCAAGATATGTAAATCCCTAACCAAGACATCAACTTCATGTACCTTATCCTAGATTGGTCAATCAGAAGAAGGCGAAGAATACGAAAGGGAGGAGCATCGTCTGCAATTCAAATTATGTAAAACATTCTATTCTCGACAGATTCGGTTCATTTAAGGGACGAATGACCTTCGGATTAAAATCCCTCTGTAACAACAACAGGATTCGGTTCATTTCATTTAAACTTTCGAGCTAGTAAGAACTTCTCGTGATAAACACAGTATAGCTAGTAATATTTCTTAATGTGCTTACCACATACTTGCTATAATCTCTTAATGCATCTCGTAGCATCATACAATATCTGATTTATCACGAATAATCGACAATAAGACAATTTGAGGATGTTTCGAGAACGCTGCTGCAGTGCCGTCGGGAGCATAATGCTCATTTTGTACATCCCTTGCCAAAATATCAATTTCATATAGCCTATTTCTCAGATTAACACAATAGACAACATGTAGAAAAATCAATTTAGATCAATAGTTGCTCATTACAATTGGTCAAGAAACAGTTTATTGAACAGTTTTTAAAATCTGTCGCAATTTTAATACATTTTCCAATTTCCGTACTCGAGAATTTTGGAAGCGGGGGCCGTGATGCTCGGGATGGATTGTCCTCTATGACTGGTCTTGGCTGGAAATATTCGTGGGGAGAAACTCGACCCTTTGCTGCAGGAATTTCATTAACAACTCTTTGGTAAAGCAGAAATTTTCCGAGGAAAATTCTGCTTAAAGTGAACTTTTTCAAAACAACTTTTATTGATTGGAATATTTATCAACAACTCTTTGTTAAGTAAAATCATCCTAAACAACTCTTTGCTCCATCGCCAAACCAAACCATTTCATTGACTTCATCAAGTACAAGAATATGAATGGTAAGGAGAGGCAGATGGTGTATATTTCGCTGGCGTTACTTTCCAACTACTACTACTACTAATCCGTCCACTGAATGATTTTCAGTTGTTGCTTTCGCTTCGTTGCTCTCTGGTTTCGTTCGCTACTCGCACACTGCTGTGGCTTTCACGCGCTCTTCTTTGCTGCTCCGCTGCTTGATCCGTTCGTTATGCCGTTCGATTTGTGAATGAGCTGGGAGCAGAACAACCAGTGGTTTTATTTGCTCGAGCTCCGTTCACCGATGGCGAGTGGTGGGGTTCTCGCTTGGTTGTTTCGTCACTCCGTTTGCTCGCACGCGATTGGTTATTGCTTTCGCACTATTTTCGTTGATGGTGTGATTCTTAGCTGAGATAAAAAACTACAACTCTTTTGACTTTTCATGCAAAATGACCAACTTTGATAAACTATATCTCAGTTATGTATGGACCGATTTGAATGAAATTTTCACAGAATATCAGACATAACTTAAATTTTAACATATATTTTTGAGTGATTTATCCAATCACACGTTGAAAAGCAGTAACGGTTTGACTAAAGTGAATTTTTTGACGATTTTTTATAATTGACATAACTAAACATATTGAAGGAATAGCTTCATGGTATCTTCAGCAAAGTTTCAGATTTTGACGAGATGAATAAGTTTGCTGAAGACAGTTTTTGTGTAAGACTATCAGATTTTGAGATAAAAAGTTTTGAATTTTTCGTCGAAAGTTACAGTTTAGTCAAAACGTTATTACTTATAAACTTGTGATTGGAAAAATTATTCGAAAATATATGTTAAAATTCAAGTTACATCTGATGTTCTGTGAAAGTTTCATTCGAAAATATTTCCAAAAATAACTGAGATCTAACCTACCAAAGTTGGTCATTTTGTTTGGAAAATCGAAAAAGTTGCAAATGCATGTGAATAAGTTGGGGCCTTCCTTAGCCGAGTGGTTGGTACAAAGCAAAGCCATGCTGAAGGTGTCTGGGTTCGATTCCCGGTCGGTCCAGGATCTTTTCGTAATGGAAATTTTCTTGACTTCCCTGGGCATAGAGTATAATCGTACCTGCCATACGATATACGAATGCAAAAATGGAAACTTTGGCAAAGAAAGCTCTCAGTTAATAACTGTGGAAGTGTCATAAGAACACTAAGCTGAGAAGCAGGCTCTGTCCCAGTGAGGACGTTGATGCCAAGAAGAAGAAGAAGAAGATGTGAATAAGTTTTCTGTTTATTCGACAAACCAGCTGAATATTTCATGGGTGCACAACAGCAACAGGGTAGCGGATCACAGGGATTTAGTTGAAATCTGGAAACGTAGCTCAATCTTGAAATCTTGAGCGATTTCACAAACCAGATTCTGGATTAACAGCTCAGCAGGCTTCTAGCCAGTGTTGCCACATTTTTTCAAACTCTCATCTGTGTTTTCGGCTAAAAAAATCTTTTTTATCTTAAGTCAACCTCCAAAAACCTTGGTAAAAATCTGTGACACAAAAATATCTAAAATTTCCATTTTTTAGGTCAAAAAGAATTTTTGCAAACGTATTATAACTGTTTTTGGCATGTCAACAATTTCCATCCTATACCTATTATTCTAAAAGTAAATTAAAAGTACGTAATAGTTTCTAAAATATTAAAATATTTATGTTTTTGAGAAAAACTAAACAGAGAAATTGCATTTCTGAGTTAAATCTTCCAAAACCGTGTCCTAAACTTATGAAATATCCTAAGATCTTAAAAATATTTTTTATCTCAAAAATCTGTGATCTGTGATCACAGATATCTGTAGACGAAAACTCTGTGTAATTACAGATAAATCTGTGTATGTGGCATCACTGCTTCTAGCAGCGAGGTACTTCCCGCTAAGCAAGTTCGGAGGAGCTCTTACCAGCTCGAAAGCGGAAATGGAATGAAACTGAATCCAACGAACACAGCATATTTTATAACCTTGGAATAGCAGATGATGCTCCTCCCTTTTGTGCTCTTCGCTTTCTGATCGACCAATCTGGGAAATGGGTATGTGCCAATTATGTGTTGGGCTTGGAATTACTTGAAAATTGCGGAGAATACTAATACGTAAGAAATTGGTCGAACATGAATTGTTGGAATGATTGGCATTCCCTAAATATTCAATACGAGCTATTGATAATTAATAGTTTTCTTTATTATGACGGTAAATTTCTGATCCATGGGTGCCAAAATGATTATAATTGTTCAATGAGCATGTCTTTTCCAAAGCATTCTAAATATGTCGCAATTTTGTTACATGGGATAATTTTCCTAATCAGAGTGTTCCCATAAAATATGGAACATAAAAGGCGCTGTTGGAAAAGAAACTTATTTTAAAATAGTTGTGAAATGTTGAGCACTCACCCCGACGGCACTGCAGCAGCGTCCGCGAGTACAATCTCAAATGGTCATATATTATTCATGACAAATGAAATTTTGTATGAAGCCGTGAAATTGATTTAGGAATATTAGAAATTATAAATAAAGTCGGAAATATTTCTCTTTTAACTCTTTTCCACAAATTTGATGGCTCTGAAAAGAACCGATGGCTTTGTTAGCTTCGATGTTGTTACAGATAAATAACACTGCTCGGACCAGCAAAACTCAGGGGGCTTCTGGTATTTGCTCCTAACGGGATTGCTTCTTGACCACCAATGATGATTTCATCACGAGTCGAAATTTTGAAGCGCGGGTCAACAGCTCCTCGGCCGATGAAATTTGCGGCGGCGATGACGTTGGCTGGGTGAACGCAAACAAGCGGTGAACCACAAAGCGAAAATGACTCGCCCGACCGTGTTCACAGTTCGACCGCAATTCTTCTTCTAGGCGACGTCAGCGGTGATGGCTTTAGCTTCGGACGGCATCTTCTCTCGCTCGCTCGACAGTTTGATTTGAGCGAAGCAAGACAAACGGGGGCGTCCTTCGCTATCGATGTCTGTGCCTGAGAAGCACGCCCGGTCAGAGCAAGCCGATCTGTCGACTGCTGAGATGCGAGCCAATCGGAGAGTGAAAAGCAAATGACGTCAAATTTTCTCGAGCCACCCCTATTTATAGATTTGCTTGAAATCAATGTTCTCTTTTAAAACAGTTATTAAACTATTTGGACAGGTATGTGGGATTCAGTAAGTAAACGACATGAAGCTTTGATGTCTTATCTTTCGATTGAGGTGCTAATCAAGAAATTTCGTTAAGCCAGCGAAAAGTTATAAACGTTTAAAATTTTTCATGCCAACGTAACGCTCTTGGTTTTGAAATTCCAATTTCACTCCTGTATAGAGAAGAAAGACGTACTTCTACGTCAAAAACTGCAACTCTTTTGATTTTTCATGCGAAATGACCAACTTTGATAAACTATATCTCAGTTATTTATGGACCGATTTGAATGAAATTTTCACAAAATATCAGACATAACTTAAATTTAACATATATTTTTGAGTGATTTTTCCAATAACACGTTGAAAAGCAGTAACGGTTTGACTAAAGTGAATTTTTTGACGATTTTTTATAATTGACATAACTAAACATATTGAAGGAATAGCTTTATGGTATCTTCAGCAAAGTTGTAGATTTTGACGAGATGAATAAATTTGCTGAAGACAGTTTTTGTGTAAGGCTATCAGATTTTAAGATAAAAAGTTTTGAATTTTTCGTCGAAAATTACAGTTTAGTCAAACCGTTATTACTTATAAACTTGTGATTGGAAAAATTATTCAAAAATATATGTTAAAACTCAAGTTATATCTAATGTTCTGTGAAAGTTTCATTCGAAAATATTTCCATAAATAACTGATATCTAACTTACCAAAGTTGGTCATTTTGTATGGAAAATCGAAAAAGTTTCAAATGCATGTGAATAGGTTGGGGCCTTCCTTAGTCGAGTGGTTAGAGTCCGCGGCTACAAAGCAAAGCCATGCTGAAGGTGTCTGGGTTCGATTCCCGGTCGGTTCAGGATCTTTTCTTGACTTCCCTGGGCATAGAGTATAATCGTACCTGCCATACGATATACGAATGCAAAAATGGAAACTTTGGCAAAGGAAGCTCTCAGTTAATAACTGTGGAAGCGTCATAAGAACACTAAGCTGAGAAGCAGGCTCTGTCCCAGTGAAGACGTTGATGCCAAGAAGAAGAAGAAGAATAAGAAGATGTGAATAAGTTCTCAGTTTATTCGACAAACCAGCTAAATATTTCATGGGTGCACAACAGCAACAGGGTAGCGGATCACAGGGATTTAGTTGAAATCTGGAAACGTAGCTCAATCTTGAAATCTTGAGCGATTTCACAAACCAAATTCTGGATTAACAGCTCAGCAGGCTTCTAGCAGCGAGGTACTTCTCGCTAAGCAAGAGCTCTTACCAGCTCGAAAGCGGAAATGGAATGAAACTGAATCCAACGAAGGCAGCATGTTTTATAACCTTGGAATAGCAGATGATACTCCTCCCTTTTGTGCTCTTCGCTTTCTGATCGACCAATCTGGGAAATGGGTATGTGCTAATAATGTGTTGGGCTTGGAATTACTTGAAAATTGTGGAGAATGCTAATGCGTGAGAAATTGGTCGAACATGAATTGTTGGAAGGGTTGACATTAACTAAATATTCAATACGAGCTATTGATAAACAAAAGTTTTCTTTATTATGACGGTAAATTTCGGATCCATGGGTGCTAAAATTATTACAATTGTTCAATGAGAATGTCTTATCAAAAGCTTTCTAAATATGTCGCAATTTTGTTACATGGGATAATTTTCCTAATCAAAGTGTTCCCATAAAATATGGAACATAAAAGGCGCTGTTGGAAATGCCACTCTATTTACAATCGTTGTGAAATGTTGAGCACTCACCCCGACGGCACTGCAGCAGCGTCCGCGAGTACAATCTAAAATGGTTGAGTCATAAATTATTCATGACAAATGAAATTTTGTATGAAGCCGTGAAATTGATTTAGGAATATTAGAAGTTATAAATAAAGTCGGAAATATTTCTCTTTTAACTCTTTTCCACAAATTTGATGGCTCTGAAAAGAACCGATGGCTTTGTTAGCTTCGATGTTGTTACAGATAAATAACACTGCTCGGACCAGCAAAACTCAGGGGGCTTCTGGTATGTGCTCCTAACGGGATTGCTATTTGACCACCAATGATTTCATCACGAGTCGAAATTTTGAAGCGCGGGTCAACAGCTGCTAGGCCGATGAAATTTGCGGCGGCGATGACGATGGCTGGGTGAACGCAAACAAGCGGTGAATCACAAAGCGAGAATGACTCGCCCGACCGTGTTCACAGTTCGACCGCAATTTCTCCTGTGGACTGCTTCCTCTTCTTCTTCTAGGCGGCGGCAGCGGTGATGGCTTTAGCTTCGGACGGCATCTTCTCTCGCTCGCTCGATAGTTTGATTTGAGCGAACCACGACAAACGGGGGGTCCATCGCTATCGATGTCTGTGTCTGAGAAACACGCCCGATCAGAGCAAGCCGATCTCTCGCCTGCTGAGATGCGAGCCAATCGGAGAGTGAAAAGCAAATGACGTCAAGTTTTCTCTAGCCACCCCTATTTATAGATTTGCTTGAAATCAACGTTTTATTTTAAAACAGTTATTTAACTATTTGGACAGGTATGTGGGATTCAGTAAGTAAACGACATGAAGCTTTGATGTCTTATCTTTCGATTGAGGTGCTAATCAAGAAATTTCGTTAAGCCAGCGAAAAGTTATAAACGTTTAAAATATTTCATGCCAACGTAACGCTCTTGGTTTTGAAATTCCAATTTCACTCCTGTATAGAGAAGAAAGACGTACTTCTACGTCAAAATGTCACAAATCGAAAAACAGAGATTTTTCACTGAAATTTTGCAGAGAGCTTTGATTTTATATCATATATCCATAAAAAATAAAACATGGTGAAATTTGCTTTTCAATGACGCGTGGCGACAGTTTTCATTTTACTGACTTTTTCGATAGTTCGAAAACCCAGTAAAATTTTACCGACTCCAGTTATTTAATCTAAGTGAATGAATCTTCTAAGAAACCCATGAATTATTCACTAGAGAGATTTCATAGGGAATAATTAGTAATTTTGGATTTATTGCAGAAATCCTCAAAGGTACAAGAACACGAATGTTCAAAAATAAAATCCACCGTAAAACTCTAGCCGGTATATATGGAGAAATCATCCAAAGACATCCAAAAAAGAACTTGTGCAGAAGTCATCTGAGGAATCCTTGAATAAATTCTTGAGAAATAAAGAAATGTGTTGAAAAATCCTTAGAAAAACGCAGAAGGGAATATGATGAGGAATTCTTGAAGTGACGCTTGAACTAATCTATGGTTCCAAAAATCTCTTTCATATATGATGAAAAATAATACACTTCACGTGTTGTTCGCAACCATTCCTCCTATACTAAATAGCTTCATTTTTTTCTAATACACCATCTTGATTGGACCATGATTTCTCAATTTTTCGACGTTGTCCGGTATTGGGTGCTGTCCGGTACTGGAGGATCTCAAGTCCTTCAGGTTCAATGTTCATGTTTGGGTAATTTAACAGAATCTTGTCACTTTTGACTTACTTCGGCAAAGGGTATTTTCAAAACTTCTATGTACACATATCGCTTAAATATGCGTTGCATTGCATTGAAGTGCGTATTATTGTATTAAGAAAGTTTGTGTGAGAAAAACACAAACAGATCATTGAAGATCATTGATAGATCATTGAAGTAATTTCTGCAAGAATCTTAAAAACAGTTCTTAAGGAATAATAAAAAAGAACTCTTATAATAATTTATAGTAATATTTTTTTGAAAATTCGGCTAGTTTCTTGAAAGAATCTTTGAAGAAATTAGCAGCGGATTTCTAAGACTTTTTACGAAGAAATCACTAGAGCAATCCGATAATTAATTCTGGAACAACCTTTGAACGGATTAAGGTGAAGATGAATCGAAGTCAAGGTTAAATTTTCAAGAGCACGGATCTGGAAAATCAAACATCCGTTTGTGCTGAATACCTAATCGATTGGTCATCACTAGCTAGTGATCAATCGATTAAGTTTTAAGCTTGAACGGATGTTCGGATCTTCAGATCCGTGCTCTTGAAAATTTGAACTTTGGTTTCGATTCATATTCACCTTAACATAGACAAAGGTGAATACATGGTAAGGGCAGATTAGGAATCCTAGGAAAAAAAATCGAAATCGCTGAAGAAATGTTTGTTAGAATCCTTGGAAAAACTCAATGAAGATTTTTTGTAATTTTCTGATGGTTCCAAGAGGTGTCTTATTTCCGCATAAATTCTTTGTAGACATCAAAGCATCCTTCATTCAAGTCATACTTGGAAGAATCTCTTGAGGAACAAAATGGAAAAATTTTGGCAAAATCCCTGAAGAGATCCTTTTGAATATTCCTTCTCCTGATTTCTAGATGTATCACTAGAGGCACGTATGGAGTATTCTTGAAAGGGATTTAGGAGTTAAATGCATGCATTTTGGTTAGTTGCGTGCATTAATTGATAAAAAAATTTCTCAACAAACCTTTGGAAAGTTTTTGAATGAATTTTTAGATATTTTTTGTGAAATGCATGGACAACTTCCAGGAATAATTTTTGGAACGTTCAAAATCATTCATGAAGAAATAGCAAAAATAATCTTTGAAGATCCGAATAAAAAATTCAAGTATTCCAGAAAAATATGAAGCAATCCTACGATGAGTTCCTTAAAGAATTCACAGTGGAATCCTTTAAAATCCACGAATTCCTGGTAGAACCTGGAAGATAAATTTTTGAAGCAATTTATGAAGTAGTCACTGGAATCAATAAAAAATGAAGAGGTTTCATGAATTATGTTCCTGAATATAGACTCGGAGGTGACTAGTGTAACTTATACCGAAGTTTATGGACATTTGGAAACAAATCTGAAGAAAAAAAATCCTGGAAACAATTCTGAACAAATTCACATTTATTGAGGAAATTCTGAAGAAACTCCAAAAGGTTGTGATTCTCGGTGCAATCCGTATTACAATTCCTGGAGAATACAATGGATTATTCTCTGAAGAACTCCTTGAAGAAATCCCTTGACGCATTATATGAACGATGTGCTGTAAATATTCTTAAAGTGAGGCCTTAATATTTCCTAGGCCATTTTTCAAAATTATATTTTTCGAGCTGAAATTTTATTCGGCGTGAAAATACAAAATCGGCGGCGGGACGCTGACCGGCGTATGGCGCGCCGCCGATACGTCAATCGGCGTCGCCGTGACGTAAAGCGGCGGCGGCGTGGCGCGGCGGCGCACAGGTCTACACCACCATACCTGACTCTATCTCTGCCTGCAACCATGTACTTCGTTTTGATAGAATTAATGGTCAGGCCTATCCTCGATGTCTCCCTCTTCAGAGGCACGAAGGCCTCTTCCACTGACCAGCGATCGATTCCAATTAGGTCTATATCGTCCGCAAAGCTAAGGAGCATGTGCGACCTTGTGATAATAGTGCCATTTCTCCTAATAGCACCCTCGAGTGCAATGTTGAACAGTAAATTCGAAATTGCGTCTCCCTGCTTAAACCCATCTAACGTCACGAACGAGGTTGACACCTCGTCTGCGATTCGAACACTTGATTTCGAACCATCTAGTGTAGCACGTAGCAGCTTAATTAGTTTCGCCGGAAAACCATGTTCAGACATCTGCCAAAACTCATTTCTTTTCACTGAGTCGTACGCCGCAAGTTATACTCCCGGAATTTTATCTAGGATCATTCGACAGCTAAACATCTGGTCCGTTGTCGAACGGCCCTCGCGAAAACCAGTTTGGTATTCGCCGACAAAGGACTCCTCGAACGGTCTCAGTATGTTAAACAGGATGCGCGACAGAATTTTGTACGCCGAATTCAGCAGGGTAATTCCTCTGTAATTGGCACACTCCAGTCTGTGCCCTTTCTTGTTGATTGGGCGTATGAGGCCATGCAATCAGCCGGTGGGCAATTCTTCATCCTCCCATACCTTCAGAAATACTCGGAGGATCGACTGATAAAGCTGCTCACTTCCGTGCATGAGAAGACCGAGATCTCGTCCTTCCCAGCAGCCTTACAGTTCTTCAGCTCGCTGATAGCCTTTTTAACCACTCCTATGGTCGGTCCACAGCTTGATCGTCATCATCAATATTCATCCTGTTCCTCGCTACATTTCCACTTTCACCGTTCAACAATTGCTGAAAGTGCTCCTTCCACCTGGCAGTCACCGCCGTTTTATCGGTCAGCAAATTCCCTTCTCGATCATTGCACATGGCGCACCATTGACCGTTGCATAGAATCTCCGCATATCATTCCGGTTCATGCTTTCTTGGGCTTCAACTACCACACTTACTTCGTGCTGGCTTTTCTTCCTGCGGAGGATTCGCTTTTCTTCGGCAAGCATACGGCTTTTGGCGATATTCTCCATGTCTGTCACTCTCTGGCACTCTTCATCGAACCAGTCGTTTCGTCTTCGTCGTTGACCAGTGCCAATCACTTCCCGCGCCGTTGGTGTCACAGCTTCGTGGATAGGTCTATTTGGAAGCAGGCATCGCCACTCGGGTGTCGCAAGGTGTGTTTATGGATATTCTTTCGTGCGAAGTAGGTACTGCTGATTGCCATCACTCTAGCAGTAGCGAAGGTTACTAGCCGCAGGCCATTATCATTGGTAACGGAATGAAAGCTTTCCGTTCCAATGACGGGTCGGAAGAAATCTTCTTTCCCGATCTGCGCATTTGTGTCGCCGATGACTATCTTGACGTCTTGTTTGGGCACTCTCCGTAGGCCTTATCCAGGCTCTCATAAAAATCATCCTTCATGTCATCGGACTTATCGTTCGTTGGCGCATGTATGCTAATCAGGCTATAGTTGAAGAACTTGCCCTTCATTCTCAACACACAGATTCGGTCGCTTACCGGTTTCCACCGAATAATTCGCTTCATCTACTTCCCAATCACTATAAAACCCACTCCACGTTCTGCTCTGTCGTCACCGCTGAAGTAGATGTGATACTTGAATGAAGTGTTGGCGATGGGGTCCACCGCTCGGAATTCACGTTGTTCTGTTCTCGGCCAGCGTATTTCCTGGATAGCTGCCACGTTTGGTTTGGTTGGTTTGACTTTATCAACGAGATTTTTAGCCCTGGGCTAGTTCATCTCGGGACCAACGGCTTTACTTCCCTTCCGAAGGAAGTCGTCACTATAACTTTTTACGTCATAAGTGACTATGTCGGGGATGGGATTCGATCCCAGGTCCTCGGCGTGAGAGGCGAGTGTTCTAACCACTACACCAGGTCCGTCCCCAGCTGCCACGTTCACGCCGACATTCCGCAGTTCACGAGCCAGGAGCCCGACACGCGTGGGTTCATTCAAAGTTCTTACGGTCCAAGATCCAACTTTCCAATCGTTGTCCTTTATTCGTTGCCGGGTCGGTTACCGTAAAATCAATCCGTTCGCTCTACTTTTGCCTTTCTTGGTTGGTGAAGAGTCTTCGATAGGCCACCTAACCAGGGTTGCGCTACCTACATCGTGCTAGAGGGGCTGCCTCCTCGGTGTTGACACGATATAGCATTGTCCGTTTGTTCTTTATATGATGACCCCGTTCATAGTCATCACAACCATCCACCTTTATCAGTGCTTTGGACCTGTAGCTCTGGTTCTCAATAGTTTCAAGTTCTTTCGGACATGCTACTATGGTGAGCCGTCATGCGCTAGCGGTGTTGAATTTGTTTTGTTACATATATGTTATTATGTTGCAATATTTGCAGACCTTGTTTAATAAGCACATCCCAATAAAAAAAACTTTGTTATTTCTTTTTGAAATTTTATTGGTTCTAACAGTCTTGAGGCAGTTTTTTGGCAGACTTTTGTTTCTACTTCTCCGACGTTTCCGCGTATATTTCGCCTTCTGACAAGATGCGGGTTTTTCGTGCATTTTTTCACTCCAGTACGATAGACAGCGATGCAATCTTGCGTCCTGAGGTCAAAAAATGGTGACAAACTTGTGTTTTATCACCTTTATTAACAGAAGAGAGCATCGATGAAGAAAAATCGATGTTGCGACTTACCAATCGATGTAGTGAGAAATTACGATGTTGCACACGCTTGATATACAGTACATTATGACAGACTGTTCATCGTATACTGCTACAACTTTGATCAGATCGGGGGGATAGCAATGCATGATAAAACCCCTCTAAACAAGCTCCAAACCTGGGGGACACTATTGCTATCGGAATTTCGGGGATTGTTTATCGTGCCAGTAATGTAAAACACCTACCCCAACGGTAAACAAGCGAGAAAAATCGATTTTATGATCGCTCTCTCTTTGGGGCTCTCATTCGCTGCTTCTATTTATCAGACTTGTTAAAACTTGCGATACATTGTCGATCGTGGACCGAGACAGATGGGATGTTTTTCTTCGCTTGCCTTGATCGTACTGCAAAATCAAATGAAAGCGAATTCTACAATGCCTGACCACCATCCGTCGGTACCACACTGAGAACAGCGTTGCAGTTGAAATTGCTATATTAGGGCAACTTCACCGGTGGTCCATTTTTTGGTCCAAATTTATTCCAAAAATGGACCTGTCAAAATTTATTAGACCAGTAAAAATAGACCAAACTTCACGCGCATGCACCGGTTGTTTTATTTTCCTGATCCATTTCGAACGTGATAAACAAAACAAATCAAAATTGTAGAAATTCGCGTGAAAACCACCGGAGGAATGCGATTCCTGGCAGAGTTCATTTATTTTGGATTCCTGGCGGACTAAGGAATTCTTGGCGTTTTGTGTATTTATATCTGCGTAGCGGTGGAACTTGTCTCGTAATTTCAGGAAGAATTACAACCTAGGAGACGGACTTAGGAATGCTTGTTGGAATTCCCGATAAAAATTTTTGAGGATCTCCTGGGAACGGAATCCTCAGAAATTCTTGGAGGATCTCCTAGAGGAATTAATGGAGGGGGAATTCCTGAATAACTCCCGGGGGGATCGTGCAAAATTCCTAAGAGCATTCCTGGAGGAACGCCTGGTGGAATTCTTGGAGGAACTCCGGTAGAATTCCTGGTGGAACTTTCAGCGGGATTCTTGAAACAACTCACGGGTAAATTCCTGAAGAAAGTACGGTGGAATTCCTGGAGGAACTCCGGAAAAAATCCGAGAAAAACTTTGGATGAATTTTGGAATTAAACTCTGAGAAATTTCCGGTGGAGCTCCTATGGAATTCCCTCAGGAATTTTGAAGGAGTGCCTGGATGAACTCCAAAGAAATTCCCGGAAGAACTTCGAAGCATTCACGGCGGAACTCTAAAGGCATTTCAGGCGGAGCCCTGGACGAAATCCCAGGAGGTATTTCTACTGCAATTCCCCTGAGGCATTCCCGGAGAACATGCCCGAAGGAGTTCTTGGGGGATATCTTCGGAGAAATCGTTGAAATTCCCGTAGGAAATCCTGGAGAAGAGGAAATCCCCGGAGGAAATACCAAAGGAATTTCTTAACGAAATTTTCCGGGGAAATCCTAAAAAAAATGCTCGAAATTATAGCGGTTGGTAATCCCCTGAGGAATTCCTGGCAAAAATTTCCGGAGGAATTGCAATTGGAATTCCCCTGAGGAATCATTGAAATCTCCGTAGGAACTCTTGGAGGAAATCTCCGGAGAAATTCCTAGTGTAAATCCCCAGCAAAATCCCTAAAGGAAAATCAGGATGAATTCTCTGAAAACATCCCGAAGGAATGTCTAGCGAAAATTATCTTATGAAATCCCCGAAAGATTTTCTGGACGAGATCCCCAGAAAAATTCTTGGAGAGAATCCTTGAATGTTTTTGGGGGAAAATCCCTGGGAAATCCTTGGAAAAAATCATCGGGGGAATCTTTTGGGAAATCCCCGGAAGAGCTCTTGTTTGAAAAAAAACGGAAAATTTCATGGAAAAAATCTCCCGAAAGTGTACCCGGATGAATCTCAAAAGAATTCCCGGAAGAATTCCGAAGGATTTTACGGCATAACTCCGAAGGAATTGTAGATACAGCTCCGGAGACTTTTTCAGAAGAACTGCTAGGAAATTCCAGGGGAAGATTGAAGGAACTCTGAAGAAATTTCCGGAGGAATTCAGTACAAAATTCTATAGAAACTCCTAAGGGTTTATTCATAAATTTCATAACGCCACAAATGGTAATTTTTGACACCCACCCACCCCCTGGTAACGCTTTTTGTATGAATATTCTACAAATTTTGTATGAACTATAACACCACAAGGACACACAGCCACCCCTTAGAGCGTTATGAAATTTGTGAATGAGCCCTAAGCTATTCCAAGAGGAACTTCGGATGCGTTCCTGAAGAAACTCCGGGTGCATTTCTATAGGAACTCCATGTTTCTAGAGGAACACCGAAAAAAAATTCCCGGTGGAGCTCCAGAGGAACTTTCCAGGTATTACCAGATGAAATCCAGAAGAATCGCTGGAAAAAGAAGAGAAGGTTCTGCAAGAACTCCAGAGGAGTTTCTGAAAGAATTTTCGGTCGAAATCCGGAGGAAGTTCCAAGGAATTGCTTTATGAAATCCAGAGGAATTTCTGGAAGAACTTAAAAAAATCCAGGAGGAACTCAGAAGGAATTTCACGAAGAACTCTGGAGGGTTCACTGGAGGACGTCTAGATTAATTTCCGAAGAAATTCATGAGAAATTGCCTAAGGAACTCCTGGAAAATTCCTAATTGAACTCCGGAGGATTCCAAAAGAATTACTAGAGAAATTCTGAAGAATTCCTGGAGAAAATCCGAAAAAAAACAGGAGGAACTACAGAGGAAATTTGAAAAAAATACCGGTCGCGTTACAAAATAATTGTCGAAGGAAATTTGAAGGAATTCGCAGATGACTCCGTAGTTCCATGAGGATCTCTGGAGAACTTTTTGAAGAATCTCCAAAGGAATTCCTACAGGTATTCTGGAGGAATTCTCCAGCAATATTTTTTATAGAATCTCCGAAAAAATTCCTGTATGAACTATGGAGAAAATCCCGCAGGAAATACCAAAAGTAATTTTTGGAGGAAATCTCCTGTGGAATTCATGGAGAAAATCACTGGAGGAGTTCTTGGGGGATACCCCCGGAGCAATCCTTGAAAATCCTGGAGGAAATCTCCAAATAAATACTCTGGAAAAATTCACGAAGGAATTTTTGGAGGAAATGTCCAGAAGAATTTCTTCATGAAATCCCCAGAAGAGATCATGGATCTTCTTCTTCTTCTCGGTATTACGTCCTCACTGGGTCAGAACCTGCTTCTCAGCTTAGTGTTCTTATGAGCACTTTCACAGTTATTAACTGAAAGCTTTCTTTGCCAAAGTTGCTATTTTTGCATTCGTATATCGTATGGAAAATACGATGATACTCTATGGGTTTATTCACATGTTTTATGACGCCGAAAATGGTCATTTTTGAAACCCACCCACCCTTTCGTAACGCTTTTTGTATGAATATTCTACAATTTTTTTTATGAGTCGTAACATTGCAAGGGCACCCACACTCAGAAATAAATAAAGTCATTAATGACTATTTTTCATGCATAATCCCGGTTTGCCTGGGTTCATGCATAAAATATCTAAAATACAAGAAGACAGAGTGAATTTTATGCAGTTTAGTTTACCAATGACTATTGTTTAGTCATTTCTAATCTTAAACGTAGATTTGTAATCCATTCGAAAATGCATAGTTTTTATGCATTTTAAGACTATTTTTGAGCTGCTTTAGAATGATGATTAATGAAATTATAAATGCAAAATTTTAAATTAGCAGCTCTTTACGTTGAGCAATCGATATGCACAACTTTATTTTTATTGATTCCATACACATATACACTTGAAATTTCACAAAATATTTTTTTTAATTTCCCATCGCTTTGTTTGCAGCAGTCCGTTCCATTTTTGCAACAACATGGTTGACATAACCCCGGCATGTCCTCCATCGAATAAGCATGTCCATAATTTCTCGTCTCAGATTCAGGTTCATGTAAAAATTCGGCGTACCGGCGATTGGGAAGAGTTGTTATCTGCTTTGAAGATGCTGACTCTGGATTTCTGGAAAATAAAAAATATTATTGATCAGAAATCAGATATTTTTCTCGTGTGGTGATTATCAAATATATAAATGATTAACAATCATGAAACACATTTTTATTATTATTATTTTCTTAATGAAATTCTGAAGGAAATCTCCGGATAAAATCTTTGAAAAATAAATACGAAGAAATTTCTAGAGAAAATCCTATGAGGAATTTCTTAATGAAATCTTCGGAGGAATTCTTGTAGAAAATCCCCGGAAGAATTTCTAGACGAAATTTCCAGAGGAATTCTTGGACAAAATCCCCTGAGGGATTACCAGGGAAAATCCTCGGTAAAGTTCCTGAAATTTCCGAAGAAAATCCCCGGAAGAAATTCTGGAGAAAACCCCCGGAGGAAATCCTGAAGAAATTCCTGTAGTAAATTTCCGGAAAAAAGTCCTGGTTCAACTCTCCAGGGAAATTCTTGAGGAAATCTCCGGATAAAATCTTAAAAAAACAAATACGAAAGGATTTCTAGAGAAAATCCTTGGAGGAATTTCTAAAGAAAATCCTTTGGAGGATTTTTTAATGAAATCTCCGGAGGAATTCCTGTAGAAAATCCCCAGAAGAATTTCTGGACGAAATTCCCAGAGGAATTCTTGGACGAAATCCCCTGAGGGACTACCAGGGAAAATCCCCGGAAAAGTTCCTGAAATTTCCGAAGGAAATCCCTAGAGAAAATTCTGGTGAAAACTCCCGGAGGAAATCCTGAAGAAATTCCGGGAGTAAATTTCTGGAGAAATTCCTGGTTCAATTTTCCAGGGAAATTCTAAAAAAAAATCTCCGGAAAAAATCTCTGAAAAAAAAATACGAAGGAATTTTTGTGGAAAATCCTCGGAGGAATTTCTTAATATCCTTGGAGGAATTGCTATTGAAAATCCCCTTAGCAATTCCTGAAGAAATTCCTCGGATGAAATCTTTGGGATGGTACACAAATTATGTCACGCTAAATTTCAACTTTTTCCGGAGAAATTCCTGGTTCAACTCTCCAGGAAAATTCTGGAGGAAATCTTCGGATAAAATTTTTGAAAAAAAAAAGAAGTAATTTCTAGAGAAAATCCTTAAGGGAAATTCTTAATGAAATCTCCGGAGAAATTCCTGTAGAAAATCCCCGGAAGAATTTGTAGACGAAATTCCCAAAGGAATTCTTGGACGAAATCCCCTGAGGGATTACCAGGGAAAGTCCTCGGTAAAGTTCCTGAAAATTCCGAAGGAAATCCCCAGAGAAAATTCTGGAGAAAATCCCTGGAGCAATTTCTGAAGAAATTCCTGGAGTAAATTTCCGGAGGAATTCCTGTAGGAAATCCCCGGAAAAAATTCTGGACGAAATCCCTTGAGGGATTACAAGAGAAAATCCCCGGTAAAGTTTTCGAAATTTTGGAAAAAAATCCCCGGAGGAATTTCTGGTGGAATTTCTGGAAGAAACCTCCGGAGAAAATCCTGAAGAAATTCCTGGAGTTAATTTCCGGAGAAATTCCTGGTTCAACTCTGCAGGGAAATTCTGGAGGAAATCTCCGGATAAAATCTTTGAAAAAAAAAACACGAAAGAATTTCTAGAGGAAATTCTTGGGAGAAATTCCTTATTATCCCTAGAGGAATTGCTATTGAAAATCCCCTGAGGAATTCCTGAATAAATTCCTCGGAGGAAATCTTGAAAAAAATCTCCGGAATAATTGCTGGAGTAAATCGCGAGATTATAAACGGCCTCTACAGAAGTTCCTGCAAGAAATCCAAGAAATTCCTGATACAACTCTCAAGGGAAATTGGAATTTCTAGAGAAAATCCTCGAGGGAATTTCTTAATAATATATAATACCAGGGAAAATCCTCGGTAAAGTTCCTGATATTTCCGAAGGAAATCCCCAGAGGAATTTCTGGAGAAAAATCCTGAAGAAATTCCTGGAGTAAATTTCCGGAGAAATTCCTGGTTCAACTCTTCAGAGAATCTCCGGATAAAATCTCTGAAAAAATACGAAGTAATCCCTAGAGAAAATCCTTGGAGGAAATTCTTAATGAAATCTTCGGAGGAATTCCTGTAAAAAATCCCCGGAAAAATATCTGGACGAAATTCCAAGAAGAATTCTTGGACGAAATCCGCTGAGGGATTACCAGGGAAAATCCCCGGTAAAGGAATTTCTGGAGAAACCTCCCGGAGGAAATCCTGAAGAAATTCCTGGAGTTAATTTCCGGAGAAATTCCTGGTTCAATTCTCCAGAGGAATTCTGGAGGAAATCTCCGGATAAAATCTCTGAAAAGAAAATACGAAGGAATTTCTGTAGAAAATCCTCGGAGGAATTTCTTCATATCCTTGGAGGAATTGCTATTGAAAATCCCCTGAGCAATCCCTGAAGAAATTCCTCGGAGGAAATCTTTGAAAAAATCTCCGGAATAATTCCTGGAGCACATCGCCAGAATATGAAAAGCTTCTAGACGAGTTCCTGCAAGAAATCCTTGGAAGAAATCCCCGAGTAAGTTCTGGAGAAATTCCTGGAGAAAAACTCCAGATAAATTCTCTGGAAAATCACCAAAGAAATTCTTGGAGAAAATCCCCGGAAGTATTTCTGAATTAAATTTCCGGAGGAATTCCTGTAGGAAATCCCCGGAAGAATTGCTGGAAGAAATCCCTTTAGCGATTACAAGAGAAAATGCCCGGTGAAGTTTTTGAAATTTCGGAAGGAAATCCCCGGAGGAATTTCTGGTAGAATTTCTGAAGAAAACCCCCGGAGAAAATCCTGAAGAAATTTATGGACTTAATTTCCGGAGAAATTCCTGGTTCAATTCTTCAAGGAAATTCTGGAGGAAATCTCCGGATAAAATCTTTGAAAAAAACACGAAGGAATTTCTAGAGAAATTCCTCGGAAGAATTTTTTATTATCCCTGGAGGAATTGCTATTGGAAATCCCCTGAGGTATTCCCAAATAAATTCCCCGGAGGAATCTTGGAAAATATATAAATGGCCTCTAGAGGAATTCCTGGAAGAAATACCCGCAAAAAATCTCCGGAGTAATTCCTGGGGGAAGTTTTGGAGAAAAACTCCAGATAAATTCTCTGGAAAAATCACCGAAAGAATCTCTGGAGAAGATCCCCGGTGGAATTTCTTAATATCCCTGGAGGAAATGTTCTGTAATCCCTGCTATTGTAAATGTTCTGAGGAATTCCTGAAGAAATTCCTGAAGAAATTCCACGGAGGAAATCTTGAAAAAAATCTCCGGATTAATTCCTAGAGCAAATCGCCAGAATAAAAAAGACCTCTAGAGGACTAGAAAAAAAAAACCAGAAGAAATCTCTAAATCACTGAAGGAATTCCTGGGCTAAATTCCTGGACGGATTTCTTTCAAAAAATCTCTGAAGGAAATCCAAGGAGGAATTACTGGAATAAATCTACTGAGAAACTCCTGGTGAAAATCCACAGAGAAATTCCTGGAGGTAATCTCCGGAGAAATTCTCTGATGAATCCCCTGAGGAATTTCTTATTGAAATTTCCGGAGAAATTACTGGACAAAATCCCCAAAAGAATTTCAGAACGAAATCCCCAGAAGAATTGCCATTGGAAAACCCCTGAGGAATTCCTGGAGAAAATCCTCGAAGGAATTCCTAGAGGTGATCCCAGGATTTATTCGTGGACTATATAGTCAGAGGAGTTTCTGGAGAAAATTATCGGAGAAATTGCTACTGCAAATCTCCTGAGGAATTCCTGACAAAAATCCCCGGAGTTCTTGAGGATATCCCCGGAGGAATCCTTGAAATCTCCGAAGAAATTCTTTGTGCCCAGAGAAATGCCTGGAGAAAAACTCCGGAAAAAAACTAAAAATATCTCCGAACATATTTCTGAAGAAAAACCCCGCAGAAATTCCTTAATGAAATACCGGTGGGTCCTGTAAGAAAGTTTAACAAAATCCTAGAAAATCTTCAAAGGAACTCCTGGAGTAACTACGTAACAATTCCTGGAGAAACTTAGGAGGCGTTCCTGGAGAAACTCTGGATGCTTTTCTGAAGGAAGCGGAAGCGTTTCTAGAGAAACTCCGGGGTAATTGCTTGACAAAGAAATTCCTGCAGAAACTATGGAGGAAATTTAAATTTGCCGATGGAAATCCGGAAGACTTAAGAAAAAACCTGGAGGAATTCCCAGAGGAAGTCTAGGGAAATTCCCGGAGAAACTTTTGAAAAATTTTCTGAGGAACTCTGGACAAACACCCGGAAGGAATGTAGTGAATTATTCGAAGCAACTTCATAAGAATTCCTAGACGAATTCCGGAGCAATTCCGAGAGATTACAGTAAAACCTCAGAGAGTCGATTTTCCATTATTCGATATCGACACATGGACCAAAAAGAACCAACATTTCATGTTTACTATGAGATGATCCCCTCAAACAACTTTCCAAAGCATTTCTGTTCCATGAGTCGATGGGAACTTCAAGAGGTTTGACTGTACTTGAGGAGCTCTGGAGAATTCCTGTAGATATTTCGAAAAAAATCAGGACAGATAATGGAAAAAAAGAATTCCCCAAAGAATTCTCGGAAAAAAAGTATCCGGAGGATTTTTTGGTGGAAATCCCGAAGGAAATCCTCGTCCCCGGAGGGGAAACCTTAAGAGGAGTTTTTGGGAGATCTCTGGAGGAATTCTTTAAAAAAATCACAGGAGGAATTTCTGGAGAAAATCTTCGGAGGAGTTCCTGGTGGAAATAACCGAAGGAATTCATGTAGCAAATTCCCGGAGGAGTTTCTGAACGAAATCTCCGAAAGAATTGCTGGAGGAATTCCTGAAGGAAAACTCGTGGGGAAATGCTATTGAAAATCCCCTTAGGAATTCCTGGAGAAAATCCCCGGGTAAATGTTGAGGGATATCCCCAGAGAAATCCTTCAAACTCCTGGAGGAATTTCTGGAGCAAATCTCCACAGCAACTCCTGGTACAAATCCCCAAAGAACTTCCTGAAGGAAATCTTCGGAAAAATTCTCTGAAAAAAAAACCGAAGGAATTTCTGTACGAAATATCCACAGGAAATTCTGTGCGAAATCCCCGGAGGAATTCCTGGAAGAAATCTCTCCAGGAAAGAAATTCCTGGTGCAAATCCTCAAATAAACCTGACCAGACGGAAAAAACCAGATTATAACATAATGGGTTCCCCTGATATGATTTTTTTTATATCACCAGTTGTTATAAAACATGTACCGTTAGCAGTTAAATTAGTAGAAATTCTAACAATATTTGCACCAAATTAAACTAAAATATTACAAACCCAGTTACAATTACATATATCAAAATAATTACAGAATGTGTTGCAAGGATGTTACAAAATAACAAAATTGGTTCTGGTTGGGAATTCCTAAAGAAAATTTCCGGATAAATTCTCTGAAAACCCTCGAATGGATTTCTGGAGAAAATCCCCGTTAGAATTTCTTAATGAAATCCCTGGAAAAATATTTGGAGGTGCTTATTATTCTTGGAGATCCCTGGATAAATCCTATGAAAAAATCACCGGAGGAATTTCTGGAAAATATGTTCGGAGGAACTCCTGTTGGAAATAACCGAAGGAATTCATGTAGCAAATTCCCGGAGGAATTTCTGAACGAAATCTCCACAGCAACTCCTGGTGCAATTCTGGAGAAACTCCCGGAGAAATTTCTTAATGAAATCCCTGGAAAAATCTTTGGATTTGCTTATTATTCTTGTGAGATCCCTGGAAGAATTCTTTGAACAAATCACCGGAGGAATTTGTGAAGAAAATCTCCGGAGAAACTCCTGATGGAAATAACCTAAGGAATTCATGTAGGAAGGAAATCTCCGGAAAAATGGCTGGAGGAATTCCTGAAGGAATTATATTGAAAATCCCTGGAGTAAATGTTAAGGGATATCCTCGGTGGAATCCTTTAAATACCTGGAGGAATATCTGGAGCAAATCTCCACAGCAACTCCTGGTGCAAATCCCCAAAGAACTTCATGGAGGAAATCTCCGGAAAAAATCTCTAAAAAAAACCTGTAGGAATTCTTTCAATAAATTTCTGGACGAAATATCTAGAGGAAATTCTGGACGAAATCCCCGGAAGAATTCCTGGAAGAAATCTCCCGAGAAATTCCTGGTGCAAATCCCCAGAGAAATTCCTGGTGGAAATCCCCAGAGATATTCTTAAAGAATATCTCCGGATAAATTCTCTGAAAAATACCCGAAGGGATTTCTGGAGAAAATTCTCTTAAAAATCCCCTAAGGAAAAAATCCTAGTGGGAATTTCTTAATGAAATCCCTGGAAAAATCTTTGGAGGTGCTTCTAGAGTGAATCCCCGGAAGAATTTCTGGATAAAATACACAGAGGAATTCCTGGATGAAATTCCCAAATTGCTACTAGAAATCTCCTTTAAAATTCCTGGAGAAAATCCCGGAGAAGTCCCAGGGGGAAATCCCCGGACGAATTCTTTGAAAAAATCTCCGGAGGATTTTCTAAAGCAAATCGCCAGAGGATTTCCTAGACGAAATTGCCTGAGGAATTTCTGGAGGAAATCCCAGGAGGAGTTTCGGGAGGAAATCTCCGGAGCAATTTCTGGCGGAAATCCCCGGAAGAATTTCTAGACAAAATATATAAAGTAATAGCTATTGAAAATTCCTTGAGAAATTCGTTGAGAGAATTGGGGATATTGCCCCGTTGAGAGTTCCTGGGGATATTGCCGGAACAATTTCTGGATAAACCCCCGGAGAATTTCTTGGTTTAAATCCAAAGAGAAATGGCTGGCGGAAATCTCCGAATGAATTCTCTGAAAAAATCCTCGAAAGAATTTCTGGAGAAATCCTGAGTTCTTGCGGGATATCTCCTGAGGAGTTCCTGGTGCAAATCCCCAGAGATATTCCTGGAAGAAATCTTCGGATAAATTCTCTGAAAAAGTCTCCGAAGGAATATCTGGAAAAAATCCTCGGAGCTATTTCTCAATGAATTTCTAGACGAAATCCCCAGAGGACGAAACTTCCAGAAAAAAGTCCTGGTGCAAATCCCCAGAGAAATTTCTGTAGAAAATCCTAAAAGGAATTCCTGGAGGAAATCCCCAGAGACATTTCTGAATGATAACCACATAGAAAAGTTGCTAAAGGAAATACGTACCCGATCCTTGAGCAAATCCCCAGAGTAATTCCTGCAGCAAATCCCCGGATGCATGCCTGAGAGAAATCCACAGAGAAATTTCTGGTGGAAATTCTGTGGGACACATCGGAGGAACTTCAGTAGAATTACTGGAAGAGCACTTGGAGATATCAGTAGACAAACTTCGTTGTCGACATTCTTGGTGGAATCCTTGTACGAACTCCTAAATGATTCCCCGGAGAAAAACCCTGATGATTCCTGGAGGTGTCCTGTGTGAGTCCGAATGAATTGCCTAGAGGAATCGTTGGAAGCGAAATAAATATTTATCGTTTAAGAAACAGCACCGATGCAATATTGTTTTTGTTTTTACTTACCTCAAATGAGTAGGATGAGAAGACGATGGCAGTTTCAGCGAGAAAAATCCGAACTGGTAAACAAACGTGTGTCAAATCAGATTTGGAACAGCTCAAATCTTGTTCCAAATCCGACCAAAAATGGACCAGGCAATTAGCCTGTTCCAAAAAATAGACCAGAAAACTGGTATAAAATACAATTGGAACATTTTTTGCAACACCGGTGCAAGCTTCAAATTTCAACATGGTCCAAAAATTTGGAACCAAACAGTGATTTGGACCACCGGTGAAGTTGCCCTTAGAGGGTTAAATTAAATACACAACGCCACTTGATTTGTGCAGACCAAATTTGCAATTATTTCAAATATTTTGTGCATTCAGTTTTACCATGGCACCATTTTGGCAGTAAAAATTACTATATCATGGTTAAAAACTTGCAGCAGGCCAGAATCGAACCGAGGATCTTACGATGGTCAAGCGCGAACGCTTACCGCTTGGCTATCGATGCGGTTGGATCGATAAGGAACAAAACGCATATAAAAAGCGTTCTTGATAGCTCAATCGTTATTGGAACACAGGACTGAAACGGCTGTCATCCTCGAACAACTGAAGTGAAGCCAAAAATTTGGTGCTGGAGAAGTTGCTGATTTGACAGCTCGTCCAAAAATACCATCTTAGGCACCAGACACACTTGTTTTCGAATGCGACATTCATATTTTATCTATCAATCTAGTGTTGAGTGCGTATTACTTTATCCAGTTTTTCTGTAAATGCTAGATAATTTATCCACATTTTATTAGGCACAACGATGAACGATTATCAATAGTATTATGTTTTTCTCATACGACATTTGTCGCTACCGCACGGGATTTGATGAGGGCAAAGCCTAAATTTGTTTACTACAGCACTAGCGCCACACAGATGGTGGTGGGCTTCAAGAACTAGCGCTATCTTCAGGGGGTTGGATTGAAATAGTAAATTTAAAAACCTGTTCTTGGTTCTCATTACTTCAATGCTTGTTTCAGTGCAGGAGAAAGGCTCGGCTAAAGACCGTGTGAGATCCGGCCGACTGCGTTCGGCGAGGGCGCCAGCAGCCATCAAGATGTTGAGGGAGCGGTTTCGCCGAAAAATGAGTCGCTCGATCCGGAAGACCGCTGCTGATCTGGATGTGTCGATCGACCGTAGCGAGCCGAACGGGCTGTTTCTTATTACAGCCACGGACGAGCTGTAACAGTCTTCGGCTACTCGAGCCGGCTGTCGTGGCCTGTCATGAAACTTAAAATTCACGCTAAACATTTTACACAAAAGATGACAATATTGTACACAAGTGTGGATATGAACATATTTTGAGTAGTATGATGTGAAAAGCATTGATAATATTCTTTTTCAACACTCACAACGTCAATTTGCGCGAAATACAGAACTCGAGATGCCTCAACTGCATATTCATTTTGACAGTGCGACGCTCGGGTGTACGAGACATGTTATGAATGAACAAGAGGGTTCTCCAAAGGTTCTCAATAATCATTGCGTCAATAGAAATTGACTTAGAAAAGAATATCTTGTGTTTTCATTTTTTAACACATTTTGGAAGTGTATTCGAACTTATGGAACACCCTGTGCAGTGTATGATTTGACAGACAATTTAAAATGATTCTAACAATGAATGTTTAAAATTGGAGTATTTTCATTTTTCAAGCAAACCTTTACGCCAAGCAATGTCGAATGCTTCATTTAAAGCCTAGAACAATCTCCAGTTGAATAGTTATCCAGGTTTTTTGGAACGAATCACATTCGTTACAGGTAAAAGTTTATGAGTGGTCGAATATCGAAATTCTAACTGTTTATTGAATGTTCGTTGATGTGAACCATCATTCTGTGCAAAATTACTTTTTTCAAAAAGTTTACTGAAGGGGGAAAGCAAGCTTTTACGATAGCTAGAAGCTACGGCAGAACGTTTGTCCGGTTTAAAAATTGATACAACCTTGGCATTATTCTGTTTGTACACTGGTCCCACAGTTATGAATCATTTAAGGCTCTGCTTAAATTTGAAAAATTCGAGAGAGCAAAATAAACAATATTTGCTTATGAAATCAATTCCGAATGGTAAAGTGGGGTATACACCTGCAGTTCATGCACAATGTTGTCATTAAAATTGTTGAAAACATTTGAAATTTTCACTTATTTAAACATTGTCTAAAACCACAATTTATGAATCGGCAAAAAAGTTGTCCACAAATATGAATCAAAGTGAACACGATTTATGAATCAGTTGTCTACTTTCAAATATTTTACAATTAAATGCTATTTGGTTAATACACAGAAAAAAATTTGTTCTCGTATCCGTGAACAGCAAGCGTCAACATGCAAAAATACACCGTGAACTAGATCATGTATACGAGATCGTTCATGGTAGTTCACGGTGTATTTTTGACAGTTCACGTTTTCCAGAACGCTTTTTTTGAGCGTGTATGTTTGCTAGAACACTGCCTCGGACAACGTTTATTATATCCGGGGGTGAACCGGAACCAAGTATTTCAAGAATCAACTTTATTTGGAGGATGATGTCAGGTAGTGTAATTAGACAACCATTAGATGTAGATGGCAAAACTCGTAAATGCTTGACTCTTCGACTGCCTTTACTGCACTGATAAAAATCCACACGTTCGATCTGTGTGTTTAAAATTTTAGATCGATTCATGAACGTTCATATCGAATAGCTGTGATTTTCTTGCAAACTTCATGTGTATTACACATTAAATTCCTTTGTTTTGCTTCATTGATTGATTCATTTTTTCCACATTAATTCCCGAAGCTTTCCCTTCAGATTCGTATGCGTCAACCTATGGACGCATAGATCATCACTGAACACGAATTCAGTGTGTTTTGCTTATGGTTAGCTTGTGTTATAATCACCATGTTCAAATTGGTCAATTTATCGATTTGCGCAATGAGTTTGTTATGATAAAATCGATGAGCTTTGCTATCAATTTCCATGTTCAAAATTTCTAAATTGTTTGTGATTAACCCATAGCGAACTAAACTATGGTTGGACCTCGTGTTGAACGACAGTCATCATGCTTCCAAAGAGAAGAAGCCAATTTTGAAGCTGGAAGTGTTAAATGAAATTTGTGAATTCGATTATTCTTTTATTAGTAAAGTTGTCCGATATAAGAGGATTCTACCTTTCTCTACGAAAATGGAACATAATGTATGGTTTGGAAGAAAAATCGGATTCCACTAACAGATTTTTCTGGTTTTCAGTTGTGAAAAAAAAATTGGAGTATGCTAATCCTGGGCTTCCCAAATTATGGATTTGCAGCGTCCCGGTTGTTGCTGACTCACTTGAATAAAAAAACATTCAAGTGAGCTTGAATGTAGACAGAAGAGCCTTGAATCCATATTTTGGGGAGCAAGAGTTCTTCTACCAAATTTATTCCTTCATTCTTATGACATTCATGTTCTGTCACACATGGCTATCTAAAGTCACTACATTTCGAATTCAATAAGCAAATCAGTCGGTTTTCATAATTTATTATTAAGACATTTGCTTCACATGACAACTTAATTTTGATACACATGTGAAGAAATAACGGAATCCATATGGCTACCCCACTCAAGTCATGTGGTCTCCTCATTGCGCAAATCTATAAGTAAAACACATGACCTTGACGTGTAGATTTTTCTCAGTGTTAGGATTCCAATATTATATGGTGGCACATTACGCACGTGGAAAAATCGGAATGTTCACGATGGTCCATGACCTCTGTTTTTTGGATTTTTTAAAAGTGTGAATACCTTTTACTTCTCCATGTGTCTGATAGAAGAGCCAACAGTTAGGCTGGGAGTTAATCTAAAAAACTTACGTACAACAAAAGAGATCATAAAAATGACAAAAAATGCTATTTATATCAATCAGGGAGGATGCAAACCAGTTCTTTTAATTCCCACTCGTTGCTTTTGGCCCTACTGCTGAAGCAAAACCCCGCTTTATAGAAAAATTAGGAAGAACCTATCAGGTGTAGTTAAAAAATTCTTTACATATTTTACATCTATACTGTTTCTTTTTGTTCATTCATTGTTTATCCATAAATTATTCAACATAATAATCTTAGAGGCCTTACATAAACAACGTCCGCAATTTGTATGGCCATATAATACCCCTAAATAACTTTTTTTTCACAAGAATTTGTTTTTTCCTAAATCATTGAAATTCATTATCATGTTCAGACTCCTTTTCCACAAAAAAAAGAAAATATCGTGGTTTATGAACGGTCCCTTTGCACTTTTGCTCTCCCGTAACAAAATTTTACATTGAACATTATTTGAAACTTAGAATAATTTTTCATAATACTAAGTACTAGTAGTTTGAACGCTGATTCATAAATTGCGACTGGTGTGTATATTTCCCACAATTTATTGATCAAGTATTTTACTCAAAAATCTCATCAAAATCCGTATAAATACGCATTTATCTCTATTAGCTATGTTTATTGAATCTGTAAATGTTGTCTGGGGCTTGAACTCTCACAAAAAATATTTGAAACACACTTTAAAACGTCATTTCTAGCTAGGCGTCAATAGGTACACGGCTTACGAAGTTGGCACAAAATACAGCCCAAATAGCTACAAAAAGAATTTAGTAATATTGTTGGTTCATACCGCGATCAAGAGCTATTTTACTGAGATAAAAAGCCTTGAAATGATTGAACACTATGTGTAGCTTGTCAGTAAAAATGATTATGTGATATATTTGATAATAATTTTGTGTTTTGAAACCAGCTGATTCATAAATTATGGGTGATTCAACTGCGTGGGGTGACTGTATAATATGTCAACTGATATTTTTTGTTAAATGTATCAACCAAGAACGATCAGCTACTGTTTTGATGGGTATGTAAATTCCATCACCATCAGCTCTCATTTTTTTTTCGTAAGGTAGTTTTTACTTTTTCCAAATCAGTCCACTAATCTTTCTTCCTTTTTTCAACGCACGGAATCTCTTTTCAGATTTTTTCAAAATTTTCGAATATTTCTAAAACAGTATAGAGTCATGGTCTTATTTAATTTAAAAATTTTTAGTTCTCATTTCCGAAAAAAGTTTTTAAATTTATTTTGGCAGATCATGCCATATAACATTTACAGCAGGATGGCGAGTACGTTGAAATTTCTTTCTACTCACGGACGGATCAATAATTTAAAATCATAACAACAGATACGAATTTCACTTCACACGTGGTATTTCAATGAACCTTCCTTCAACAATGAAATTTGCTCAATTTCATGGAGCATTGTCAATATCAAGATTTGGGTTCAAAGGAATACAAACATTAAGATTACTATAAATGTATGTTTTATATATAACGATCGAAGCCCTGACTGGACGAACAACATTGAATATCATGCTGTGACGAATAAAAAAAATTTAAAAAAATCCTCGCTTCGTTTTTTTTCGCTCAAGTAACAACGGATATCCCGACAGCTGTTGCCACTGCAGTCACTGCTGGCGGTACAACGACTCAATCCATTAGTCAGTCAGGTGATATGGTACCTTCTCATGCTCTTGGACAAATAAAGGATAAGTATGTGGGAGGAAGGAATTGAAGAGCAATGTGGGTTAGGAAATTGTTCGTTCAAGTACTTTGTCAGCCTGAATTTATGGCAAGTGGTACTATAAGTACATTTGTCAACTATTTTTAAAGTATCTGGTACACTGAGTTTTACTTGTCTGTAAAGGTTACTTAAAGGTCACCTGGAGTGAGAAGGAAAATAACTCATAACTGTATGGATATCAGGACCATTTGAGCAAATTTTCATGCAAAAATACAAAAAAAACGCAATGTTTTAAGTAAATGAAAAACCGAATTTAGTATCATACTATTTTATTCCACTAGAGTTTGTATTATTTGACAGATACACGTATTTAGACCTCAATTGTAAGGCTGTCTTCAGTGTCGTGTACTAGAGTCAAGTCTACAAACAAACTCTAATGGAATTAAATGGTATAGTACTAAATTCGGTTTTTCATTTACTAATAGGTATTCCACTAAACAGTTCGAAGATTTATCAGCAGTGTTTTAAGTTTACATAATTGGGTTGTTTGGGGTCACAGCCAAAAATTTCAAAATTATAGTTGTGCTAAATCGTTTTTGAATCAGCCCTTGGCATTTTCTTAATAAATTTCAATATCAAATAGAGATCTTCTTCTTTCTGGCGTTACGTCCCAACTGGGACAAAGCCTGCTTCTCAGATTAGTGTTCTTATGAGCACTTCCACAGTTATTAACTGAGAGCTTTCTTTGCCGATTGACCATTTTTGCATGTGTATATCGTGTGGCAGGTACGAAGATACTCTATGCCCTGGGAATCGAGAAAATTTCCTTTACGAAAAGATCCTCGACCAGCGGGATTCGAACCCACGACCCTCAGCATGGTCATGCTGAATAGCTGCGCGTTTACCGCTACGGCTATCTGGGCCCCTATCAAATAGAGATATTGGAGCGTGTTAAAATTGTGTCATATTTATAAATATAAGGTTATTTGGGTAAACTACAAAAAAGTCACTTTTTCATCACGTAACATCTCAATTGGAAAAAAACAGCTTTACACGGTGTAAACTTTACACTGTAAAGGTGTACCGATGAATCCACCACCCACTGTATAGGTGCACTCGGTGGAAAAATAGCACCTCGCACCGGAAGATTGATGACACTGACTTTGGATTGATGCTCGCCACAGCACCTGTTTCCACTGAAAGCAAAAAAAAGAAAGAAGAAAATGAAATCCACTGTATATGGATAGACACACCCACAGCTCCACCGTGGCACACGTGGATGGATGCAGGACGTGATTGAATAGCAATGCAATGGATGGATCGGTTCGAGTTTACTTTTTCAATTGGAAGCGGAAGGAACCGGAATTTGTGCGACTGACGAGACTGCATTGCAGTCGTCCGGCTGTTTGCTTTTCCGCAAATAGAGCTGTCTGTAGTATGAAGTGTATTACCATCAGTATTACTGTCAACTGTCATTGTCATTTTTTCATTGATATTTTGTGTTTGGAAATTTTGTATATTTTTTTTCATTTTATTCCTCGATTAAACATATTTTCCAGAACTCCTAGAAATGTCAACTCTACATAACTCGATATTGAAGGGAGCATCGAGGTATCGAGTTATTGAACATAAACCTAGTGCGATCCAAGCTTTAACTCGTTATCGAGATACCAACTACCGACCGAAAGGCAATTTCAGTTTTAGTAAAAACCTTATGTTACGTTTAAATAATTTTCAGAATTCGTGTGACACATGAATCTTTAGTAGTCTAACCATTTATCCTGAAGAACGTTGTTTTGAAACGTTGAAAAATGTACGCAAAATTCAATTGATGCAAAAACCTTAATTTTTATTAGCTTATGAATTCTTAGAGAAGCACCATTCCTTGATTCCTAAAAGGAGGAATATTCCGATCAATATTATCCCGCTGATCAATGTTACCCCGTTTTACGGTACTTCAAGTTTTCATGATAGAGTGACAACTGATACTTGCAGTTTGTTCAGCAATCAAAGTAATGTTCCAAAATAGAAAGACTGGTGGAGTGGTTAGATATAAATCGGAGAACATATTTTTTTCAGCTTAATATGAAAGATTTCAGTTATCTTTTCATGTAGGGAACCGGATCCTATTCTTGGCACTTCTGATTCACTTCGGCAGTGGGGTTTTTTGAGAGCTACAGAGCTCAAATTTGGTCACAATATGCGTCGTACTGATGCGCTTCACATTACAAAGCTTCAGACAATTCAGCCCCTCTGCCAACGTGAATAATGGAAGTTCCCAAGAGGTTCTGCACCCTACCACCTTCTTGGTTTTCTCAGAAATATTCTGATTAAATGATTTATTTTTTGGCACAATGAGTAACATTGTGAGAATATTAAAGTCATTCGAATTCAATACAACTGAAAAAACGTTGCAGGAGGCTAGTGAATGGAACTATTTTATATGGTAGTAAGACAGAAAAATATTAGTAACATTGTGTCGGGTATATCCAATTTTACAGGTTATAACGTAAAAATATTTGCTTGCTAATAATAACTTCATTTTTTATACTTTTCAGGTTACTTGTAATATTGCTGCAATTTAGGTAAGTGTAACTGAATTTTATTTTTATTTTATAGGCTCACGAGGAACATTTTCAAGCAAAAATGGACTATAATTGGATAAAATGATCATAGATGATTGAATCGTTGTTATGCGCATTTGGAATTAGCATTAACATTAAGCAATTTGCACAAATTTGTAAGTTGTTCAATCCTAGACCGTCTTATGCTGTTCAGGCCATGTCCTTGCAAAAACTGGGGAGTGAGGAGGGTTAGTTGGATTCCCTCTCAAGAGAGTTGCAAAGAGCTCTACATCCTCTCATAGTCATCAGAGGAAGTTGGATGATGTTTGTGGGATAGTAATCGCCATAGGATACATTTGGTTAGCACAAGCATTTTGTATAAAGGACTGGGCTGGGATTGAACTCATGTCCTTTTGCTTAGTTAGCAGAAACGGTGGCCGTCGTTTGTTTATACTCTATTTTTAAATAAAAACAATGTATTTGGTTATGCATAAACATACAGTATCGATCAAAAACATTGCACATAAGCCGATTTTGTCATACAATATGGGTTTTATCATCGTTCTCTCTTTGGAGCTCTGGTTTGCAGCTGTTATTTATAAAGCTTGTTTCAACTTGTGCTGATCACGGCCCAATACTGGAAGTTTTCTTTGATCGCTTACTTTGATCGTGTTAAAGAATCACATAAGAGCAATATCTGCAACGCTCGATCTCGACTTATTCTATTCTCAGGCAGTATGGTATACACATTTCTGATTTCAAATGTTTGTAAAACTAATCCAAATGCATTGAACGATCTTAGCGAACACAATTGTTTGTGCTTTATGACGAAAAAGAAATGTCATCCGCGCTATCTAGCCTATCTTGAATCCAAGAACCTGAGAATCATTTAAAATATTAAAATGATCTTATCTTTTTTTTTTTTTAATTTAGGGAGAAAATATCTGTAGAATGACTAACGGCTCTCGGGAATAACAACTTAATTATTATATTAATATTATAATACGAAGCAATCATTTTGAAATGATTGAAAAATTAGTGATCCCGACAAACCACGGTGTACAATATTAAGAAGATCACTCAATATATTCCGAAAGCTGATAGCTACTTGACGACGTCATTCCTATCAACCTCGAAAAAAAATATCTAGTGGTCCGGATAGTATAAGAAACGATAGGAGTGACATCACATGTTTACATGGGATTTTTTTTGTTTCCGTACGGGTTTGGGCCGAAAGGTCTCAGATTTTCATGAAACTTTTTCCACAGGCAGGGCTCATCAATATATGAATAAAAAAAATTGAGAAAAATTCAGGGTCGCTTAATTTCCCGGAAAACTCAGTTGAAATTTTTTTGTTTTCTCCTGACACTACTTACTTTGAAAAATCATAACTCAAGAACGAAGCATCATACACAGTTTTTTTTATGAAAATGAAAGCAAATATTCTCAGGAATAAAAAAAATATTAACTGGAAAAAGTTTTCCACAAAATTTTCCACCGTTGAGAAAATTCGTAAAGAAAAGCCGGAAAAAACTATGCTCCAACTCGTGGAAAATTTTCAAAAAATATTTTTGAGAAGGTAATTTTATAAGTTTTAAGCGCTGAAATTTTTGAAATGTACTTTTTTTCGTTTTTGAGTTATGGCCAATTTTGTAAAAAATGTGCAAATGTGCCATTTTGAGCATTTTTTTTGAAAAAATCATAACTCAAGAAAGAAGCATCGTAGAAACAAAGTTTTTTATGAAAATGAAAGCAAATTTTCTCAGGAATAAAAAAAATTAACTGGGAACAGTTTTCCACAAAATTTTCCACCGTTGTCCACCGAAAATTCGTAAAGAAAAGCCGGAAAAACTATAAAACAAAAAAATCCAACTGAGTTTTCCGGGAAAATAAGCGACTCTGAATTTTTCTCAATTTTTTTTTATTCATATATTGATGAGCCCTGCCTGTGGAAAAAGTTTCATGAAAATCTGAGACACTTCGGCCCACTTTGTACGGAAATAAAAAAATCCCCTTCAATCAAATTAGATGTTAACACCAACAAAGAGTCTGCCTTGTTAATTTTGTATCCCGTACCGGCAAACGTTGTATTTCCTCGTAGTAGTCTGCTATAGTTGTACGCATAACTCTCATCCAAACTGACAATTTCTTTTTGCCCCGGTCATTGGACTTTCCCATTGAATATCTATTCCCTTTTGCGCACACAAACACGTCGGACCACTTCACGAACACAATTATTGTTATTACTATTATAGTAAAAAATATTTCAAAATCTGGTAACCCGTTCGTAAGCTATTTCGTGATAAAGCGAAGTAAAGCGCTTAAGTATAATTTCTCCTATTTACCAAAGTAATTTTCCAGTTAATCCAGTAGGAGCGAAATGTCATTTTTACTTACGGAATAATACCGTGTACCCCCGCTAATTTGAACAGTACTTCATGCAAACCATCGGGGTTCATTTTTAATTTGAACATCTAGTCACCCTAGAACCGTGTTTCTGGTAACCTCTTTCAATGTTTTGTTTTGTTTTTGCGTTTCCTTCCACAGCGTTCCATTTTATTTAACTCCGTTCCACAAGATAAATGACGTTTGAACCATTTTTAATCTGAACGATGTGCAAATTAGCGGGGTACAAATTAAAAAGGGTTCAGATTAAATGAGGTCAAACCAACGGGGGTACCCGGTACGCCTTTTCAAATTACGTTCCAAATCAGCTGATTGGGAAGCCCATTGACAGTTCTTCTATGGAAATGACAGCCTCGTGTTAGCACTGGTCTTCCACTGATGTAAACAAATCCATAAACGAACCTGTCAAATAAAAAGGCCTATTCATCAGAAATTTCTCTATTCGGAAAAGTGACAGCTCTATTTGATTTACATTGCAGGCGTTACTACTGATGTTACGAAATCGGCTTTACACGGAGAAAACGAAAAACCCATATTTGAGTATTTTTAAACTCATTTTTGAGTTATTTTTCTCTGCCAATTTCATTCGCTTCTTCTATTGTCGTCAAAGAGCGAAGAGCAAAACGATCCAAAAACCGAACCTTAGTGCGTTTCCTCAAATTTTAAGTAAGTGGCATAGTACTAGAAGTTTAGTTATTTAATCTGCCAGTTGAGTGAAAAGAACTTAGCCAGTAGGTATTTTTTCGCATGGCTGAAAATGAAAACAACTTCTACCCCATCAACTCAAAATTAGGTTAACGCACGAATCCCCCGAATTGAGTGAAATGAACTCACATTTGAGTACTTCATTTTCTCTGTGTGCGTATCAAACTGCATACATTTTCGCGTTGACATTTATAACCCGGAATCATTCCGTAACTGATTGTGTCCTATCTTTTTGCACAGTACATACTTATGAACAGCGTACTACCCATAAGTAAACAACATTACATTTTTATTTACTTAGCTTAGCTTAGACTGACTACACATATCAATGGTTGCTATTCCGTGATTGACCGAAGTCAGTGAAAATGCACAAAGAATCAACTACAAGTTTGGCTGGGATTGGTCATAATCTTCTTCAATGTGCATAATTCAGTGCCTCTATTTATACAGGGTCAATAACGGCGCCGGCCACGTCCTTGCAGTCAGGTGGGATTGGGGGAAGGAATGTTAGTGTGTAACCTTTGCTATTTGGAGACCGTGTTTGCCTCTGCATCTCCACAAAGGTTACTGGGAGGGATGTTTGTTAATGGGAAGGATCGTTGGGTCACAGGATTCACTTTGATAAGCGATTAGACCATGATAAATAATGATTTGTGAGATATATACATGCTTATTTGTAAATATAATATTTTCATTTGATATGAACGATTTCTATGTAGTGGAAAATTATGCCGACACTTGAGGTGACGAACCATTCAAAGTTTGTTGAACAAATATCTAAATGTAACATTCCTATAGCTGTCAGGACGAAAGCATGTGTTATTATATTTTACTTATTTGAAAAGAAACAAAAAACTTGATTGGTTGGAACATCATAGAACACTCTTATTCTTATGCCGACACCTACAGTGGCGAACCATCCAAAGTTTGTTGAATAAAGTGAACTTTTCACACTCAATCTGTTCGGTAAAAATAACTGGGTTTTGGAACTACCGAAAAAGTCAGTAAACTAAAAATAAATGTCAGAAATCGAAAAACAAAGATTTTTCACTGAAATTTCGCAGAGAGCTTTCTTTTTATATCATATATCGATAAAAAATAAATCATGGTGAAATTTGCTTTTCAATTACGCGTGGCGACAGTTTTCATTTTACTGACTTTTTCGGTAGTTCCAAAACCCAGTAAAATTTTACCGACCCCAGTAATTTAATCTAAGTGTGTTCGCAAGTCTACACTTGTAGTGTCGAACCATTCAAAGTTTTTTTTTTTAATTACAAAAATAAAGGTAAAAAGGGGTATTCTGAAAATAAAATAAAGTGTGAAACATAAATAATTCATGAATCAGAGTTTGTGTCGACACTCATAGTGACGAACAATTCATAGTTTGTTGAAAATTCATATTTACGTCCCACAATTGTAACGATTAAATGTGCAGTCATACATATTTTATAGATTAGAAATAGTAGCATGAAACGAGCTCACCAATTGATCTTTTATCCTTCACTGTGCAGCCACAATCCACTCTCAGCCTCACTCGTTTGCTCGGCTATATAAAAGCACTCAGAAAAAAAAAAAAGGCGCGCGACCCGAAAAGGAAAAAAAAAACTTGGCTTTCTTGACGCAGTGCCCAGCAGCAAGCGTCAAGGTCAAAGGATCAAAAAGAACTAACCGATCGCGACACTTTTCACTTACTCTAAACGAACTAACCGATCACGCCACTTTTTCACTTAGTAAACCGACGCGCGACATGTTTGATAGTGCCTTCGTCGCTCGCCCCCGTAGGAGCAAGTGTCAAGGTCGAAAGAACAAACAGAACTCGTAAACAACATTACATTTTTATTTACGTAGAAAAACTTCTTTTCTAGTACATAGATGCACTGAAAAAGGTACAATGACATTGATTTCTTGTCGTTTTCAGTTAGAGAGAATATCTTTACTAGGGTAACCAATATATTTTGGAACCCCTGGTCCATTTTCCCGCAAATTTCCAAGTTTAAATCGAAAGACCAACTCAATTCGCATGCCATTTGGAAAGATAGGACTATTCCGTACTTGCATCAACCGTTTGTACACGGAGAAATATTTTTACCTAATTTTTGAGTTTACTTTACCCAAAATTAAGTTTATCGATTATAGTTTCAACCCAAAATCTCTCGGTTTTCTCTTTCTCCCACACGAATGTTGTCAAAAATAGAGAGAGCTGCATCTACCCAATGGGGGTACTTTGGCCCAATAAGCCAAATTTGGGTAAAGGCAACTATTCTTATGTTTGGGTCGAAAGAACTCAATTTTGCGTTAAATCAACCCAAAATTGAGTATATTTTTCTAATGGGATTAAAGCCAAAGTACCTAGTGGGGACCTTGGAAATTTAGCCAAAATTGAGTTATTGGACTCAACTACGGAATTGCGTTGAAACAACCCAAAATTGAGTTGAATTCCGTCTCCGTGTACATAGAAAATGTGTTTATTTTTTCTGAAATTAATTTAATTTAATCGGTTCATCCATACAACACGTTACACACAGAATTTAAAGCCGTCAGAATTTTTTCAAATGTAAACAAAAACTTTTTTCAAATTTCTGGACTAAAAGTGTAGAATTTTTTCGGTTTTCCATTGTCAATCGATTGATTAGACTATGGGCAAGCGTATTATAAATACAACCAGTGTCGTGAGCTTAGTCGCCGAATGATAAAAAACACCGGGGGTCCAAAATATATACTCTGAGGGTCCAAAATGTATTGGTGTGTCCAAAATAATTGAAAGCAGTACATCACAATTCAATTATTTTCGACGTTTTCTGGATCCTACATGACCGTTTGGGCATTTTTATCTTTTAAAGGAATAGAGACGAACCAGCCAAGGGCTGAAAGTCTCTCTAATAAAGAAAATTCATTCATTTTAAAGGAAGTTTTTCTCTACATTTTGGCATGTTCTTTGACTTGGTTACGCTGTGCAATTAATTAATAGGGACAAAAAACTAAAATCACTTCCTTAGGGGGTCTAAAATACGACCGTTACCCTATGTTTTGTTGTTCGGATTATATTCGGACCCTGTAGAAACAGGAAACGTAACTTCAAAACTGCAACGTACAAGGAAGAAGCGTAAGTTCATAGAGTCGCCGAGGTAGAAGGTCCTCAGTGACCTTCATAGAGGTCTGCACAGGTGTCTACATAGCGACCAAAGGGGTTTCCACAAAGGACTTTAAAGTTACCTTTATAGGAGTTTCCACAGATGTCTCTACAGAGGTTTCCACAGAGCCTGTCAGGAGTCTCCAAACGAGCCTCGACGAGGATTTACATAAAGGTCTTCACAGAAAGCTCCACTAGGGTCTCCACCAAGGTAGGGGAACATGGTCCAAGACGCAATGATGGGGTAAAATGGCCCACCGCATTAAATCATTTCTAGAACGTTTCAATTTGTATTCTTTGCCAAACGATGCTAAAATATGTTTACCCAAGAGTAGCCTGCCACAAGTTAAGCAATGTAAGAGTGCACTCACAAAAAGGATATCCTGATTTTTTGACCTGCTGTTCGATTATTATTGTTATGCTTTACAAGCTAGGGGGTGCGGACATTTAGGTCGTTCAAATTGAACACAATCTTTTCCACGAGTGCTAAGCTGGGAGGGAGAAACCGATACATAATTTTTGTATGTCATAGTGAGCCGAGATTCTGCTGTCACGAACTGTCACTGTGAGCCCAGATCTTGAGGAATGGACAAACTTGATAAAATCGCGTAATTGATCAAAATCAAGGATGGAAATCTAGTGATCATGACAAAATCCATTATGCCTCGCGTTGTTTTTTATCCTGCGATCATAGCAACAACGATTAACTCTTTGTCGTCAAGTTATCACAACAAACTACGCTCCGCGAATAATGCATCGTGTTGCACGTGTGCTAGCGATTAACTGTTCGCGAATACTGTTACCTCCATATATGTTGTTTGTGATTCTAAAACCATTCGGACATTGGTTGAGCGATAAATAATAGCGCGAATGCGGCATGATTCAAGTTGATCGCTACTTGTAACAACATCCGATAAACTCTTTGTCCCACGACAAACAATGCATCGGATGCTTCATATATCTGCTCCACGCACGCGTAATGAGGTGTTGAAATCATGCTGCTGCGAGAGTAACGGCTCTCTTAGATCATTCCAATGCTGTGTTGTTGATCGCTAGAGCCGATTTTTTTCCATCCTTGATCAAAATATTTGTTTGCATTTCGACAAAGTTGACAACAATCGGTTGAAAATCATTTCCTGTATACCCAAAACCAATGCCACGATAGCACCTTTTAATTTGATCGAATATGAAGTATTGAAACACGCATAATTTTACTGTTTTCCAATTAAAATTAAAATTGAATACACATAAAACTATGGCCCTTTTTTCAAGTTTGTCCAAAAAGATCGAAGGTACACAATAAAAGAAAACTAGCATTTTTCCCAAGCCTGCCTTGATTGTCGTTGGTTAGCGGGAGTTATCTTGCAATTCGGAAAAGTGTTGTGTCATATTTTTTCATGTGTAGTATCTGTGCCTCCCTCCCAGGTGCTAACCGTTGCTTGTTTGTTCATCTCGCCTAAGACAAGACGTGTCAGATCAAAGTACAAAAATGAAACCAATTGCCTGTCAAAAAAGACCACTTCTCATTGGTCGCTTTGGCAAAGGCCTACTTTCACATCGTTGAATTGGATTGCCACAGGGCACTTTGTTTCTAGCCCGGCCGTGTTGCTAGTTTATAAATTAGAGTTTTCATCAAAAGTTAGGAAATTTTTCACAAAATATTTTTGTTTCAAATCTGTTTATATATGATGTTAAGTGTACCACATGTGATCTTACAATACTAAAATCAATAAAAAAAATACTGAACAATTATGTCAATTTTCTCTTTTTTTTTACTTATCTCGTTTATTTGGCAGGCTCAGGCGCCGTAGGGCATAACAGAGCCGAAATCTTTTCTTTTTTTTTTTACATTATTTACATTTTGAAATTTGAACTTATTTTAAATACTATGTTAGTTTGCGGAAGTTTTAAGGTTAGTGGATACATTTGTAACAGGGAAGGAAAGGATTTTTTGGAATTTCTTAAGCTACTTAGACTACTAAGCTGGTGAAGCTTGAAGGGACAGGATGTCCAGATTTGTAATGAAACTAAACAGAAACGGTTTGTGGGAGACACGAAGAGGACAATTTGAAGGGGAAAAAGAAAGACAGGGAACGAACACAATCAAACTCGGATATTGATACGCTTCAAAAACAGATGGATTAAATTCATATATTCTAAATCAAGGCCCGCCAACACTTCCCTGACAGGTTTCTGCTGTTTTCCTCGGATCCGGAGAGTTTCAGTCAGCTCAGATCTGACGCCACGATGCTCACCGCATCCCCACACAACATGTTCGATATCCTGGTAAGCCACGCCGCAAACACAGAGATTGCTTTCTGAGAGCCCAATACGGTGGGTATGCGCGCTTAACGAGTAGTGATTGGACATAAGCCGACACATGACACGAATGAAATCACGGCTCATGCCCAACCCCTTAAACCATGGCTTTTTCGACACCTGTGGCCATCTACCCATTTCTCCGTCTCTCCATTTCTGTTGCCAGCTGATCAAGGTCTCCCGACGGGCCAATGCAAAAAATTCTTCGAAGGCGATTTGACGCTCGTAAACATCGCCTTCTTTAGCGCCTACCTTAGCCAGAGAGTCCGCTTTCTCATTGCCAGGAATGGAGCAATGCGAAGGGACCCAAGCTAGGGTAATAGTGTAAGAGCGAATTGACAAAGCACTCAATGCCTGGCGTATTCTATTCAGGAAGTACGCTGAGTGCTTCACCGGCTTCATTGACCGAACAGCCTCCAGAGAACTTAAACTGTCGGAAAAAATGAAGAAGTGCTCGGGTGGGAGAGAACTGATGTACTCTAAGGTGTTATGTATAGCTGCTAGTTCAGCAACATATACAGAACATGGCTTTTGAAGCATGAAGGAGGCGCTATGAGAAACGTTGTAAACACCGAAACCAGTGATATCATCCATTTTTGACCCATCAGTGAAGAACTCTCGCATACTCTGAGATAACGCCCTAAAAGCCATTGGTAGCCACGTGTGTAGCTCGTTGTTTCTGAGCAAATGAAAGAATAAGCATCCAAACCAACATCACGGGCAGGTAGATAATCCTTTCTTCCACATAGTGTTGTTAAATAACATGAAAATCCATTCAAATGCTCAGAAACAACGAGCTACACACATGGTTACCAATGGCTTTTAGGGCGAGATCAGAAGTTATGCGAGAACTGTCGGTTCTCGCTGACATGCCCGAATTTACTTGCAAATATGGGAGGGATAAACTTTGAACGGAAGTGATCTGGTATACCATGGATATCTTGCTTCATGGACAAATCAAATACTACAGAGGAACAGTCGAATTCTAGGAAGTTATCACGATTGGTGTTAACCGAAGATGGGCTAACCTCCAGCGTCATGTACCAGTAGTACACACTCATGAAACGAGTTTGAGGGTTATGTTCAAGCAGCTTTTCGTAGTTTTCAATAACCAATGGATTGAGAACCTCACAACGGATGAGGAACCTGAGTGTTAACTCCGCGAAACGATCTGTCAGGGGCTGTACTCCTGCAAGTACCTCTAAACTCATTGTGTGAGTCGAGTTCATGCAGCCTAGCGCGATGCGTAAACAGCGGTACTGAATCCGCTGTATCTTCAGCATTTGTGTTTTCGCCGCGGATTGAAAGCAAAAGCTACCGTACTCTAAGACCGACAAGATGGTTGTTTGGTACAGCTTGATCAGATCTTCCGGATGGGCTCCCCACCATGTTCCGGTTATAGTTCGCATGAAGGTGATTCGTTTTTGGCATTTCTGTGTCAGATACACAATGTGTTTCCCCCAGGTGAATTTGGCGTCGAACCAGACCCCGAGATATTTAGAAGACAAGCTATGAGTGATTGTCTTACCCATGAGTGTAAGCGGAAACTTGGCAGGTTTGTGTTTCTTTGAAAAGACAATCATCTCAGTTTTCTCCGCAGAGAATTCGATACCCAGCTTCAAGGCCCAAGTAGACAAATTGTCCAGAGTATCTTGTAAGGGTCCTTGTAGTTCGGCTGCTGTTGGTCCTGTGACCGAAACAACACAGTCGTCTGCAAGCTGTCTTAACGAGCAATTTTCCATGAGACAGTCATCAATGTCTCTCACATAAAAATTATAAAGAAGGGGACTCAGACATGATCCCTGGGGGAGACCGATGTAGCTAATTCGTGAAACTGACAAGTTGCCATGAGTAAAACTCATATGCTTCTCGGACAACAAATTGTACAAAAAATTGTTCAAAACTGATGAAAGGCCACTTGCGTGGAGTTTGTCTGAAAGGACATCAACACAAACTGAGTCAAAAGCACCCTTAATATCCAAAAACACTGAACCCATCTGTTCCTTCTGGGCAAAGGCAAGTTGAATTTCTGAAGAAAGCAGCGCAAGACAGTCGTTCGTTCCTTTGGCTCTGCGAAAACCAAACTGTGTATCTGACAGCATGCCATTCGATTCAACCCATTTATCCAGCCGAAAGAGAATCATCTTCTCTAACAACTTGCGAATACACGACAACATCGCAATTGGGTGGTATGAATTATAGTTCGACGCGGGTTTCCCGGGTTTTTGGATGGCTATTACTCTCACCTGCCTCCAGTCATCCGGAACAATGTTACACTCCAGAAAGTGATTAAACAAGTTCAATAGGCGCCTCTTTGCGACGTCAGGTAGGCCCTTAAGCAAATTGAACTTGATTCGATCCATTCCTGGAGCGGAATTGTTACATGAAAGGAGAGCAAGTGAGAATTCAACCATCGAAAAAGGTCTATCCATGACCTCCCTATCCACCGGAATATCTCGTCGCACGCGATCAACAGGAACGGAATCCGGACAAACTTTCTTAGCGAAATCGATAATCCACCGAGGAGAGCTCTCTCGATCTTCATTAACCGACGATGTATTACGCATTCTTCTTCCGACGGTCCAAAGCGTTCTCAACGAGGTCTCACGTGATAATCCTTCCACAAAATGACGCCAATAACCGCTTTTCTTCGCTTTGACCAAGCTTTTAAACTTGCGTTCAAGGGAAGAATAGCGCTCATAGTTGTCAATTGAACCACGTTTCCGGAAGTCTTTGAACGCGGCGGATTCAATTTTCTCTAAACACTCTTAATTTATTTCGCCGAGCAGATCGGCAATGCTTTGCCGATAATTTCGGCACATTTTTACCGAAATTCAGTAAATGTTTATTTTTGTTTTTAATTTCAATAAGAAGAAGAAAAGGATCAAAACCAAAAAAAGCAATTTCATTTAAGTTTTCTTTTCACAACAAAAAAACAAATTTTATTCTTTTGATGCTAACGACGTGAGCTCACATAAATATAAGAAGAAGCAAACATCCTTCAATCGCCACTAGAATATTTCCTCTCATATTATTCGTCCAATTTGACCCCCTTGAATGATTTAGAACACTATTATACAGAAATGACAAGTAAAATCGAAAATTTACTAAATGCAAAAAGGAATTGACCTCAGTGATAAACGAATATCAGAAAACAAATTGCATTTCAATAATTTACAAGACGAATCCGACTTCTCTAATTACTTCAGCACTTATCCTATCACCGATTGCACGTGTTTTAAAGTTTTGCCAGATGCACTATTCCGAATCTCGGTAAACTCATTCGTTTGCCGGATGCTCCAGAAAAATAAACTACTGAATTTCGGTAATTACTACAAACTACCGATTTTCGGCACTTCAAATCTGTCAATTTGGTTCAAGTGTCAAATTTCAACGAGAATTCAGTCAAATTAGGATTTACCGGCCAAGTTCGTTAATTTGTTTTGCCGAGTACAAATTTGACAATTAAGTGTATATCGCTTGTTTTGAATATTAACCTGAATTTTGAAAGAGATAACACCCTCAATTGCACTAAACGAATAAATCGTGTGAGAAACAACCACATTATGAGTCTTGATATCCGAATTTGTTCACAAGATTTCCTCAAAAAGAAGACTGACAGCACTGGCTTTTGTATCGTCAAGGTTATCGACTGAAAAACAACGGGGCAGTCTTAGTCGAGCTGTCACGTCCTGTCCTAGCATCTTGCAGGAAACCACATTCAAAGTGCACACTTAAATTACTTCAGATAAAGCTTCATCAGTTCAATGCAGGCAATTAAACTTATAAATTGCCTTAAACAGAATGTTTCTGGCTGTATGTTAGTAAAAAACATATTTTAGAACAGTTGTAAAAGACTTATGCATAATTTAGAACATACATATTAGAGTGGTTCAAAAAAGCGTTTTTGCTCCACACCGCACATTCGATTCAAGATCAAATTCTGAGTGTCCTCCCAAAATTTGAGCGCATTCGGATGAAAATTGAGACTGCACAAGCCCTTCTAAGTTTATATGGGAATTACTATGGGAAAAGCAAGCAAATCATTCAATCGGTCATAGTGTTTGCTCATGTACTCTTAGGGATTAGAGCTACGTTGATACTGTTAGATAAATTCATCAGCCACAACTTTGTCGAAGACCGTTTTCAAATCGGATGGCTCAGTAATTAGTTATTGATTTTTGTATGAGTTGTAAAGCTTTGGCTATGTTATTTGGGCTGCTCTGCAGGCACCACTGGATATATGCAGTAAAACATAGTAGCCATGATTTATGTGTGCTATCTTTCGCGCCAGGTGCAGCAATGTTGCCTGTTCAGAAGATAAGTGAGCACTGTAGAAGAATTTGCGATTGGCTATAAATCTATAACAAATTACTGAGCCGTCCGATTTAAAAACGGTCTTCGACAAAGTTGTGGTTCATAAATGTATCTTACATAATCAATGTAGCTCTAATCTCCAAGAGCACATGGACAAACACTATGACCGATTGAAGGATTTGTTTGCTTTTCCCATAGTAATTCCCATATAAACTTTGAAGGGCTTGTGCAGTCTCAATTTTCATCCGAATGCGCTCAAATTTTGGGAGGACACTCAGAATTTGATCTTGGATCGAATGAGCGGTGTGGAGCAAAAACGATTTTTTGAACCACTCTAATACATATCTTTTCTTTAAAAATTGGCGGTCCTTATGTTACATAAATTATTTATTGCTGTGTGCGTTTGAAATGCAAATATCAAATGCGGAAACACCAAATGCGGTAAGATTTTTCACAAGAAATGCGGTGTCAAAGATAGATTTTTCTAGCTAGGGCGGCGGTGAGTTCTATAATCGTTGTTAGGTGTCCTTCGATTGTTTTGTGTTACCGCATTTGGAGGACGTTTAGTCATGATTTGCATCTCAAATGCAAACAGCAATACCTTACATTTTTTAGCGTGACAAAATCATGACCGTACATTTCTAGGCATACTCAGATCATTTTTACGGAAAATTAAGTTTGACAGCAGCCTGGCTGCTTGTTGATTTTCAATTTGCATCCCCCAGTTTACAAGTATTATTCATCGGAGTGCCTCCAGTAAAATTGAGAACATCCGAGAAGACGAAAAAGTGAGAAGCTGCTGCTGCTAGTTCAGCAACATGAACCCTGCAAGGTTCGTGAAGTTTTCGGAAAGCGGAAAAGTTTGAATTGGAGCACCAAAACCAGTGGATCCTCCGTAAATTATATCTTGAAGGAATAGACATTCTGGTACTTTTTGATAAAAATACATCGATTTTGATCTGAAGTTCTATAAATAGCATGTTTCAAGGAAAGATCGTATTCAACAGAGGATCTGTCATTGGTGAAGGTGGAGGATTACAACATATAAGATTCAGGTCAGATGACGTCATGTAGTAGGAATAGACTCTCATAAATTATGACGCTATTAAGTACGAGCATTTCTCTTCGTTTTTGGAATTCCCAGCCCGTATAATCGATGATCAACTCTGATTCTCATTTTATTACGCCTTCGGTCCTAAACCTTGTTTGCAAATCAGTAAGCTTTGTTTGCTATAAAAATCTCAGAAAAGCACCCCGCTATCAGCTGATAATATCTCATCATCGACCCGAGAAGTATACCCTCAGCCACCGTTGATGACCGTTATTAAGAGATCATTTATATGAATTATACGCCCCTTACGGTCCGAGTCGTCGAGCAGCCGCCTCCCAAGTCGCGTTTAACACCTCATTACGGTCTGTCATTTCTTTCGCTTCGCCACGTTTTATTTCGGTTTTTATTCTCCTTTACTCCAGCGAGATTTCGCTTCACTACAAAGTCCCTCGGATTTGATTACCTTATTTTGCCAGTTTTCGTTCCTTCCTCGAGAGACCACGACACGGCACTTTAAATCCCTGCCTCGGTTGTTGGCGCGTGTAAACTGCTGAACGCTGCTGGTGCCGCAAAGTCGACCAAATTATCCGGAAGATCAACTTCCACCGCGCCTCGTGCGGGCCAGTCTTGGCAACTGATGTAGCCATTCGGCAAGTACCTACCGATGCACAGTGGGAAAAAATGGACCCAAAGTCGCAAATTTTAAACTATTTGTTCATCATATACCTAGTTTCATGTGAAAAATCACGAGGAATTGATTGTTGATAGAGGTTGATAGTCTATCGTTGTGCAGATTTGGAGAGTTGATCGATTTTGTCTCATTTTGTCCTAAATTGAATGTTTTTCATACATAATTAGAATAATAAATATTTAGACTATTTTAGCTTATCAGCAGTCAAAGATAACATTTTTATACTATAGGCCTTTTCACGGAACGTCTCCAATTAGCTGATTTTGAAGCACTTTGACAGTTCTTCTATGGAGATGACAGTCCCGTGATTGCCCCGGTGCTCCACCGATGTAAACACATGCAAACACGGATCTGTCGCATGAAAAAAAAAACATGCCTATATGACTAAAAACATGAAAACCCAAGGTTTTATTCAATTGCGTTTGCTATTGCCCAGAATTGTGTGCAATTCAGTTCTATTTGTATCTGATGTAGTTGTAAAAGACGTTTGCATATATTTTTAATAGGACTATATTGTCTCATGACAAGGGATCAAATAGATCAAAATCGTGTATATCCCGACATCTGGAAAAGACGAGACTATCGATTTTTTTTTATTTTGTTATAGTTATAGCTAGATACATATATAATAAAAGTGGTGGTTTTCAATCAATTTTTTCCCACTGTGCTCCAGCACTGGAGGAAGCTCGGTCTGGTGACGACGACGCGAAGAATTTCAATAATTCAACGCCTTTATTCTATTATCTGTGCCACAACCCTCATTCATATAACAGCAAACAGTGCGCAAATAACTGTCACTTGCTAACGACCCTATAAGACGACCATAAATTATCCAATCTGCGTTGTATTCATCCCGAACCGAGTTGAGAGAGGTTCAACGCGAGCCCAGATGATGGACGATCCGCGCAGGGCTGTGGCAAGGTGTGGTCTCTATTTTTGATCCTCCCTGATGGGTTGGCTCGCTGGGCAAGGGAACTAGTTCAGTTAGCAATAGCAACTGTCAGTCATGATGTCGGAAAATTGCTTTCCCTTTTGCTTAAGGTAGTGCTGGATTGTTAGAAGATGTTGCGCGTTCCCTTAGCTTTTATTGTTGCCAGTATCGCTCCCATTATAGCTACCGCGGTGCGTCTCTACATATATATGTGGAAGTGCCTGGAAGTGGATGTAGCCTTCGGGTCGTTTGCTGCTGGTGCGATCATGCTCTTCCCACTCGATAATTTGATACCATTAACACGTTCGCTGGCTTCATTCAGCTTGTGATCTCCCGGGTAAATCGAAATTATTTTCTGGTTGAACGGAAATAGATGAACGTGGCACATGTTAGCAATCACATTATTTGTTAAGAATGTAATGAGGATGGAAACTAACAAAAAGCTGTTGAAGGCAAAACATAATATATATTATTTTTTGAACCACCCTACATTTTTTTTTATCTTTATCAACGAGTTTTTTTAGCCCTGGACTAATTCATCTAGAGACCAACGACTTTACTTCCCTTTCGAAAAAAAAATCGTTACTATAACTTTTGCGTCATAAGTGACTATTTTGGGGACCCATTCGGGGTAAGGGATGGTACACAAATTATGTCACGCAAAATTTCGACTTTTTTGACCCCCCCCACGTCACGTTTTTTGTTTAAGTCCTTCGAAATTTCTGTAAGGCTTGTCACGCTTGGCTTGACCCCCTTCTCCCTTGGAGCGTGACGTAGTTTGTGCATGACCCCTAATGGCTTTCGGGGTAGTGACTCATTCGGGGTAATGGGAGGGAGCCGATTAGATCCCAGGACCTCGGCGTGAGCAATCGAACTCTAAATTCACAACACGAATCCTCAAACGATTCGAGTGAGAGTGCATCGAAATGTGAGATTTTTTTTTTGGGTCCTCTTTCTCTCTTGCTTTGATGCTCACCCTTACTCACACTTCAAAAGAACTCTTGAGTGACCCGTCCGAACAAGACAGGCTTCGCGGAGTTGTGATTGCACTCTTTTTTATGGATTTTTCTTCCGTTGTTTCTCGTCCATTTTTTGTTGCCTCTCTGCATCGTTTTTTTTCACTCCCTCACAAAGAGGCAAATGCAGCACACTGATCTTCATGGTAGCATGCTCCCAAACTGTTGAGGAGTATTATCAAGCCTCATAAGAACATGATCACCAACTTCATATTAGGATGTGTGTAAACTTAGTACACATTCTTCTACAGTGGCTTTTCACGTCCATTTAGCTATAAATCGTATTGCATATAAGCCTACTTTTCATCAAGAAGATGTACTACGTTCTGAACAGTTCTTTTCGACCCGATTTTATAAAAGTACGCAAAATTTTCAACAAAAAAGGTATATGAGAAAATTTTGCTAATTGCTACCGAAACATTTGAAAAGTTTATTATGACCATTTTCAACAAATTCACCTTTTTTTTAAAATCATAACTTTTTGTCCATGATTTCTCTATCTTGACCCACTGTGCAAAAGACTTCATTTTTTGTCTACTTCAACATATAAAAAAAATCATAAATACGATTTTTGAGAAAATTGATTTTTAAGCTTTATTTTCGATATATAAAAAATTACAACATTTTTTTTTACAGTGTATATTTTTTTTTCAGATAGTCCCAACAATAACCTAAAACTTTGCGGAAGACACCAAACTGATCGGACAAACCGTTTCTAAGTTACATTATAATGACCGAAAATTGAAAATTATATCGTAATTTTGTATTAAAATCGCTGTATCTTTAAAACGGTAAAAGTTAGCCTGATTTTTCCGTATACCTTTTTTGTTGTAAATTTTGCGTACTTTCATAAAATCGAGTTGAAAAATATTTAAAAAGTTTATTATGACCATTTTTTAAAAATTCACCTATTTTCAAAAAATCATAACTTTTTTGTCCATGATTTCTCCATCTTGACCCACTGTGCAAAAAACTTCATTTTTTGTCTACTTTAACATATAAAAAAATAAAAAAATCAAAAAATACGATTTTTGAGAAAATTGATTTTAAGCTTTATTTTCGTTATATAAAAAATTACAATTTTTTTTTTACAGTGTTTATTTTTTTCCAGATAGTCCCAACAATAACCTCAAACTTTGCGGAAGGCACCAAACTGATCGGGCAAACCGTTTCTAATTTATAATTTTTTTGAAAATTAGTAAGGGTTTTTTTCTTAGGCCCTTCTCAAAAGTAAGGCTAGAGTCAAAATGGCGAGCCGATGATGCAAAAAGGCATTTTTGGGCATAAAGAAAGCATGTGCAAAATTTCATCCAAATCAAAAAAATACAAAAGTAAACCGACATTCGAATTCAAATGGAACCGCTCATTTTCAACACATGAAAAATACGCTCATTCATTCATAGCCCTACTATGCATACCATACTGGAACGTCTTCTTCTTCTTGGCATTTACGTCCTCACTGGGACAGAGCCTGCTTCTCAGCTTAGTGTTCTTATGAGCACTTCCACAGTTATTAACTGAGAGCTTTCTTTGCCAAAGTTGCCATTTTTGCATTCGTATATCGTGTGGCAGGTACGATTATACTCTATGCCCAGGGAAGTCAAGGAACGTCTATAATGTTTATGGTTTTACATGCTTGAGATCATAATTGATCCATGAACAGGGAAATGAGTGACAAACAAGACATTTTGTTTTTCGATTTATGACCTATGGGCGGAACCACTGTGGAATGCTGACCATGGAAGCGAAAAGAATTTCGCTAGAAGTGGCGAATGTTTACAACACTGCTCGCTACCATCAGCAATTATGCTTCATGTGGCCTAATGTCTGAAATGTTCAAAATACATACGTTGTGGAACATGTATCATTACATAAATAGAGTATGATAACCCATTTTGTTGCGACCTTATTGCTCATCTTTTGAAAGATACGTGCATTACCACTGCTACTTACAGTATCTTTCAATGTCATGTTGATGCTAGTAGCTGACACTGAAGAAGATTGCATATCGAAGTTGTCGAAATACGCGTATCTGTCAAAAGATAAGTAATAAATGCGAAATTCAACGGTACGAAATACTCGAATCTACGTTAGGTTCTTTTAATTAGAGATTTTGCTAAAGAAAGTTCGAAAGAAGAAGACGTATCTTCACTAAAAACTATACTTCTGGTCACTCGAGAAAATAAATGCTGGTTGCCCGTGAAGTTATTTATCTCGCATTTTAGTGCACCAAACATATGTAGTTAGTTACTTGCCTGACACGCAAGGCACAGCTTAGGGATGGTACACGAAGGATGTCACGATAAATTTAGACTTTTTCGACCCCAGCTCCCCCCGTTGTCACATTTTTTGTATGAGACCTCTAAAATTTTTGTAAGCCTTGCACGGTTTGCTTGACCCCCTCCCGTTTGAAGCGTGATATATTTTGTGCATGACCCCTTATGTCTGCCTTTTCCACAATTCAGCAAGAGATCTAGCAAACAAGCTGTAGGGGAAAACGGGGTAGGACCGTCCGCCTAAGCAATTTAATTCATATGTCAAAATCAAGTATCAATATAGTTAATTATGCAACAAGCTGCAAAATTATGATTTTTTCAGCACGAGTCGTACATTTATCCAACGAAGCTCGCCGAGTTGGATAAATACGACGAGCGCTGAAAAAATCCAGTTTTGCAACGAGTTGCATACAACATTTTCTGCAATAACGAAAAATGCCGGTAGAGTTGGAATTTTGGGGATATTTCAAGAAAATCCACATGGCCATCCATGCGTTGTAGCAACTCAGTATTTCTCAATCAGGTAGGCTGTGGAATGACTGTCATAAATTTTCACACTTTCATTGCTAATTCTACTTTCAAAGACAGACCAGGTAAGGACGCCCCGCTTAGAATTTTCAACCATATTGTATATGCTGAATTGCCAAGATTACAAGAACCGTCCCATAACGTCCCGTCGTTTTATATAGTGAACCCATAAATCCTCTACTTCCGCAAGACTCAGAATCCGTGGGTCAACCAGCTTCTGATTCTAGGATCCGAATCCGATTTAATTCGGTTCGTCAAATGGATGAAGAATCAACTTAAGTTCTGATTCTACATTCATTTGGCGAACCGAATTAAATCGGATTCGGATCTTAGAATCAGAAACTGGTTTAAGAAAATCACAGCATTTCAATAAATGACATATAGAGGTGAACCGAAGCCGATTCGGTAACTTCCAAAACAGTACTGAAAAGTGCTACTTTTCGATACTGTTATTAGTGCTGAAAAGTAACACTTTTCAGCACTGTTTGTATCGATAGGAAAAGTAGGCTGTTATGTAGGTCATTTATTTGATAAAAAGTAAGCCGATATGCAAAAAATTCTTTCTCGACACAGCACATCGTTTTTTTTAGCGTTAGGCATGATAAAAAATATCACAGGTGTTATACTGCCGTGAATCGCAAGTCAGTCCCATCTGCACTCTCGTCAAAATTGAGTCTTTCAGCTGCACTTATGAGATAATAAGATTTGTTTGGAAAAAGTAGGACAAATAGCAAGTCAAATTGTCCCATAATAAAAATTAACTGCATATCAGTCCCACTACAGATTTCCGCACCATATAACACAAAAAATAACCTTGTTTATATTTTTTATAATTTTTATATTTTTCTCAGAAAGATATCGTAGTGAAAAGACAATTGTGAAAGTTTCATTAAGATTTAATCATATTCCAATCCTCTGCAATTTTTTGAATATTCGTATGGAAAACAAGTTTGGAAACTTCACACCCCATTTTCTCAATGCCTACTTTTTACAGATGGGACTGACTTGCGATTCACGACAGTATATTTGTAATTTTTTTTTCTTGAAGCTAGAAAAAGTGATGTCTTATCACGATTATTTTTAGCGACGGGGTAAAAGTGACCACCACGATTTTCATACACAATTTTGTGAATAAATATATGATTCTTAAAAGTATAATGTTTTTATAATTCTACATTGACTAACGTGGATATTGAATCATTTTTAGGGTTAATGATTTCAATAAACTTAGATACATACTTATCATCACCTTAAGACACCAAGATTTTGGAAAACAAATATGCTAATTTGGCTTGTATTTTTAACAAAATTGATGTAGTTTTACTTGAATAGTAATGTCAACGTAGTTACAACTTTTAAAATGGTTTAGATATATTTTTTTACCCCATCCACAGTGGTCGGATTTACCCTGCTTGCGCAACTTTCACAACTTATGGCCTTATTTCAAAGCTACATAATTACAATTCATATTTCACTTCACTGAAGCATATCTAACATTTCTGTTAAAGCATGGACGATAGCTTGATAGTTTGTTACGTTTTTACAAAAAAAAATCCCTTCTAAAATCCTTGAGTGAACATCTGTCAAAATTAGATCAAATTCAATATCTACGAGCAGAAACTTTGTTTTTGATATTTGTTATGTAATAAGAAATGTAAATATCACCCTAAATGGAACAAAATATCAAAAATCTTGTGTTTATGGAAAGTGCTTGATGAACTTTTGAGAAAACCGCCATTTTCATGCCAAACTGTCTTACCCCGGCGGACACTCTTATCCCGTCTTCCCCTGGGTAAAAGCACTATTATTGCAAGGGTGTGAATTGGAGCAGGCATCACTTAGGGCGGCTTGGTTTGCAGGCACTTTTACTTCTCATTCTTAGCATTTGGTATACCGACCCACGATGGCTGCTTGTGTTCTACTGTTCCTACGAGACGAGTGGCACTTTTCCAGAGTTTGTGCCTTTTTGGGCATTTTCCTTCAACTGGCCTTGAATGAGCAGCTGAAACAAAGGTAGAGAGTTTTCCACCCTAATTGTTACGAATCTCAAGGTGGATTCCGTGCTAGTTTGCAGGCGGAAATATGGGAAGGCATAAAGAGTCGGAAAACGAAATTGCGGTGTAAATGGGGATATTGTGTGATACATTCATTATGGGAAATGGCCTAATTGAGTACATTAGGATTAATTAGAAGAAAAAGAAAAATAATAATGTTTCTCAACGAAGAGCAAGAAGGTAGAAATAGGGTTTGATAATCAGTTTTTTGATCAATAAGAGGTTCTAATAAGGAAAAACTCACCTTTTAAAAAATCAGACTGAATCAAGGAATGAGTTGTGTCCATAGTCTCGATACGTTTTCTCCTTGCTCTCATCTCAAACAAACCATCTGTGCACGTCTCTTAGGAACTCGAGACAAGTGGTTGGCAGTTGGTTTGTGTTTTTTTACGAAAAAGGCCTGGACAACTTCGCTCGAGTTCCGCATTCGCTCCGCAAATGAAGACATAACATCAGCACAAACTTTCGACCCGATTTACGCCAGTCACCCAAAACCAACAGCACCCGTCAGTCACAACAGCATTCCTCAATTATAGTTTATGAATATTTATTGCATAATTGTGTTCGATTTTATGCTCGCTTATGTCAACTTCGAATCGGGTGCGGTGTGGTGCCTTGGCAGCCAATTACCGAGTGTTAATAACCGCCTTTGGCGACAACAACTACCTTCATTTGGTACTAACTGTATGATCATGGGGCCTGCTTGCAGTACTAAAGGCTCACTAAAAGTAAATTGGTATGCAAAGAAAGACCTGTAATTCGTGATTCAAAACTTTTGACTTCAAAGTTAAAAGCATAAGATAGTTACATTTCTCAAATTCGTATATCTAGAAATTCGTGATACCTTGAACCTTTCTATTGATCAGTTTTCCCAAACTTTTTTGACTTTCGCCTTTTTGAGATCATTTTTTTTTTAAATTTTTACTCTTTGATCGAACTTGCACTAGTTTTTCTCTTTACTGCCGTGAATCGCAAGTTAGTCCCATCAGTAAAAAGTATGCATTGAGAAAATGGGCTGTCAAGTTTCTAAACTTATTTTTCATACAAATATTCAAAAAATTCCTGAGTATTGGAACATGCTTAAATCTTAATGAAACTTCCACAATTTGCTTTTCACTACGATATATTTCCGAGAAAAATATGAAGATGATCAAAACACGGTTCATTTTTGTATTACGCGGTGCGGAAATCTGTAGTGGGACTGATATGCGGTTACTTTTCATTATGGGACCATTTGACTTGCTGTTTTTTTTTTCTAATTTTTCTTAATAAATTATTTTATCTCATTAGTGCAACCACATATAACAGATATTTATGCTTAAACGAAAATTTTCCGAAAACCTGTGTAAATATTCTAACTGAAACACGTTGAAAACACTAGCGCCGCCACACAGCGTGTTGCGTCAAAGAGTGGTGAATATTAGTATATTGAAATATTTCGTACTCACCACTAATATCGTCAACCCCGATGTTGCTACTTGTGTTGCCATTTAAAGTGACCACTAACTGTCTCACACCGTTTTACAAAATGGACTTAAACGTCTGTTATCTGTGGTGCAACTGAATGAGCTTTGAGAGATATGTTGAAAACTGAACTCAACTCAATTTTGACGAAAATGCAGATGGGACTGACTTGCGATTCACGGTAGTACAGAAGTGTAAACAAACCACTGAACAGGCGTGCGAGGGACGTACCAATTTACTTTTAGTCAGCCTTCATACTGGTGGTTGGTGATGACAGGGGGTAAACTCGGTTGACAAGTAGCCCGCGGACAGTCCAACAAGTCATAATTTATATCATTTGTTCATTGGCAGAACATAAATATTATCCGCGGCTTAGTGATCGGTGACCGAGGGTATCAGTTTCAACGCGGGCTCACTTATAGGCTCTGGCCGGAATGGGTTTCTTCATTGATTTTAGATTGTCGTCCCCGTTGTCGTTTATTGGCTAAAAGTGGCGGCTCTCGCGGATCTTGGTAAACGTGTTAGCACATTTATTCCATGGAGCAACACATAGTGCCGTAGGCCGATGGAATATCTATTAATAATCTTGGCACGACATATTGCTGCTGACAGGATTGGCAAATGTAAACGCGACGACACTCTTTCGGATCGGGCGCTAATGCTATGAGAATGTGCTCTGAGTTGCAGGTTGTTTTGTGTGATTTTCTTGTATTAGCAATAAACTACGGGCTATGGAAGAGTAATTCTGTTTACTGATAGGTATATGAGAACAAGATAGGGAGCCGGATCCTATTCTTGGTACCTTTGATTCACTTCGGCAGTGGGGTTTTTTGAAAGCTACAAAGCTTATGCTTGGTAACAATATGCGTCATACTGAAGCGCTTCTTTTCGCGAAGTTTCAGAAAATTTGGCCGTGCCAAAGTGAATCATGGAAGTGCCCACGTTGTTCTGCACCCTACGCAACGAATCTAAACCTAGGTTTCTTCAACAGTTGTCGTTGACGAATTCCTGCAGAAAATTTTATTCGAAGAGAATCAATTTTCTTGCACTACTAATTAGCAAGAAAATGTTCTTTTCTTCGATGAAAATATCGCAAATATGCGCTATAATTCTACACCGGTTGATGAGTCCAACAGTATAGAGCGCTGTATATGACGAGCCTAACCTCACTTATTTGACAGCTGCTGGTCCTGTTGTTTACGTTTCGGACTTAGTCGTTTTTTCCATCATTTTTTCATCTTCGCATTTCTATCAGCATGCTGGTGACGATTTTCCACGGTAGGAAGATAGAATAATACGATCCGTGGGTATCTGTAGTGGAATTGACCTCTCCTCGCAGCTAACTTTCACGAAATTAGGAATGATTCGAAAAAAGTACTAAGTCCAAACTGTAAACAACAGGACCAGTACCTGTCAAAATTGATGCGTGACGTCACAGTGCAGTGGAGTATTGACAACTACTAATACATCGATACTCGCATACTTTCACAAAAGTTCGAAAATACCATCTCTCGCGTAACAATTCAAAAGGGCCAATCCTCAGATCGTTGACTCTGAGAAAATTCGATTTTAATATTACTCACCACATTTTCAATTCCTATTTCTCAGTATTCAAATCAATCAATGTGTTTTCTTGCTAGTTGAGTGACGATTTACTTTTACTACACGCTAATAATCGATTTGTTTCTGAAAACTGACAAAAGTGTAGAAAAAATGATGAGTTTAAATGCTTGGCCGTTTTCGATTTTCAACAAGGCATGGGCCTTTTTTATTGGCCAAAATTGAATTTTGTTAGCGTGCTCGGCCCAAGGCAAGGCCTTTTCGGTTGTCAATAAATGAGCATGAGAGAGTCATTGGGCTCTCACCATGATAAGGCCAATGACAGTTTGCGAAATTTTCCGATTGTAGGCCCTCTTGATAGAGCGAGAACCGATCATTGGCCGTTTCAAGCAGTGGGCCAATGAATGATTTGGAAAAAAGCGGTTATTGGCCGTATTAAAAACCGAGTTTATAAAGGTAAGTTTTATGATTATGTTGACAATGTTCGCATAGTTTGTGGGTGTTGGGAGATGCTATCGAATGGTATCAAAACCCGATTTGTTTACAATTTGATCATTGGCTTTTTAGAATTGTTACGCGAGAATCTCTCATAACCAACATTGCAGAATTCGCCCTCATTTGAGTATGAAGCACGATCAAAGCAAGCAAAGAAAAACATCCCATCTGTTGCGGTCCACGATCGTCATTGTATCGCAAGGTGTAACAAGTCTGATAAATGGAAGCAGCGAGCGAGAGCCCCAAAGAGAGAGCGATGATAAAATCCATTTTTCTCGCTTGTTTACCGTTGGGGATAGGTGTTTTTCTTTACTGGCACGATTAACAATCCACGAATTTTCAATAGCAATAGTGTGCCCCAGTAGACTGATGCAAATTTTGAAGTTTTTGCTCCCTTATGCTTAAACAATGGTAATTATGGTAAAAATGATCCTCCCAAAATTTGAAGTGATTTAGAAGAAATTTGGTTGTGCACACGCTATTTGAAGTTTTTATGGAAATTACTATGGGAAAGGCAAACCTTTTGTGTTCAGTCATCTAACTGCTCGTCATAATAATCTATGGAAAAGTGAACACAAGCATGTCATGTGAAAACTTCCCAGCTACAACTTTGCTGAAGACCACATTTCGATGGGACGTAAGGATAATTTGTTATTATTGATAACAAAGTCTAAATCATGCTGAGATGATCATTCAATTACATTCAGAGCAACACTGCTTTTTTGCTGTAGAACATAGTAGCCTGGATTACTTTGATCTATTCTTCCCGACAGGTAGTAGAAGCATTAACCTAAGAATGCTAATGTCGCTGCGGTTCGTGTTACCAACATCTAGTTTGCCACGAACTGACAGCTTGAGTACCGGGCGTCAAAGTGTCAGATCAATTTTCAAAATCAAAACAACGACACGGTATTGAACAAACAATGAAAACCCATAATTTAAGGTAATAATTATTAAAATCAGTTTTGTGACAACAACGCCACTAGCGTTCTACTACTAATATTTCTATTCGACAGGTGCACCACTGTTGCCTTCCGAACAGTTGGTGAAGCATGCTACATGCAAACCAACTTTATGATGATGAATAACAATTTATCCTGACGTCCAATCAAAAAGTGGTCTTCAGCAAAGTTGTAGCTAGGAGAATTTCACATAAGAAGAATTTGCTCACTTTTCCATAAAAAAATTATGACAAAGAGATAGAGAGCTGAACACAAAAGATTGGCGTTTTCCATAGTAATCTCCATACAAACTTCAAATGGCGTGTGCACAGCCAAATTTCTTCCGAATCACCTCAAACTTTGGGAGGATGCTATTTATTATAATTAAAATCGTTTAAGCATAGGGGAGCAAACATTTCAAAATTTGCATCACTCTAGTGCCCCAGGTGCCCACTACTATCCCCCCAATCTGATCAAAGTTGTAGCAGTATACGATAAATAGTCTCTCATAACGTGCAACATGTTATGATAGTTACAGAGAGCGATACGTGATAGATTCTCTCAATTTTCTCAGGATTCAATCCCTGCCCATAACTTCTATAAAATAATGGTTTGCACATAACTTTTCGCTGAAATTTTCAAGAGCACAAATCACAAGAACTGAACCGTCGTTCAAGCTGAAAATTCCCTCGTTTTTGAGTACATACATGCTATTTGTCGTATGTGTTGTTCAATTTCCCACTGAACACTTTATGTAAATTAATTTTTAATTACAAAACCAGAGATCTATTTAAATTTTGTTCTTCGCTACTTTGTGAACAAACATTCGAGCTGACAAGGGAGGGTCACGATAGCGTCCCCCGGGGTTTTCATCCGGACTATTTTTGTTGGATTCTACATGTCAAAATATGGAAAAATCCAAAGCCTGTCGGGTGATGGGCCAGTGGTGTAGCCAGGAGGGGCTCTCAAAGGGGCATTTTTTTGCATATCGATTATTAATGTAAAATTTTCTTATCCAACAAAATAAATAATTTTGATGCTGATTGTAGTAGAAACAAGGAGAAGGCATATTAATCTATATGAATAATGCATATTTACTACAAAAAAGGCGTAGTCAGGGTGAAAACTCTGGAGTACAATTTTATAATAACATAACATTATTTAGTATCAATTTCTGACCAGTTCACGCTATCCCTTTACAAAGAAAAAATAAAAGAGCCAAATATTTGCTCCAGTGGTGTAGACAGAAAGGGCAATGTTAACTAGTATTTTTCAAAATAACACTATTCGGCACATAGAACAGTCAAAGTATGTCTGTAAATAAAACGATTCTGCTATTAGCAAGGGCATTAGTATGGTTACATTTTCTTATATTAAAATATTATAAAGGAAATCCTCCATTGCTCGAGTTAAAAATCACTATAATAAAGGAGAAAAAAATCTTGATTTCTCATTGTTATATGAATAATGTATCTCTTACATATGTGCACCAGTCGGTGTTGCATAAATGAATATGGCCAAAAATCTTCTATGACTCTTCCAAGCAAATGATTTTGTTTTTTTTTATTGATTTTGTATTTATACAATACGATTTACAATCGTAAATTTGCAAATAATACAATATAATCAAATTACAATTTCTGAAATATCGACTCAACATATATTATAAAATAAATCCAATGTAATAAAGAAAGTACGTAAATCAACAGGTACAACAAAATCAAATAAATTGTAATAAAAAATATACGTATACAATGATATCACAGACAAACAGACGTCACACTCTCATCATTGGCCATCGACCACCTTGTTAACGATCGGTTCAAAAATATAGTAGGTGGCCGATTCACCACCCGCAGCGCTCGCATAGTTTTTGTTCATGTTTGACGTTTGCACACTACCGCCATCTGTTGGCCTATCGGCCAAACACACCGATTTTAGCATTGGGCGTACATGTCCTCGTGACTATGATTTTGATCGACATTTGTTCTAAGTGTTACGTCTGTTTGTCTGTGATGATATCATGCGCATAGTTTTGCACAGGTTTGTCTTTGATTTTGCAACTAGTAAACTATGACTTCAATTCTTCTTATGCATTAAAATTACATATAACACAGGATACTCCATGTAAAATTGGCCGAAATGACCCCAATGCAGGAGGGTTACATATGTCCGAACATTTATTCACTAGAACTTAAGGAATCCGTAACCTAAAGGTTTGAGCAAGGAGCCATTAGAATTTTGCACTGGCCATGAACTACTAATTTAATTTTAGATTATGTCAGGATGTATCCCCAACGTAATTGTAACGATCTTGAAAATGAAAATGAAAACGATTTATGATCTTATCACTTTCCACTATGAACCACAAGTATTTTATGAATGGCCCTTTGCTTTCATTGATAGATACACAAAATATATGCCGTATGAATGAATGCAGCACGTCTGAATGATTGTACTCGTGACGATCACAGTGTTCATTCATAGTATTGGTAAAAAGTTGACACGCCCTTGAATTTGCTTGACGTATACTTCACATTTACATGGGCATGCCGTATTTCGTACAGAAAAGCGTCCTGATTCAGTTCGTTGAATGACAATTCTTTAATATTTGCGCGTGTGCAAAGAGTTTGGGTTTAAATATTACCGTTTGCAGTGTGAATCCCTACATTCAGGTAATAAATTTTGCTAGATTCATATCGGGATATTTTGTTCAATTCAATTTAAACTTAAACTATTGCAGTTTGAACGGATTCAAATGTGACCTGGAGTTATAATCAAGCTGCTGGCCAATTTTTTTGGTACATCGGAAGAAGCTCCGACGAAAGACGAATTTATCGTTTTTCATCATATCAAGTCAAATTTGCAGGAAGAATATATTACAGTGGATGAATACACTACGTTGATTTTCGATGATGCTGCGTCGGAAGCATCAATGGATGATGATTTCGGTGACGATACGTTAGTGGCTGACGAACCATCAGAGGCCATTTCCGGAATAGCTAGCAGCAGCAGTTGTTCAACGTACGTTTCCTCACCACCCCAGATATCAACATTTCCCGAGGGGTGTCTCGCTGATGTGAACCGGATGTGGACCAAACAACTACGAAAAGGATTCAAAAGCGATGAATTACCCCAACTGTGTTTACCAGGTAAATCAATCGATTCGAGCCCGCGTGTACCGTTCAGCACAGTAATGTCAAGGAAAAAACGTATTAAGAATAAGAGCGTGATGAAAAGATTTGAGAAATCGCTTAAATCAGCAGGATCATCGAAACGATATCTACAAAAAGCAATCAATCTTGAAGTACTGAAATGCTTTTTGGAAGCCAGGAATAGCAGTACGATTATTCACGATCGTACCTCACGTATATGGGCAATGGATGTTAAAAAAAAAACGGGATCCCGAAAATGTATAGTCATTTTGCGCTTCTAAATCGTGGGTTAAAAAGTTGAAAAATAAGATAGTATCGAGGAAAATTACTCATAAAGTAAGCAAGAAGTGGACAGACATTAACGATACCGTACAAAATCAGGCTAACGAATTTGCAAACAGTATAATTTCATTAATTTCGAAAGAACATCTTTGCGATTATGAGGTTTTCAACGCAGATCAATCCAGGTTTGAGAAAGAGCTTCATTCTGACAGAACATTGGCCATTAAGGGTAGTAAGCAAGTTTTTGGAAGAGTAGGTTCAGTAGCAGCTACGACTTATTCTTAAACAGTGAATCAATTGTCACCCAACACGCAGCAACAGAGACATTGTCATCTCCTATTCTTGTTGCAACAATTTTATTCCGCTACATCAGTTTATCACCACTTGAACAGAATATGACAATGATCGATTATTACGTACGCAACGATTTTCTGGGCTTCGCATTGCAATTTTCGAGAACTTTCTCCGTGTTGATAAACATTGACACATTATCAAACAGTATCTATAAAACAAATTAGGTTTTGTGTTTAAAATAACTGATTAATCGCGAGTTGAAAAGGTTGCAACAATGTTGCGCTCTGTGATTGTCATGACAATTTTGCTTTTGATTGTATCCTTATCCACAACAGTTGGGACACACGGTTGTGAGCGAACTTGCTTTGTTGTTTGTTTTTCGTCTGTTTGATGACAATTTGATTCTCTGTTCTTAAATGATAATGCCTGTACTCGTCATGAACGGGACGCTGCTTCCCCATATGTATGTTCTAGTTTTAGAGCCTTCCAGTCGATTTCCAATCCATACAGCAATCGACTATCCAAATATCAAAGCATTTGCAGGGAAAACAGCAAACATGTCGAAGCAAGATTTGAAGGTTTTTTTTTGGATGAGGTTCTGTGGCCGGATTTGGTTGGAAGAGAAAATGTCCTTCTGTTGGTCGATTCCTGGACCTCCAATAAAGATGATGACCTTTATAAATCGACAGTCCCCAAAAACGTAAAATTCATCAAACGATTGATTCCAGCTAAATGTACTGGTATCGTGCAACCGGCCGATGTGTACTTCTTCCGTCCATAAAAAAAAACTTCGTCCGGTTTTTGATAGACACACTACTGATAGCTAAGGACAATGTCAATATTTGGCACAGGGACTATTTTCTGCGAATTCAATCTTTTGCACACTATCAGTTTAGTGCCAAACGGTTTGAAAATCTCATACATTTTGCTTTTTTTAAATGCGGTTATATTGTAAATCATCCAGGGCCATTCGGTACTCCTATTGATTTTTGCTGTGAAAGAATTCAAAGTGATGAATGTACAGAAACAGACTGCGAACAAACTGCGTTTATCAGATGTGCATATGTATTCTGCATTGCTCATAGACTGTTAAAACGACTACCCACGTTCTATAAATGAATAAACAGTCTGAAACATTGGTTTTATTTTAAGCATCCATAAGTCATTTGAAATCGACTTCAATAAATTATAAGTATCACTTAATGTTTCGATTTTAACTTTTGAATGTAACGAGTTGAATGTAAATAAATCGTAGCTCATAATCAGAACCCGTATCTCCATATTTGCTCCATGCTTAATATAGCCCTTAAAAAGCCCTTTCTGTCTACACCACTGGAGAAAATATCTGGCTCTCCTTCTTTTTTCTTGGTATAGGTGGAATAGCGTAAACTGATCAGAAATTGATACTAAATAATGTTATGTTATTATGAAATTGTACTCCCGAGTTTTCACACTGACTACGCCCTTGGTGTAGTAAATATGCATTATTCATGAAGATTAATATGCCTTCTCCTTGTTTCTACTACAATCAGCATCAAAATTATTTATTTTGTTGGATAAGAAAATTTTACATTCATATTCGATATGCAAAAAATTTCCCCTTTGAGAGCCCCTCCTGGCTACACCACTGGCCCATCACCCGAAAGGCTTTGAATTTTTCCATATTTTGACATGTAGAATCTAACAAAAATAGTCCGGATGAAAACCCCGGGGGACGCTATCGTGACCCTCCCTTGTGAGAGTACACTTGAGTGAAGTCCCTTAAGGCCTTTTGGTGCGTCATCACAAAATGGCTTCTTCCAAAATCATTAACATATTGTTTTGATGGTATTGGTATTTGCAAAATCGATGAAATATAACTGCTTATCACCTGATTTAATGGATAATTTATGCGAAGAAAAATGCTTCAGGTGGTATTTCAATATTTAATCAACACTTTCAGATACAGAATTATCAATTTAGCGACAATATACATGAGATTTATATTCTCAAAAAAAAAAAAAAAACAAATCTCCGATTTCATGCCGCATTTCATTGCCTCACACAACTACACTTGTAAATAGAAGGTGCTTACCTTTTCCATTGTAATTCTGCAGCAAGCATTTGTGTTTTGGATTTCATATTGCGTTCACTACACTTCCACTAAACAAATCTTTCATTCCTTAAAGGAACACATTTGGGGTCGTCCATAAATGACGTAGCATTTTAGGGGGAGGGGGTCTTCACGAATTTGTGACGATGTGTGACGAGGGGAAGGGAGGGGTCCCAACTTGTGGACGTAGCATTTTAAATAATTTCGGTAAAAAAAGTATCGCTGAAAAAAAAAATTAAAAACAGTTTTTTGTCAACCTTTTTTGGCTGAACTATTAAACTTAAGTTATAAAATGATGATTCAACTCAATCCCTTAATCATTTAATTCCTGACAACTAAACAGATTTTATGAAGCTTCAAATAGTTATGTGAATTTTGTATTATATTCATGTCCAAACTATCTAATTTATGAATAAACAAAATAAAAGCTCAATAAGTTAAGTAAAAATCAATGCTTTATCGAATTGGAAAGTATTATTTTTCCATTTGTTAACGAGATATACAATCAACCGTTTAAGTTTAATAATTATTTTCTGTTAGAGATTTATTTCCTCAAATTTATTATTTCATAATATGCTCATTTAGACAAATATTACGGTATTTTAGTAAAACAAGATATTTATTCAGTGCGTTCAATGTAGCATGAGATCTCCACACAGTCATGATGGAACAGCACTTAAATTGATAATTTTTGAAACATTCCAAATATTACAATTATTATTTTTTCTCTATCTGGCCACTATTTGCTGAATGGATTTGAATTAAGAGAATAGTGACGGAGAACCATTCCAAATTAAGGTATGGTTCTCCGACAATAACCCGGAAAACCATTACCCGGAATGCAATTTACCGGAAGACCATTAACCGGAAAACCATTTACCGGAATAAACCATTTACCGAAAAACCATTACCCGGAAGGACCATTTACCGGAAAATTATTTCTCTATTTCTCGTTTGTTTCATCAACGTCCCATTAACCGTTTTGCGGTCATTCAGGGCAGTATTTTGACTTGAAATATTTAAAATGATCACCAACGATAATGGACAGGGGACGTTCTTTCTTTAAAATACATAAGCATCGAAGAGGAGTCTAAGATATCTTCATACTTGATCATGTCAATATGCACCATCTTCATATATTTGCATTTCATAGATGATTCACCCTTCTTTTAAAAATAAACTGTTTTTTCAACTTATCTTTGCAGCTTGTCTTGGCTGAACTGGCTAAATTTGGTTACAATTATGTAACTTTACTTTTGACATTTGACCGTCGGTTCTCCAAGTGTCCAAATGTTAACTAATAAGCAATGATTAGATTTTTTAACACGATTAGTTGTGCTACTTTTCGCCAAGTGTCAATTCACCGAATGTCGTTTCTGTAAACGTCAATCAACCGAATGCAAATCCTTCGTATATCCCTTTTTCTAGAATGACCCATTTCGGGTGATTTGATATTCACCCTTCTTTATTTGGTTGGCGCAAGCATTTTCAAATGCATTTTCAAATGCTGAGATGTTCCATTTACTACAATGCACCCAACCTTAATCGTTAGGCGATTTTTTCGATTTATATTGACCTCGTTAATATTTGACATCAAATATACATAACAAAAATTCTTTTTATCTTTGCCTGTAATGTTTAGTTTTATAGCCTAAAGTTGAAGACATAGTTTTTCGATCTATATGAAGCCGGATCCTATTCTTGGCACTTTTGTTTCACTCCGACAGTGGGGTTTTTTGAAAGCTACCCAGTTCATATTCGGCCACAATGTGCGTTGTACTGTAGTGCCTCTTTTTCTTGAAATTTAAAATAATTCGGATGAGAAAAAACTGTGGAAATGCCAAAGTAAGTCTGCATCCTATAAGGCGATTCTTTTCTAATAAAATCCCAAATAAATGACATGTGCAATTAAATTTTGGTATCGTAATATTCGTTGCGGCAAAGTGAAGCTTCTCAGAAAGATCAAGCAGAGGTTGGTAGAATTGAATACCGCCGGCTCAAAATTATTTCTAGTTGGCAAATTTGACGACGTTTCAGAACTAGAGTACTTACATGCTTGTCAAAAGAATGCAAAAGTGGTCGATGTACATAGACTCTCAGCTATTAAATGTATAAATGCTGTTAGAATAGCTTTGTCCCAGTTGACTCGTAAAGCCGGCAAGAAGAACAACATATTTGGTCCATAGTTGTTTGAAGATGCCTTTTGAAAAAGTGTTTATAGAAATCGAGGAAGTCAAGAATGTCCATGATTAGCGTGATATAATTTGTGCTGAGCATCATTGAAAGTGAATGAAAATTGTATACAAATGTACTAAAAAAGGTCGTCTATAATGGAAGATTTGACTTTTCGGGTAATGGTGCGGTAAATGGTACATTCCGGTAAGTGGTATTCCGGTAAATTGCATTCCGGGTAATGGTATTCCGGGTAATAGTATAGAATTAAGGTATTTTGTTGATCATATTAACTGAAATCTTTTTCCTAACCACGAATAATAATAAAAAAAAACTCATTCATTGCTGTTCGTTTTATCACTCCAAACAAGAATTTTATCTTTTTTCTAGATATTTAGCTGTAAACTTCTTTTAGGTTTTAACAACAGCAAAAGTACTACAATTGAAATTTAACCTAAATATAACAAAATAAATATAAACTGGGAACCAACATTATTTAACTTTAACAGAAAATAAGTTAGTTTAAACTTTTTCGCAATGTTTTTTGAGCGCTACAATATAACAAACTGTTATTCGTCAGATTATCCTGACGATTTCAGTCAGTAATTAACTATGAAGTAATACAAAACTTTGTTTATAATTTTTGGATTAAAATGTTTCGTTTTAGCTTAATTATTCAGGTAAACAAATAAAAAATAGGGGGGGGGGGGGTGATAAGCTACGTATTTTCCAAGGAGGGGTATCAGCATTTGTGACTTAATGCTACGAGGGGGGAGGGGGTATAAAAAATCTGTGAAAAAATGCTACGTCATTTTTGGACGGTCCCTTTCAAACGGGAATCAAATATTTATAAAGTTTTATCAACCGCATCACTCAAAACTATTATGGCGATGGTTTTCACTTGCTGCGAATCGACGCCGCCACCGCACACGACATTCCTGTATTTATAGTCTAAAATATCCAACTTTTTTTCTGTTGTATTATTTTCAGTGCGGAAAGGTAGGGCAAAGCATAGAAACTTGAAACTCATACGTTGTTTGTTTTTCGATTCTCTCAAATTACAGAAACCATCTCTATGAAGCATAAAATCATACCAAGTGTTTATCAATTTGGACCACCCAAAATAATTGAAAAGCTCCACAGTGCGATGCGTCGGGACGCATCTATCGTGTGTGCACAATCATCGCGATCGTTGAGCGCAGTGATGTCAGAGTTGCTATCTGTAAAATCATAGCATTTAATGTGGATTGATCACAAAAATCATTAAAATTTTATTAAATCAGTGATCTTGTGATGGAAAACTGTTTGCAAAATGATAAGTTTTTATAATATACAGCAAATGTTCCGAAAACAAGCATATAACCATTGCTAGAAAAATCTGTCACCAATCACCTGGCAACACCGTCATTTCTTGCAATCATTAACCGTACCGTGCATAACAAAAATATGCAATAAATCCAATAAAAAACAGAGAGATCCCGTTGTCCTTTATAAAATTGTAATGTTTTCTTTTGATATGTACGATTGAACAGTTGATTTTGATTTCCAATACTCGTCAATCTACTAAATTTCCCATGTGTTTACATAAAAATATGCTTAACAAAAATGTTATATTTTTTGTTTGTTTGTTTTGAAAATATACATGAAAAGGCGACACTACTACTATTACATCATGATGATTCTAATGATTTTAACTGCCGCTTCACCTTAAAAGTGCATACATAGTGTAGTGTCCGGAAGGAGGAACCGGCATATACAAAGTTAGTTGGTCAATCAGCTGAATTGCCACAGGAGCAATTCTAGCGCAACTTCATCGCTCGAAACACTTTACAAAACTGATGTGTCATTCGTCTCTTCCCGTTTGCTTAGGTTTTCCTTGTCACTCAAACTATATGCCCTTCTGCTTAGTTTTTATCTTCTCTAGTACCCCTCTCAATCCCTACATTCTCCTCCTGATCCACTCTTAGAATAATAAGATCGTTTCTTCTCTTTTCAATGGAAAAAATAAATTCATATTATCTTTCATTCATTTCTTGCTTTCCTTGTGTTCTTTCATACTATAGATAACATACATATTTTACAAAAATGATAAAACATTTTGTTTCAACATCATCATCATCATCTTCCACATCATCATGCCTCATTCCACATTACTCGCTTCTCACTCCTAATTCTTTGATTCCTCATTCCTCACACTTCATTCCTCATTTCTAACTTCTCACTTCTCATTCCTCACTCCTCATTCTTCAGACTTCATTCTTCATTTCTCACTTCTCACTTCTCATTCTTCATCCCTCACTCCTCATCCCTCATCTATCATTCCTCATTTATTACTCCTCATTCCTCATTCTTCATACCTCCTTCCTCTTTCTTCACTTCCTTCCTCATTCGTTATTACTCACTCCTCACTCCTCATTCCTTATTCCTTATAACATACTCCATAGTCCGCATTCCTCACTCCTCATTTTTCACTCCCCATTCTTAACTCCTCAATCTACAGACTCATTCTATTCCTCATTCCTCATGCTTCACTCCTCATTCCTCACATATCACTCTTCAACCCTTATTCCACGTTCTTCCTTATTTATTCATTATTTCTTCACTCCTCACCACTCGTTCTTCACTCCTCGCTCCTCACTCCACGTTGCTCCTTTCTTACTCCTCATTGTTAATTCTTCACTCCTAATTCCTCACTTTTCATTGATCATCTCTCATTGCTCATTCCACATTACTCGCTTCTCACTTCTAATTCTTTTATTCCTTATTCCTCATTCCTCATTTCTTATAACATACTCCTTACTCCTCATTCCTCACTCCTCATTTTTCACTCCCCATTCCTAACTCCTCAATCTACAGACTCATTATATTCCTCATTCCTCACATCTTACTCTTCAACCCTCATTCCACGTTCTTCACTCTTCACTCCTCATTCCTCTTTAATCATTCATTATTTCTTACTCCTCTTTCCTCGTTCCTCACTCCTCACTACTCGTTATTCACTCCTCACTCCTCGTTGCTCATTTTCAAATGTTTCATTCCTCATTTCTCATTCACTCCTTCTTCTTCACTCCTCTTTCCTCACTCCTTACTTCTCATTTCTCACTCCCCACTTTTCACTCCTCATTCCTTATTCGCTGAGCTGTGAGGGTTTTAGTATTTTTGCTTTCACTCAGGCCTATACGGGTTAAAAACACTAGGTCTAGGTTTAAACACCGACCAATTCTTCGCATCTTCTATACAGTGACTCAACCTCATTTTCGTACGGGGCACTGTTTCCATATCAAGTAGGTTTAAAACTAATAAATGATTTACGGACTTTGATATACTTTATCAATTACGAAGGTCGTAGGTGTCATGTATTACTCGACAATCATAATCATATTTATTCGCTCAAATCTTTAGAGTAATGGAAAACTATTGAATTTGTGTCTAAAATTGAGCCAATCTCATATTCGTACACCATACAAAAATCAAACATACAACATCCAAAACAATTTTTTTGTGCTAGATGATTGCTCAAGATATTACAAGATTACGTTGTTCAGATGTATTAGAGTCCATTTGGAAAAAATACAAGCGGACATATTTGAAACTTAAGAAAATTTAAGAAAAATACCTCTTTTCGAATGTTTTTTGCTAAAAATAATCTAGTACCGTCAAACGGGGCTTCTTTTGACATTATTTCCACATTCTTTAACTTTGAGGATTTGCAACTCTTAGAATTATGGATAGATGTTGATAATTTTTGCCTATATTTAAGTTGTATATGTGCGTAACAAATGTGCAAAATATGAGGCAAATCCATCAATAAATAACAAAAATGCTTGAATAGCGAAAAAAGTGTGTCCTTCAAGACAAAAAAGGGGCTACTTTGGACATTTTCACAATTTGCTAATGAAATGATTTTTCCTTATAACTTTTAAACTGATTCAATAGATTGTCGTCCACTGTGATGTTATGGAACGTTTTTCATTGATAAACCTAATGTAGAAAATTGCAAAGCTAGAATCAATTACACATATGTAACAAATTTCAACGAAACATGCCATTCACTATTCTCAGTTTGCAGTATGAATCTTAAATTTTCAACTTCCTTTTAAATGGTTACGAAATGCTCGATTTTCAAGTTGACATAAACGAACGACGTAACTACTTGGTACTGCGATGATAAATGAGTTATGTACAAAAACTCTTTTTTTTTTTCTATACTTACTGTTATATGAACGATATGTTGAAGGATCACGTTAATACCGGTAACTAATTTAATACCAGTAAGTTATTTTCATTAAAAACGCAATCTATGAAGTAAAGTTTAGCAAGATCGTAAAGAAGTAAGTTTGCATTTGTAATTTGCTTTTAGCTTTTTAGCAGTTTAGAGCTGGCATAAGAATAGTTTAATTTAGGCATTTGAAGGATGCAACTGTTCTGTACTGCAAATTCATGTAAAATATGACGAAAAATAGTTTTTTTTAGAGATTATGTTGTGGATTTGGCATTGGTACGTATTGAAATATATGTGTTTTATGTCTATTCACTTTTACAAACATTTATTTTATTTTTTTATGTTGTAAAATACACAAACCAAAACATTATAATAAAATAAAAGTCGCAAAAATAAGACCTTTGATAAATTATTTTAATAAAACAACAATTTTAAGCAATACGAATCACAAGATTTTCATGAAACATGACGATTCGATAGTTTTGTGATGCTCCCAATAAGTTTCCAAGACATGGGTAAAATTCAAACAATGTTTGTATAGCCAATGTTTTATACCTTGTGAATATTTATTCGGGATTTTTTGAAATGTTTTCTTGTTTATCCTGTTATTGTTGATGTTGTTCCAAGAAAAAATCATGCCTTGTGTTAGAGCATATATTGGTTAATAAAAGTGCTGAAGACACAAAATAGCTCAGATTCATATTTACGCTGCTAATAAATACAAAAGGTGAGTGTCCAAAGTAGCCCCGTCCGACGGTAAGTAAAAATAACGTAATAACATTTAGAAAAAATCTTAAACCAAAAATTTTAGTCAATTACTTTCAGTTTGGCTCTTAAATAGATGTACATAATCCATAGTTAATTTTCGTATCTAAAAATTGCACAATTATTATTTTTATTTCATATTTTACTACAAAACATTATCATAGAGATTGATAGAATAAATATTATTGCCGTAACCGCAACACATGCGTTATTTGAAATGATGAAAACAACACGTTATATTCTAGTAAAAAGTATATCAATGCTTTCCGCCCACTCGGAATATTTTGTATTTTTATTATAAAACTAGTGATCCCGGCAAACTTCGTTTTGCCATCAAGTAGGCTGTTGGAAAACGTCAAGAAATTCCCCATACAAATTACACCTTAGTCTTCTCCCGTTTTCCCGATAAACCCGGCGACTTCTCAAATTTTTTCTTCGCACGAACACGTCGCATCCCTTGAGGAGTGCAACAGTGAAAATCTTGCGGTAATCCGTTGGACCGTTCTCAAGCCATTTCGTGACATACAAACACCACTCTATTTTTTTTATATAGATAAATAAACCGCAGAATAGGGTCATATTTTGAGTATAATCAGAATAAGAATTAAAACATAATTGAATATTGGGATAACATCAATCATATGAAGGTATGTACAACATAGTGTAGGGTACCTTGTTGTAAAACGAAGTTCTTAGGTAAAATTCTTTCTGCTGACAAGTTTGAAACTAACCTTTTATTGTTGTTTAGAACAAAAATTCGGTTTACATTGTTTGAAAATAACATTTCAGAAGATGACATCATGACCTAATCATTTTCTATACTCAAGGAGGATAATTTTTTTTTTATGATTTCTGTAAACTTAATATATTTTAACTCCTTTAGTTTTTTTTTTTTTTTTTAATTAACGACCCTTTAACTCAATTTGAGTCATTCGGGTCGAGTGTGTTTATTTGCTATTTCATTTCTACAATTTATTTCAGCTTTCCTATTCTTCTTCTTATGCTTGTTCATCAACCAATTTATCCATCGTTCCGTGTCATCGCAATCGGGTTCTTCTTCATCTGTCGCGTTCGTCTCCACCGCGTTGTTGTCATCATCATCGGTTGAAAATTCGTTCTGCGTGATCTGTGGTTCAGTCGTTGGCTCGATTCTATCATCCTTTCTTTTTGGCGGTGGCGATCTCTCCTCAGCAGTGGTGTCGATGTGATACGCATCTCGTTTGCCATGCGGTTGTTGCTGAAGCTTTTGTTGTTGGTTGAGTTTGTTTCCAGCTTCTTTAGAAGCAGATGTAGATGGGGGGGATGGAGTGACGATTTGTGCAATTGAATTGCTGATTGTTTTCGTTAACAATTTTTTATTTTCGGTACATGATCTGCCTGTATGCAGCGGCAGCGCACAGTAACGACATGAAGCCGGCTGCGAATTATAGCTAATAAGCGTTTGTTCACACTTTATGGTCACATATGATTTGATGTGCTTTTTGAGTTTCATTTGAACCACTCGTATGCCTGACGGTATGCCTTTCCCGGCATAATTTTTACCCCAAACTGCTTCCTTGATGCTGAATACATCACCGTACTGTTGCAAGTACGACAAAATTTCAGCGTCAGTTACATTTTCTGAAAGGTCGTGTATCTTGACCTCCACTCGTTCGTCAGCCATCATCAGCTGAACTTTGTAACGTTTGTTAGCCACCTCTAGCTCGTGTCGGTTGTTGTGCTGCTCTACTACAGTTAGAGCAGTATGAAGATCACTGCATTTCACGTGCACACAACACTGAGCATGGTTCATTTGTAGGCGTTGAACCTCTTGTGGACGTAGTCCCAGAGTCCGAAAGATGAACTTATGAACATCTTCGACGCTTTTCGAAGTTTTTCAATTCAATCTTAAATGTGTTCTCGCGGGACGTAACTGACATGATTACCGGTACACAGTAACCATATCAAAAATAATCTATGCGAACGCGTGCGTACGGTCTGAAAGCTTCAGCACAACTGAACTCTTTTAGTGCTCATGAATATATTTTTTAGATTGAATTCTACAACAAAAATTAACGCTATTGTTAGAATTATTGAATTTTAAAGCAAAAATCAATGAAAAATTGTATTTCTAAAAATTTACCTAAGTTTCATATATGTCTGCTAATAAATTGTCCAAATGTACTCACGTAGTAGACAACGTAATATAGTACTTGAACAATCAAATAGAGCATTAAAATTCAGTTTGGAATGTTTAAATTTTGATAGGTGTACGAATATGGGATTGGGTGAATTTCAGACACAAATTTAATACTTTTCCATTAATCCAAAGATTAATGTAAATGAAAACATTTAATGGCTGTCAAATAATAGATGACACCTATAGCCATCAATATAGATAAAGCATTTCAAACTCAATATATCATTTCATAGTTTTTTACTCACTTGATGTGACGCCAGTGTCCCGTACGAATATGAAATTGGGCCACTGTATAGTCAAGGTTTAAACAGTACGATCTATAGAAGTTGGCAATAGGGTCCTAAAATTTTTGCTAGAATCTTGTTTCCATTAAATAGCACGACAGTACGTGTTCTTGCTACTACTTTAGCAAATTTAGCTGCTCAAATAACGGCTCTGACAAATTTCCACTGTTGTTTCACTTTTTTCACATGTTGGCATTGCAGCTCGCAATTTTAAAGTGATAAAAAACAGTTCGCGTAGCTCTTATTGATCCGGAGAAATATCACTTCGCCTTAAACCAACGAAAACTCTTAAAAATTGAGTAAACATGTGTTTCTGGCTTTAACTCAAGCGTTTGGTACTAAAATTGAAACAGGGCTTTATGACTCTATTAGTACGTTATCTACGAAACTTATACTGAGGGCCTTCTTTGAAAATTAAGCCGATAAACGTGGCCTGACGATAGTCACTGTCGAATACAATAGGAATCCTTCATATTTTAGAAGTCCTCCGTTGACTCCCATAGCTATCTGCAACTATTATTTTGAACCAATAGTTTATCTGTGCTCGAATCAGTCACCATGGTCACTCAATATCTTCACAGTCATCTCCCAGTCGTCAAAGAAAAAAAAGTTCCATCACGTACCGTAACAGGGGGTCCTCACGTAGCGAATATGTCCATTCAGCATTTCGTTTTGTGCGACGACATGCGGCTATACCGTGCCCCGCTTTGTGACTCATTCACGTTTTGGTGACGGATAAGAGGGGTATCTGCTGCATCACCACCTTCCCAATGAGGCTTTACGTGTTCGCAAGCATATCTTTTGTAGTCGTCCCGGTAAGGAACCTCCATCTCGGTCTCTCTCTACATCCATGAATGAAACTAATTTTCAGTCATTCTCGTTTCCCATGCTTGGCCACATAGTCGTTGTCGCACAGAGGTTCAGTTTTGCTAGCAAAACTTAATTTCCAAACATCGTTTTGACTGGAAAACACAAAGATAAACATATTTTTATTTTAACTTTTAACTTTGATTGCAACAAAACTTGAATATTTTAACTTTTTCAGAATTCGCGCAAATTCGTTGATATGTAGTTATGAATCAATAACTTTCATTGTATTTACAGTCGACTCTCCACATCTCGATGTTCTACATCTCGATATCTCTCCCTATGTCGATGATTGCTTCGGTCCCTTCATTCTGCATACTTCGCTCTCCATATCTCGATATCTCCATATCTCGATGTGTTCCTGTTGATTTTTCGTTCCCAATTTTTTATTTTCCTAGTAACAGAGGGATTTTCGATCTAGTGTTCATTAAATTAATGTTCTTTGTCTCTATCTCTCCCTATCTCGATGGTCCCTTTGATATCGAGATGTGGAGAGGTATATTGTTGTGAATCTCTTTCTGTCATTTTCTGCAAAGTTGTCGTACTCAAATGATTTTCAAGACTAAGGAATCGATGAGTGGAGATTCTTTTTGCCTAACTATGCCTTAACATTCGTTTTTAGAACAAGTATATCTCAAAATGTACGAAAAACAACAATTCTGTAAGTATTTTGTTCTAAATAATTTTCCACAACACTTCTGATAGACGAAAACAAATATGGGGAATGTGTAATTTTTGCCTCGATTTTTTTAAAATCTTGATGACTGTGCAATGCATCGTCGTCGTCATTGGGTCTCGCCTGTGTGCCCATCTGCGGCAACAAACGTCGACCGTCGGACCTTTTCCTTCCATTCAGGGCTCCTTCTGTGGATGAAAGCAAGATACTTAGGAGGGAAACTGGTTGTGGGACAGCATTACACCACCACCGTAGCGGTAAGTTGTCTAATCGAGTCGATTGGTTAGGGACGAACTGCTGCACTCAATCAAACTCTTTCATTCATGCTGCTTTGGTCGAACACCGTTCCTTGGTTCATTGGAACCGTCAAATAGGGCTAATTTTGATAGTTTTTGGGAAGAAACTCTGATTATTTCTGCCAGGCTTATTGTTTTTTTACATTAAAAAAAACGTTGATTACATTTGCATTTAAAACTATTAAAACATATAATTTGACAGTAATTTCATCTAATGCTGAGCTTTTCATAAGGTTATAGATAATATTCTATGATAACGAAATTGATAATTAAGCATATTTGTAGTTCATTGTGAAAATTTTGTCATTGTTGAACATTTTGTATGAAAATCAGCTTCCATTACTATTATTCTGAACCTAACTGTACGTACACCACTCCCCCATTGAGCTGACGTTACCTGATGTCGTCCACGTGTTCCCAACAAGGTAGTAATTATTAATTACGTTTGGAGCTCCCCCTGGGAAATTGTGGGGGCTCGCTCGCCTCCATCCGAAGTCATGTGGACAAGTCGTGACCATTTCGGATGGTTTTGGTTGGGCGGGATGCAGTCTTGCAACTGTCATCTAGGTTTGTCAGGGGAATTATTGTCCGCATCGGAAGATGTTGGCTCCGAAATGGAGAAAGCACATATTGTCATCGACTCAGTTAGTGCCCGCCTTGGCAAGAGACACTGACGATCGTGGGCGTAGTCAGAGGGGTGGCAGGAGGAGAGGGCGTTGCCCCCCATGGTCAACGAAGAAAAAAAAAATCAAAATTGAGGTTTATCAACACTATGAAATAATTGCGTCGTGTTAAAATCCTTCGATAATTCATGGCTACACAAGATTTCTGCAAATGATCTCCCTATAGATTCTAACAAAAAATTCACTTAAAATAACAAACAAGTCATTTAACTAACGAAAACATTACATATACTTTGCAATTGGATTACCGTGAAGGCCCCTAACTCTGCGCACTTTCACCAAAATCCATCAAAATCTAGTGAAATATTAAAATTTTCGTTCAATTTTTATTTTTCGTATATTGCTACAATAGTAATCAAATAGTACGCGAATAACTTTCTCGACCAATTTACGTTTATTACTTTAATAAAAAATAAAATAGCCTTGAATACATTGAAAACGTCCAAATTGACTGCCCGTTAGCAAAAATGCTAAGAGAGTACTTCATCACTTAAGTCAATTGAAACAAATTAAAAAGAATATATTTCAGATTTTTAGTACGTAGACACTAGTTTATTTATCGAGCAATCATAATTGGTAAAGTGCAACTTATTTTCTTTTCATTTTCTTATTCTTCTTAAGTGCGCATAGTAAGGAACCATTTTTCAACTATGTTCCTTACTATGCGCAGCAGTTATAACAGGGTGTCTACTACCTGGAAAAACCTGGAAAACCTGGAATTATCAGGGAATTTTATTCAACCTGGAAAAAACCTGGAATTCTCAGGGAAATTCGATCACAATCAGGGAAATTATTTGAAGGCAGTAATTCATCGTACAATATTTTCACGACAAAGGATTTTTGCGTCAAAACGCAGAGCAACCATTATTTGCTAGAAAATTCGCTTGAATTGAACAAAATTTGGCTGCGCCGCTATCAAAACGCTATTTGACGATCATTTCGAGTTTGAAATTTTGTCAACTTACCAAAACATGATTGACGTTTTCAATATGTTTACATGTAATCAGTAGCATAGCATTGCATAGCATAGACTGACTGTACATGTCAATGGTTGCTACTCCGTTATTGATCGGAACTGGTAAGAATTGCACTACGATCCAAATGAATAAGGGATGGGAGTTTTCGCTTACTCTCGAAGTGCAATTTTAGCAGATCTAATATTATTGATCAATAACGGCGCCGGCCAAGTCATTACAGTCAGTTGGGATGGGAAAGGAATGTTAGGGTGTAATGATTGTTGCTTCTAGAGACCGAGAATACCTCTGCATCTCCACAATCACCACGGGAAGGGTGTTTATTAGTGAGGGAGGAAAAGATCTGGGAGTCACCTCTGGTCGGTGATGCGATCCATGGACAAGGGGGAAATATACGACTTGTATTTAAAGCTAGTTTTGTATTTTTGTCTCGAGAAGTTTTTGGAAAAAATACGTCAACATCTATAATGTCGAACAATTCTAAAGACGTTTTTATTAATGACGAAAACTGAAAATTACATGTATATATTTTAACTTATATGAAACAGGAATAATGCCGACACTTGTAGTGACGAACCATACATAGTTTGATTGAAAATTACATGAGTATTACTTTGCATTTTGTCTCGATATGGTAGAAGTTTTAGAAAATACGACAACATTCACAATGTCGAACAATTCAAAAGATAATTTTTAATGATGTCAAAAAGAGAAAAATATATGTATATTCAAATTGTATAAGAAAAAAGCATAATGCCGACACATATAGTGACGAATCATACAAAGGTTGTTTTAATATTAGATAAAAGTAACGCTTTCAAGAAAATATGTGTTATCATAAGCATGAAACGAACTCACCAGTTGGTAATCCATTCTCGACTGAACACAAAACTGACACTGACAGCAAAACTTCTTGGCGTCCCGAAAATAAACCGTCTTGCTTGGGCCTTCCCAAATACGTACCCAGCAAGACACTCCAAAACAGGGGAAAAAAAATCTACGGCGACGAAAACACGCGCGAATCCGTCAGCAAAAAAATCTCCGGCAACGAAAACGCGCGAATCCGTCAGCAAAATCAATCGGACGACGCAAAACCGAACTGTCCTGCTTGGGCTTCACGAAGCACTACCCAGCAAGACGCTCCAAAACAGGGGAAAAAAAAATTCTCCGGCAACGAAAACGCGCGAATCCGTCAGCAAAATCAATCGGACGACGCAAAACCGAACTGTCCTGCTTGGGCTTCACGAAGCACTACCCAGCAAGACGCTCCAAAACAGGGGATAAAAAAATTCTCCGGCAACGAAAACGCGCGAATCCGTCAGCAAAATCAATCGGACGACGCAAAACCGAACTGTCCTGCTTGGGCTTCACGAAGCACTACCCAGCAAGACGCTCCAAAACAGAGGGAAAAAAAATTCTCCGGCAACGAAAACGCGCGAATCCGTCAGCAAAATCAATCGGACGACGCAAAACCGAACTGTCCTGCTTGGGCTTCACGAAGCACTACCCAGCAAGACGCTCCAAAACAGGGGATAAAAAAATTCTCCGGCAACGAAAACGCGCGAATCCGTCAGCAAAATCAATCGGACGACGCAAAACCGAACTGTCCTGCTTGGGCTTCACGAAGCACTACCCAGCAAGACGCTCCAAAACAGAGGGAAAAAAAATTCTCCGGCAACGAAAACGCGCGAATCCGTCAGCAAAATCAATCGGACGACGCAAAACCGAACTGTCCTGCTTGGGCTTCACGAAGCACTACCCAGCAAGACGCTCCAAAACAGAGGGAAAAAAAATTCTCCGGCAACGAAAACGCGCGAATCCGTCAGAAAAATCAAAAGGACGACGCAAAACCAAACTGTCCTGCTTGGGCTTCACGAAGCACTACCCAGCAAGACGCTCCAAAACAGGGGAAAAAAAAATTCTCCGGCAACGAAAACGCGCGAATCCGTCAGCAAAATCAATCGGACGACGCAAAACCGAACTGTCCTGCTTGGGCTTCACGAAGCACTACCCAGCAAGACGCTCCAAAACAGGGGATAAAAAAATTCTCCGGCAACGAAAACGCGCGAATCCGTCAGCAAAATCAATCGGACGACGCAAAACCGAACTGTCCTGCTTGGGCTTCACGAAGCACTACCCAGCAAGACCTTTTCAATAATTTTACATGTAATCAGTAAAGGATTAACTTATCTAGGGCCGGTGGCAGGTTTCTTTTTAGTTAATTGGTCTTTATTTCAATTTAAGTCTCTGAAAAGTTACTATTTTTGATTAAAGGTCTCTAAAATCTCTATTTTCACCAAAATGGCCTCTGAAGTCTTTTTTATCTTATCTTGCTTGCAGATGCAGATAATTAATATGCTGAATTTCTTCTTATATTTCTTAAGTACAGTTTCAGGAATTATCCTAGTGGTTTTTCCAGGGACTTCATTTAAAATACTATCAAGAACTACTACAGGGTTCTTTCCAGAAATTTCTCTACCAACTCTCTACTCTTATCCAGAGTTTGCCTAAGGAAATCCTTGAACACTTCAACGTTATTACCTCTTGTAATTTTCTCAGGAATTGCTTTGAACAATTTTCCAAAGACTATCCCAGGACTTTCTCCAGTTATTTTTTTCACTAACTTTTCAATCGAGTTCTTCAGTCGTTACTCTAAGAGATCTTCAAAGATTTCTACAGAATTTTCCAAGAAAACCCGCAAAGGTAAATTCCAGAGATTTTGGTTCATTTAGTTCTAGGTTTTGTTTTCAAGAAAACCTACTTTAAATTTCTACGCCATCTACGGATATTCCATGTTTCATGATTGAGTTTTCCTAGATTTTATTCAAGAAATTTTTCCAGCATTGCAACCAAGGATTACTGGAGTTCTTTCAAAAAATTTTCAAAAAATGTATCAGAAATATTATATTAACGACATATCTGTTGGAATTTCTGTTAGAATCCATGAGGAATTGTTTGCGGTATTTTTTGGAAAAATCCAGGTTTTATTTTGAGCTATTCAAAACATTTTTTTTAGAAATTTATTGAGAAAATTATTAGAGAGATTTCATGGAAAATAATCACTAAATGAACTTTTGAAGAAAAAAAAAATCGCTCATATAAAGTTATATAAAAAAAATAAAAACCCAAGAAGACGCATATTGATGCCCTTAACAGTTTCGGTCAGTTCACGATGATGAACAGAGCTTTTTTATGCAATAAAAGATTATTGGCAAATAAAATTCATTTAAATAAAACTTGAACTTTGGTACTTGTTTTTAATTATGAATCGTGGTTTACGGTTAACCAGCCGAGTGGAAGTTTAACAACTACCGAAAAGCTAAACATTACATATACTTTGCAATTGGATTAAATGGACAAATTGATGTGAAGTTTTGCGAAAAAGTTACACGTCTTCTTAGTGAGAATCGAACTCACGACTCCCTGATCTCTAGTTAGAGCGCGTTACCCCTACGCCATGAGAGCACTCATGGACGCAGAAGTTGTGTGCTATTTCATTACCTAAAAAATAATGCGCTCTCGGGCTAGGCATTGGATATGAATAGAAAGCATTGTGTTTGGATGGGCATCTAACTCATCCGAAGGAGGTGCACTTTGCGAAAAAGGACCACGTGATTATTGAGCTGAAATCGAATTCAGGTTAACTTCTGCGTCTATGAGTCCTCTCATGGCGTAGCGGTAACGCGCCCTTACTAGAGATCAGGAAGTCGTGAGTTCGATTCTCACTGAGAAGACGTGTAACTTTTTCGCAAAACTTCACATCAATTTGTCCATTTAATTCAATTGCAAAGTATATGTAATGTTTAGCTTTTCGGTAGTTGTTAAACTTTGGTATTATTAGTACCTTCATTAAGGTTGTTCAAAAAATCGTTTTTGCTCCACACCGCTTATTCGATTCTAGAATAAATTCTGAGTGTTCTCCCAAAATTTAAGCTCATTTGGATCAAAATTGAGACTGCACAAGCCCTTCAAAGTTTGTATGGCAATTACTATGGGAAAAGCAAGCAATTCATTCAATCGGTTATAGTGTTTGTCCACGTGTTCTCAAAGGTTAGAGCAACGCTGATTGTATTAGATACATTTGTCAGCTACAACTTTGCCGAAGACCGTTTTCTTATCGGTTGCCTCAGTAATTAATTATTGATTTTTGTATGAGTTGAAAATCTTTTGCTATAATTAAAGAGCTGCTCTGAAGGCATCACTGGATATATGCAGTAAAACATAGTAGCCATGAATAATTGTGTGTGCTATGTTTCGCGCCAGATGCAGCAATGTTGTCTGTTTTGAAGATAAATGAGCACTGCTCAAGAATTTTCGATTGGATATACCTAAATCAATAACTAATTTCTGAGACGTCCGATTGCGATGCGGTCTTCGGCAAAGTTGTAGCTGATAAATGTATCTAACAGTTTCAGCATTGCTCTAACTATTAAGAGCGCCTAGGCAAACACTATGGCCGGTTGAATGAATTGCTTGCTTTTCCAATAGTAATTCCCATACAAACTTTGAAGGGCTTGTGCAATCTCAGTTTTCATCCAAATAAGCTCAAATTTTGGGAGGACACTCAGAATTTGATCTTGAATCGAATGAGCGGTGTGGAGCACTCTAACCTTCATATTGGAATATTGAATGTTTGAATAGATTAAGCATGCGTTAAAAATGTCTAGAAGTGTATAAATTGCTATTAAATAAAAAAAAACACTTTAAAAGTTGTCATTATTTTGTTTTAGTGTATTACTTGAACCTAGAAATATTTTGTGAAATCTGGAAAAACCTGGAAATATCAGGGAATTTCATTTCGGTTAACGAGTAGACACCCTGTATAAAACGTTATTTTCAACATACTATCAACCTTCTATAAGTCGATTTTGAAGGGAATCATCGATTTATCGGACCATCGAGATATGGAACAGAAATGCTTTGGGAAATTGTTTGAGGGGAGCATCTTGGTAAGGGAAGATTCAAAAATGGCGTCCATATTTTTTGGGATTTCTACATTCCACCATCTCCCTCCCCAGTCTTGCTTTTTACAGTACAGTCGAATTTCGTTCGTTGCACTATCTTTAAGCTACGTTTTAATTGGGCTCCCGTTAGTTGGGCTATAGCCCACCTAAAGCGAAGGCAAACGTCATTTTCTGACATATGACGCTATTTATCAATGTTGGTAGCTCTGGTTTTCTTTTGTTCTTTGTTATTTGACAGCTCAAAACTCAGCCCGATTAGTTAAAGTCTTTCATTAAGTGGGTTACAGGTTTAGTGCAACGAACGAAAGTTGACTGTACTCAATGAATTATTTATTTATTTCTTTTATTAATTCACATTTTTGTAGACTCCTTATTCTCCGAACTCTGGACGTCATTTTTGAATGCTCCCTAACCATGCAATAAAGTAATATTGATTTTTTGTTTAGTTTCATGAGTCAATATCAAGTAATGGAACATCGACTCAGGAGGTTTAATGGTATTTGCAATATAGAAACGCCAATATAATACTGTAATTGATTTGCAATAGGAATCGTTCATTAATTACGTCGCGTAAACAGAGTGGCGATACTTCTTGATTGAGTGATGAACAATACAATAATAATACGAAAAATTCATACAAATAAGTGAGATGGATCAATATAACCTCTCAAATAACATTCACATATAACAAGCTAGAACCCGGCTCTAATTTTTTTTTTTCAAATTCGTACCCGACCCGAATCCGAGGCAATAATATACCAAATTCGTACCCGATCCGAACCAAAGAAAATTTCGTTTTTTATATTTTCTAGTGGATAGTTTGTACCCTTTTAATATTTTGGGTTATATTTTAGAAAACTAAGTTAATAACATATTTTGCAAATCATATGATGATTTCGATTATTTTGAGAGTTACATTTAATGGCATTCAATAACAGTAACTATCGCGGATTGAATTATAGATAAAATTCACTTCACTTAGTAAAATTCTATTTAAAGACATGTCACGTTCCACTGGGGACGTAAAGTCGTATAAGGCAAGAAAATAAAGAACAATTCGGAGTTTAAATGCTAATAATGCTTTTAGTAAAATACTTCACCCGTTATAAAGAATTTATCAAGTGCGCAGAGTTAGGAACCTTAATGCGCAGACTAAGGAGCATTGCAAAAATGAGTGCGCAGAGTTAGGAACATGTTGAAGAAGAAGAAGAAATTGCAATGAACATCATTACTTAGTGAAGCTTTTATATTTTTGCCTTATACATAAGATCAATAGGTATCTGCTCCCAAAATTTCAGTGTATTGTGTTTTGTTTTCAATTATTTACAGCTGATTGAAATTTGAAAAGCCTTAAGTGCGCAGAGTATGGAGCCTTCACGATAAATGGACAAATTGATGTGAAGTTTTGCGAAAATGTTTCAGGTTAACTTCTGCGTCCATGAGTCCTCTCATGGCGTAAGGGGGGTAACGCGCCCTAACTAGAGATCAGGGAGTCGTGAGTTGGGACGTTCCGATATTGCAAAGTATCGATATTTAATTCAATACGATTATCGAATCAAAGTATCGATACCACCGATATATTGAATCAAAATATCGATATATTGGAATATCATATGATACATCTAAATAAAGCAAAACTCCTAAATCGCTTAGAGACCTGCCGTTTAGTTTTCTAAGATTCGAAAAAAAAAATCTTTGAATACTCAAAATTATTGGTAATTTGACCGATATAGACATAAAAATTTTCTGTTAAGATACATTACACCGCTATTCACTTAATTCAGGGTTACTGAATCCATTACCGTTTTCAGAAATTTCATAGCACGTCTAGTTTTTGAGATATACACTGTTGAAAATACAAAAAATGACTATTTCAGCCAACTTGCATGCAAGTTTGCCAGCTTGTAAGGTAATATATTGGCTTAATTTGCCACAGAATTCAAACTTTATGTGTATAACAATACTTATCATCAAAGTTTGTAATACTTTCGATACGGAAAAGTTATTTTTTGACGGTTTAGAGAATTGTTGTATTTTGCCATATAGAAGAAACGAAGAATTTTGTATGGAGACTGCAAGCATGTTGAAAAAATCGGATTAATCGAAATTTAATCTTGCAATTTCAATCAAATTATGTCTGAAATGAAAGTTCAAGTTCTATTTTGCATGTTTGGTGGATTAGATTCCAAAAAGTATGATAAATTATACTTTAAATTTCATGTAAACATTAATAAAACCAGTGTTTTATACATCTTTGGTGACCTGTAGCTAAAAATTGTGACGTGCTGGAACATTTCTGAGAATGGCACCAGATTCAGCAACCCCAAATCTACTAGAGACACATAATTTGATCCTTGAGACACGCAAAAATGTCATTTTTGTTACGCTGTGTTATATTACAATTCGAATGGTAACTACTTTTTTAAATACCGTAATTTCGGGTAAAATTGATCATTTTTGACGATTTTTCTGATCTGTTTTCTATATGTTGTCTATGCTCAACAACTTTATTCAGGAAAACGAGTACAATGGTGAGTCTTATTGGCTCATGTACCGAAATTTTCTAACACATGTGATTTTAATGTTAAAAATTATCTCTAAAATAAAAAATCGGGGTAATCCCATTTTGGAGTGAAATGGATCACTTATCAATACAATAATTGTTAGTTTCGAAAACTTACTTAATGTGAGCTCACTGAATCCGAATATGTTTTTTAAATTCTTAACAAATTAATATTTATGGAAATATTAAATAATTAAGCTTCAACATACAGCAGAAAACGCCTCAATATAGGCAATTTCCAGAGGAATTTTCAAACATCTAACAGAAATTCAATTATTTCAACAAAATGAGCAATTTGGTACAAGTTTTGATGATAAAATCTGTTTTGGGGATATATATTTAGCAAACTCACAAGCTTTGAGAATGGTACCATGTTCAAATCCTTTTTTAGAACTAGAAGTTTATGGAAGTCTTCGAATACCCGCCCGAACATGAGTTTGCATTTTTACATTATTTCCATAGAAATAAATATTCTTTAACAGAAAAAACTTCGCAACACTCAATTCGACAATAGTTAAGACAAACACTGTTCATTCACTACAATTTTGATTGATTTTGGTGCTCTATTTGTAAGAATAAAATTGTGATGATCAATTTCACCCTACCGATCAATTTCATCCGAATTTACGATACATAAAATGAATAATGAATGAAGAAAACCCTACAATTGTTTTCCTTATATTATTGTACGATATATCGGAAGAAAATATCGGTACCACCGATATATTGAATAGGAAATATCGATACCAAAATATCGAATATCGAAAGCAAAATATCGATACTCCGATATATCGGAAGTATCGGAACGTCCCTTGTCGTGAGTTCGATTCTCACTGAGAAGACGTGTAACTTTTTCGCAAAACTTCACATCGATTTGTCCATTTAATCCAATTGCAAAATATATGTAATGTTTAGCTTTTCGGTAGTTGTTAAACTTCCACTCGGCTGGTTAGCCGTAAACCATGGTTCATAATTAAAAACAAGTACCGTAAAACAGGGTAACTTTGATAATGCGGGTAACTTTGATAGAGCGAGGCCCACAACATATTAAACGAAATAACGAGGTTTCTGTTAATCAGTTAAGCAAAACGAATGCAAAAGTAAAGAGAATTAGTATGACACTTCATGTCAAAGTTATTTTCGTTGGAATCAAGTGCATTTGAGGATTTTTATGCAAATATTTAAAATTTATAAGATTTTAGCATTTTTACAACGCTTACAAACAATCTGTTCCACGATCAATATTTGATGAAGTCATGAACAGTTCGTCACTTATCCTTGTTATAGTAGAACATGAATTCGGTCTCAAATCTCTTAGCGAAAAGCATTTTTACAAACTGGAACCATTTTTGTAATCTAAGTCATAAATTTCCATATAGCGTTTAACGCCCAAAGGTATGCAACGCCTTATAAATGTTCCGTAGTTCATTCAATTTTGTTCGATTTATACTCCATTATCAAAGTTGCCCCAAATAAGAAAACCGACTTTCGATTATATGAAAAATAATATATCCATTTAGGATAATTCTTTTGGCAATCTATCAAGTGCAATCGATAGCTTGGATGTCAGTACTTGTTTAAAAAATATAAATTGTTATTCTTTGAAACAGAATGCATAAATATTAAAGTTTTCCTTAAAAAAACTATCAAAGATACCCCGTTTTACGGTAATTTAAAATAAATTTCCCCACGTTTCTGTCAAGAATCATGCAAACAAAACAATACAGTCGGTGACAAAAGTTAGTAACCAAATGCTATTTTTCCATACAAAATGCCCATGTTTGATCTGTGTCTCAGCTTCTGGTAGTCCGATTTCGCTGAACTACAAATAACCTGATGTTTTGTGTATACTGAGCTCACTATATTTCAGTCATTTTTCGAGGAGTTTTAGAGGGTTGGTTAAAGAGAAAATAAATAACCGAGGGATTTTTCAATTAATATTCAATTATTCAAAATTACGTCAATTTAGATCACAAAAGACGTTATTTTCCGTCGCATTGAAATTAACCCTTTAATACCCAACCTTGCCTTTAGATGGAGCACCTTTTGTAATTTTGTGTACTTTTCTTAGCTCGGAAATCAAAGTGGTTTCATTTTTTACTCAAACCATGTACCATAACAGGATGGTAAATGACTGGACAATGCGTACCATTGGTACTTTTGGTACATTTGTGGTCCTTAGCCTCTTGTCCATTAACTCCTATTCCTACCTCCCCGTGGTGCCGTCTGGGGTACGAGTAACCGTAGGGAAAATCGGGTAACCAACCCTGGTGGGACCTTGGTCGAATGCTGACAGGGAAGGGGGGCTCCTCTTTTCTGAGGGTGTAGCTTATCAGAGTGTCTGTTCTCCATGTTAGGGGTGGCTCAAAACAGCGTCTGTTCTCCATGTTAGGAGCGGCTGATCATCGTCCTAGTGCCAGCGTGGGACTCTAAACAGTGCTGTGCACGATGATCCTCCGGCGAGACAGGGGGTTGGTGCAGGCCTTACAAGCCAGCCGTAAAAATCATCAGTACAGGAAGCATACAATGTAAATTCGTACCGGAACAATCGTCATAGACCCAGGCATCGAAAACGGACTAACGATTGGAATCTCGGATCATGGAACTGTAGGAAGTACCCGCATTATATCCGAATTATTGAGGGTGCGCAAAATCGACATCGTAGCGCTGCAGGTGGTTTGCTGGAAAAGGTCGACGGCTCATACGTATAGGGATGGTTATACCATCTACAAGAGCTGCGGCAACAGACATGAGTTGGGCACAGCTTTTATCGTGATGGGCGAAATGTAACAGACTGAATCGCAAATCGACCACGTTTTGATTGATGGAAGACACTTCTCGGACGTTATCGACGTCAGAACCTATCGCGGCGCAAACATCGATTCGGACCACTTCCTAGTGACGGTTAAAGTGCGCCAACGACTCTCCGTTGTGAACAACATTCGGTACCGACGCCCGCCCCGGTACAATCTGGAGCGACTCAAGCAACCCGAAGTCGCAACTGAATACGCGCAAAGCCTTGAGGCAGCGTTGCCGGAAGAGGGAGAGCTCACCGAAGCCCCTCTTGAGGACTGCTGGAGTTGTCACAAAGCAGCCATTAACAACGCAGCGGAAGGTGCCATTGGGTTCGTGGAAGGAAATCTACGGAACGGTTGGTTCGACGAGGAGTGACAGACGGTATTGGACGAGAAGAATGCAGCGTGGGCGATGATGCTGCAGCAAGGCACTCGTCAAAACGTGGAACGATACAAACAGAAGCGAAGACAGCAAAGCCATCTGTTCCGGGATAAAAAGCGCCGCCTGGGAGAGTTGGAGTGCGAAGAGATGGAGCAGCTGTATCGTTCTCAAGAAATACGTAAGTTCTACAAGAAACTCAATGCATCCCGTAAAGGCTTTGTGCCGCGAGCCGAAATGTGCCGGGATAAAGATGGAAGTATCTTGACGGACGAATGTAATGTGATTGAAAGGTGGAAGCAGCACTACGATGGACACCTAAACGGCTCAAAAGAGGAAGACCAAGACAGCAGGAGGAATGGCTTCATCAGTACGGCGAAAGAGGGAGTCGTGCCAACTCCCATAATAGGTGAAGTTAAGGATGCTATCATACAGCTCAAAAACAACAAAGCAGCTGGAAAGGATGGTATTGGAGCGGAACTTATTAAAATGGGCCCGGACAGGATGGCCACTTGTCCGCACCAATTGATAGCCAGGATCCAGAACAGCTACCGGAGGAGTGGAAGGAGGGAGTAATATACCCAATATACAAAAAAGTTAGAATGTGAGAACTTTCGAGCTTTCCCAGATCACCTTCGCACGTCTATCGCCACTGGCAAGCAGATTTGTGGGAAATTATCAAGCCGGTTTTGTAGACGGGCGATCGACGACAGACCAAATCTTTATGTTGCGGCAGATCCTCCAAAAGTGTCACGAATATCAAGTCCCTACGCACCATCTATTCATCGTTTTCAAAGCGGCCTATGATACCATCGACCGCGAAGAGCTATGGAAGATTATGGACGAGAATGGTTTTCCCGGGAAACTGACTAGACTGATCAAAGCAACGATGGATAGTAGGGTAACTCGGTGTAATACGCCCTAACGGGGCAATACGCCCCTCTTCATTTTCCCGGGATTGAGGTTTCTTTTACATGTAAATATTATCACATATCTTTAATATTCGCGAAAAAAATGATGTTGCGCATATATGTTCTTTGAGAAGTATAAACAATCAATAGAAATTCTAAAAATATCGAAAATCGCAAAATTATGCATACGATAACCAAGCCTCGCCAAGTTTTTGCCGCAAAATTATGCATCCGATAAGCAAGCCTCACCGTATCCTTTACTATTGTGCTTATTTCAAAAACTTTTACCGGAAGACGACTGCTAAAGGACTCCTTTAAGCTTAGCAAGTGGTGGAATTCTTTCTTTGGAAACATCATTTGTACAACGCTGTGGACCTTTTTTCAATGGGAGGGGCATATTTCCCGGGTTGTTGTGAAACGTAAACATTGAGACCGTTTACAAAAGAACATCTTATACGCTTTTTGAAGCAACCTGAAAAGAGAAAGATGCCTGCAGAGCATGACCAACTAAATAAGGAACACCTTGATATACAAAACTTTAGAAGTGATGCAAGTGATGCCACTACCCCGAATGGGTCACTACCCTGAACGCCATTACCCCGAATGCATAACATTTTGAGACATATTCTAGTTAGAAAGTGGGTATGATTCCTTAACGAGTTTAGCTCAACTATGTATTTTCCAAATATTAGAAGATAGAAAAGCAGCTAGTTTTTAAGCAAATATTTTTTTCATACTAAGTTTTGTTTGGATTTGTCCTCTAATTTTGGTGAGATTCACACAGTCACAATGCAATGCTCTGAAGAACAGCCTATTTCAAAAAGAAGGGTGAACTTATTCTGAAAAGGAGAGCTATTATATGCATAAAATTGGGATGTAGTAGTCTTTTTATGGACGTTGGTACCCACTTCCTTTACTCATTTCTGTAGGGTTCAGGCTACTAGCATTAAGATCCCCTTAAAGATTTTGTTTCATAAACGATGATGATGGAAGATCACGCTAAGATAGTCGCTGCAATTGTTGTTCTATGGAACCCACTTAAAAACCAACCTGATAGACAATCGTTCCGCTATGGCAAATAAACGTTACGTACAAGTGTATACATGTTAGAAAAACGGCCTCTGATTGCCGCTACAGTCAAAACTTTCGTTGAAATGTGGGATCATTTTTTAAATTTTGATTAGATAACCACAAAAACATATATTTTTGTTCAAGACAATGAAGAAATTATGATGACAGAAAAGTGGTCAGAAAATCTATAAGAGATCTATCTGTTTTAACACAAGAGGATAAAATAAGGGAAAATTTTTGATTGGAATTATAGTGAATGCCTTTAGGATGTATTCCTTTAAAAAAGCTGTTCTATACGGAAATATTAGTGACTAGCTTATCAAACGAAAACTTGAAAGAACAGCCTATTTAAGAAAGAAGGGCAAATTTGTGGTGAAATGTTTGTAACTATGACGTGAATGATCACTGTAATAACGAGATGCTATGGCACAACCTATAATCAGAGGAAAAGAAAATATTTGTTTGAAAACAAAATTGAAATATGAACACCACCAAAAAGTCGAAATACCGGTGATCACGCAGCTGTTCAGCAAGACCATATTGAGGGTTATGGGTTCGAATTCCCCCGGTGGTCGATCCTATGCATTGAACATTTCCTTGGCATCCCTCGGCATAGAGGCACATGTACAAGAATGGTAAATTGAAAAGGAAAGCTCTCAGTCAATAAAACGCTTATTTTATTAAAAGCCAAATCTCATAACGCTGAAGGCGGCAAAACATGTTGTGGGTGGTTGTCTTCAAAATTTTACAGCCCATAGACAATATGTAGAATTTTCATACAAAAAATGGTACGATAATTTTTGGCGTTATGGAATTTGTGAATGAACCCTTGAACGAAAGTGCCCACTGAGCTGATAAGCAGGCACTGTATCAGAAAGAATGAGAGGAAGATAGTAACCAACAAAATATTTTGAAAGAATAACTGACATATGAAAGAAGGGAAAATATATGATGAACATTTTACCGACGAATTTTACGAGCTATTAATTACCAATTTTCATTAGAGACGTATTTTTGCCCGCAAAACAAGATACTGCACTATATCTCATACTATTCGGGGTAATGGCTCATTCGGGGTAGTGGCGTTCGGGGTAATGGGATGGAGCCGTATTTCCTTAAGGGGGGGGGGGCGTATTACACCTTTTTACCTTATACAGTGCTGTGTAAAGATATCGGGTGCATTATCGGACCCGTTTGAAACACGCAAAGGACTTCGACAAGGCGATGGTCTCTCCTGCCTCCTGTTCAATATTGCGCTAGAAGGTGTTATCTTCAATAAATCCAGCCAGTTTATCTACTTTGCTGACAACGTGGACATTTTCGGAAGAACGTTCCAGGTGGTTTCTGAACATTACACCAGGCTGAAACGTGAAGCAGACCGGGTTGGATTGAAGGTAAATACGTCGAAGACGAAATATCTGCTGGCTGGAGGAACCGAGCGCGATAGAGCTCGCATTGGCAGACGCGTGATGATCGACGGGAATGAGTTCGAGGTGGTGGACTAATTTGTCTACCTCGGATCATTAATAACGTCGGATAACAACTGCAGCAGAGAAATTCGAAGACGTATAATTGCCGGTAGTCGTGCTTACTACGGACTCCACAATACCATGCGGTCTGGTAAACTTCACTTCCGTACTAAGTGTACCATGTACAAGACGCTGATAAGACCGGTAGTCCTCTACGGCCATGAGTCGTGGACAATGCTTGAAGAGGACCTGCAAGCGCTAGGAGTTTTTGTACGACGTGTGCTTAGGACGATCTTCGGCGGAGTATGTGAGAACGGCGTATGGAGGAGAAGAATGAACCACGAGCTTGCGCAACTCTACGGTGAACCCAGTATACAGAAAGTCACCAATGCTGGAAGGGTACGATGGGCGGGACACGTTGTGAGAATGCCGGACAACAATCCCGCAAAAATGGTGTTCACCTCAAATCCGGTTTTTACACGACGAAGGGGAGCGCAACGAGCTAGGTGGTTTGACCAAGCGGAGCAGGATCTTGGAAGTGTGGGGTGATCGAGAAATTGGAGGTTAGCAGCCATGGACCGAGTTAGTTGGCGTAACATTGTGGCGCAGGTCATGTCTTAAAGGACGTAGAGCAAGCAAAAAAAACCATAACGGGCATATTAGGGAAGTTTTATACGACTTTTGAAACATTTTTATATTTTTGAAAAATGGTATTATTTCACAGCCTACAAATGCCTGGATACAATTTAACGTGTAATACAAAAATTTGCGATGTAGTTTTTTCACGTTTCTTTAGAATCATAGTGTCATGTTTCACACAGACGTTTTGAGTAATCATACGAAACGAGTGCAAAGAGTGTCTAAATTGTAATTTTTGCGTAAAATATGTGAAACAAGATGAAATGTAGATATATCCCCCCTAATGAAAATCCTGGCTACGTCCAATGCTGACGATATCAGTGAGTCGGCAATTGGCATTGTGTGACTTTTCTAAGCAATTTGTGGTCGTCTTCGTTGCCGCCAGTCAGTGCGGAATCCGTACAAGCAAATCCGAGAAAATGGGCCCCAAAATAGAGCACAATAATTGACGGAATCCATAGGAGGACGATAGACGGTCCTTCTACCTATTGGTTTGTGACGGCAGAAGACACAACGATGGAAGGATATGTACGACAATCTATGACCAGTGAATGGTACCGTGAGATCGAGTGAAATTGATCAAAGTAGGGAGCCGGATCCTGTCCTTAGCACTTTTGATTCACTTCGGCAGTGGGGATTTTTTGAAAGCTACTGAGATCATATTTGGCCACAATATGCGTTGTACTGAATGCTATATACAAAATAAAAATCACCAATCACTTCTGTGTACATGAGCTTATCAAATAATCCATTTTAAAGGTTTTCCAGCATTTTGTTTGTTGAAATAGTTATCATGAAAATCAGGCGTGAACAACTGTGAAAAATGATTTCACCAGCAATTACGGTACCATGGATGAATCCCACCAAGGTATTATTGCACAATTGAAACTGAAGTAGACGATGCAGAATGTAGCTGCTTAAGTGCATCTGATATTTTATACTGAGAAGTACAAACCAAATGTACCATAATTTCAGTTTTCTGATAACCCAAATACGTTAGCAGACTAACCAAACCAAAGTCGGTGGAAAGATCTACCCATAAAGTTCCACATCTTTTGAGCTGACTATGAATGAACTTTTCTCCCGCAAACTACGGCTTCCGTCCAATTTAAACTACCTTCATAGGAAGCATTACTCGCTTTCGCTCTCATTAATCAAGTTAATGTCTGCCGATAAGTGTGGCTTTGATGCACGGTGGAAGACCCTCAGCCTTTTGCCTTTTGAGCAGACAGCCCCGAGCCCAAATTCATACTCACTCGTCCGCTCAATCTTGAAATGTAGTGCGGCAGCTACATCTTCGCTCGAGCTCTTAACTTTCGATTCGAGAATCAAAAGCAATAGAAGAAAGAAACATATTTAAATACCACAGTTTCTTTTCGTTCTTGTTTTGTCCTACAATTAGCCTAATTTGACGTCGGGATTAAAATCTTCGACCGATGCGTCATTACGGATCTTTCAATGATTTGGCTCAACGTATGAAAACCGGATATAAGCTCCTTCGGGTTCTCAACAAACTATTTCTTTAGAAGTTCAAAATTTCAGACAATGTCAACGAAATAGTCAATAGTCGAAAATGGAAACGCTAACAGTCGAAGGCGACAATTTTGCAAATTTGTTTTTTTTTTCGATTTGGCTCCAGACATGTACCACAGAGCTCGGGATTTTTCAGAATAAAACAGTATTTTTGTTGGAATAGAAGTATAAATAAGGCAGTACACTGTTTCATGAATTGAATTTAAAGATAAAACAATGTTCTACATCGAAAAGTTGAAATAACATTGTAGGGTTTCGTTCTACTTCGTCGTAAGAGCTACTATTCGTCGTATCAAACTTAAAATGTTCCACTAAGCGGATATTCCAACTTACCTGCAATATAGATTCATTTTCCAAATGTAATTTTGTGAAAGCTTTTATGATTCGTCCACCTGTACAACAAAAATGCAATGAAACTACTGTATTTCGATAAATAACTTCAGTTCAATTATCCACTTTACACTTTTTCACCGAAATCGCATGGACGAACACGATTTGAGAGAAATGTTTAGCGATCGACTGAGCCACACCACTTTCCAACACAAACTTCTTCCGGCCCCCGTGGGTGACTTACTTCGCCGGGCACTTATTTTCACTATGGAAAACCTTCGTACTTCTTCACTGAAGGATTTCATTCCAATCACAGGCCGTAAAACTTCAATAAATCATCAAATTTTACGAAATTTCCTTGAGAATGTAAACAAAGTTCAATCCGTCGTACTGAAAAAAAAGCTTGTGCGCGACGCTTGACGTAAAAATACGGTTCCTTTGATTGTGTTGTTTTCGCTGTACTGTGAGCAAATGCCATAATTGTACGGTCAAAAAGAATTGTGTTCATATGTTTGGGCTGAATTTTGATGACGAACAATTAATTTAAAAGGAAATTAGTATATTCCATCATGCTGAAGGAATGGAGCGAGATGTCCGTGGATCTATATATTCTAGTTAACACATTTTATTATAGCGTTAATCTATTGTGTTTTAACCACTCAATACATCACAGTGAGCCGTAAGTTGTGAGACGAATCTGGAAACTGATTGCGACGGAGTTGAAAACGATACGACGGATTGAGAATACGATAAGATGCATTTTCATTGCATTATTTCCAAAAACAGATCAAGATTTATCAAAATGTTATTGTACAATGCTAAAGCCGTTTTGAGAAAGAATTGTTTGGCATCGGTTTGTATCAGCACCATTCACTGCAATACTGGGAAAATTGCAGTTCGCACTGATCAATGCTTAATACGGTGGATACTAGCACATCACCCTACTTTAAGGTACTTCTGAGCATAAAATCGAAAAAAAAAACAGACAAAGTTGTGTTTTATCGGGGATTGGAAAGTCTTTATGCTAAATGTCCAACCCCCGATAAAACACAACTTTGTCTGTTTTTTCGATTTTATGCTCAGAAGTACCTTAAAGTACACTGTTATTACAACTTTTCGATGTAGAACATTGGTTTATCTTTAAATTCAATTCATGAATCAGTGTACTGCCTTATTTATACTTCTATTCCAACAAGAATACTCTTATTTAATAAATTTATACTTCTATTGCAACAAAAAATCTCTCAACAGCATTAGTTTTATGCAAAGCTGAGAAGATCATAATTTTATTTGAATCCGTATAAAACAAAATATTTCGTTTGTTACATATGGTATTGACTACCGGCTCGATGACGCTTCTGTGCCATGGCTTCTACTCCCTGTTTTTACAAACAATTCACTTAATTATTGTAATCTTGATAGATAGAACAGTACTTATACCTGTCGACACTAAATTGGTGATTATATTGAAGCTATTAAAACCGGTTTAGCATATATTGCGTAATAACTGTAATCTGTAATATCTTCCTGGCAAGATGCAAAACTATTACGAACAATTTATCTTAAGACATTATACGTCAATAACACAATACGATCAACGATAACAAAGAAACATGACAAATTGTCGTTTCGGACCTTTGCACAGTGGGACGGATTGGGGTTTTTAACCTTTAAGTGTGATTTTACCTGAAAGTGATGTTCTACAAAGTTGTTACCTATTTTAAAAGCAATTATTTTAGTCGGAGCAGAAATTAGGGTGGCCCCTTGTAAACAAGATAATCATCAACACTTTTTTATTTATAAGAATATCGGTATAGTTTGTTCTACAAATTTCAAGATCAGAAACTATATCGGATAACTATATCTACATGAGAAAACATATATATGTTTTCATTAAAAAATGTTTACAACTATACTCTAAAATTGTATGGATCTACTGACCTCAATTAGGTTTCAATCAGGTATAAAGGTGATAAGAAAACAACTTTGCTGAGAAACTTGAAATAAAAAATAAAACACTATAATTTATTTTCGATGGGTCACTCTACATCAATTAACGAAAAATGCTCTAAAATGGCCAATGGAGCTAGAACAGGGCTACCCAACGTACGGCCCGCGGACCTTGTTTTGTCCGGCCGCGACCTTGTTTTGTGCGCCCCGTGGAGGAATTGAAAATACTTCTCATATTCCGCCCGGTAACTATTCTATCAACTTAAGTTAGAATATAGAAAGGCTAATTGTTTCGATTTGCAAATTAGTTTTAAGCTCGATATTTTTTAAAATTATTTTTAAACATTTAATTAACGAATTATTGAACATCTTATTTTTGGATTTTAAAAATTGTATATCATTTCTAGTTTCAATAACGGCTTAAATTGTTTAATTAATGGTTGAAATTGTTTAATTCGTGGTTTACGGCAACCAGTGAAAAACTAAACATTACATATAGTTTGCAGTTGGATTAAATGGACAAATTGCTGTGAAATTTGCGAAAAAGTTACACGTCTTCTCGGTGAGAATCGAACTCACGGCTCCCTGTTCACTAGATAGGGCGTGTTACACTAGGGCGGTTCAGATTTAAAAAATATTTGAAAATCCAATCTCCCATATCTTTCTTAACATCATTACCATAAAAATAGTGTTCTGTGAAATTTTCAGCTTTCTAGGTGGTGATCTAAAGGTGGCCCAAAGACAATGTAGGTTTATATGAAAATAACTATGGAGAAATTATGGAAAATGTTCCAAGCAAGTTAGTGCAGTAATGAAAGTACAAACTTATCTTCCCATTGTGAAAACTCATTCTTCAAACCCTAATGAAGAATATGCTGAAGTTACAAATCCTTATGGAGCTAATTTTGCTTGGGATTTTTGTAGATGTTTGCAGGGCTATAATCCCATATGAAGCTAAATAATAGCAAACAAACTCATGAATATCTTTTCTCTTTTCCATCAGATTCAATTGCTCTCTTGAGCAAATTTCTTTATTATGGTTTGAAGAATGAGTTTTCACTATGGGATGATGAGTTGGTACTTACATTCTAGTACAAACGTGTTTGAAACATTTCTCAAAATTTCTTCTTAGTAATTTCTATGTAAACCTACATTGTCTTTGGGCCACCTTTAAATCACCACACAGAAAGCTGAAAATTTCACAGAACACTATTTTTATGGTAAGGATGGTAAGGAAGATATGGGAGATTGCATTTTCAAAAAAAATTAGAATCTGAACCGTCCTAGTGTTACACCTACACCACAAGAGGACTCACGGACACAGAAGTTAACCTGAATTCGATTTAAGCTCAATAATCACGTAGTCCTCTTTCGCAAAGCGCACTTCTTTCGGATGAGTTAGATGCCCGTAAAATTGTTCTACTCATAAATCTTATTTGGGAAGATTTCATGTTCATTATAAAAACATGCTCATAACATTAACCTTGTGAGGATTACATCAACATTTTTTACCAGGCCCAAGTAACCGAATGGTACTTGAATTCACCATACATGCTCATAAAGGGTTATTATTGAGCTGAGAAGTCCAAAATGGATATCCTTAAATATTCGGTAAATGATGCCTGAGTAAAACTTATTGCCAAATGATTAAATTTTCTAACATATGTTCACTGAATGATATATCAATATTCACAAAAAATCGAAGACATTTTTGCAGGAAGAATTATGGATACGACTATCACGGATAACATAGTCAGGATTCTCACAAAATCTTCAATAGGATTCCATACATTTCTAGCCAGAATTTCCCAAGCGTAATTTTCAAAAATCATGGGCAATATTATAATATAAACCTATGTAGGATTTTGATAGAATGTTATGTGAATTTATAATTGAATTATGAACTGGTTTCTGTCGAAATTTTGGACACTAAGGTAAGGTAAGGTTGAATTTTGAAATGGTTAGGATTCCATAAAAAAAAACTCTGGTCAGAATTCTCACTTAATTGTGACTAAGATATTCGCATATGCTTGTTCAGGATTTTTACACATTCCGGGTCATGATTTTTTAAATAACCTCTGCAGGATTTGGAATAATACGAGGTGGGTTTCTGGCACAGTATCTAAAAATGGACTAAATTGTAAAAAATCCTTGGCAAAATTATTGCATGGTATCGAAAGTGTCTTTTCCAAAATCCAGCAAGATGTTCTGTTTTTGCTTCATTCACTTTTGTCAGATTCCATGCAAATGCATTTAAAAACATGGCCCGCCACACAAAATCGTTTCTGCGATTTGGCCCGTGGTTAGAAAAGCTTGGGCAGGCCTGAACTAGAAAAAAAATTTTTTAGTCAAATCAGCTAAAAATCTTCTGATCTTCAAATTAGTAGATGCAACCATACCAATATTATTCTACACAGAAAAGTTTTGAAAACTATCTTTATTACAAGGGGACACCCTAATTTCCACTCCGACCAAAAAAATTGTTTTCAAAATAGTTCCAATTTTGTAGAACATCACTTTTACGTAAAATCACAATTGAAGGTGTGAGTTCCATATTTCCTCCTAAAACCCAAATCGGTCCCACTGTGCATTGTGAAACGTCAGTCATATCAACTGACGGGTGACATTTAGATTGTTTAATATTCAGTAGTGACTGCATTTTTAGGTTTTCAAAGCTCGATAATGAAACAATGAAACACAACCTCTCTGACCTGAACCGTAAGACTGTCTCAATGATGTGTATTAGATGCGACAGTCGAGTAGTACTAGTACATAGTACAGTCACCCAACAGTTATGAATCAACTAAGAGACATTTTTCTGAATAAAATATGAATCAAAATCATGGTGACGCTGTACAAAACAAAATCCCCTTAGTTGTTTTCGGGAATACACCTCAGAACTCACAATTATTTACCAAAAAGTGTCGATTTCTATTTAAATATCAAATGTTGTCCATCCCACAGATGTGGATCAGTGGGAGATGAGGTTTCGTATTCTGGATCAAATCGGCTCATACAGTAATGACCCGATTTTGTCAGACCCCGATTTTGTCTACCCCCGATTTTAGCACCATTTTAGACCCGATTTTGTCGACCTCCGATTTTAGCACCCTTTTGACCAGATTTTGTCAGCCTTCAAAAACACATTATTTCAATGTGGTAACATTAGGTACAACCATAATGTAAAAAGTCAGGTCTGACATTGGCCACGTCTATACGATCATCTAAAGTATGAATTCACTTTGTATCACAGTTGTCACAGAACGCAGTTACGTTAGGGATCTTGTTTATTATTACGGTTCATACAAAATATAAAAAAAACGCTGTAAACATTAACAAAAACATTAAACAAACTCTTTAGGCGAGAATAAAAATAAAAAGATGTCGAAATTTTTTTTTTCCCGATTTTAGCTTTTTCCCCATTTTGTCAACTGTAGTATGGATCAGAAAACTATAACACTAATTTATCTGTGAGATGAACGAATGGTGTGTTAGTGAAATCATACGTTTTAGCGTTTCTTCTGGAATCGTCTTATCTTTGATTAATAACTGTGGTATGGGTTTCAATGCCCCACAGATATGAATCAACGCTTCTAGGCATACATACTTAATCGTAGAATTTTACTTCGGTAAAGTTAAATGCCGAATAAAGCCCGTAAAACATATTTCTACTGAAATCTCGTTCAATTTTGACAGATGAGCGATATTGACAGATACAAATTGACGAAAATCGGTAGTTTACATAAATAACTGAGACTCGGTAATCTATTTTGCCACGACGATCAGCAAACAAATATTTTTTACTGAATTTCGGCAAAGTGCATCTGTCAAAACCGATACATCAGAGCTGCATAAATTAACATGTGCTGAAATATATTAAACCGTTCTTGGAAAGAGGGAGTGCGCTTACATGTAAGTATTAACATAATTTATTGTTTTATATTCATTAACACTGCCGTTCTACGCATATTTGTCCCGCGCAGTAGGCGTAGAAAGGCAGCATACGAGTCAGCTCAGTTTATGATTTTTTTATTACACTTTTAGGAGTATTCCATGCAACTTCTACCCCTCGCAATGAAGGTGCTGCGAAAATGGTCACTATTTGCTTCAAATAGAAGCTCACAAAAAATCTTCAATTGGGTGAAATGTGAGATGTGTGTTACGCAATAATACATTTGATTTAAATAAATTTATTTTGATTACTAAAATGTATGTTTATTTTCTTCTTCTTATTCTTCTTGCAATCAAAAACATAATCATTTGCCGAATTTCGGTAGCGATGTGCCGAGATTTTCAGCAACGGATTACCGATATTTTCGTCAAATTTTGACAGCTGGGTTGATTTAACTTTTGCAGTTTAATCGGCACTTTGAACTTTTACCGAGATTTTGTTGGGTTCTCGGCAATTATTTTTGCCGGCCTCGGCGAAATAAATTAAATGTGTATGGTTGACATTCAGGGATTGAATCCTGAGAAAATTGAGAGAATCTCTCACGTATCGCTCTCTGTAACTATCATAACATGCTGCACATTATGAGAGACTGTTTATCGTATACTGCTACAAGTTTGATCAGATTGGGGGGATAGTAGTGCATGATAAAACCCCTCTAAACATGCTCCAAGCCTGGGGGACACTGTTGTTATTGGAAGTTCGTGGATTGTTTATCGTGCCAGTAAAGAAAAACACCTATCCCCAACGGTAAACAAGCGAGAAAAATGGATTTTATCATCGCTCTCTCGTTGGGGTTCTCGCTCGTTGCTTCCATTTATCAGACTTGTTACACGTTGCGATACAATGACGATCGTGGACCGCAACAGATGGGATGTTTTTCTTTGCTTGCTTTGATCGTGCTTCATTCTCAAATGAGAGCGAATTCTGCAACGCCTGTTGACATTTTATTTCGTAAGGATGGAAAAATGTGCTTAAGCAAGTTATAATTTATTGGGATGCTGTATAGATTCATGGTACACAGGAAAAATGTGTATTGCGTTATTGCAACTCTATTTGACTCTGTTTAATCTCTGTTTAAACTCTGTTTAATCGAACTCTGATCCATATACGTGTGCTATCCATAACTGTGGGGCGACTGTAATACTGAACATTGAAGAAAACACTGAAGGCCTCACGGTTGAGGTTGAAATACTCGTATTTCTTATATTAAACTAAAATATCTGAATTAAATGGCATATTACTAAATTCGTATTTATTGCTTACTTACAGGTATTCCATTGCTCGAGGATTTATTATCACGTGGCAAATCTCCCAGTAATTGATATTCGACTGGCCAACAGGTAGTGTCAATTTATCTGCAGCACTGTTAATAATATGTTTCACACGATTTATTAGTTTACTATTGAAATGCATTGCCTTTGTCTATCATTCAGTACAACAAAACGTGAAATTCCAGCAATTTTTACATTTTTGCCATAACTTTGTTATTTGAAGTCCTAGAACTTTGGTGTCTTCGACAACTTGTCGTATTTTTTAACGCTATAAAAGCAAAAGCTATAGACGCGAAATAAAAACGTCTGCATCACACCACCAGCTATGCGGCTGAAGTTTCCGAAGGCACCAGCCCGAAAACATGCACTCCTAAAGCGCTAGATGTTTTGTATGGATAAATTCTGTTCCTGGTCCAGTATGCAATGAACGTTCTTCCGAAAGCCTCGTACGACCGACAGCAGGAACAACCTTCCTATGTAAATATGCAGAAAGTTAAACTCCTTCCTTGGACATAGGCCGACTGCAAAACATCCTAATGATTTTATCATTGGGATAAAATTTTTTATTCTAATTTTATTTAATAATAACAATTAAATAACTTCTGAAGAAAAGTCAACCTCAGTAGAGAAACGATTAGCAGATGGCCGACGATGGTGCATTTGCAGTGCTGGTGAAGTCGGCAGCATTTGCGACGCTTCTGTTTAGCTCTGCCACTTACTTGGCCGTCATCGTCTATTTATTCAGCCGTTGCTTAATTTAGTACAGCTGCTAATTCGTTCTCGTTTTCCCACCAGCCAGCTAACGACATTCAACCATCATTTGACCATTAGGGGATGGAGGGGGATGACTCGGTGGACGTCTACTTGGTGCACCATAAATATAAAAAGTACTTTTTTTTAGTTTGGATCAAAATAGCATGAAAAGCAAGTGACATCCAGCTGGCGGAAAATGGGAATGAAAACAATCGGAGCTTTCTTCGGCAGCCGGAGTCAGCGACCATAGTGTTGTTTGAAGACGTAGAAATCCCATGGGGTCAAGCCGTACAGATCAGGCGTGCCTAAACTTTTTGAACCGCAGGTCAAATCGCAGAAACAATTTTATGTGGTTGGCCGTATATTTCAATGTACAATTATTCGCATGGGATCTAGGAAAAGCCATTTGTAGGAATGATAAGTTTAAGTAAATAATTAAATTACATATTGATTCATAAAATATGAATAATAGCAGAAGATTCTACTGAGTAAATAAATGATATCAATAACGTGATTTGTGCCAGTGTTACTCTCGATCTTGCATGCAGCGAAGCAGAAGCTGAGCGGACGAGAATAAAAGTTTGCGAGAGTGAGCTTTTGACAACCAGCCTCAATGAACACCAACCACAACAAGCTTACGGCTACACACTAACACGAGGGAGAAGAAAGGAGATGAAATGAAACAGAGTCAGTTTTGAAAAGGAAGTGATTGAGAAGAGATGTGTTTAGAATTGTGAACGGCGAAAAGAAAATAAAAAAAAAATTGAATTTGGAAATCTTATTTGATTTATTCGCGAAGGAAGAAATCCTACACCATTAAGGGGGCAGGATCCGTCACTGATTTCGGAATTTTCTAAAGAAGTTTTTTCGTTCAACATCAAGAAAATTCACATGATAATGTGTTCACTGTATTCTACTCTCCAACCGAATCACAGTGAACACATTTTCATCGAATAATTTTTAGTTTTAACATTTCGATGATGACGATGATTACGATGACGGAGCGTTGAACGTTAAGGCCGCACGGGACGTCATTATAATCATCCTATCCATTTGAAGAAGCAGATCTCAAGTACCACTCCATATATGGATGTGAAAAATTTATCACTATATTCTATATATGTGGTGCACAATCGATTAAATTTTCAGCTTCATCGGTTCACTAAAACTCGAGATTTGCTTCGACAAAGTTTTGATGATAATTGTTAGAGTGAGACAAAAGATAGGGAAAATAACACGGTCTCCCGTGTCCCCTTAAATGAAGCAAATTCCTTTTGTTGAAATGAGAAATCGAAAAACAGATAATTGATGCTAAGCATTCTGCTAGATAAAGTGATAGTCTTTCCACTCGTAGGATTCATTTATCCACGCGCTGTTCATTCTGGTGATTAATTGCAAGGTTGCTTCTTCTCGTAAAGTCAAGCAAACACTCCACGCTAAGCCAGCTCCACGCAGCGCATGTATTAAAACTACACAGAATGAGGCAACCAATGCAGAACTGGCTGACTGAGTGAAAATTCTGTGTAGGTTGCACTCATTCTGTGAGTTGCCGACGTGTTGGCCTTCGGCTGTGCGGGGATCGATGGAAACGGAACTGTCAATGATCTCCCGCGCGGCAGCAAACAGTTGACCGTTGGTAAGATGGGGAGTTTTCTGATATGTTTTCTAGCGAAAAGCCGGAAGATGGTCGCAAATGCGAAAGTTTTTTCCCCATTTGCTTCCACTTCGGCTATTCAAATGAAAAAATCTCTAAAAAACTTTAAAATTGGAACTGAATTCCGCATTCCAAGCGTTCCTCCTCTGTGCTCATTTCACTCATTCAGTATTGTTTACCACCGTTTGCACAAAACTGTGTACAGCCCCTTTGTACAGAATCTGTGCTGCACGAAAAGAGGCCAATTTTGTGCGCTCGGCACTCATTTTTGAGCGGAGCAAGTTTAGCGTGATTGTTGCGAGCCCGTTTGAAGATGATCGAAATGAATATTTTCCTGCTCTTCGCGAAGAACAGGCAGCGTGAATCGTACCGTTCACATTACCGAGCGATGGAAAATCACCCGATGATACCGTCAGGAGAAACAGCGATCCGAAAATGAAACACGAACGAATGAAGCGCCCGAACGGTTGTTAGTGTTTATTCGCAGATTATGTTTTGATGCCTACGAAAATTCATCGTGCTTCGCGTTTCCGATCGCTGTTCAGCAACATTGACTACAAGTTATTAATCGATTTAATTCTGAAAACTGCCAAATATGTGGAAATATGATAAAAATGAATTATTTTCATTTTTTAAACAAGCATTGCCGTATTTCATGGGACATATTGATTATTGTTAGCGTGCATTGGCCCAAGGCTTGGGCTCCGCGGACTGCACAGTAAAAAAACGCAGACCGGATTTGGGCCGCGAACCACCAATTGAGAAACCCTGGTACAGATGGTTGACTGAGTGGAGGCGACACCGTTGGAATTGGGTCAACTAGAAATCTTCAGCTGCAGCCAAAGCCAAATTCAACAAGTTGATTCGAAAGGCGAAATGGAGTTCTAAGCAAACGACACAATAATGCTAATCGCTGCCAGCTGGTTCCCATCTTCTGGTTTTATTGTTTGAGGCGGAACCATAAAGCTAATTATGGATGTTTACACTTGGGATAAACTGAATTGGGGGATTTCAGTCTGATGTTGGCTAATTCTGTTATGAAATTAAGGAGAAGCTCTGTTTTTGTGGCTCTAAATCCAATGTTCCAAACAATCCACGAGTTTCAGAGTATGGACATATAGTTTTTCCTTCAATTATTTTATTAGTATCATTCCAAACATTATATTCATTTCTTATCGTCCTAATTTGGGAACACTAAATTAAACATTTATTGACATTTTGTTTACCGTAGCAGTTCAGAATGTTTGCATGTGAGTTAATTTCCCCTGCTTAAAAGAGAAAAAAACGCTTTCAATTATCCAAACTTAACCTAGATACATAACGTATTTATCGTGGCAATAGAAGAGTGCAGTGATTTTTGTCTAAAATTTTTAATAATTTTATTTGACATTTGTTCCAATGTTTCAACATTGGATATTCTATGTAACTCATTGGTACTATACCAGGGAGGAAGCTTCAGAATCATTTTCAAAATTTTATATTGAATCCTCTGCAGAGCTTTCTTCCTGGTATTACAGCAGTTAGTCCATATTGGTACAGCATACAACATGGCTGGCCTGAAAATTTGTTTAAATATCAAAAGCTTGTTCTTAAGACAAAGTTTTGATTTTCTATTAATAAGGGGATAGAGACATTTTACCTATTTATTACATTTGGCTTGAATGCCCTCAATGTGATTTTAGAAAGTTAAATTCTTATCAAGCATGAGCCCTAGATACTTAACTTCATCTGACCAATTTATTGGAATCCCTCTCATCGTGACAACATGTCTACTTGAAGGTTTCAAATAAAGAGCTTTTTGTTTATGTGGGAATATTATTAGTTGAGTTTTGGAAGCATTAGGAGAAATGTTCCATTTTTGCAAGTATGAAGAAAAAATATCCAAACTTTCTTGTAATCTACTACAGATGACACGCAGACTTCGTCCTTTGGCGGAGAGGCCTGTGTCATCCGCAAACAAGGATTTTTGACATCCCAGAGGCAACTCAGGTAAGTCAGATGTGAAAATACTGTATAATATTGGTCCAAAATGCTGCCTTGGGGAACACCAGCTCTTACAGGAAGTCTTTCAGATCTGGAGTTCTGATAATTAACCTGAAGTGTGCCATTTGACAGATAACTTTGAATCATTCTAATAATGTATGTTGGACAATTAAAGTTTTTTAATTTTACGATCAAGCCTTCATGCCAAACACTGTCGAATGCTTTTTCTATGTCTAGAAGAACAAGACCAGTAGAATAACCTGCAGATTTGTTGATTGAGAAGAAGTTCGCGATCTTAAAGAGTTTCCGGCAAAACGCGACAGTTCTTTGCGATTTGGAAGGAAACCTTGATTCCCCTAATGGAGTTCAAGATCTCCTGCCTAAATCCCGTAAATCGAAACAACTGACCACAATAGGCGGCACTTTTTGCTTCCTCACTTGAATCAAAGAGCCTGGGCTAGAGGCTGCTTCGATTTGGTGTTCGGAAAATTTGTCTAGAGCATCGAACTGATTGCTCATTTCGATGCAATTATTAACATTATCCATTTCACCCTTGGAAGAAAGTTCGCCTTCCGGAGAAACGTTCTTTCTTCCATTCTTGCCACGTTTAGTGACAGTTTTAAATCCCACTTTTTTGGAAGGAAGTTCCCCATTAAACATTTGACAGTTCAACAGCCGACTAAATTGGTTGAAAAATCGGTCGATTGTTGCACCGACGCTTATGGAAGTTTAACACAGCTAACAACTGACTAATCGCTAGATTAAATCGGGTGACCGAGGAAATCTGATGTTTAGTAGGTCAACTTGCTTGGATTTTACTTAAAATACCGATTTATCCTCCTATTTAGTAGGATTATGTCGGCCCACCCTATTAAATCGGGTGATATTCGGTTGATCCCTGTGTTAAACTTCCATAAGCGTCGGTGCAACAATCGACCGATTTTACAACCAATTTAGTCGGCCGTTTGAACCTTCAAATGTTTAATGGGGTTGTGAATTCAGAGATTCACCCTTTCTTTTGTTTGTAGTTGCAACCATAGTCCAGTTGTTAATTACACCTATCGTTTGTCTGGTGAGTTGCACGCTTACTGACAATGATGATGTCACGCTACACGATAAGTGTTCATCTGCAACAACCAGACAGCTCACCAATCCACCGCGAGGTGGATCGTGATGAGTTGTTGAGTTGAAGGAGAGCGAAAGAAGGAAGGCACAAAAGTCTGTTTGACAGCTCTGCAGAAAGCGCGTGCGCACGGACAGAGCGCGTGCGCACGGAAAGAGCGCCAGTTCGGCTCGATTTGCAATGATCGGTTATTATTATTATTTTTTCGCTATTGGATATTCTATGGTTTGGTTGATCGATGTTAAAGTTTGTTTTAAAAGCAGCTCCACTTATTTTAAAACATATTGCCGTGTACAATAGTAGACAACACAACTAATTTAATTAAAATAATTTGAAATTATAATTAGTACTTATACAAAAGGGGAAGAACGTTTAGGCTGGTTGTGCATTACGATAAAATCTCTTAACATAAGCAATGCTTGTTGTTGGTTCTTGTGGAAGGATCAACATGTTCGGCTTAACGAATCTTATTTTAAATATCGAATAACACCACATGCAATTGAACAAAAAGGATGTGATTACAATAGACTTTTGATATTTTCTATTCTGAACCACCGCAAAAAAAAAAAATATTGGGAATCAAAATTCTCCTGAGAGGGATGATGTGGGGAGGCTCATTCTAATTAATATTGTCGTTCAATTATGGGGATAAATTAAAATTGTTATTGTTCTATACATACTTATTTATTATAATTACCTGTAAATATTGATACAGCACAATTCAAGTATTTAAATATCAAATAGCAAACATATATATGGTCGGTGTTCAGACAGACTGAACCAAGTGTTTTTTTCAATCGAGTAAGAAAAATGTACCCCAAACATGTGAAACATCAAAATATTATAGATATTTACTGTAATAATGGAACTTATCTATTTGATGATACATTTGTATAAAAATAACATGGAAGATTTAAAATTGATGGAGTTCTTTACGTATCCTTAGAGCTCCAAAATTCATCTAGTCTGGTCTGTCTAAACACCGACCATATGATTCTCAAAAACTCATGAGAATGGTATTTTACTCTTTGAACTGTTATTCAATTTGGATGTGTTTAAAAGATTTATAAATTTAATTTATTATTGATGTTACGAGCTATGTCTGTAGTTAAACTTAATGCTACACAAGAAATATATTTGAATCAAAGTATTTTTATATATAAATCATATGAAAAAAAAAGTTCCAGAAAGTACTCTAGAATTCTTTGGGAGCGTCTCCCGGGATTCTTCCTTAAATCATTCATGAATCCTTCAAATCCTCTCTGGGATTGTTCTGCTGAAAATCTTGAGATTATTTCTGAATTTTCTTCCAGATATCGCTTTGGGATTCATCCAAAAAAAAACGTTACCATTCCGGTATTACTTCTGAGATTCTTTCGGATATCCCATTGCGATTATTCTGGACATCTTTTTGGATTTTTTTGCAGAACTCTGTATGTGATTTTGCGTGTATCTCCTTAAGGATTACTTTTGAAATCCAGGAAATTAAATTCTTTGAAATTCTTGAAAATTGTTTTCGAAATACTATGGAAGATTTTACCATAAATCCTGATGCAATCCATTTGGATATTTAAAGAGGATTTTATCAAAAAATGTACGACTCTACTAGAAATTCTTCGAGAATTCCTCCGAAAATAACTCTAGATTTTTATCCGGAAATACTTCTGGTATTCTTATGAGAATGCCTCTGGTATTCTTCCAAAAATGACTTGAGATGCTTTCGGAAATCTTTCTGAAATTCTTCAAGAAATTCCACTGACATTTTTACGCCAATATCTTTGAAATACTCCTGGGACTCTTACAAAAATCCTGTTGGAGTTTTTTTTTCGGATATCTTTCTATTCTAAATTTTTCAATAAATTTTGCTGGGATTGTGCTGTAAAACCTGCTAAGATTCATCCAAAAATACGACTGTCATTCTTCCGGATATCATTCAAGAATTCCACCGGAAGTTTTCGTGAGCTTCAACCGTAAATCGTTCTGGTATTTTTCAGAAATTCCATTGAGTTTCTTAAAAATATCCTTCTGAAAAATTTTCTGAGAATTGGTTTGGGATTATAGAAGGATTTCCAGAAGAATTCTAAGGCGATTCACAGAAACATCACTTCTGTATGAAGGATTATCGTTAATATCTGAAATAATCCCATGAGAATTCTAAATCCAAATTACAGTCATATTCAAAAGAATCCCAGAAGTTATTTCGCCAGAATCTCTGAAAGATTTAAAGGATATTCACAGACATCCAGAAGATTTCATGAATATTTTCCAGAATAATTCCGATGTCCAGATGAACTGCAGAAAGATTCATGGAATAATTTCAAACGGGATTTTCGGAATCATTTGAAAGTAACTTTTAGAAGATCCTCAGAAAAAGAAATCAGTAATCAAAGTAATCGAAAAAATCTCATTATTTCAAGCAATGCTCGTTGGTTCATGTCGAAGGATCAACATGTTCGGCATAACGAATCTTATTTTAAATATTGAATGACACCACATACAATTAAACTAGTATGTGATTACAATTCTGAATCACCGCAAAAAAAAATATTTAGAATCACAATCCTTCTGAGAGGGATGATGTGGTGGATGCACATTCTAATTAAAATTGTCGTTCAATTATGGCGATAAATTAAAATTGTTGTTGTTCCATAAATACTTGTTTATTATAATTACTTGTAAATATTGATACAGCATATAAAAAGACATTGGTCCAGAAATTACTCCAGAATTCTATGGAATTTCCCTCCTGGGATTCTTCCTTAAATCACTTATGAATCCTTCAAAACCTCTCTGGGATTGTTCTGGAAATCTAAAGATTATTTCTGATTTTTCTCTAAGTTCTTCTGGAAATCACAGAATACTTACAGATATCGCTTTTGAACTCATCTCAAAAACATCGTTAGCATTCCGGTACTATATCTGAGATTCTTTCGGATATCCTTTGTGATTCTTCTGGACATCTTATTGGAATATTTGCATAAATCTGTATGTGAGTTTGCGTTTATCTCCTTAAGGATTAATTTTGAAATCCTGGAAATCAAATTCGAATCGAAATTCTCGAAGATTCTTTCGGAAATTCAATGGAAGATTCTAACAAAAATCCTGATGCAATTTTTCTGGATATTTTTAGAGGATTTTGCCAAAAAATGTACTACGACTCTACTACAAATTCGTCGAGAATTCCTCCGAAAATAACTCTGGCCTTTTTCCAGAAATACTTCTGGGATTATTATGAGAATACCTCTGGTATTCTTCCGGAAATCACCTGAGATGCGTTCGGAATCCTTTTAGAATACTTTCGAGGATGCTTCCGAAAATCTTTCTGAAATTATTCTAGAAATGCCACTGAGATTTTTACGTCCATATTCTTGAAATTTGTCTGGGACTCTTCCAAAAATCCTGTAGGAAATCTTCCAGATATCTTTCTAGCATTCTTTCGGGAAGCCTTCTGGGATACTTTCGAAAATCTTTCTGAGGATCCTTCAAATCCTTCTGTTTAGATTTCTTGCAGAAATTCTTCCCGAATTACCTCTAGACCCTGGGAGTTTCCTGAATTTTTCAAGAAAACTGTTATTATTTCGACTATCTCTCTCTTGGATTCTTTCGGAAATTCTTCTACAATACCCCCAGATTTCTTTCTGTTATCCTGCTGGAGGACTTCAAAACATCTTTCAAAGATTCTTCCAGAAATTTTACTGGAATTTTTCAAGAAATTCTGCTGGTATTCTTCCGTAAAACCTGCCGAAATTCATCCGGAAATACGACTGGAATTCTGCTTGAATGATAAGCATTCAAGAATTCCACCGGAAGTTTTTGTGGGATTCAACCATAGACAAATTAAAGACCCCCATGTCCCTTGCAGTTGCTCAAAATTTTATGGCTCATAAGGTAATCTAGAATGCCGTTCAAAGTGTACTGCGATCTGTCAAACTTGGGTACCTTTTGCACTACCGAGGGACCAAATGCAGTACTAGAAGTGGTACCCAATCTGAGCCCGAGTGTGACGGACCTGATTCAACCGTAAATTGTCCTGGTATTTTGTTTAAATACATTGAAATTCTTAGGGAAAAATATACAGGACTCTTAAAAATATCCTTCTGGAAATTCTTCTGGAAATTGCTTTGGAATTAAAGGAGGATTTCCGGAAGAATCCCAGCAGAATTACAGAAGAACCACAGAAAAATCACTAAAATATTATCAGGGAGATTTCTAAAGGAATTATTTTAAGGATTCTCGTAAATTCCTGAAACAATCTCAGGAGAATTTCGAATGGATTTTGAATGTTTTTTTACAGTGATATCCAAAAGAATCCCTGAAGTTATTTCGCAAGAACCCCTGAAGATTCAATGAAAAGTCACAGACATCCAGACGATTTCATGAATATTTTCCAGAATAATTACGATGTCCAGAAGAGCTCCAGAAAGATTTACGAAATAATTTCAAATGGAAATTCCAGAACCATTTAAAAGTCACTTTCAAAAGATGCTCAGAAAAAGAAATCAGTAATCAAAGAATCTCACAGGTATTTTTTTAAAGTCCCAGTGGCTGTCCGGTAGTTTTCTTGGATGATTTCCATTTGAAGTCAAGAGGGATTTTCAGAAAATTTTGCCAAGGATTTAAGAAAATTTTCAAGGAAAATCAATGATAAATCACTAAAAAAATCAAAAACACTTCCTTATGAATTTCCAGAAGAATCACAGAGTTTTTTTTCTCAAAAAATCTTAGAAAAAAATTCTAAAGAATCACAAAGGAATTTTCGGAAAAATTCTGGATATACAAAACTATCTCAGGCAGAAACAATAACATCAATAGCAATAAATCTGAATATAAGAAGGATTTCTGTAAGAATATAAGGAGGATTTCCAAACAATTACAGAGGAATTTTCGGATGATTTCCATAAATAAAGATTTAAAAAAATCCCCGTCCTCTGGAAGCTTCTTAGCAGGATTTTTGGAAGTATTCCACAGGGATTTCTGGGAGAATTCCATTGGGATTTACAAAAGAATTCCAGAGGAATTTCCGAAAGAATCCCAAGAATTTGCACGGAAGAAAGTGAAGTGAAATAATAGATTTTTTTGATTATAGTCTCAGGCGTCTTTCCGAGAGTATTCTAGAATAATAGGTATAATCTAAGACATTTTTCGGAAAGAATCTCAAAGGGATTTTGAAGAACTTTCAAAGAGTTTCACGGAAGAAATACTGAAGAATTACGAGGAAAATATCAGAATTTAAATAATAATTTCGATTGGATTTCCAGAAGAAATCCCGAGAAATTTTGTGAGAATCCCCGAACCCAGATTTTTAAAATAGATTCCATAACACTGGAAAGCAATCATTAAATCATTTTCGGCAGAATTCCAGAATTTTACAGCAGAATCCTGAAAGGATTTCCATAATAACCCAAGATGGGTTTCTGGGATAGTCCAATAGGAAGTCCCAAGGAGGTTGTGTGTGTGTGTGTGTGTGATACAATCCACCTCCCACTGACCGGCAGTGCTTTTATGGAAGAAAATTGTATGCATGTATTTATTGATACCCTACGATATCTTTATATCTGCAGACAATTTTAGCCCAGGAGATGAAAGGTGATAGCTCTACTGAAATTCCAACGACCCATTTCAAGAATGGCAGTAAATACACACACATTCTGAGGTCATTTTCATTTACAGTAAGCCCCGCATAAAAACACTCAGATATCAAATGGATATATGAAATGCTTTTACACTTCCCGAATCGAAAATTAAATTTTCGACCCTGGCACGTATTTAGTTTCAATTTGTAATAGGTGAGCATGTAATAATAGAGTACGATTTTACCAGGATGTAAAGCTGTTTTTTTTCCGTCGCCGCGCTGGGGTTACCACGAAACACTATACACTTTTTCACTGCACTCGCAGTCAAAGGATCACACACAACTGAAACAATACGCGGGTCACGCCACTTTTCTTCTTTTGCCCCCCCCCCCCCCCCCTGCACTCCGCGCGTAACACAATTGATCCTGACTGCATCACTCGCCCCCGCAGGAGCAAGCGTCGCAGTCAAAGGATCACACACTACTGAAACAATATGCGGGTCACGCCACTTTTCTTCTTTTGTTTCCCCCCCTGCACTCCGCGCGTAACACGATTGATCCTGACTACATCACCCGCCCCCGCAGGAGCAAGCGTCGCAGTCAAAGGATCACACACTACTCAATAGGAAGTCCCAAGGAGGTTATTGGAAAAATCAGAGCGATCAAAGAAATAATTACATATAATAATTTCAAAAGGGTTTCTGAAAGAATCTCAGTGAATTTTCAAGATGTCCTCTAGCACCACAACTAATTTATACTAATATATACAACTCAATACTTAATCATAAATTGCGTTAAGCTGAGTGTACGTCATCCAGTGTGGGGGCGGATTGACGGTATCGAAGTGGATTAAAAACAATTATAGGAGAACGTGTGGAAAATACATATGAACTGCGCAGAATACATCAGACCGATTTAGCATTGCTGCGCACTTCTAAAAGCATTTTATTTTTATTAAAATGTTTGATAATAGTAGAACGACAATGATCATCAGTTGATTTTCCGCTACTGTTTTTTTAAAATCACAATTGTTATTTCTTTCCGTGCACGCGCTCGGGAAATGAATCTGGCCATGGTGCAACAACCGCGCTACATTCGATGAATCCTATGCGACAAAAATTGTCGGCGCTATCCGTCAAATTCGCTCACCAAAGCTATTTTGGTGACTTTAACATCACAGCTCATGTTTAGTGAATAAACCAAAGATGACGATAGGGAAAAAGCACCAATTTTCGACCTAGCACTAATTTTCGACCCATTCATACGATTTTGGCCTACTTTGTATGGAAACCCGAAAATTGACACAGATTTCTTGTAGGTCGAAAATTAGTGCTTTTCCCCTACCTCCTAAGAGGTTTTTTTTTCGAAGACGGTGTCCAAGAAGGATTACCACCGCTAGCTTTCACCAACAGGTCCAACGAAAAATCGAAGGCACGGGTCCAAACAAGGATCGTAAAGGGATCAATAGTAGAAAAAATAGTACTGAAAAGTACTGTTTTAGTAGCACTGAAAAGTACCGTTTTTAATTTTAGCACTGAAAAGTACTGTTTGTGTAGCACTGAAAAGTACTGTTTTATTGCTTTAGGTAGTTTTTAAGAAAACTTCCAAGAGCAGAGAGAATTCGTGTACGCACAGCACGAAGGTACGATGCGCACTGTTAATTGTTATAGCTGTTATGTCTATTTGACTGTGATCATATTCCGTTATTCTTCATGAATAGTGTTGCATTTGTTTGGTTCAAATATGCATTTGTTGAGCGTGGTTATCTAAAATGATTGGTATTCAGAAGAATGTATGGAAAAAGTACGTGCAACGTGTGAATAGGAAAAGCTTCCACTGCAAAACAAGAACCAAAAGCCAAGGCCATCAAGGCTAGAATAAGGCGGTCGGTATCCGGAAGAGGAGGTGGCATGGTGGTCCACTGTACGGTCATTGATTTATTTGCCTGCCTGCACATTCAGAATAGGGCCAAAGCAATGTTTCGCGCGCTATTTTGCTATACTGAAGGAATGCATGTATGGGAAAGAGTTGAAGGCAGTTAAGAGAACCAATTTGGCAGCGATGAAAATTTTATCAGTGAAGCCGGTATTTTCAGAAGTCAAAGGTTAGAAGTGCTCTGAAAGGGGATGAAATATGTGAGAAATGTATTATTTAGAAACATGCAACTGCAGGCAGTCAGTGGTGTTCGGTTGGTTATTTCCGGTTTTCCGGAATTTAGGGTTGTAAATAGAAAGCAATGTTGTGTGCGATGGTTTACGATGGGTATGTGCAATTTATACGTGTTTAATATGATAAAAAGTTTTTAAGAGCATTGAAAATTGTTGGAAAAGTACAATGTAAAATGTCAATTAAACTTGCAATCGAATTATCCGAATTGTTTCCTGGAGACAAAAAATCATAACTGAACTAAATATACATCCGTCCGTTGATATTTGCTGCAGCAAAAATAAATAAAAGTCGTAATTTATTCAGTTTCGACCTACATTTCTATGTTTTTCGATTTCCGACAAACAGCGGAATAAGAGAAGGCACTTATTAGGGCTCAAGCCACTGACTGACCCACACTGGAGTAATTTGGACCAAAACAACGCCAAAATTATGTTTTTTTTTACTTAATGGCTTTTTTTTTAAACCAATAGATACAAACATATGTAATAAGCGGCATTGGGTTTGCCATGTTAAGCTACTCTTTGCCGCATATGCATAAGTATGGCTCAAATATAGAGCTTAGAGACGTTTGAACACACGAACATTGACATACGCTCATCATATACAGTTTCTTTTTGTTTCCTCAACGAAACTTGCACACATTTTCCAGACTCATCATATGGAAATATATAATCCAAATTTATATTTTACCTAGATTCTTGGTGTTTGTTGGGACAGAGTGCATATAATATTCCTGTGAGTTTCACAACTACATCTACACTAGAGCACCCACACCATTGAGCGTGATAACCACTATTGTTTTTGCTCCACACCGCTAATTCGATGCTAGATCAAATTCCACGTGTCCTCCCAAATAGAAATTTCGGCACAAAAAGATTAATGCATTGTGAAGAACAAGCATCTTCAATGTTGCTCCTTCATTTTCGATATAGTCCTTAAGTTTAAAAATATATAGAGGAATCAAAAATCTCATATTTGAAATTATGGCCACCAATTAGTATTAGTTACTTCTCTGTGCGACGATGAGCGTCACTGCTTGTCGCGTGATTGAAATTCCTTGTACCGTCACAGCAGAGTACTTATGCTGCGTGGGTTAGTTGGGCGGAAATTTGGACACCACGGTCCACTCACTCACCCTCCTCCACACACACTCATACCCAATGGCCACCTGTTTGCTGCACCTGTGAAGGTCTTCGGAATCCGTGTCGGTTCGTAAGTTGCAGTGATGCTATTTTTAGCGCTGGAACCACTTCCACTCTGGTCCAGTTAAGGCCCAAGTAAAAATGGTGCAAAAGTCAAAACTGAAAAAGCAGTTTTCTCTTTTTAAATAGTCAAATCGAAGAAAATAAAAACACACAGCTCTATTATTTGCCAAATAAAAAGGCTGTGTGTTTTTATTTTTATCAATTTGTTGTTTTAAAAAGAAAAAACTGCTTTTTCAGTTCTGACTTTTGTGCCATTTTTTCTTGCACCTTAAAGGAAAGTATCGATTTCGTTGCGAAGGAAAAACTTTGGCCACTTTACCCCGTTTTCGTTGCTTGCCGCTCTTTTCGAGAGTCACATTTCTTCGAAACCACTTCTAGTCGGAATGTGTCACCATGATTTCGCAGTTCATTTCAGTTGTCTTGGTAGGATTATTCATCGGCACTGCTTCCTACGCTATCGATTGACGCCGAAGTTGCCGACAGTCAGACGACCGAGCAGACTTAACATGGTTCAGCAATAAACAAAATGTTTATTGCATAAATATTACTTCTCATGTGCAAAACCCAAACTTGCGACTGATGTGCGGTTTGTGTGTTTATAAATACGAATCCAATCCAATCCGGCTGGTTGGATGCTGAGACAAGCAATCCGTTGGACTGTTTCTCATCACTTTGGAATGAGTAGGGGAATGTGAGGAAAAAATTTTTCTTCTTAGAAAATGTCTTTATACTTTCAGAGTCATCAAGTTATTAACAGTTTTCTCACAGAAAAATAGGTAAACTCAAATCTTGTTTTACGAAATATTGCCATTAATAAAAATAAAAAAGTGTTAAAAATCATCATAAGACATCTATAAACTAGAAATCATTGAGTGTCTGTGATGCGAACAAAACAATTAGCCATTTTACGAAGCTGGTCAAATGACAGGAAACCTGGGAGTAAAGTTTACCTTTTCAATCATCGTTATCAATTTTAACGATGATGACGATTGATAACTGTGCGCATTACTGGCTTAGTTTTTTATACAGGCGAAAACTCTAATGGAGAATAATTATTAAAATATTTCTGATCACAAAAGTGCTTTTTATGTGAAATATTGCATTGATATATGAAGATTTTTGCCTTGTTACATTTTTATTACTGCGATATAAGGTTATCGATATTTTTTTTTCTGTTGTTTATTAGTTTTGAAATTTAGCTCAAAGGCCTACTACGGAACAAAATATTTTTTTGCAATGAGGAAGTCATGTGCGTGTTACATTATCATCCTAAATGCTAAGCGATTTCAGTACTGCCGAATTGCTGCCAAATTATTCAATCTTATTTCCGCTAAATTCTCTTATAAAGAATCGCTAGTATCAACCAGAGCAAATTCGTACCAGTGATCAATTAAGTACAATTAAGTAACTGAGTACCTTCTGAGATTCACACAGAAATTCATAACCAGAATTAGTAGTTTTTATTTAACAGATTTTGGTTTAAGATTACCAAGCAAGGATTTTTTCCGCAAATTCTTCACAGATTTAACCAATTCCTCCAACGATGCCTTTGAGGTTATACCTTAAGTTTCTGTTCAGAATTATTTGACAAATCATTCCGTAAATATCTCGGGAATTCTCAGTAAATATTATTCAGGAATTCTTGCAAACAAAATCTTTAATTGATTCTTCTAAGAGACGAACCAGCCAAGGGCTGAAAGTCTCGATAATAAAGACAATTCATTCATTCATTTAATTGATTCTTCCAGATGTATAGAGACATTTTAGAGGTTGATTTTAATAGTTCACTAAAATTTTTTTCAACAATTACGTAGCATTCAATTGTAGTCATGTTGGGAAGATGCGATTCCTCCGAGAAGATCAACTGCATTTTTTCACCTAAATAGTTACAAAATTTCTAGCGCCGAACCTTCCTTTAGAAATTACATTATTGTTTACCCTGAGATTTCGTCTTACGATTCTTTCGAAAAACTCACTAGAGTTGCATCCAAGTATTTTTCAGGGCTATTTTTGCTTTCGCTAGGGCTATTACTTACATTTACATTTATTGGTATAACATTGATATCAACAATTCCACGCCATACAACTCGATTCAGCTGCCTCCTCCCATCGTGCATTTCGTGCGGGGGTGAATCTTTCTTGACCGCAGTTTCTTCTGGAGCCCATAGTAGATACTATAGAGTCTTAAGTTGTTCACGTACGTGTATGAACTCGTATGTGTTTCGTATGCATGTCACTTTTCAGTACTATTCAGTACTATCTATTGTGGTAAAGTTTTCATAAACTTCAAGCAACCCTCGTTTTGTTATTTATATTTATGTTAACATGTTATTCACATCAGCAGACAGAATTACAAATCGACCACGTTCTGATTGATGGACGGCACTTCTCCGACATTATCGATGTCAGGACCTATCGTGGCGCTAACATCGACTCTGACCACTTTCTGGTGATGGTTAAACTGCGCACAAAACTCTCCGTCGTCAACAACGTACGGTACCGACGGCCGCCCCGGTATGACCGGCTCAAGCAACCGGATGTCGCAGCTGCATACGCGCAGCACCTCGAGGCTGCATTACCGGAAGATGCTGGATGAAGCCCCTCTTGAGGACTGCTGGAGAACAGTGAAGGCAGCCAGCCATCTACAATGCAACTGAGAGCAACGTCGAGTACGTGGGACGGAGTCGACGGAACGATTGGTTCGACGAGGAATGTAGGCAGATTCTGGAGGAGAAGAACGCAGCGCGGGCGGTCATGCTGCAGCAAGGGACCCGGCAGAACGTGGAGTGTTATAGACGGAAACGGCAACAGCAGATCCGCCTCTTTCGGGAGAAAAAACGCTGCCTGGAGGAGACGGAGTGTGAGGAGATGGAACAGCTTTGCCGGTCTCAAGAAACACGCAAGTTCTATCAGAACCTCAACGCATCCCGCAACGGCTTCGTGCCGCGAGTCGAGATGTGCAGGGATAAGGATGGGAGCATTTTGACGGACGAGCGTAAGGTGATCGAAAGATGGAAGCAGCACTTCAACGAACATCTGAATGGCGCTGAAAGCATAGGCAATGAAGGTCAGGACAACGGAAAAAATGTCTTCGTAGGTACTGCGGAGGATGGAAACAAACCAGCCCCCATTTTGAGGGAGGTTAAGGATGCCATTCACACAGCTCAAGAACAATAAAGCTGCTGGTAAGGATGGTATCGGAGCTTAACTCATAAAGAAGGGCCCGGAAAGGCTGGCCATTTGTCTGGACCGGCTGATAGGCACAATCTGGGAAGCAAAACAGCTAGGAAGGAAGGGGTAATATGACAAGTTAGATTGTGAGAACTTTCGAGCGATCACCATTCGAAATGCGGCCTACAAAGTATTATCCCAGATCATCTTCCGTCGTCTATCACCTATAGTATGCGAGTTCGTGGGAAGTTATCAAGCCGGCTTCGTTGACGGCCGATCGACAATGGACCAGATCTTTACGGCAAATCCTCCAAAAATGTCGTGAATACCAGGTCCCAACGCATCACCTTTTCATCGATGTTAAGGCGGCATACGATAGTATCGACCGCGTAGAGCTATGGAAAATCATGGACGAGAAAAGCTTTCCCGGGAAGCTCACGAGACTGATAAAAGCGATGATGGAAGGTGTACAAAATTGTGTGAAGGTTTCAGGCGAACATTCCAGTTCGTTTGTATCCCGCCGGGGACTACGACAAGGTGATGGACTTTCGTGCCTGTTGTTCAATATTGCGCTAGAAGGTGTTATGCGGAGAGCCGGACTCAACAGCCGAGGTACGATTTTCACGAGATCCAGTCAATTTGTTTGCTTCGCGGATGATATGGACATTGACTGCCGAACATTTGAAAAGGTGGCAGACCTGTACACCAGCCTGAAACGCGAGGCAGCGAAAGTTGGACTGGTGGTGAATGCGTCCAAGACAAAGTACATGCTAGCTGGTGGGCCGAGCGCGACAGAGCTCGCCTAGGTAGTAGTGTTACGATAGACGGGGATACGTTCGAGGTGGTCGACGAGTTCGTCTATGACAATAACGTTAGCCGTGAAATACGGAGGCGCATCATCAGTGGAATTCGGGCCTACTATGGCCTCCACAAGGCTGCGGTCAAAAAAGATTCACACCCGCACCAAATGTACCATGTACAAAACGCTCATAAGGCTGGTAGTCCTCTATGGGCATGAAACGTAGACGATGCTCGAGGAGGACCTGCAAGCACTTGGAGTCTTCGAACGTCAGGTGCAGGAAAACGGTGTGTGGCGGCAAAGGATAAACCACGAGCTCGCCCAACTCTACGGTGAACCCAGTATCCAGAAGGTGGCCAAAGCTGGAAGGATTCGATGGGCAGGACATGTTGCAAGAATGCCGGACAGCAACCGTGCAAAGATGGTGTTCGCTTCGGATCCGGTTGGTACAAGAAGGCGTGGAGCACAGCGAGCTAGGTGGGCGGATCAAGTGCGAATCGATTTGGCGAGCGTGGGGCAAAACCGAGGATGGAAAGATGCGGCCACGAACCGAGTTTTGTGGCGTGAAATTGTTGGTTCAGTGTTATCTGTTTAGATGTTAACCAAATAAATAATAATAATAATAACATGTTATTACCGTAATTTTATGTTTTTTACAATATCTTGTCATTTTTATTTGATATCTTGTCATTTTTATTGCGCCAACTTCAACCTTTTACGAAAATATTCAAGCCTAATTTTTTTCAATATTTTGATGCATATGACTCACTGTGTACTGTTGAAAAATGGTCGGTGTTCAGATAGACCGGACTAGAAGATATTTTTGCATTCTAAAGATACGTTCAGAGTTCCAACAGTTCTGATTTTTTCGATGCTTTTTTGATACAGATATGTCATCAAATAGTTAGGTTTCATTATTACAGCAAATAATGCAAATATTTTTACATTTTTCATGCTTGGGGTTTGTTCTCCTGATAAGCATTAAAGAATACTTGGTCCAGTCTGTCTGAAAATCGAACAAATGTGACCGTAGTTTTGCATTTAAATGACGGTTTTCTCATTCTCTCATCATATTGCGATACTCCAGAAAGAATCAAGTGATTCATTCGATTCAGCTTGACCTTTTTGCATTTTGCTTCGGGAAGTTGTAATTTTTGCACGAAGTATACTAAAGATGCGTCAATATAATCGATTCCGTGCATCGGATCGTTCATTTCCCGTAACACAGCACGTTTTTTAATCAATCCTCAATTTTCTAAAATTGACATTCTTTTGCTTCTGACGAACAAAAACACCAACGATAAACGGACATCGTTGTTTGTTTCCTTCATCTACCGTGCTGCATCAGTATCCGGACGCTTAAGAGGCACCAAATGTTCCAGCTCAATTTTCACTACGTAATTTGCTCATATGATTATAGAGTGATTTTCATACAATTAGTTTAGGCTCATATCTTCGTGAAAACGAAAAATATTTCAGTAGGAATTAGCAAAATAGTATATAAATCGTGAAAATTATGTAGCATGTATTGTCCTTAAACCCGGACACATGAATCAATATGCCGGACACTAATGAATCAAAATCCGGACATCTCAATTTAGATTGATCATATCTATATAAAATGCATTGATAGCCACCATAGCTATCAGTTTTCCTCAAATATGCTTCACAAATAGTACTATATACAGCAAATATATTGCTATATCAATATAGAGAACCACTGGCTCACAAACCCGGACAGCGTCGTTTTGCTTTTGAACTAGTTAATGTTTACACCAAATCACTTTTTTTCCCGCAATATAGTTTAAAATCTATCATCACAATCACTATTTTGAATCACACAAGCAGTAAAACCAATATTTATTCACACATTCGCGAATGAACAAAGTCTGAAAAGTTTATCGGAAACTTCACAACAAGAACTTGAACAATGCAGGAAAAATGCAAAACTGAAGTTGCGAATTTGTTTTCATTTTTATTCTTTTTCTTGCAAAGCTTACTAGATGGCAAATTATTATAAAATGAAGAAATTAGTTTAAATGTAAAGATACGAGCGAATATAACTTGATTTAATTTAATTTAATCGTTATATCAATATGTACCGATTAAGTGTCCGGATATTGGTCCCGTCCGAATTTCGATTCACAACGGTACTTTTGTCCCTTCTTCATTGGTACAATCATGTTGGTGGTGGTGCGGTTACATTGATGGTGGCATAAATGTCAGTGAATTCAGTATAGTGAGCATGATTTTTTTCGTCCCTGATTTGTACCATATTAAAAAAAAACATCGGTAGGTCACTGATTTTGCCTGTAGATTGAGGGTTCTTTTCTTGGGTAACCTAGTAATTCTGTAGTAATATTTTACCATTTTACAAATTCCACTTACAACAAAGTTTAAATCATACATTCGATAGATGTATGTTGTATGTAGATGTACATTAGCACTTGCAGATTGATTATATCTATTTCTGCTTTTTATTCTTCTTTCTAGCGTTATTTTCCAACTGAGATAGAGCGTGCTCCTCAGCTTAGTGTTCTTATGAGCACTTCCGCAGTTATTCACTGAGAGCTTTCTTTGCCAATTTACCATTTTTGCATGTGTAAATCGTGTGGCAGGGACGAAGATACTTCATGCCCTGGGAAGTCGAGAACATATCTTTTACGAAAAAATCTTCGACCGGGGGGATTTGAAGCCACGACCCTCAGCTAAGTGTTAATTACACAGATCTTCAAAATTTCGAGAAGTTAGATTTGTAATGACTACAAATGGACGAAAATTTTGACACTCAAACTTTTTTGCTATAAACTCCTCATTTTTTATAAAAATCTGCGCAATTTTCTCTGTATGGTTTGCTTGCTAAAACTGCCAATTGTTATTGAGGCCGCACGGGACGTCATCATAATCACCCTATCCATTTCAAGAAGCAAATACCAAGAACCACTCCATACATCGATGCGAAAATGTATCACTATGATTCTATATAGGTAGTGCACAACCCAATAAATTTTCAGCTTCATCGGTTCACTAAAACTCAAGATTTGCTTCCACAAAGTTTTGATGATAATTGTTAGAGTGAGACGAAAGATAGGGAAAATAACACGGTCTCCCGTGTCACCTTAACTGCCATTATGATTCCAATCGGAACTTGATCTCTTTGTTTACTAGCACTGCTAGTATAGTCTAGCAAGAACATGCACTCCGAGTGTCACTGAACTGCGGTCCGTAGACCGTGCTTGACCGAGCATTTGTGTCACCAGGCTGGCAAGTATAATACCGAACACGAAGCTAAATAGAAGAGCGCACGCTTGCGATCGGAGATGAGTGACACTACATAGCCAAAGCTAAAACTTCGGATCATATTCTAAACTGCAGCTACCAACCGGTGCGAATTGTGTGTGTTTTTTTTTGTACATATTTTTACGGACCGCTATTTTTTTAAATGTTATTTATTTCTCCATTCACATAACTAGACATTTAAGCTCTGTTAGATTTAATAAATTATTACCTATGAATTATCTCGATTCCCAAACTCGTTTTTTTATCATGTTTGATAAAATTTCAACCCAAAGTAATGTAGACTATGGGGCGGACAAGTTTTTTTTTTTATTTCAAGGGCGTAGACTATCTTTGAGCCTACCATTAGAATGGGAAAAATATTATAAGCTAAACAATACTGAAATCTTTTTTTTTTTTTTAATTTTCTTCATATTTATTATAATATCACTCGAATGTCGTATTGTGTGACGAGCATATTATGTCACTCAATTTCCCAAACTTCAACATTCAATGGCTCTCAGAAATCGTTAAATTGCAACGAATTTTCCAACCTCGATGTAACGTTCGGAAACAAGTTCCGATACGACACGTGTCACTCCACCTGTCCAGGAGCCAATTTACCAACGTAAATCCCGCATTCCACTTCGAATGTCGCGGCTCAGGGAATCCAAGTTGGCTGCTAATCACACTTTCCACTCTGGCCAATATTAGCTTTGCCTTCTTGCTGTAGGAAAGTGGTCGAAATTCCTGATGGGTTCCTATATATAGAAGCAATAACTGATCCAAAACTTTGATGCCTGCAAAGTTAACTCGCGGGTGTTTTATAATTATTTGTACTTTTCTCCTTCGTTCACAATTTCGTAAATGAAGTACCTAATGAGTAAATTTAATTCTACTGAAAAGTCCGCATATTGAATATTTCGAGGCGTTGCACCAAAAAATCCTTTTTTGATCCTATTCACCCCCCATATAGATTATTCGCTCCTGGAAAATTTCAACGCAATTCTACTTGAGCTGGTGATTCCGCCGGTATGCAATCCGCCATGAATAGAGCTGACATGCAAATTCCGCGCCAAAAAAATCAGGTCACTGCACCAACGAGTAGCTACTACTTAAATGGTTCACCGTTGAACCACAGACAAATAGACGCAACGAATCATAATCTGGTGAGCATGTTGCACAAGAGAACAGAAAGCTGTAAAACGTCAAACACAAAAAAAAAAAACTATGCTAGCGCCTCTGGTTGTGATCTTTAGAAATTCAAAATGATCGTTAAGTGGCTGGTCGATAGAAATTTCCTAATTGTTACGTCTGTTTATCTGCGGTTGTTCGTTAGGCCGTATGGCGGCGGCAATGGAAGTCAGTCACTCAACCAGCCAGTCAGTCGGTGTCAGTCAGTCAGTCGGTCTGTTAGTCAGTCTGACTGGGTGTTTTAGCCGGGCACAAGTATCATTCTGCCATCTGACACTCCCACACTTTCCGGTTGCTGGCAGTAATCATCGGGTGACATCTTTCTCGCGAGCACATTTCGTGAATCTGCGGGAAATCCTCTTCCTCGCCGTGATGATGGTGAAGCTGCTGGATGGCAGTGACGACGCACTAAGGGATTAAATATCTATCTAGCTGGTCAGAAGTATTTCGATGCGGTTTTTACACTATTTCATAGTTTCTTCAGGAATTCCTTCCAGTGGAAATTATTTAACCTCAAATTTACCTATTAAAATATAAATTCTAATGGTTTAGCGAGAAACTTACATTTAATAAGTAGATAATTGCTAAAAAAGCAAGATCCATTCTTTTACTATATGTTTTATGATCTAAATATGAACGTAAAGCAAATTTTCACATCCGTTAAACAAGCCAAAAGTTAGGTTGCGACTTGCCATTCAGAGACTCTTATAAGGATCTCTCCAGATTAGTCCTGAAATTCTCCATGACTGAAATTCCAATAGGGATTTCTCAAAAGATGCTCGAATGAATTCTTCTGCAGTATAACACTGATACCTTTAGTAATTTCTACAGGGATCACTCCAAAAATTCACCTACGAATTTGATCAGAAACTCTTTCGTGAATTCCTAAAGAATTTTGATTGGTTTTTTTCTCATGAAGTTTCTCCAGAGATTTTTCTGAAGGTTTCCCCTAGATTATTCTTGTAATCTTCTCTCAGCAGATTTGTCGAAAAATTTCTCAAGTGCATAGATACATGAAAAGTTCTTTGACGACTTCACACCAGAAAATGCTACAGCTATTATTCCTGTAATTCCTCCGATTATTCCTACATGAATTTCTCCAAGGATACTGTCAGAGCTTTGTCATGAATTGCTAACGCATAGAGTTTTGATAAGTATGTTTTAAACAATTATTTAAGCTCACAATGAGTTCTGAATAACTTCGTCGGAAATTCCTTGTGATTCTGGAATTCCTTGCAATTCCTGGAAGAATTTCTATATATTTTAATTATAACTTCATTGGGAAATTTCTGCAGGAATTCGTGAAACGATTTCTAAACAATCTTGGAAGAAATCTCTGGAATATTTCCTAAAACAAATCTCAGATAAATTTCTTGTTAAAACCATAAACAAATCTAAACGAAAATTTGAGAGGAAGTCTTAAGTTATCCCCAGTTGAATTTCTTGTGTATCTAACTAATGGGCAATTCTCGCTGAAACCAGGCCACCATCGGCGTCCATCGTTAGAATACCATTTTGTTGTCACTGATCGCTAGTTTTTGATAAAACTTAAGGGTGGCCCTTCCGGTTTTCTCAAATTGGTGGACCCCTCGTTCGTCTGCTAAACAAAAAAAGCCCTTTTTTTATAAATAATAGGTATTTCTTCACGCGATATGTCTCATATTTCCCTTGGAGCCAGGGATTGAATCCTGAGAAAATTGAGAGAATCTCTCCCGTATCGCTCTTTGTAACTATCATAATAAGCTGAACATTATGAGAGACTGTTTATCGTATACTGCTACAACTTTGATCAGACTAGGGGGATAGTAGTGCATGATAAAACCCCTCTAAACATGCTCCAAACCTGGGAGACACTATTGCTACTGGAAGTTCGTGGATTGTTTATCGTGCCAGTAAAGAAAAACACCTATCCCCAACGATAAACAAGCGAAACAATGGATTTTATCATTGCTCTCTCTTTGGGGTTCCTGTTCGCTGATTCTATTTATCAGACTTGTTATTTACAACTTGCGATACATTGACGATCGTGGACTGCAACAGATAGGATGTTTTTCTTTGCTTGCTTTGATCGTGCTTCATACTCAAATGAGAGCGAATTCTGCAATGCCTGCTTGGAGCACAAAGCAAACTTAGTGGCCTCGTATAGAGGAAGGATGTAGCTTTCGATTGGCATAATGGTCGTTTGTCATAATGGCCGTTTGACATAATGGTTGACTTGAAACAAACATCGGAATTTTTTAAGCTTTTACCGAGATCAACACCACCGAGCCCATAGCAAAAAAAATGGTAGGTTCTAAACAAGCATGGTGTTCGTTCAGAGATTATCCAAGCTAAGAATTTCAAAAATTGTTGTGGCATTAGAGAGCATTACTAAATAAAACTCGTGGCGGGTCTCTACATCTCAGAGTATATTTGAGCTTGTTGCGATATACGTATTTGAAAACAGTAAATTGGCAAAGAAAGTTCGGAGTTATTCATCAAGGGATCGCTCATAGAATATTCCACTGCAGATCAAGCTCTGTCCCAGTTTCGACGTAACACTCCATGCAAATTACTTGATAAAATAATGGATTTTTTTGCAAAATATCAAAAGCTCTAATGCAAAGATCTATCAATGCGATTTAAACCAAAAATAGCTTATATACGAGAGGTTCTATAATTATTTTTCGTTTGAAATGTTTAATGCTCTAACGTAAAAAATCTTTTCACAGCATAGCTCAAATGAACAACATATCTTCAAAAGAAAATATTTGTGGCAAAACTTTTCAACGGTTCAATATAAATTCTAATTTTGGAAGTGTACATAAAAAAAATTGTGATTGAAATAATATTTTTACCAACATATCTCGGAAGGAGATCACGCATTTGCCCCACGAGAAGTATATGTTGAATATTGGCAGGTTCTAAAATAATTATCATTCTAACAACACATCTGGCAAGAATTGATAAAACAGCAAAATATAAAAATGGTTAACATTTAGCTTTACCATATAATAAAATTTGAAACAATATAAATGTAAAGAACAGCCTATTTTTAAAAGAAGGCAAAATTTCCAATTAAACCAATAGAAGAATGGACGCCCAAAATTATTACGGTAATGACTGGTTCCCCCGAAAAATGGTGACGAGAAGGAACGATACACAGCCAAAAACGGAAGTATTCGGTCATTCTCGGCTATACACATGTTGGTAAAAATGCTGAGGACGGTAAAACTCTAAAGAACCGCCAATTAAATAAAGAAGGGTGCATATTAGATAGTCAGTTCGTTCACCACCCTGAACTGTATAAAGTTACGACAATTATGAGTGCTAAAAACTTTTCGGGGACGTGGGCTAGTCGGGGAAACGGGATGTTCGAGGAACTGGCGTTCGGGGAAATGACATTCGAGAAACGTAGCACAACCCATCGAAGTAACTGCAGTAATCGATTTCTCGTTTCGGTGATAATTTGAGCAGATCAATGTTATCGATTGCCGCCTTTTTGTCAGTTGGAAACAAAAAAATACTTAGCTCCAAAGAACAGCCTATGCATAAAAGAAGGAGAGATTTATTGAAATTTTTAATCAACAGTTTTCATACCTATAATTATGGTTACATCATATTTAGAAAAAAAAGAACAATTAAAAGAAGGGTAAATTTGTGCTGAATATAAAAAAATCTTCAGTGCAAAACTTTGTTCCAATAGCGATACTCAAAAGAAGAATTAATATTTGAAAGAAGGGATAAATAATAAAATACTATTGGCAATAACTTTCCTAATATGCTTAAATTTATTCAAGAACGAATGATTGTTGAATAAAGTATAATTTTGTATCAAATGACTCCAAAACAAGCCTGGTGTCAGCAGAAAGATTCAATAGAAATGTAAAGCTTAGCTTAGACTGACTACACATATCAATGGTTGCTATTCCGTGATTGACCGAAGTCAGTGAAAATGTACAAAGAATCAAGTAGAAGTTCGGCTGGGATTGGCCATAATCTTCTTCAGTGTGCATAATTCAGTGCCTCTATTTATACAGGGTCAATAACGGCGCCGGCCACGTCCTTGCAGTCAGGTGGGATTGGAGGAAGGAATGTTAGTGTGTAACCTTTGCTATTTGGAGACCGTGTTTTCCTCTGCATCTCCACAAAGGTTACTGGTAGGGAAGTTTGTTAATGGGCAGGATCGTTGGGTCACAGGATTCACTTTGATAAGCGATTAGACCATGATAAATAGTTATTTGTCGAATATAAATATGCTTTTATGAAAATATAATATTTTCATTTGATATGAACAATTTCTATGTAGAGGAAAATTATGCCGACACTTGAGGTGACGAACTATTCAAAGTTTGTTGAACAAATACTTAAATGTAACATTCCTACAGCTGTCGGTACGAAAGCAACAAAAAACTCGATTGGCTGGAACATCACAGAACACTCTTATTCTTATGCCGACACTTACAGTGGCGAACCATCCAAAGTTTGTTGAATAAAGTGAACCTTTCGCAAGTCTACACTTGTAGTGTCGAACCGTTCAAAGATTTTTTAATTACAAAAATAAAGATAAAAAGAAAGGGGTGTTTTGAAAACAAAAAAAATGTTAAACATAAATAATTCATGAATTAGAGTTTATGTTGACACTCACAGTGACGAACCATTCATAGTTTGTTGAAAAATCATATTTACGTCCTTCCGTTGTATCGATTAAATGTGCAGTCATACATATTTTATAGATTAGAAATAGTAGCATGAAACGAGCTCACCAATTGATCCGTCATCCTTGACTGAGCAGCAACAATCCACTTCAGCTTAACTCGTTTGCTCGGCTATATAAAAGCACTCAGAGAAAATAGGCGCACGTCCCGAGAGGGAAAACAACTGAGGACTGCTCGGGCTTTCTTGACGCACTGCTAAGAAGCAAGCGTCAAGGTCGAAAGATCAAACAGAACTAACCGATCGCTGCACTGTTTCACTTCACTCGACCGACGCGCGACATGTTTGATCCTCCCTCGTCACCCACTCCCGCAGGAGCAAGCGTCAAGGTCGAAAGATCAATCAGAACTCCAGAAAGATTCAATAGAAATGTAAAAACGAAAAATTGAGAAATTCTTGGTTGCAGACTCATTATGCCAAACGGCTTTATGCAAAATGACCTACCACCGTAACTTTCATTTAAAGTTTAAATTTTTTGGCGGCGATTTTGAATTTTGTTAGAAAAGTCATGTTTTTACCATTAGTGCACCGCTGGTTTTGAATTCTGAGATCACTATCAGAAAGCTGAGAAAAAAACTGAGTAAAATAGACTACAAAAACTAGGTGAGCAATGGTATTTAATTTATGAGATGAACGATTTTCTAAATCATGTTCTACGATTTTCACATATATGACGACTGCAATCAATGCAACCATTATGTTTAGAACAGCAAAGAAACAAGTTTTTAATCGTTTGTGTTTTCTTCGCGAGGAATCCTCAAAGAACTTTTAGATATAACCTGTGAGATATGCCTAGTCGGATTCTCTGATGAATTCTTTTTAAATCTTGGAATCCCTCCTTTTTAACCTTCTGTCTTTGCGAAAAAAATACGTTGTCTGTGCTGTGGGATCATATTGATCCGAACGGATTTTTGATTTTTCTTTATAACCGCAGAAAACGCGGTTTTAAAAAGCAAATTTAATTGAGTTTTACTAACAAATATAAGAAAATTCAAAAGGGGGATGGTTCACCGCGGGGAGGGGTTATTGTGAATAAAGGTCTAAAAACAGCCAATTTTTCAAACTGTGAACACCAATATCTCAGAAGGAGCTCTATATAAAATTATACTTTTTTCGGTGAAGATTTGCAACAGGGAAGAGGCATACATTAGTTAGTTGTGAATTTCACCTCATGATGGCGCCAGCTAAAAAACGTAGCTTTCTGATTCCCTTAAGCGAATTTGAAGTCCTTCAACTAAATCTTACGATGATTCTAAATGCTGATGGTTTGAAATATTGATGTTTTCGCCAGAGTTGCTCATTAGTCTAAAGGCTATAAACCACATGTTTATTTAGTTTAATATTCTACAACTAGGAGGCGCTAGTGAGCTACAAATATTTCAAACTCACATATCTTACGATGTAAAATAGCTAGAAAGTCGGCGTTTTCGGCTAAGTTGTTCGTTAGGTTTTGGACTATGTGCTGCATGTTTGGTTAGTTCGGAATTCTTTAGCTAAGCGGCTATTGGGTCATGTAGTTTCGCGATGGAAGGCTGTTGTTTTCGATAAAGTTGTACGTTAGATCAACGGCTATATACTGCATGTCTAACATATTAAACATTCTACCGCTAGGAGGTGCAAGTAAGTATCAAAAATTTTTAACTCGTATTTCACGATGCAATACAGATATTTAGCTAATGTTTTCAGCAAAATTGTTCGTTAGGTTCAGGACAATTCGTTATTACGAAATTCTGTCACATAGTCCTAAACTTAACAGGTTGATGTTTTCGGTAAAGTTGTTTGATGGGCAGTAGAGTGATGCAAATTTTGAAATGTTTGCTCCCCTATGCTTAAACGATTTTAATTATGGTAAATAGCATCCTCCCAAAGTTTGAAGTGGTTCGGAAGAAATTTGACTGTGCACACACCATTTAAAGTTTATATGGAGATTACTATGGAAAACGCCAATCTTTTGTGTTCAGCTCTCTATCTCTTCTTCATTATATTTTATGGAAAAGTGAACAAATTCTTCTAATATGAAATTATCCCAGCTACAACTTTGCCGAAGACCACTTTTTGATTGAACGTCAGGATAAATTGTTATTCATCATCCTAAAGTTGGTTTGCTTGTAGCATGCTTCACCAACTGTTCGGCAGGCAACAGTGGTGCTCCTGGCGGGAAGAATAGATCAAAGTAATCCAGGCTACTATGCTCTACAGCAAAAAAGCAGTGTTGCTCTGAAAGTAATTGAATGATCATCTCAGCATGATGTAGACTTTGTTATCAATAATAACAAATTATCCTTACGTCCCATCGAAATGTGGTCTTCGGCAAAGTTGTAGCTGGGAAGTTTTCACATAAGTTGAGTGTGTTCACTTTTCCATAGATTATAATGACGAGCAGTTAGAGGACTGAACACAAAAAGTTTGCTTTTCCATAGTAATTTCCATATAAACTTCAAATGGCGTGTGCACAACCAAATTTCTTCCGAATCACTCCAAATTTTGGGAGGATCATTTTCATCATAATTGACATCGTTTAAGCATAGGGGAGCAAAAACTTTGAAATTTGCATCAGTCTAATGGGCAGCCTCTGCGATACATGCCAATTTTTGGCAACTTAGGAGACTTTGTGAGCTGAATATTTCAAAACCTTGTGTATAGAAATGGAGTTGTAGGTATTGCCGACAAAAATGTTCGTTGCTTCTCAGTTGGGAACCATTGAATTTTATGCTTACGATTTTCAAAACCTTTGGTATTCGTTTGCTTCCCCATATTTTCTTAATGCCAGATTATGGAGAAACCACGCAAGAATTCGATTTAATTTGATAATGGCGAACGAATGTGCAACTTTTCCGAAAGCACTTATCTTCAATATTGAGTTGAGAATCTTGAGGAATATGGGCTTTAAATATTTGATGCTCATAAATGCCAACTAGTGACACTATTCCATACTAATCATGTATGCTAATCATTTATTTTAGCTTAACTAGCAACTTTACTGAAAACACAGACAGCTATTTGATCTTCATCCTGAAGCTCCTCCTACTGGCAACATATGGAACAAACTGAAAAGGCATTTTGTAGCCAAAAAATAAATAGGCTTCTAACATAACTCAACCTTGAGTTATATAAGTTTGAAATATTTAATGCTCACCAGTGCCTCCTCAGGTAATCATTCATCCAAATACTCAGTATCTTGAGATATACAACGTCATTACAAATATATGAGCTTCGTATAGTAACATTTTCTATGCTAGCGCCATCGTACGGTGAAATTCTCAACTAACTATTGTGTACTATGTTGGTTCTTGCCCTGTTGCAAATCTTCACCGAAGCAAGTGTAATTTTATACAGAAATCCAATGTTTCAAAATTCACTGTTTTTGGATATTGTTTTACAATACCCTCTCGTTACTGTTTTCAAGCATGAGTTCGTATTATTAGATACTTGGTCGCCAGTCATTAATACATCAAAATTTGTATCAACTGACTGCAAATTCTGCATGATGTTCCATCATATGAAACTGAAATTTTAGCTAGAAAACTGACAACAATTATGTAAGATCTAAAAAAGAAACAGCTCAAATTCGTTTATTGAGATTTGGCCAGTTAGATTCGCCAAACACTCCTTAGTGCGATGGTGCAGCACGTTGCACAGTAATGCTCTGATTGCGTCCTCCGGTGCTGAGTGCGTTCATCTCTCCATTCGTCGCTTGATGCTTGGGTGGTGGGATGTTACTTTGGTTTGTCACTCTAAATCAGTGCAGTGGCATCAGTCCATGATGGGTGCTAATAATGAACACAGTTTCGATTAAATCCAGCTTAGTGGGCCAAAGTGCGGGTGATGTTTTCTCACACCGAGCATTTGTTATGCACATTCTTGGCAGATATGTGTCTAACTCGAAGGAATTTAAAACAGCCCTGTCAGATGAGATAGCGTTGATGAGAAACGGTAAATCCTTCTGGGAAAAAATCATCCAACTTCAGTCGACATTGCCTCGGTCCTGTTCCAATCGGCTAATTTATGCGCAAACCGAACTCGCTCTACTTTACATATGCACGACGGCTGCCAACTATCAATATGCGATTCAGTTTTCCCGCTCTGGGCTTCGTCGCGGATCGAATCTTAACACCGAAGCGGCCGCACGCAGCCGATAAAAGCCTTAGTATGAGCGCTTCCAGCTCAGAACGCAAATTGCATAGATACTATATTTTCCGAATTGAATGAAACTGTGCCCTACTGGTTATATTTCAAAGATCACGTCCTATCAAAGCAAAATATTTTTATAATAAAAAAATAACTAAAAACAGTGTTTAGGGTGTTCAGATCTTTTGACACCAAATCGATATCATTCGCGTTATACCATTCAAGCACGTCCTTTGTCAGAGAATTTGTTTATATACACTGTAAACTCGTCATTACCCTTTAATGTGGAAAAAATACCCATTATTTTCTGATATATGGAGGTGTCAAAATAACGGGTAAATTATTTTTTTGGAATAATGGGTGTTTAGTACCCTTTTATATATTTCGTCCATATACTCTTTAATGGGTGAAAATTTCCTTGCGATTTGAAAACAGATTTAACTTCTCCTTCAGACCATGCAGAAAATATAACAGTAAGTTTTTCTACACAATACCGTAACAACAATTCAATAAAAACCAGAGTAGCCAGTAATTTCAAGGCATGTGCATTCGAATTCTTTTTCTGTCGACTGTCGTGTTCTTACTAAGAAAACAATCAAATTTCACAGGATGTTTTCCCGAGACTTCTGATGCTAAGTCTCGTATGCTTGTCCCGCTCTACATAACCTCCGGTAGCAGCAGTACTAGGCCAGCAAGTCAGCCTTTAATAAATTATGCTCCCGCATGGGACTGAATTATATGTTATTATCTAGGTTATTATATTATTCAATAAAATGTTTTTATTGTCATACTTTTCTGTTGATTATTTTTCTTCGAAATTAAGCATTAAAATTGATTTGCAATTTATATATTTCAAAAAGAGTAAATTTTACTCTGTTTCTTAGAAAAAATGTTTTTGGATAGTGGGTAAAATTCACTCGTTAATCTGACGTACAAGCCGTTTACTCTTTAATGAGTAAAGACCCTTTACTCATACTTTTTTACCCTTTAAAGGGTACTTTGATCTTACAGTGTAGAGAAGCGCGGATTCTGAAACCAAAGGTTCCAATTGAACAAATTCAATGAGACTCAATGAGATGTTACGCAAAAGAGACGATGGATGTGTGTTAGTGAAAAACGATACGAAAGTGACGTCATCAATAAGCTTGGTTTCTTATATCAACTGACAGGATGACACGCACACTAAAATATTGTTTGAATGACATCAATTACTGATAGTCATTGCAAATATTGTTTATAAACCTCGAAAACATAAGAAAATCCCGTTGAGAAAACCTTACATCGGCTGTATTCCAAATTAGACCAAAAATCGTCGGACCATCGCACAGTGCTTCGAATGTATGGGACCTCGGAACAAAAATTATAACTTCCGTTATAGGCGTTTTAGCTCAATGGTGTTTATGGGAATGTTGTCAAAAATCATTAGGGCTATTATTGACATGATTGACCTATGTGATAAACGTAACCGCATTAGTGACATAAGCGCCAATTTTGTATATTTGGTTTCATAAAGATGTGATCTCTTCTAAAAATTGTTAGAGATGGCTAAATTTTATATTAGCAAAAAATGCTAGAAATTTGTTGATCCCATGAGTGGCGTAAGCGCCAAACGATCATAATTTATTATCCAAATTATCACAGATAAAATAAAAATACAAAATCTCTTTAAAAAAAATCTTTTAAATCAAATTTATTAAGAGGTATTCTTTAGCGAATCAATTAAAGCAATGATCTTGACATTGCATTTGATGATATTTCTTCAGATTGTTTTTTGTTTTCCAGAAATTATAGAATCAAAGTGTGCAGCATATATTCCATTAAAACCTTGTGACTGTTAAAACCAAATATGTATGTCTATATCAAACAAAATGTAAACTCTTGTAAATATAAATGTAAGCTCTCTCCAACCTGTGAGCGATGTTAACCAAACAATAAAAGCAGTTGATCTAGCAATAAAGTGTGTGGGTCTTAGAGATGCCATTTTCGGCGTTATGAAATATGTGAATGAACCCAAATGACTAGCAAGTAAATTTTCACCGCACAAATTCAAAGCAGACCAATGCAGGTTATTGCTAACAAATAGAGATGGCCGGGTCTCGGGTTTTCAAACCCGAAACCTGACCCGAACCCGAACCCGATGGGTTCGGGTCGGGTTCGGGTTCGATTTTTTTTTATTTTTTCGGGTTCGGGTTCGGGTTGGGTTTGAAGGTTAAAAAAGTATCGGGTACGGGTCGGGTTCGAGCTTGAAAAAAGTCGGGTTTAGCCGGGCTTGGGTCGGGTTTGGGGATAATTGTTCACAAAGTAACAACCGGAAAGCTTCCCTATGCAATCAGAAACGATAAATTTATCATCTTTTCGAAATCGGGTTCTATTCGGGGTTTTCTTACAAAACTTTTTCGGGTTTCGGGTCGGGTACGGGTTTGAACAGCGAAAATTTTTCGGGTTCGGGTCGGGTCCGGGTTTGAAGAAATAAAATAAGTCGGGTACGGGTCGGGTTCGGGTTTGAAAAATGTGAAACCTGACCATCTCTACTAACAAATCAAAATCTTCAACCATTTAACGAAACTATTCAGCAATACTATGGAAATTGTTACTAGAACGTTCACTGCATCTATAATAAAAAAAATGCTTCCTCCACCCTGTTCAAACTACATAGGAAGTTAAGCAGGTGTTTATTGTGTTTCAAAAGATCAGCATTGCACATGCGTTCAAAAATCCTGGTTATTTATCGCAAGACCATCATCCGCAAAATCGAAGATTGCAATCGAAAGAGCAGACGGGAGCAGCTGTAATCATTTTCAGTATTTAAAAGTTATCCTAAATTAGAACTGATGCAAAAATCAGAGAGGTGTTTTGAGGTGATTTTTTGTTTAAGCTGTATGAAGTTTTGATAGTTATTTTGTTGTATGTGAAAAAGAAATTATATGGGAGCTTTAGATCTCACAATATTCCTGTATGAAACAAATCACAATTATTTACAGTGTTATGTATTGAACTTATTGAGTTTGATGCTTACCATTTTGATTATCACTTAGGAAAATATCATAGAACAACATAAATCGCTACAAGAGATACGTTGTAATTCGCACAAATTTACAGAATCCACGCCATTCAATCGAAATGTTCAATAACTTGGGTTGGTCTGGTCTCACAAATAATTGAGTTCACGATGATTTGCTACTCATTTAACACATTATCAAATATATGCAAACAAAGTAGCATACTTGATTTGGTGCAATAAAATAGTTGATTTTTTCACTTGTGTCCAAGGGACGCAGCACTGAGCATCGTGAGCCTTCAGGAGAAAGGAGATGCAATCTTCCATATACATCTCTTCATTCATGCTTGTGATAACGAAAAATGTACACCGCTTTCCGCATGTACAAATCGTTAGCTAAATTAAGATAATCTGGACGAACTTTGACATCTTCTGTATCCGTAGATTCTCAGAAACAGTCACATAAGTTACCTGGAATTTCAGTGCTGTAAACATTCGACACTTTGCGCGACGTTCGTTTCGTTGCCGTGGTCAACAGTCACAGTACGAGCTTTAGAATGAACGTCGACAAACACAAAACAGTGTCAATTGAATGTGGTTTGATACGATGACATTTGCATAAATCATAAGTTTTGCATAAAATTCAGACGTCGGATCTTAAACAACATGGATAGTTTGATCTTGCCTGTTATGTCGAATGTGACACACATACAGTGAAAGCAGAACAGAAACAAACAAAACCGTAACGTTTCCTGGCTAAGCTATCGTGGTCAGTGGAATTCATTTGACATTTTTCTTTTCGACATTTGATTGATTGCTCGTGTTGTGAATGTTTAAGGGAAGCGCTGCCGAATATCAGCGAAAATGTGTCGACTACCGTGATTGCTTACAACACTGCACTGTCTGGAATCCACATGAAGCCTCCGCTTCTACATATGTCTCGTCTACGCAGCAATGTGACTTCTGGTCATACATCTTCCGGGCACTGCTTTTTGCCTTTTTGCGACTGTATTCTATTTCTCGTCCCAATATGGGGATTCCGGAACCATAATGATGATGATGATTACGAATGGGTAATACCATCTATTGCAGCAAGGCATCTGCCTATAGCACTAGAATAATCTAAAAGGCATTTATTTATAGTTTTTTTTTTTTTTTGTTCCTTATTTCATTCCTCCCCTCGTACCTTTTAAGTCAGTGATACCCAAAGTGGGCGAATTTGCCCCCCTGGGGGCGATTTTTAGGTCCAGGGGGGCGAAAATTTTTCAAATGGAATTTGGGGGGCGAAAATACTACAAAGGGGGCGAAAGTGAGAGAATTTAGAAGACTCAATTTTGTAAGAGATTATACTCTAATAATCTTAAGATTCCACATCTAAATCTTTCCCTCTATTTGTTTGTACCTTTTAACATTTTCTAGACAAAACGTGGACGAAATATGCTTGTAAAGCATCGCAATAAATTATGAATTGGTAACTGAAATTTTCCCAAAAACGTAACGTATTCAGAACTAAATTATATATTTGTAGTCAGAGATAGTTTGAAAGTGATTAAAAATTGATCAATTTCATTTAATTATTAAATATTTTTGAGATATTGGTTCAAATATTTAAATTTAATAAATTGATATTTTATTTATAAAAAAAGCTTTAGAATTGGGACTAGCTGCCCATTATGATTATTGGCATCCGGGTCATCATAGGCCAAGTTTTTGGCAACATTTGTGACTAACTTATAGCACAAACTATTAAAACAATCAGAAAATTGTGTTAGCAAAAATAAGGTGCTAACGTTGGAACTAATAATCACCAAAGACGTTAATCATGCAACAAAAAATAGATCTGAAGAATTATCAGATAAAAATCTCCAGGTTTTCGAAAAAAAATGTATCTTTTTAAACAAAAAACGTTGCTACAAACAACATTGCAGATAACAAGGCACTGGAAAGTTTTTTGGATTTAAAAAGGTCCTTTTTTTAGTTTTGATGTTGTTACAATTGTCAAATATGTATTTAACAAAAATTCCAACATTTGTTTTTACAATTGCAAAAGGAACGAATGCATTCAATCAAATTAATAAGTTTCGAAATTCAGAAAGTCAGCCAAATTTATTTAGCGCAGTGAAAACTGGTGCAGTAGCATGTAATACTCTTAGGCTGTTTGCTGTTATGTTAGCATATTATTTTGAAACACGGTCTAATTTAAGAAAATATATCATGATGATATTATGCAGATCTGCGGATAGATTTTATGATACAAGAAATAATATCAATGAATATGGTATGATTCATTTAAACTTCGAAACCGCATATGTTTAATATTTTTACATCAGTAAACTTGATAACTTAACCAATCTTTGATTGTTTATGGTAATATATTGGTCTGCATTTTAGCAAAGTAGAGCGTCTAATACATTTTTTGCAAAAACATATCAGGGGGGCGATTCCAAAAATATATTGGCCTCAGGGGGGCGAAAGTCAAAAAAGTTTGGGAATCACTGTTTTAAGTGGTCTCAGACATAAACAAATTTAATATTTGTATCAGCCTAACTACTAAACTAATGCATAAAGTTTCAAGTCTCAAGCTTTGCGTTTCAAGCTGGAAATGCTCTTTAGCATGAGAACTGCAAATACTCAATCTGCGCTGACAACGAATGAAAGGTGGATTGCGGAGAGGAGCGAAAAGTTGACCACTATAAATCACAATTTATCAAACAGCTGAGATATCGACAGTTGCGCTTCGTGCTCACGTAGTTCATGTTCTTCAGAGCGATATGTCCGGTGCGAAAACTTCGCCGAAGCCGTCCTCGGTCGTATTGTGGATGCAAACCGGCCGTCGACAAGCTATCTAAGCCTTGGTTGGCTCAACTCGCGGGGATCAGCGTTGTTTGTTATTATTAGTTTCTGGGCGTGCGCCGTTCGTCACCCACCGCGCCATCACATTCGCCATCAAGCATGCAACCGGCGCGGAATCCCGGCAAATTGATGGATAAAAATAACTATTTGCTTGCTCTCCGACACTTTACTAGTCACGCCTGATCGGTGGGCTTTCCTGTTGTAAGGACTGGAAAAGTGTCTGTTCTCATGTTCTAGCTCTTTTACTGTAACGAAGTTTCCTAAAAGAGTTGATAATTTAATATTACATTTGCTACAATATTTCAACAATGAACATTCTATGAAATTCATTGATTGTAAACCAAGGAGGCAGTTTTGAAATTTTTATTTTGAATCCTCTGCAGCAAATCTATATTGGTACGGCATACAACATGGTCGACCTGAAAACTTTTTTAGAAAACAAAAGCTTGCTCTTTAGACAAAGTTTCGATTTTCCGTTAAACTTTGCGTAATCATGCCTGTTTTTGAAGATTTCCAAATCTTTCATAGGATTTCAAAAAATCATTTCTCAATAATTTCTCCTTTCTCGGAACCAATGGCACCCGATCCTGATTTGTCTAATTTGCAGCGGTCGCATTTATGGAACCGGTTAACCTAACGGTTCCGGAGTTATTCCGGATTCCATTGAGGTCAAAACCTGCCGAAATGTAATATTCCAAACCGTTTCACTTTTAAACTGAGGGAATTCCAATTTTTTGTACATAAAACACTCTCGATCAAGTTAGATCTCTGTAGTCATGAAATTCTGTTCATTCGTGCCAGATATGATCCGGGAAACCAAATCCAAATAATTACGAAACATGGGGTCTTCAGTAAAGTTGTTCTGGAGGTGGAGCGCTATCTGATGGTGCCTCATTTAAATCTGAATTTGACTGCTAGGTGGAACTAGTTTGCATAAAACTTTTACTTTTGTTTTGTAGATGTCCATTCAGAAAGATGGCATTTTCGACAAAGTTGTTCAGTAACTCAAGGGCTGTAATTATTCGAGCCAGCTGATTCAAAATTTTGCCACCTGACATTGCTAGTGAGCATACAAGTTTTGTTTTGTGGATATCTCAGGATCCTGACGATTAAGGAAGATGGCATCTTTGGCAAAGTTGTTCAGTAGCTCAAGGGCTATCATCATTCTAGCCAATCTCCAATTTCAATCTCAAATTCAAATCTTTCTAAGTGATCGGGCTGCTGAGATATTTGCAAAACAAATGTTTCATGCTCATTAGCGTCACCTTGTAGCAAAATTTAGAATCAACTTTCTTGATCAATAATTGCCTTTGGCGTAGCATACAACTTTACCGAAGACGCCATTTTTTAAGTGGTCAGTATTCTAAGATATATACAAAACAAAAATTTAATGAACAATAGCGCCGCCTGATGAAAAAATCTCGAATCTTTTAGCTTCAATAATGATAGCTCTAGGCTTATCAAAAAACTTTGCTAAACACGCCATGTTTCTAAGTGAATTCTTGGGTTCCTGATATATCTGAAAACGAAAGTTTCATGCTCACTAGCGCTGCCTGGTGGCAACATATTAAATCATCTGCCTCTTACAATAATAGTCCTTGAGCTACTGAATAACTTGCCTTTCTAAGTGGTTAGGTTCCTGGGATATCTGCAAATCAGTTTCATGCAAACCTATTTCTTGGCTCAAATTAAAAACCAAGGGTGTTGTACAAATCACACCTCGCAACTGCTTCGCGCGACAGCCGAAAGGTTAAAAAAACTTCTGAGAAACATGAATTTTTATCGTAAAACACCAATTTTTTAAATTTTTGTCTGTTAAAAGTTCTTAGCAACTTTTTCAAATGATTTTTTTTTACAAAAATATTTTTGCGTTCGGTAAAATATATGTGTACTTTTCAACATTAAGTATTAACAAGTAGCTTAATAGACTTAAATTTAATAACAAAAATGTAATTTCCGGTGAAAAAATTGCAAAATTAAAAAAGAGAAGAAAAAATAATCCTGTTTTTGTGTAGTTTTTGTTAAGTGTTAAAACAATACTTCAATTAAATGTGTTGTATACACAGTTTGAAAACAACTGCATGGGCTCCATAATCATGTATAAAGATTTGAAATCTGCTTTCTCCAACCAAGCTGAGTGTTTCAGTTTTCAATCCGTTTTCTACTTAGATAAAAACGGCAATAGAATGATCCACCACCGACTCCGTGCGCCGAAGGCATCCGATTGCTGTAGCCAGGGCTTAATTTACAAATGTGGGGGCCCCGGGGCCACAACCTTGTGGGGGCTTTTCCCCCAGAAAACTTTTTTGAGCCGAACTTTGGAATGGAATACGAGATAATTTCATTATTAAATTTTATTTTTTTAAGCTAGGCAAGGTTCTAACTACCAAACGTCAGTTTTAAACTACCTTGAAACTTTCATAAATGCACCACAAAATAATTTCAAGTGTGGGTAACCGTCTATTGGGATTAGAATTCTAGGATTGTAGATTATAGGATAACTTTCTGTAGTATTCTTTCGAGTATGGAAATATGTTCAAGAGTAATTTCTATGTAAAGGTAAATTTTTTAAATTCGATAGTTTTCACTGCTTTATAAACGTATGAAAATTGACTCATTCTCATGAAATTCTCATCGAGGGAGTGACATTGAATCAAAGAAATTGGATTGGGTCGTGTTAGGAACAAAGCAGATAAATTGTTCAATAACTATGATTATTATAAAATTTTAAAATAGTGTTCACTTTACTTGAAGTTCAATATTCTATGACACCCCAAATTTAAAAAGGAGTTATTCTTAACGTGACTACTTGTCTCAGAAATATACTTTTTAACTGGAGGCTCTCGACCTCTAGAAAGAGTGTTCTAATAAACTTCTGCATCAATATTTCAAATTAGGGAGTCGCCCCACTCATGAATCATTCAAAAGAGTTGACTCTCGAAAATGAGTGAACGAATCCCGGTTCTTTTCAAAAGATTCATGATTCACTAGCCCTGCACTGCCTATAACTGCATATTTGTAACATTCGACAATTGATTAAATGGAATTCCTTCTTCTTCTTATTGGCATTAACGTCCTCGCTAGGACAGAGCTGGCTTCTCAGCTTAGTGTTCTTATGATTCCGTAAGTTGATCGAAAGTGTTTATCATTTGATGACTCTCCACAGTATGAAACCGGAGTTGTCAAAAATGTCGAATGTGACAAAAATGCAGTTATGGGCAGTGCAGTTTATGAAAGGTCAGCTCAAAAATACCATGGAAAGTTTTTATTTTAATTACACTCAACATAGTCAAGTTCACCAGACATGTATAAGTAATTGAAGTAGTAGGTTGTATAAAGTGTGTTCTAATTGGAAAATTGTCATATTCGAGGTTCAATAACCGGAATGCATGATTTTATTTTCAATGAATCGATCAAAAAAGTCGAGTCACCTACGATTCGCTCCTAAATTTCGACCATTTTACTCATCTCTATTTCAAATATTTGCTTAGATATCTAAAATCCAACCATCCATCGTCACCTAATCGACGGAACTATTGGATAAAATGGCATTTTAAAACTTTGGAACGAACATACTTTTGTAGATTTTCTATGTCTTATACATTCAACTTATTTTGCCTTTTCATCATCGGTAACATTGATTTTATATTTTTGCTGTTCTTTCTACTTGTTTGTATTAAAAAATACGAATGGTTTGCTTATGACCGCCAGAGCGATATTCAAATAAATTAAATAAATTGTGTTTAAAGTATTGAAACCTCTTAAGCATACTTAAGTAAATCTTCGTTACACTTAGAAAAGTTATTGAAGGGTTCTGTTTATAGTCGTTATTCGATATTACATAACTATTCGGTAAATAAATTCTTTTCAATGCCAGGAAAAGGTTCAACGAAAATGCTAGAGATTCAATAAATATGCTTAATTTTTTTTTTATTTCAGACAATAAGTTGACGCTCTAATTATATGACTCACATTGTTTTTGAGGTCTTTCTAAATCTTAAACAATCTTGTAAAGGCAGCTCAAGCTCATCCATGAACATTTTAATATTTAGCTTAAGTATTTTGATTTGAGATTAACTCGCCAAGTAATCTCTTTCAAACCGTTCGATGTGGTTCAAAAAAGTTGATACCATTTCATCGGCTTCTGATTATGATTTATAGGGGGCCCCTGAAATGTGGGGGCCCGGGGGCCATGTCCCCCTTGGACCCCCGTAAATGCGGCCCTGGCTGTAGCGAATGATTCTTTACATTCCGATTCCGCACGAGTGGTACTCGTGTTTGAGAGCTGATGAGCGTTCACTAACTGGGAAAATGATTCAGTGAACGCGAAATCCGTACATCCCGCAGAAAGCATTCAGTGATTGAATGGCGAACGCGTTCTTTCGTATCTCCCATATAAGAACGGATTGGTGCTCTCTCCACTCCGTAAATCTTTTGATTTTCGCTTTATTTCAATGCGATTCGTCGGGATTGCGCTCACCCTAGTAGCGTTCAACAGTCACTGAACATTCGGTGGCAGCAGAAACTTTGCAGATATTTTATCGGTAGCGTTTGGTGAGTGAGTGAATTTTCCCATGCTTGCTCTTAGTCTAAATATTTTAAACTCAAATTTTGAGGTTTTTCTTTTCATGTGATTTGAATCAAAAGAGGAGCACACAAACTTTTGATTTTGAATGATCTAAAAAAATGAGCCGCACCGTAATAGCCATTCTTTTAACGTTAACAAACTTCATGGTTCGTCAACTAGTGAGTGGAAATACAAGGTTCAATGAAAATCCAGGATTGATCTGATTGAACCGGTCTAGTGTCCATTTCCCGGCCATTTTGCTCGTCCCGGGATTCGGGACAAAAATCTTAGCTTGTCCCGGGAAATCCCGGGATCCCGGGATTTCTCAAATTTTTAATAAAACTAGTATTTTGGTAGAATTGGAAATACCATTTCAATAATACAATGTATTTCAATGAAATAAAAATATAATGTAACATTCCAATAATTACAACAAATCACAATTTCATGTATGATTTTCTTATTCTGTGGAAGTAACTTAACATAATTCAAAGCTTAGCTTGACTATTTACGGATTTGCTAGAGATAGAAATTCTCTATGTAACACTTACAGTATTGGATGTTTTGTCCATGTTGCAACTTTTTCGATTTTTTGTACAAAATGACCAACTTTGGTAAGCTAGATCTCAGTTATATATGGACCGATTTGAATGAAATTTTCGAGAACATCAGACGTAACTTTAATTTTATTATATATTTTTGTATATCTCCAATCATGTATTAACAATTTAACTAATGTGTAGTTTTCAACGAAAAATTTATAAATATTTATCTCGAAATCTGATAGGCCTGCACAAAAACAGTCTTCAGCAAACTTTTTCACAACAGAATTAAAACTTCAAAACTAAGCAAATAAAATATGTGTTTCTCACTTGGTACATTGGTCTTTTTATGAAAATAATTACTTTTTTTAAAAATGCTTTTCTGTTTTATCAAATAAAAAAAAAATTCATTGTTTTTCATTGAAATTAAACGGTGTTCATCAAATTCTACGTGCATTTTGGGAATCCCGGGATTCCTGGGATGGCAGAACTAATATCCCGGGAAACAGGAAATCCCGAAATTGGTCAAATCCCGGGATTTTTTGTCCCGGGACGTCCCGGGATAGACACTCTACACCGGTCATTTTCCGCCTATCTCGGAGGAATTTCACATTTTAGGGGCCCCCACAAATCTCGCCAAACATATTAATAATTAAACTTATGAATAATTAGAATGCAATCATACATACAGTATGGCCCATAAAAAAATGCGAAAATTGTTTGAACGTGAATATAGCATCCACAAGCATTATTTTCATTGTTTTTGATAGTGAATGTAATTTCTGATTATTGTAGTATGTTCTGACACAACTTCGCTATTCAGGACAATTTTTATCATATTTTTCTTACTGTCCTAAATAATGTACTAAAGCAAATAAATTCAAATGTTTTGTCCACCCAAACCTAGAAACAGCGTCTGATTGTCGTATACTCTGGTAATAAACTTTCCACCTTCAAAAATCACACTTTTTTGTTGAAAATTTTAGTTTGTTTGATATCAGAGGATGGAGGAGTTCTTAGAGAACGTGTTTTTCATGATCACAATAAAATATTTTGCCAGGGTCATAGTTTTGAGGGCATTTGCTTTTTATAGGTTTGATATGCTTTTATTTTTTTATTAAGGCCTATAACAGATTTTTGAGGATGAAATTTGTTCCTACGGTTAGAGACAACTAATATCAATACTAGGTCATAGGTTTTGAGCAAAACGGAGCCGCTTATCACACTTATATGAACGTTCAATCAAAGCTCTCCAAAATGAGCCGTTTTCTCGAAAATATGTTTAAGTCTCCAGTTACCCAGGTATGAACCTATTCTATCATTTGATATGGGCGTATGCTGGAGACAAGGCCTGTGAAGAATCCCACGCTATCATTGATGTTTTAGAAGCTTTCATCACAAAGATATTGAACTCGACGTCCGTATAGGCTTACCAGATGGTATCCTTTGGGAGGACATGTCCTCCTTTTTGATCATATGTCCTCCCGTCCTCCTTTTGTTTGAAAATGTCCTCCTTTATCATATTAATCGAATATTCAATTTCTTATCAATTAGTTGGCCTGATAATTTATTCTTTAGAATCTCTAGCAACTTATTGGTCATCATAACGAAGATGAAGGATTTTTTTCAATCCTATGGTAAGTTTGGTTAATTTTCACTGCTTTTTTGTGAATGTTTGTGAATTTTTCAAATTAGATACCGATGTATCTAAATGTTCTGCGAGATTAAAATCAAATATGAAATGGTGTTTTTGGTTTATTTTCTATTTAATATTTGATTAGTCCATCATGAACTCTTTTTCGTATCCTCGCTGTGCATATTCAAACAATAGCAACCTTTTCCATGCTGTCTTTTTAGAGGGTTGAAATACTTTGGGATTTTACAATACACATATTTTGCACTAAAACTTACGAGTATACTACGATTATATAGTATTGGTATTACATTTTAGAAAATATTCAATAAACTAACACCCTATATTCAATGAATCTATGATATTTAAAAATAAATAATCATTTATTCATTTAACAAAAGTTTCTTTAGAGAAAAATAAATAATGTCGAGTGATTTTCTATGAATTTATTTTCCTTAGAGGCTCAAACCCTCATGATCTTTGAAAAAACGATATAATGTAACAAATCAATCTCCAGGCTCAAATGAAAAATAAGTCGATTTATTTAACTAAATTAGAAATAATTATTCATAAATACATTTTTTGAAAGACAATCTTTGTTCAGTTCAAAGAAAAAAAAAACGAACACAAGTCAAAATTCTTTGCATTTCTAAGACCAGAACAAACTATTTTTTCCAAAGTTTTCCTAACGTCAGGTTTTATATCAAAGAAAACAAAAAACTTAATTTTGTTTGGTTTTATTGCTGTAATAATTAAAATGGCTTTTCGCCATACATGAGTTCTTTAAGTTTGCTTAAGTTTACTATTTTTTTCAAAAACATTTATCATTTCTTTTTTTAAATTCATATTTTGTTCTAGTATGGCGAACTTTTGAAATGTCCTCCTTTTCCAAAACCAGTAGAGCAAAATGTCCTCCTTTCTAAAATATTTTTTTTTTTTTTTTTTTTTTTTTTAAACTTTATTTGAGTGTATTTTAACGCACGAGGGCTTTCTAAAATATTCTTCTGGTAAGCCTACGTCCGTATGATAAAATTTGAAGATGTGCTTCCAATTTCACTCTGGTAAGTTGAAAGTAACAGATTAAAATCATATCCAAAGCGAAAAACTGAGTCTAAATAGATTAAACTATACAAGTAATGAATAATATTTATGTTTCATTCACATTTCCTATGTAAAAACTACCATTAAACATGATATGACGATTTTCAATCAATTGTACATACTTTTTACAAACTTATCGAATAATTTGATTTTTTTTATATCTAAGATAATGGACGAAATATATGCAAATAAACTCAAATAAAACTACTAAAACAACATATTAGAGTATTAAGAAAAGGATTTTGTTGACTTCACGACAAATAAATTGATTAAGAAAGATTCAAAAACGATTTGGATATACAAGTAGAGTGCCATCGTTATGATCAAATTTCTAACGATTTTTAACGTGACTTTTCCAACTGTAACTAAAACTTTCTCAACGAAGTTTAAGTCTATGATCTAATGCAATTCATGCATCTGTATATCAAGTAATAGCACCTAATTATTTAATATATTAACTCTATCAATCACACTGCAGGGCTGGTAGTGTGTCAGGTGAAACATCTTGGAATAAAAAAATGGCCAACCTATGACCCTACTCGCGTTTCCAAGGTACTAAACTGGAGAAATAGAAGCCCAAATAGACCGAAAATAGACCAAATGGGAAACAGAAAATCAACATGTAACCTAAAATAAACGAGAAAATCGTAACGTAAAATAAACGAGAGATCTTTGGACTACTATTTCTCCAGTTTAGTGCCTTGGAAAACGCGGGTAGGGTCACAAGTTGGCCATTTTTTTATTCCAAGACGTTCCACCTGACACACTACCAGCCCTGCAGTGTGATTGATAGAGTTAATATCTTAAGGCCAGTCATTTCTCTTTTTTGTAACTCATAACATAACGACACACGTAACGGCAGTATTACTGCGCGTATTGAAGTATGTATTTTCTCATGATTTTCTCCAGGAATACCGTGAGAATTTAGGTATTTTCTCAAAGATTCAGAGATTATTTCGAAGATTTTTCCAGGAGTTTATTTTGTGATTATTTCCTTTTATTTTCCAAAGAATTTCTCCAAGAATTTGTTTCGGATATTTCAAGAACATAACCTGTATTTTTTTCCAAGGATAATAATAGAAATTACCTAAGAGATACCATCAACAAGAATTTTTCTAAAGATTCTTTCAGATATTTTTCAACCAAGTCCCAAGTCTTCCAGATTTTTATCCGGTAAGTCTTCCATCGATTTTCGTAGTATATCCTCCAAAATTTACGTTTAGAACATCGTTAAAAAAATCTTTGTGAGATCTCCTAGAGTAACAACTGTAACATTCGGTTGAAGGATAAGTGAGAGAATATCTGGAGGAATTCCTAGTATAGTTTTTGGAAATATCGGGGTGATCCCTGAGCAAATTTTCGGAGGTAGTACCGTTGGAAAATTTTGCAGAAAACACTCTGGGTATCCTTTAAAAATTCACTGGGAGAATTTCTGGAAGAATTAGTAAAGAAGTCTCTAGAAGAATTTCGAGACAGATCCCTGGAAGTATTCTAGATGAAAAGTGGACAAATCACTAGAAGATTTTTGTATAAATGAACCCCAGATATGTGTAGGTTATATAATTATACAATTTTTCAAACAATTTGAAAAAATACAAAAATGTTTTAAAAGCCATAAAAAACTTTTCTTATATGCGTATTATGAGTCAAGGTTAGAGCCAAAAATAAAATCATGTTGATTTCCTAGCTACGAAAAAATACACAAAATTCCAAAGTGTACCCCGTCTAAAGGCGGGGTTGGGTATTAGAGGGTGAAACACCTAGAGGTATGTAACGCCTTATATTCATTGGATGAATCATTCGATCATGGAGAAGAAAAAAGGAAAAAAAACACTCAAATATTATTTATCTTCAAACTAATATTTGGATTAAATATTGCACAAACTAAATATTAGTTTGACGCAGCCTTGTGAGGTGGTTGAAACAAAAAAATTTCTTGGTTGTTAATTTTGAGGCTTAACATTTAAAATCAACAAAAAAATTGTTAGATTCAAACTAGAAAATGGTTGTTTCGTTAATTGTAAATTTATGAAAACAACCAACAGTTAACTTAGGTTGTTTCAAACCGGAAATATTAGTTTGAAGTTATCAATCATTAGTTTGTCACAAACTCATTTATTGTTTGCAATAATAGCAATAATGTTGTTAGGTTTACTTTTTTCTGATTTTTAAATTTTGAAATAGCAAAACAAACAATACAAATAATACATTTTATATTATTCAACAATTGAGTTAGGCTTGTTATAAAAAAGTTAATCAGCAAGTACGCATCAAAAACTAAGTGACATTGTGAGGTTACGCTTTCGCTTCATAAGTGGAAGGTCATGGATTCGATTCCCAGCCCCTCCACAACAAACTCGTCCAGCCACCAGAAGACGCCTCACGGAGGACTGTGCTTTGGGGAGCACATCCATCTTCCGTCAGTATCAGATGGTGACTGAGACAAACTGACCCTCTTCACAAGCAGCTAGCCTCACTAACAGCAGAGCTCTCTCCTACCTGCTCGGTGTGAGAGTAAAAGAGTAGGAGAGAGTGAAAGAAGATGATTCCGGCGATTTTCGGCCACAAACACAGAATGCCTTAAAAAAAAAAACATCAGGTGCTGCTAATACTTTTCATATGTATGGCCACCAGAGTTATGCCGGAAGGCTTCTGGTTCACACTGTCTGTACGCTATGTAATGAAAGTTTTCAAAGTCAATCTGAAATTAAAATTAATAATCAAGGTTAAACTGGTGGAAACGCATTTTACAAGTAGGGGAACTTACGTATTCTCGGCAGTCTAAGCAGCTGGACTTTTGAAAAGGCAATTATACACAACAATTAAGGACTGTTCATTTTATAAAGTGGACACCTTGTGCATGCTGTATCTTTTTAATTTATCAATGAAATTTCAATCAGTTTTCTGCACATTTTTCGACTAGTATTGTACAATGTTGTGATAATAAAAATTTTTCAAAGTAATTGAATTTCACACGAGTATAGAATAACGATTAGAACGGTCGATTTTTGGAGGTTGTCAAAATCAATGATTGTTAGAAATTAGCTGGAAAATTCGACAATTTATATTTTTTATTTTCAAAAAAGGCTTGTCCTTCGAAAGCATCATCAATGAAACCTGATGGAAAAAATCAAGTAATTTTTGGAGCAACAATTTAACAGATATAATAAAACCATTTTCCCCTTATATTTTTTAGAGAAAAATATTTTAAATTTGAAGAGAATTGATATGAGTAGAATTTTTTAGTTAAAAGTACGTTCTGACGGAAGCGCTAATATAGTATTAATATGAAAAATAACTTACGCCTTCATAAAGTTACTTATTTAGTCCCCACGTCATATATAAAGCACAAAAGAAACACAATTGCTTTATTCTTAGAATACATTTAAAATTACATTGACAATCATCAAAATTGGCAACACTGCTGTATTAAAATTGATTTTATTTTCCACATATTATTTGCATAACATGTTATTCTGAGATTACCAATTAAAATATTCGGAGAAAACCGTTTACAATTTGCTGTAGATCAATAAATATGCGCACATGATTTTAAAAGTATGAGACATTTTCGTAAAACTACCATAAACAGTCAAATTTATACTTAAGACTGTGGTTTAAACTCACGATTTAGCTCTCGTTTTTACAAATAAAGTGTCCTTAGTAATCCAAACTTGTTTTTAACACGCTTTTTACTTTTCTCTTTTGCTAGGAATGAAAGGATGGTGTATCATCAAATTTGGTCATAAATGGGTAAATCACTAAAGTAACCTAATGTCAAAGAATGGTGGAATATAATTGATTTTTTTAAAGTTATACCTTCAGTAGAATAGTAAAGTATACAAACATATAATTTGTTCATAAAAATTAGGATTTTTGTTTTGCGAAATATAATGTTAAACTTTGACAAACAGCTTTTCTTAGAAGTTTTTGGAAAAACTATTTAGCTCTTCAACCAAAAGCATTTTCTAAGATCTTATATGTTCATAGCATTGTAGAATAATAGCTGACCGATGTACCGAAAACCGATTACGATTTTATCAATAAATAAAAAAGATACAGCATAAAAAAAGTGTCCACTTTATAAAATGAACAGTCCTTAAGCTCAAGAATTAGCAGGAGACACTTGAAACACACTTGAGCACTCTTTATTCATTGGTTATTATACACAAAACACTATTTTGTTCTCTAAATCATCTGTTTTTCCTCGCCAAAGTCACGAGGCACTTGTTCTTTTATCGGCAATGCAATTACTATTGTCGGCAACTAAAATGTTCACTTCGGCAATCCAAAACTGTGTAAAAACGAGCTTATGTATTGGTTATTTTTTGCATGTGTTGATAATGACTGAAATTAAAAAACGCAGCTGTCAAAACATTACAAATCGTTCGTGAATGATTACCGAACGATTTGTGAAATTAATTACTGAACGAATTGTTCATATTGGCAGGCAGTCAGAATTGGATAGAATGATTAAAAAAAAAAAAAAAGAATGACAATGTATTCTGATATTGAATTAAATAATCGTGATTGATTTGATTTGACTTTATTAACGAGATTTTTAGCCCTGGGCTAGTTCATCTCGGGACCAACGGCTTTACTTCCCTTCCGAAGGAAGTCGTCACTATAACTTTTTACGTCATAAGTGACTATGTCGGGGATGGGATTCGATCCCAGGTCCTCGGCGTGAGAGGCGAGTGTTCTAACCACTACACCAGGTCCGTCCCCTTAAATAATCGTATTTATTTCGAGATCTTTTCCTAATAGGCATATATTATGCGCCACCATCGACCTCTATGATGGGGAAGGAGAGAAATTTCACTGAAATCACATTGATTATTGAACTGTTTCCCATAGCACATAATTTTTATCACTTTTATTTCACTGTCAGAAATTCCACCATCATCAGCTTCATGCAACAGTCCTGCGGTTTGCAGTTATTCGCCACTTCTAGCAAACGAAACTAGTGCTGCCGATTTCCTCTTGAACAGGCCATCTTTTATCTACAAAAATAACAATTTTAAATATTCTGAGGACTTATTTTTTTTTTCAATTTATTTACCTATCTTGATCCATTCAACGATGCCCGGCAGTGGATTTTCGTTTCTCACAATATGTTGTAGCTTCCACAAGTAAACATGGCGGTTGTTAATCTCAAATTACCAATGATTCGGTAAAATACTGTAGCACAAGGTACCGAAGTACGGTAAACTTTTACTGGCTACGGTGAATCTAAACGATTTACAAGTTTTCGATAAATAAAGTGACGATTTCGGTGAAAACAAGCAAATATCTTTTGAATCTCCCCAAATGTGTACGTTTTTTTCGGTAAAGCTCGTTTGAAATACCGAAACATCAGTTGAATATTTATTTACAGTGCGTTTTCGGTAACAACATTTACCGAACAACGAAAGAAAATCTAAGTGTGTACACTGAAAAGAGCTTTGCAGTTATAAATACAGTAACAGAGAATCAAATTGAATGCACAACGCCACTTAATTTGTGCAGACTAAGGTGCCGTTCACACATTACGTAACGCTTTAGTGGGATGAGAAGTTAGCTCAAATGTTGCGGCATACATATTTTTTTTCATACAAAGACCGTTACGGAGGGGGAACGGGGTCGAAAATTGAATAGTTTAGCGTTACGTCATAAATGGACGCTGCCTAAATTCGTTTTCATTTATTTCATCGAATATTTTTTGTATCAAGTCTCACTGTGACAGTATTTCGGCAGTGAAAATTACATGCCATGGTTATAAACTTGCAGCAGGTGCGATTCTAACCAAGAACCAACCAAACAAACAAGAACTTGCAGCGTGACGTCATTGTTTGGTGTCGGCCAGGGTAGACGCGTCACGCGAAGCGACGCGAACATTGCACGGGAAGGAATAACAATAATTAATAATGAAATGTCAAACTCCAAAGGATTTTCGCGTCGCTTCGCGTGACGCGTCTACCCTGGCCGACACCTTAATTGGTTCATACACGCAAAAAAAATGTGCGGTAAAAACTACCATATTAGGGGGTTAACTAAGGCGCTCGCACCGGCAATTTTCAGCAGACCAGAAATGCACTTTATTTTTCCATGTCCGTAGTCGAAATCAGATTGTTGTAAATTATTTTTGTCAAATGCATCAGTAATGTGGTGGGATGTACCGTAAACATAGTAATTTGGTCTGAAATTCCATGGTAGTTTCTAGAATGGGCGTAATCAGCTAAAATCGTAATTTTCACCACAGATTTTTTTCCCGTGTAATATTGTGCTCTGCATGGAAAATCCACGGAACGGATAATTTGGATTTCAGAATTGCGTTTGAATTGCGCGTAATATTGTCTGCGCGTTTGCAAAGTATTCTCATATTTAGCCGAACATATCATGCAAATTGCGAAAGTTGTTTAAAAATAAATGAGGAATTGGCCAAATCTCACACCCAACGACGGTACTTGCGCAGTTGTTTTCAAATTTCTTTAAATGCAAAAGGTAAATAATTTCACTGTGAATTGAACTATTCGCTGAATGGCTCGATATGGTTGTGGTCTGTAAAGGTTGCTGCTCTTGAATGCTCTATCATCATGTTATTCCCGAGAGAGTGAATGGTAACATTAAAAGAAACCGGTTGCGATGTTTCACGATTTTTTGTTGGTTTATGATTAGCACTCTCCGAATATTGTTCGATCGGCTTATTCGGATCAAAATCCAAATTTGCCAGTAAAATTTATTTGCGTTAATATTATTCTCAGTGTATGAGAAAATCAGAATAGACCCTTTGCAAATCAATTCACTTATGACTTGACACATAAACATCATCCTCTGATTCGCGACTACAAAGCTGCTGATGTTTTCTTCGGTTTTCTGTGAGAAAAACAAGGAGAGATGTTTTTTGCTTTTTTTCACGCACACGATGACCGTTCCTTACGAGGTTTTCCGTTGGTGCGAATGCATTGTGGAATCTCTTTTTGCTTCGTACACGCAAACAAATTTTGTTGTACAATCTACCGAATCCATGGTAGAATTAAGAACTGCACCAACGATTTTCAACCGACTACAAAAATCTGTTAAGTTTACTATAATCTGGTGAAAATCATTGAGCAGTGTAGTAAATTTGACTATGTCCATAGTAGCATCGACTACAAAGCATTGTATTTCAATCCATGACACCCACCGTACAACACAGTGTGGTCAAAAGTATGATGCTAAACTTCTCAAATCAAGAATGTTTCTAGTCAAAAATACTACAACTCTGGTTAAATCAACAGAAGAAATTTTCTTGTGTAGTGATGTTGACTATGTTTTGGTAGAGTTAACAATGTAGTCGGTTGAAAATCGTTGGTGCAGTTCTTAATTTTACCATGGATTCAGTAGTTTCTACAATAAAATTCATTTCAGTGTAGTCGCGAATTGCCTGTAGAACAACAGGAGTGTTGCCAAAATACTTAACCTATTAAAAGTGGTATATTTTATATGTTTCTCAGTATATTAATGTTTGTGCGCTACAATACGCAGATAAGGAAGGTATTGATAGGCTCAATTATTACCAATGCATGCTTTGTTGCCTAATTCCAATTAATTGATTAGTTGTGTTCGACTTTTTGTATGAGTTTAAATTGTGAATAATAAAAACACCGCAATTGAATATGGTTTCCTGGCAACCTTGTCCAGTAAATAAAAGTGATTGCCGAGGAAATCAAAGTGCATTAATTTTAATTTGTGATTTGAAACACTAAAATTAAGTTTTTTCGAGTGCTTTATATACAAATCGAAAGTTCAAGAGTGCATAAGTGATCGGTGAGTAGCTTTTGTGAAAAAATTGTAATTGGAGCGGAGAATTGGACCGTTTAAAGTGGTGAGTTTTTCTTAAGCTGTTCTTGTGTTGTTTTATTCGGCAGCTCACGAATGACGATAATTTCGTAAGCATTTATTTCATTTAATGATTAAATCAATGTTATATAATATTTTTGTGAAAGATTAGATCCACATGGAAGATTATAGTTCAAGGAATATGTTGAGTACATTAAAGTTAACTTTTGTTCCGTAGATAAATTTTAACAAGGACGATAAGTTAGTGCTGCCGAAAATACCCTCAGGGTGCCGAAGCCATCATTTACCCTACCTGTCTATGTTCTGGATGAAATGTAGGAATACTCGTAATCATGGTGATATTCCTCAGATTCGCTCATTGTGCAACGAAAATTAGCTAAATTGACAGAGATTTAGATTTTTTACTTTGATAACTTTGTTGGCTTGGGAGCAAACTAACTTATATATAGTTTGGTGGTGGTGAAAAACATCTACACTAAATTTATTAGAACCAATACAATTTTTTGTTGGAAACAAATACCATGGCAGTTCAGAGCAAACAAAATTTGATGAAAAACCCTCTAATATTTTGTGTTGATACTGACTATTTATCAAGGTTGTTTCAACAAAAATTTTGACTTCTCATCAACTAAAATAAAATTAGCCACAATCAAATTTCAACCAACGAAATTGTTGTTTCAAACTAATGTTGTTTTTCTCCGTGATTTTGTTCAAAATATAATTATTTATTTGCAAAAACGATCGATTTATGTTGAATTATTGGTAAAAACATGAATATCAATCGATACCTATTCACTAATACAAAAATTCTAATAGACTTACAACGTTGTTTGTCATGTTTTAACTTGAAACACGTTTGTTGATAATTTATTCTATACATTCTGTACTTTAATGAATACAATCTAATCCACATTCGCTATTAACATTATTTATTCCACTTTGAACTGCAATGTTGTCAAACAGTAGTTTGGTTATGGATTTCCAAGTGTATACAAAGGTATACATTATCAGAGTTACCACAAAACTAAAAATTTGCTTTTGTTTATATGAAAAATTATAGGTACATTCAAAATCAATCGTTCTGCAATCTTGTAACTGCATTCGATGACTATGATACCAGCACTTTGTTTTAAGTATTGAAATATTTACAACATAATGAAGAATTATTCAGATGAAAAAAAAAACTATCAAAGTTACCCCGTGTTACGGTACTCAAGTTTGCTCCAAAAATATTCACCCAAGCAAATTATTTGTTATATAATGTGACGATCATCGGAGCCCTTTTTCGGAAGTTCAATTTGTAGACTAACATATCGTTTCACTGCACACATTGCCCATTGGACCGAATCGACAATTTAGCCGGAAAAAAGTGATATCTCTGTTCTCGTCGATTTTAGACGTTCGATGTCTTCAGAGAAGTTATTCGTAATTGAGTTTTGCATCATTTAAGGAAAAATTTAAATAGGGTGGACCATATTTAAGTTAAATTTTGACTCAAACTGTTTTGTTTGATTAAATTTGTGGCTGCTCTCTTCTGCAAACTTTTAGAAAATGTTATTTTGAACAACTTTGTCGAAGACACTTTTAATCCAACTCTTCATTTAAGCTAAGTAAATTGATTTTGAAAGTTTTAACATAGAGTGGACCCAAAAAATCAGTTATTTTGATCTAACTTTTTTGTTTTCGGTTTTACGTGAATGTGGACTTCAGAAGAGTTGCAGAGGAAGTAAAGATACACATTTTTGCTGAACATCGCAAGTTTGTAATTTATGTGATTTTGAAGTTATAACCAAATTTAAGTGAAAAACTATGAAATCTTTAGATGCCCATAACTCATGGAGTTGGTTCGATAAAATGTTTCTTTTAGTGGCATTCGAAAGGCCATACAATAGGCAACTTTTGCTGTAGAACGTATTTTTTGTAAATTGAGAAAATTCACTTCAAAAATACACTTAAAAAACTCGAAATTCGCTTGTAACTCACAAGATTTTAAAGTTAACGGCGTGCTATCTTCAGCAAAGTTGAAGAATTTCATTAGATCTACAACTTTCTCATACACCAATTTTTAGAGAAATGTGATTTTTGAAGTGAATTTTCTCAATTTACAAAAAACACGTTCTCACAGTTTTTGCAGCAAAAGTTGCCTATTGTATGGCCTTTCTATTGCCACTTAAAGAAAAAATTATCGAACCAATTCCATGAGTTATGGGCATCTTAAGGTTTCATAGTTTATCACTTAAATTTGCTTATAACTTCAAAATCACAAGAATTACAAACTTGCGATGTTCAGCAAAAATATGTATCTTTACTTCCTCTGCAACTCTTCTGAAGTCCACATTCACGTAAAACTGAAAACAAAAAAGTTAGATCAAAATTACTGATTTTTTGGGTCCACCCTATGTTAAAACTTTCAAAATCAATTTACTTAGCTTACTTAACTCTTCATAGATCAAAAGTGTCTTCGAGAAAGTTGTTCAAAATAACATTTTCTAAAAGTTTGCAGAAGAGCGCAGCCACAAATTTAATCAAACAAAAAAGTTTGAGTCAAAATTTTAGCTTAAATTTGGGCCACCCTATTTAACTTTTTCCTTAAAAGATGCAAAACTCAATAATGAATAACTTCTCTGAAGAAATCGAACGTCTAAAATCGACGGGAACAGAGATAACACTTTTTTCCGGCTAAATTGTCGATTCGGTCCAATGTGCATTGGCTGCATGAAAAAGCTGAAACATGTATTGAAAATGGCGTTAGAAAATAATTCAATCTATTGCGTACAAGAGGCAGCCACGATAGACTTGTTGTTGTCCATAGTTGCCACTCACAAAAAAAATATAAACACGGTTCTTTGTGTTCACGGTCGCCATTTATTGCAGAGTTTCCTATTGAGCGCATATTTAATCCCCCGTTAGCTACCTACCAATAGTATACTAATTGAGGGACCTAGCACATCCAATATTTCAGCTTTATGGGTAAACATCACCACCAGCACCTCCTCCGCTATTAAGGGGTGCGAAGACAGAAGCTGTCGTCACAATGTCTGCGACCGTTCTGCCTCGGGGTCGAGGCTGGCGAAGAAAGAGCATAGAAATTTATGGTCACCGTCGGTATGTCCGGCGTCGTCGACCGAGTGAAAAAACTGATGTCGTCGCCGGTAGTCAACTGATTATCGGTCGTTTTGTTTTCGACCCCTGCTTCGGTCTCTGTCATCGTTGTCGTTGTCTTTGACGTTGGCTTTCCATGATGGCGAACAAAGCGAATATGCTAACTATGGGATTTATGATGCATCATAAAACAGTACCAGTCGACCGAGATGGCAATGTCAAGACAAATATCTAGCTTTTATGAAACTTCCGAAGGGATGTTTCTCAAGGTACCACAGTTTGACTGGAACCGTTAACAAAAAAAAAAAAAAACATCCAAAAAACATGGTATTCTTGCATCCTCTTCATGAATTTGAATTCATTTTTATCCTATCTTTGTTAACGAAAATTTCAGCACTTGAATCTGGTCCAATTTTTAGCTGATTTCATCTAGATTAAAAGGTAAATCGGTGTTGTGTTGTTGATAAAGGTTTCAGACACACCGTGAGTACTTTTCTCCGTACCTTTTTTAATCAAATGAAGTCCTCGCAACGAGTCCGTTGATTGGGAATCCCTGCCTTATTAAAAGTATTCCTGGCGCCTCTTCCGTGCGCGTGGAAGTCATTCATCCCTGAAGAAAAGAAGATGTTCTCGTTACAAGCTGAACTAATTCTTTGTGTTTCAATTTCTCCCATTCTCTTCCAGCATCCAAAGGTCCGCATCGGAGTCGTCAAGTGATCCACCGAGGCGACGTCAGGTCTGATCATCTTCAACGAGCCGTATCGGAAAAGTCAGCCTTCCGAGAAAAAGAGAGTGGATTGACTCACCCATTTAATCGCACATGCTGAATCTGCGGCAAAAGTGAATGTGGTTTGCGTTAAACTCCGAAAGGCCAAACAGTGCGATACGGATCGCCCTGAACCAGAGTTGGGGCACGACCAGCCATCCTCGTTTCTTTCCGACGACTCCCTAGTCCGAGGCGCACATAATGCCATTAATCAAGTTGATTATTATTATGAATGTAATTAAGTGGAAAATGTGTGCAAACGAAGAGGAAATATTTTAATAGCGCTCGAGAAGCAGTAAAAGGGCCCGCCCGCCAAGGAAGAGTGACGAAGCAGCTGAGCAAGACTGGTTTCGGTGTTTGGTGTGATTTTTCGTTTTGGTCCTGCTTGAGTGACTGACTGTGATATTTTTAGGCACAGAGGCCCGACGCGTGGCCCAAGGCAGAAAATGATGGCGCTTCGTTGGCTCGAGCTGTGTTTTAAATATAGATTAGTGTTAGTAGGTTTTTTCGTTGTGATTTATTGTGTGAGCAAAGCTGCCGGAAGTCCTGAAGGTGATGGATCTTCGGGAGTGCTTCCACAGCCCAACGATGATTACAAATCCAGTGGTGGTGGATATTATCAGCATAATCCTTACCAGCAGCGGAGGCGCCATCACTACAGGGAAGGTCACCATAGAAGGTCGTCCTACCGAAGAGTTCGAGCTCCGCATGATGGCCGTGGACGAGTCAAGAAGAGTGGAGTTGGAGTGGTCGAAGGGATTCTCGCACAGGACTCCCCCATCAATGATATCATCCGTCAGGCACGAGAACGGAAGCCTAACATCATTCTGATTCTTACCGATGATCAGGACGTTGAACTGGGGTCACTGAACTTCATGCCGCGAACTCTGCGGCTTCTACGAGAGGGCGGTGCCGAGTTTCGTCATGCTTATACGACCACCCCAATGTGCTGCCCGGCTCGGTCCTCAATCCTTACGGGAATGTACGTCCACAATCACAACGTGTTCACCAACAACGACAACTGCTCCAGCACCACCTGGCAGACCACCCACGAAACACGCTCTTTTGCGACGTATCTCTCAAACGCGGGGTACCGAACCGGTTATTTCGGCAAGTATCTCAACAAGTACAATGGCTCGTACATCCCGCCGGGGTGGCGCGAGTGGGGTGGACTCATTATGAACTCCAAGTACTACAACTACAGCATCAACATGAACGGGCAGAAGATCAAGCACGGGTTCGACTACGCCAAGGATTACTATCCGGACCTGATCGCTAACGATTCGATTGCGTTCCTGCGGCAGAGCAAACACCAGAATCACCGAAAGCCGGTGCTGTTGACGATGAGCTTCCCGGCGCCGCACGGACCGGAGGACTCCGCTCCGCAGTACAGCCATCTGTTCTTCAATGTGACGACGCATCAGTAAGTAGAAAGCTTTTTTATATACATATTGGGGAAGGATCTTGCATAAATTATGGCACGCTCCTAGGGGATAGGGGTTAACCATGGACCAATGCACGACTTCACTAATTTGACGTTTGAGCGGTGCCGAATTTACAGATTTCCATGGTCACATAAATAACACGTCGATAGCAACCAGTGAATTCGGCACCGCGCTAACATCAAATTAGTGAACTCGTGCATTGGTCCGAGGATCAATGCACGAGTTCACTAATTTGATGTTAGCGCGGTGCCGAATTCACTCGTTGCCATGGTTACATAAATAACACGGCACCACTAAACCGTCTAATGGACCTATGCACGGGTTCACTATTTGACGTTTCGGCGGTGCCGTATTATTTATGTGACCATGGAAACCAGCGAATCAAGCACCGCTTAAACCTCAAATTAGTGAACTCGTGCATCGGTCCATGGACGTTTAAGCGGTGCCATATTATTTATGTGACCATGCACGGAGAAATCAGAATACCCAAAAATTAAGTTCTTTTTACTCAAATTTGGGTAAACTGCATTTAGTGTTTACCCACGGTTGGGTTGTTTTGCCTCTCTCGCAACAGCAATGTTGTCAAAAACAGAGAGAGACGCACTAACCCAGCGTCGAAGTTCAATGGAATAAGCCAAATTTGGATTCTTTCGAGTTAACCTAACGTTAAGTTGTTTTAGCCCATCACCGAGACTTTGAAAGCTAACGCTGGGTAGATTTTTTTGCACTGATTTGTTTGTAAACTTTATGGATCTTCTGAGGTTTTTAGATTGCTTAAGGGGACATTGTTATTTTCCCTATCTTTTGTCTCACTCTAACAATTATCATCAAAACTTTGCCGAAGCAAATCTCGAGTTTTAGTGAACCGATGAAGCTGAAAATTTAATCGATTGTGCACCACATATATAGAATATACCCAGGTAACCAATTGGCATTTCAACCAGCATTAATTTAGCATCATATGCGCCCGCACGACAAGGCGTTAAATGCTTGGTGAACATATAGTTGCCATAAGTGCTTTCTCAAAGCAGGGTTTGGCGAAATAACGGGCTGCTCCAATGCTACACCTTCAGAAACGTTGTACTTAACTGTCAAAAAGTGTAACGGCTTCGAGAAAAATGAAACGAAATAAAAATATTTCGCACCTCTTTCTTTCTCTCGCCTCTCGTTATTGCTGTTTCGTGAGTACTTTTCAATGTTGTGTTTTAGTTTTTTGCTTAATCTACCTAAATTTGCGATTTGAATTGACGATCCGGTGGGTGATAGAGTTGGCATTGGTGGCAATTCGAGCTGTAGAATAAGCTAAAGATGTTTGAGCGCCAAGCGTTGAATTTATGCCCATCTTAAAGAACGTTTTGCTGCATTGTTATCTGTGGCATTTCATGTATGATCGTTTTATTTTTATCTCTGATGCAGAATGTAGCAACAAACGACCAAGATGAATTATGTGGGCAAATGACATAAATATCAATTATGTAGTTCAGTAGTTGAGTCATTGGTCTCCCAGGTGCTAAATCAAAAAAGAATATGTGTTATTTTGTGGAACTAGCATACTCTATGTCCCTGCAAACGTGTTTGTTTTGGGAGTGTTCTCAACTCGATAGGAAGCCCGTGTCAAAACAGCTTACATAATTTTGGCATGAAAGAGACAAAATGTGCCACAAATTAGTAACATATTCCCTGCACTCCTCTTTCGTGGCATTCATACAGCATCAAAAAAGCATTTCGAATGTTTCAAACCGAAAACAGCATGTGCAGTGGAAATGCTCTTTTACAACCATGAGATTTTGAGTAGCAGTGCTTCTGCTGATGAAAGACAGCTAAGCAATCGTACTGCTTTATAAGAGCTGCAAGCAGTTGAAATGCAGTCTGCTGCATAGCTTATTCAAATGCTTGTCGGTTACCTGGGTAGTGATAAATTTTTCACATCCATATATGGAGTGGTACTTGAGATCTGCTTCTTCAAATGGATAGGATGATTATAATGACGTCCCGTGCGGCCTTAACAGATTTAAGTTCCAGGTACCCGTGGCATTAGCGGATACAATTGATTGATTATTTTAAGACATATCGATTCCAAGCAATAATGCGAACTGGTTCTTGTGTTGTATGAACAATGCAGAATACAAATACTTATAGGGGTAGTCGGGGCGGTTTCGCCAATGGATTGGAATGAGCACCTCTTGAAAACTGCATAAATTTTTGAAATTTCAACTGAAGTAAAATGCAACTCCAAAGCTGGCAAGGAAATTAAGCAATATGTATGTTATAAGTCAGTTTTCTAAAGTAATAGAAAAATGAATAAATTATACTCGAAATACCATCAACGTATTTACCAGTATCCGCTCATGTTCCAGTAGTCTGCTCATGAGTTCAAAAAGTAAGGTAATTTGAGTAAATACACAAAAAAAATGTCCACAGTATGATTCTATTTGTCGATTTCAATTGTATAGCGGCTAAAGTTTTCAAATTTACGTTGAGTAAACTTATCATTTTTCAGTATGAGCGGGCTACCGGAACATGAGCGGAAACTGGTGCACGATGGTAGAATGTTGATGATTGATTGTTACAATGTTCTTTAAAATTTATATTTTTTTGCAAAGAGTGTTTTTAAACACTAATTTCTTTCCAGTTGAGTGAACAAAATAATTAAATTACATGATTCTATGAGATAATTTCACAATCTAAAATAGGGTGCTCATATCATCCCATCAATAAAAAATCGACACGAAAAATTACAAATCATTCATTTGAAAAATCATTCATTCATTCGTGAACTTTATAGGACAACGGAAATCGTACGGATCTGAAAATTGTTGGAAATAGTACAAATAACTGATAATTCTATAATATTTTCTGCACTTCTATCGAATTTCCTTAAGGTCTCCAAACTGCCCCACATTCCCCTATACGAAATTCACAAGTATCAATGCCACGTTAATGAAAAGACCATAACAAATGTTTATCTTTGTTTCATGTGATAGTCATAAAAATATAAGAAATAAAACTAAACGGCTCATACAAAAATTTACTTTTTTTCATACAAAAAGTATTATGGAGGGTGGAGGGGGTTGTAAATTTTCTATCCAGCTTCTTAAGAGCGCTAATGGCTACTGCAAAAAGGCTCGCTTTCTGGTAGGGATCAGTCGATATGACGTTTGGCTTGGGTCCGTTCAATATAAAACGACCCAAGCCAAACGTCTAGAGTTTCAAATCCCGGGAACATTTCCCGGGAAATGAGATTTCCCGGGATTCCCGTTTCCTGGGAAATGATTTTCTGTTTCCCGGGATTCCGTATTTCCTGGGTAGTTCTATTAAAAAAAGAATTGACTACGTATTTTCAAACAAAAACTTTCGCACAATTTACTTTCCATATAATTCTAACCAGGGACCTTCGTGAGCCGAGTGGTTAGAGTCCGCGGTTACAAAGCAAAGCCATACTGAAGGTGTCTGTGTTCGATTCTCAGTCGATCCAGGTAATGGAAATTTCCTTGACTACCCTTGACTCATCGTACCTGTCACACGATATACGAATGCGAAAATGGCAACTTTGGCAAAGAAACTTCTCAGTTAATAACTGTGGAAGTGTCCATTGAGCGCTAAGCCGAAAAGCAGGATCTGTCCCAATGAGCATGTTATACCAAGAAGAAGCAATAACCTCACTAGGGAAATTGTACCAGTTATGACCATAGTGATTGCCTGTTTGGGCATATGTGAAGTTTCAATAACTTTCACATTTTAAACCTTTTTGTATGTTTCAATATCAAGATTGATTTTAAATCTTACTTACTTACAAAACCTTCCAAAATGTGAAGATAGTCAAGTAATCACGTATGGCGAAATAAGGAACCATTATGTCCATAACTGGTACACCTATCCTAGATCTCTAGTTTTATTTGGATGTTGGTTTGTTGTTTTCCGAATTCAAATGGTTATAAAATAAATATACATGTAATAAGAATAATTTGAAAAGAAAATTCCATCTAATTTGCTTTATTTTTACGTTATCTCAAGTTTCCCGGGATCCCGGGATTTCCCGGGAAATATCAATTTTATTTCCTGTTTCCCGGGAAGTAAAATCCCGGGAAAATTGGAAACTCTACAAACGTCAAATCGACTTATCCCTACCAGAAATCGAGCCTATTTGCGGCAGCCATTAGCGCTTATAAAAGCTGGATTTCAGCGTTGCGTTATGAATGAATTCTGCCTTACATTGAAATTAATGTTAATTTGATTGCTTCCGAGTGCGCGGAATTAGGCGTTCTTCTGCGCGGAATATGGAAAAGCGTTTCAAAAGTGCGCGGAATTAGGCAATTTCTACAAGTGAACTATTTCAAAAAAATCTCAATTTTAAATTAGGAATACAGTCTAGTTTATATTTTTCCCATAATTTAAAATGGATTTGCTAGCGATCCACTCATAAAGCTTTTTTATTGATGCAATGCTTTATTTTTAGTTAACCATTTGAATCGTTTTATTCCTTAACTGCGCTGAATTACGGCACTTTACGGTACGTTCTGTGAATCTAGTTTTGAATTAGCATTGTGGATAAAAAATTATTTTCCGAGCGAGTTGCTAATTTCAAAGAAAATCGCATACCTTTAGGCGTTTAATGTGGTGTTTTCTGTAATTCTTAACATTCAAATCTGAAACTGACCGATATATCAACAAGTTGTAAGATTTTCGAGGCTTGATTCATATTCAGTAACCCCAAATTTAGTGAATAGCATATTTCTTTATTTTAGGAAACCTATCACAATAATTGATCAACTTCACTCCGGAATCAAAAACTCCAATTTTTGATTTATAAATATTTTTTGTTATCAAGAGAACATTTCGTCAAAATTTCGTTTGCATAATTCGATAAACATCCAACTAGTACAGGTTTAAAAAATATTTAGATGACAATACACGCATCCTACTAGGAGTTACAGAGCAGAATCGCTCAAAAGTGATCAACTTCCTCCCATTTTACGGTATATATCAGTTAACCCAAATTTGGGTTATCTCACGGAAGAGCCGAATTGCGTCAAAAGAAGTCAAAGTTGGGTTGATTTGCGGCTCCGTGTGGCAACGAGTGAAAATGGCATCAATTGAGAGCTCAAAATTTAAAAGTCAATAACCGCGTCGGTCACGTCCTTAAGGTTATCGGAGAAGGAAAGGAATGTTAGTTAGACAACCATTGTTACTAGAGACCTGGATCTCCACATTTGTCATGGAAAGGATATTGGGTTAGTGGGATAATGTAAGGATCTGGAAGTCACCTTTTGTTGGTAATGCGACCCATAGCATGTCCACGCCTAACAAGATTTTGCGATATTATTCGATAACTACATTGTACGCCGAATAAGTGTTCAACGCTCGCCTCCGAAATAGCAAGCGACACGATTTTAAGATCGAACACAACTCACGCGATTCAGGATCCGTGACACTTTTTCACTGCACTTCTGGACAAAATCTAAAAAAAACAGAAAGAATCGCAGCAAGCCGTGACCTCGGGCGGACGTTTCTAAAATTTTGCTGCATTTTTTCTCGCGCTCGTCAAGTTTCGATTCGGCTTGTGAATTTAAGTTTGGCTGATGGGATTATAAGAGCAATGTGTTTATGGTGAAAAATGTAGTTGAAGTCATAAAACTAGTATAAAGAAGGACGAGTAGTTCGGTTTCCGAAGGAGCAATGTGTTGTGGTGTGCCGTTCGGTTTCCTGCCAGTAAAATTATGCTTCCCGCGCCTAAAAGTTTAGTGTACGTGATAATACAAAACACCGTTGGAAATATATTGGTCATCTTTTGCAACTATACCGTATTGGGAGATCCGGTGAGTTTGTTCCAAACTATTATCTGAATATTGTTAGCAATAGTTCAATCCTAATAACTGCCGTGGAAACGATTCTGTTTTTTTTGTGACTTCGTCGAATCGGGATTACGGATAATCATGTGGTTCGCGTGTGGAAGGAAATACGTTTTGAATTTGCCACTATTTCCACAATTTCTCCGTTTTTTAGCTTTTATAGTTAAAACACAAAGATGCGCGTTTGTTGTTTTTTTTTTTCAATGAGTTGAATACGATTTTTTGTTTCTAATGTTCAATTTTCGAATACCTAGTTCAAAAAATACTGCAGGTCTTACGCGCTGCGGTTTTGTTTCTGTATTTTTTTTTTTTTTCTACCGATAACCCTTGAGGGGTCGGTTCTGCTTTTAATTCATTTATAAGCAGATACACACACTTGATTCGTGGTATACATAACCATTTGAAACGGAAAGTACTATGCGGATTCTAATTAACCATACACCTTGAATGAGACAAATATCTTCTCTTTGATTGCCGGCATTCAAAAGATTTAATTAAAAACACTTAAACAAAAAATGCCCTGTGTCCATCGCTAGCTTTCAAAGCGAATCCTGACTTTTTACCTCTCCCAACCCCCACCTCCGTAGCACTTATGAGGGTGTCGCTGAGTCGGTGGCCTCTCATTAAGTAAGTGCTACATCAACACTTCCTTCCTCTATCCCAAGTTACGGTAAAGATGGGCGTGGCCAGGAATAGCGATATTCATGGTTTTGGTCTTCTTGTTTAAGATTGGATCAAGGAATATTCCCCTTCCTTGTTCTTGAAGGCAGTCTGAATGAGATTATCAAAAATAAAAATAAATGTTGCTAGTATCCAATCTACGAAGTATACCGTAACTACGCTAACGCTAACGCTAACGCTATACCTATAATTAGATGAAAAAACCGTATTTATTACTATACCATTTAATTCCATTAGAGTTTGTATCCTTTGACAGATACGCGTATTTCGACCTCAACTGTAAGGCCGTCTTCAGTGTCGTGTACTAGACTCGACTAGGTTTTATTTAGATTAATTCACTCGCAAGTTGATGATTTGACAAGCTATTTGTTGCTGAACATCTCTGTCATAGCCAGAGCTGCCAGAGTCGTAATGTTATAGAATGGTGTCAATTTTAGTGAGAAAAGTATCAGTCTAACAAATAGTCCACATACTGCTCATCAAACCGATCAATCGATCCAAAACTCAAAGGGCTTATTCACAAATTTCAAAACGCTGAAAGGGGTGGGTGGGTGTCCTCTTAATGTTACGGCTCATACAAAATTTGTAGAATGTTCATACAAAAAGCGTTACGAGGGGGTGGGTGGGTGTCAAAAATGGCCATTTTCGGCATTATGAAATATGTGAATGAACCCAAAGGTAGTGTTTTTCAAAGCCTCTGCTTTATTTGTTTGTACCTCTAAGCATGATTATTCTTGCATATTGATAGAAAAATATAGTTGATTGTCATAAACAAAATGCTTGTGTCAGGCATCTCAGTTTTTTTAAATATTGTGTAACTACAAAAAAAAACACAAAAATATGAGAATCTGAATGGTTTGCTGCCACAAATAACACTGAAATTAAGAGATTATATGAAGAGTTTTTCCAAGAGACACTATATAGCTCGAACTTTTGCACCACTATGAGCTACAAATGGTCTCCAGGCATTTAGGCAAACAGACTTCAAAGTATTCTTATGGTAGGCCAAGGAATGCCCTTACATAAAAATAGGATTTCACGTTCATTTTGTTCCATGCATCGAAAGTTCGACTGAAAAATACAATATTTATAACATTTCCAAATCTCAATCGAGTTGTGTAATATTTGGAGTGAAAGTTTTTTACTTGATTAGCATTCAAACCGCCATGACATTTATAACATTTGTTTTGGATTTAGCTGAAAATCTTAAAAAGAAACTCTTGCCCCACTTTTCTCTACACTTTGGGTTTGCTATTTCGTATTACAGACTCCAAAAAATAATCTTATTAGCTATATCGGTGTTCGTACAAGACAATATGAATATGAATATGAAAGTTGTTGCCAGTGTTGGCCGAATCTCATATCCCATTCTTGAGAATTTAAACCGTGAGTTGTCGATGACACAATTAATCTTCCAAATTATGGAGCATGAGTTGCTGGTCCGTCCCCAAGGCGGTCGATGTTCGAAAAAAATATATATTTTTTATTTCTTTAGAAAATTGTTCCAGTCATGCCTTTTTAAAAAAATTTGGACCCGTATTTTTTTATTTCGTCATTAGGGTGCTCTTTCGTGGAATAGGGTGACCCAAAAAATCAGAAATAATTTTGTTTTTTATGTACATTAAAATTAAAAAAAAAAAATACTTTAATTACATATGATTAATACATATGATTTTTTTTTATAAATGGATCGAAAACAATGTACGAGATATAAAAATACTTCATATTCTCTCTAAGATTCAAAGCATCAGGTGACGATGACGTTTATCGCTATAATTCAATAACTAGTCTACCTCATAGAAAAATAGGTAAACATACATGTGTGAAAACTAATTGTCTCAACCAAACCATCTTGGTTTTGCTATGTTTGTATATATCCTCAGAAATTATACAAGATTTTTTCTCAAAAATAATTTATGGAATAAAAATCAATATTGAAAATAATAATAAACCTTCGAATTGTTTAGTGGAATAATTATAAATAAATGAAAACCGAATTTAGTACTGTACCATTTAGTTCCACTAATGTTTGTATCTTTTGACAGATACGCGTTATTTGACCTCCACTATAAGGCCGTTATCAGAGTCATGTACTAGACACGAAAAATAAGTTTATTTTTTAGAGACCCTTGGACCCTTTCCCGACAGCTTGGACGTTGATTACCAAGAATGACGCAATTTTTAAAGCAAGTAATTACCATCAAATCTCTTCTTCTCCTTTCTCAGCATGGTCTTGCTGAGTTTACTGTAATGGCTGTCTAGCCCCCAATATCAAATTTACTTTATTTTATTTTTTAAATCGAGTATTTTGCTTGAAATTGAATTTACGTCATTATAATATTAGTTTTAAGTACATTGTAGGACTGAAAGAACTAAGACGGATAGCTAACATATAACAGTGAATTCAAAAACCCTTTTAAATACGCATTGTCAAAATCATTAACCATATTAAAGCATGAATTTGCTTTTTGCAATTGTTGCATATATTCCAGCTATTTGAAAAATTACATGAAACAATCAAATTTTTTTTCGAATGTATTCAATCATTTAGAAATTATAAGATTCGAAAATAAAGAAGCTGACAATGCTTCTAATAAGACAATCCATAAGACAGCTCTACGATCAGCAGGCTTTTTGGTTTGCCACGAGTTTTTAAAGTTTCGCAATCGGTGTGACCTGTATGTTAGATTACAAAGGAAAATGTAAAGCTTTGAGGGAAGATTCAAATATCACGTCTATTGTTTTTCGGGATTTCCCCCCTCCCCCATCTGTCACGCTTTTTCCAATACCAAATAAATGCACAGTTACACTTTCATTGACCAGAATGGGCTGCATACATCAACAGTACGCCATTTAAAAGACTCTGAAGTTTAGAAGCAAATATTAAGCAAAGATTTTCAGCTCCAGTTATCGAGCTTCATAAATATTATAGCAGATATTGAACCAGCATGCATTGTAGAACACCAAAATGGATTATCGATTCAACATGGTATTGACAGATTATCAAAGCAAGGGGACATTTAAATATTACGTTCATTGTTTTTAAGTCTATCTAAATCCTTCCTATGCTCACTATCACGATTCCCTATCTATTTCAAATATGGACTTATAAAAAAAAGGTTTTAAACCAAAGCTATATGGTTTTCTGTTACATAGTTTTTGTACGGTACATAATTTTTATGATTAGTATGTAATCACTCATTCATGTTCCAATACAATATTATGCACTATTATTGACATTAGAACCAGATTCAACCACTTATCTTGATCAAAATACTGAAAATAAAAATTGGTAGTCCACAAAAAGTTTGGTAAAACAATGATTTATTGGCTTAAAGAATCATTCAATGTAATGGGCGCCGAACAGCACAATTGTGCTGGTTCGTCCCAAAAGGGTCATACACTGGTCAAATTAATCACGCATCAATCTTGTATACTTTAATTTGTTATGTATAGAATGTATACCTTCAAAACTAGACTTAGTTTAAACTTATATAATGACAAAAATTATTATTATTATTATCTTTATTAAGGAGATTTTCAGCCCTATGGCTGGTTCATCTCCGTACGAGAGAGCGTCATAGTGAGTGGCTCCCCTGGGCTAACTATAAATCACATTAGTATTACATAGTTGGTTCCAATTTGAAGACAAAGCTTTAAAAGTTAATTAATTTAAATGTTCTAGTGTGATGTTGAAATACAATTTTCCTTTCTCGTTGTCAGGTTTCGATGCGAGGTCCAGTTGATTGGAGAGAGATGATTATCAGATTTGGTGGTACAGATCGATGTGTTTTAGGTAGGGGAAATCAGGGTAAAACCGACACTGTGGGTAAGCTCGACACCCTTTGATTTTTCATGTTTTGAGCAGATTTTCATGTAGTTTCCACCACGCTCTATCTTAACTTGTAAAATGTTGTGTTTCTAATGACATTACAACTGACGCTACCAATAAACTGCCAAAATAAAAAACAAAATCATATTGGATAACATAGAAGCAACAGCAGTTGCAATATTTCGCTGTTATTCTTTAACTATTTTGCGTGTGAACTTTTTAAATATCATTATTTGTTCTGCGTCTACCTTATCATTTACTATTATTACGTTGATACAACATGAAGGAGAAATTAATTTTTGATTTTTCGACAGCAGAAAAAGCTATCGAAAAATAAATGTCCACTCGGGGTAAGATCGACACTTTCATTTGGGGTAAAATCGACACCTTTCTTTGCTTCACAATCTAACTTCAGGTAATCTTTCTAATCGAAAGATATCTCTGAAGTTTATGTGAGTCTTTATTTTCGAATTCCAGTGAAGTTCACGGATGGCGAACTTGTTAACATGTAAAATATGACACCATATGGCTTGCCACAAGCTTTCATTACGTTTAATAAAATATATTTCTATGTTATCACGTTTTAACTTATTTAATGAAGCTTGGTGAAATTTTTCTCAATTAAAATTGAAGAATTAATAGAATTTTATGCAAGCGAAACACATATTTTCACATAAATTAATCTTATTGCTTATTTAAATACCATGAGGTTCGACGGTTTTTATTATCTAAAAATAATTATACTTCTCTGTTATGTTAAAATAAAACAGTATTTAGTTCCACAACCAATCATTCGCTACAACTTCATCTTCGTAAGCACTCTATGAACACAAATTAAAAATATCCATGTGTATTCACCCCAACTTTAAAATCTTAGCATGAAATTTTCACATATATTTAGTGGATCTTTTGCCTCTCCTCAATAATTTACGTAATATGTGAAAAATCCTTTGGAGGAAACGGTAATAAATGTCGATAGTCCTGTTCAAAGCATTATTTGTGCAATGTGCATTGTGATGGCGATGTTCACAACGTATAAATTCTATTCAAAGTGGATGTGTCGGGTTTACCCCAACAGGGTGTCGATCTTACCCGCACTCTCAATTGTCTCAGCTAAAATTGATGATATATCAATTTGATTCAAATCAATATATAACCTTTATATATCATCCAGCAATCGCAAGGATTGATAGATTTATAACCAATATGTGATTCTACAACAATTTTAGGTTCGTTTAACAAGCGAAAGTACACAAATTTTATCAATAAGCTTAGGGTGTCGGTTTACCCCGAATTCCCCTAATTCATCAGCCGAATTATGCTATCGGAGTCGTTATTGAGCGCGGAGCGAATGCTTTCAGCAATGCCATGTGATGCTCGTGCCGCTAGGTATTGCGGGCAGTTTATGAGAAAGTGTTCTACAGTGTTTGGAACATTACATGCAGAACAGATTTTTCTAAAGGGTCCGTCAGACCCCATGTTATGCGAAACTTTGGTGTGCCCAGTTCTCAATCTAGAGAGGATCCTCTGGTCGCGATGCTTTTTTGGGTCTTCCCAGCGTGATATATCGTTTTTAATTTTTCGCAGGAAAGGTGTTCGCATATTGTGCCAACTCACTGCCCAAGAACTTCTTAAAGATGAGGAGATCCATCGTCTTATATCATGTCCAGGAACTTTTCTTGTGTAAAACGTAGCGCTTCTACCAGATGCTGCAAGCCGGTCTGCTTCCACATTTCCACGTATTCCACAGTGGCCAGGAATCCATATAAATACCGTTTCAGGAGGTGCTTGCATTTGGATTGCCTGAATCCAAGGATGTCGTGCTACATCGGATGATAAGGCTGTGACGACACTGGCTGAATCAGTCAGTATGGCAATTGGATTTGGTGATGGGATAGTGCAAGCGATTAGGACAGCCGCGGCTTCCGCGGAGAAAATAGAACATGGATAAGGAAGACGATAGAAACGGCTGTTCTCATGGTCGGTAATACCCATGCCTACTTTGTCCTGTACTTTGGAACCGTCCGTGTAGCGGTGTGTATGGACCAATGCACGTGTTCACTAATTTGACGTTTGAGCGGTGCCAAATTCATTCGTTACCATGGCCACATAAATAACACGGCACCGCTCAAACGTCAAATAGTGAACTCGTGCACCGGTCCATAGTTTTGATATTTACTACCAAGAAGCTCAGCTACACTAGTCGTCATCTCCTGGGAGTTTGCACCAACTCTAAAACGAGTTTTAATTGACATTTCCACCTTGAGACGTGGCGAATTCCAACTCCTGGCTCCATTCCAATGAGTTTCCGCCACTGGAGGGAGCACTTTGTTGGCGTGTACTTGGAGGAGTCGGTTCGCCTCATCAAGGAGAAGAACTCCACCACTGCATGGTGTCGTCTTTTCTAGAAAACTTACTGCCCGTTTGCATACCGTCTCCGTAACTAAGCGTTCGAAAGGAAGCCTGCCGCTTACTACGCACGCGGCATTAGCAGGTGTAGACGGCAACAACCCGGAAATGATACGGATTGATTGGCGATACACAGGGGCAAGCGTGGTTGTTAGTGCATCTGTTGATAAACATGTTAGTTCAATTCCGTAGAGGAATCTGCTGTCTAGAATTGCACTGGCTACTCGAAGACGTACATCACGATTAGCCATTTTGTGGCGCTTGGATAAAATTCGTAGGAGGTTCAAACGAGTTTTACAGCTCTGTTTCACTTTCTTAAAGTGATCGTGGAAAGTCAGATGGCGATCTATGTTAATTCCTAGAACCCTCACTGATTTTTTTAAAAGGGATTGGCAGGCCATTTGCTGAAACTATTGAACGGATTGGACGGTGAGACGCTTTACACAGATGCATAATGGCACTTTTATCGGTCGATATTACAAAGCCCGACTTAGTTGCCCATTTGGCCACTGCGTTCACGGATGCCTGTAGTTTTCGGCGGAGGGCCTTTTCAGTTGATCCTACAGCGATGAGCATAATGCCGTCCGCATAGACGAAAATGTAAATTTCCTTTGGGAGGCTCGTGAATATATCATTCATCGCCACCAAGAAGATGGTGACGGCTATAACTGAGCCTTGTGGCACGCCAGCTTGTTCCGAAAAGTGTTTGGAACGATGATTTCCAATACAAACTTGAAAAGTTCTATTCTGGAGAAAATTTCGCAGGAAATGCAAAATGTGACCTGATAGACCCCATTTGTTGAGCTGTTGAATGACTCCAGGTGTCCAGGCGCGGTTGTATGCTTTCGCCAAATCTAATGCGGCGAGTTCGACGTGCTGATCTTTAGTTTTGGCGTCGCTTAGAACTTGCGCCAGAGTAGCAAAGTACGTACCTGTGCCGTGGCCGGAACGAAAGGCGTGCTGCCTGTGATCGAGGAGTTCATTGGATTCTAGGAAGTGGGTTAGTCGCCGGTTTACCATTCTCTCCATTACCTTGCTGATACAACATGTTAAGGAGATCGGACGAAAATCTTCAGGTGCAGAGGTAGAAGATCCATTTTTCGGAAGGGGGATCACCAAGCTACTCTTCCATTCTTGTGGTAGGGTGTTTCCTGACCACTCCTTATTTAGCAGTCGAAGGAGGGTAACTTTTCCTCTAGGTGTAAGGCTTTTTAGCATGGGGTAGCCTATCTCGTCCGCACCTGCGGATTTACCTTTACATTTGGCTAAAGCCATTTCGAGCTCAATTAAACGGAAAGGTTCGTTAATGGGTAGGCCTGCAGTGTCATCAGGAATTTGTATTCTATCGAGATCGTCTACGGTGGCTTGATTTTGGCGGATGAAGTTGTCGCTGTATTTGTCGAATGCTGACAGGGATGCAAAATAATAGCCTAGTGCATCAGCGATGATACCAGGATCTCTGGTAATAACCCCCTCATGGCGGATAGCCATGCCGCGGGTTTTGCGCTTTCCACTGAGAGCATTAACTTTTCCCCATATCTCAGATGAAGATTGATTGGAATTTATTCCATCTAAGAAATTTTCCCAACTCTGATCTTTCGCGTCTCGAATAACCTGTCGACATTCATTCCGTTTGATTTTATATAACGAAATGGCTGACTCTTTGTCAGGGTGATCTACAGGCAGACGCTTCGCAGCTCGTAACGCCTTTCTCCTTGCTTTTGTTGCTTGTTTTGTCTCCGGGGACCACCAGGGCAAAGCTTTGCGCCCGGGTTTTGCGCTAGTCCTTGGAATACATGTTGTGGCAACCTGATAAATAGCTTGTATGAAGTCTTGAAGATTGTTATGTTCGGAGATGCAGAGATATTCGTCGATTGCTGCTTGGAAGGAGGTCCAATCCGCTTGATCGTATATCCATCGAGGGCGGCGCGTTGTCTCCGGAGGTAATTGGCAAAGTGAGATAGTGATTGGATGGTGATCGCTGCCGAGCGGGTCGTCGCCAATACTCCAGAGTAATCGACTGACTATGCTAGGGCTTGCTAGCGATACATCAACAGCGGACTCGTGTTGACCCTTAGTGAACGTGATGGAGCCATCGTTGAGTATTACCAGGTCCATAGCTTCTGTGAGCTCAAGTAAGGTTTCCCCTCGCTTGTCTGATCTAGGGCTTCCCCATGCAGCCCGTTGATGTCGCCGAGAATCAGTTTTGGGCCTTGTATAGATTCCAAAACTTGTGAAAAAGCATTTTTCAAATTTGGTATTTTGCCGCATGGCAGATAAACACTAACCACCGTTACTGGAAACGGATCATTAAGCGTAACGGCAACGATGGGAAGGATTGTATCTAATTGTATTGTAGAGAACTGAATGGATTCTAGTACTCCAATGGCAACTGAGTGGTAAACATTTGAATTCCTTTTGTATGTCCAACGGTAGCGACCGCCAAGCGATCGGTTCATTTTATCCACGGTGGTACGGTGAACTTCTTGGATAGCCAGGATAACTGGTGGGTTGCTTTGTATAAGGCATTCTAGGTCGCTGATGTTATTATGGAATCCGTTCATATTCCATTGTAAAACGAAAGAGGTCCGTTTGGTAGCGTTGATGGTGGCCATGCTGTTTGGAGATCCACTATTTGTCGAAGTTGTCGTTCTGTTCCTTCTTGGTGATGATGTAGTTGATGATGAGCTAATCGTTTTGGCAGACGGAGTTTCGGAAGCTGGGGAGGACACAGGGTTATCTTGGGTTACTGCTGCTCCAACGTTGTCCTTTAACGGGGGACGAGTACGAATACCCTTGTGCGTCCCGTTGACAAAAGATGTTGAGGTTCTTCTTCTTCTTTCTGGCGTTACGTCCCTACTGGGACAGAGCCTGCTTCTCAGCTTAGTGTTCTTATGAGCACTTTCACAGTTATTAACTGAGAGCTTACTATGCCAATGACCATTTTTGCATGCGTATATCGTGTGGCAGGTACGAAGATACTCTATGCCCTGCTGCAGATTGAATAACGAGTTCCACGCTGTGTCCATAAGTTCGAGCTGCCGTTGCTAACTCCCGGTTGGCCATACCCTTGAGCAATTGACACCGAACGAACCGAGGTTGTTCAGTGTACCGGCAGTGCTTAGCTTGTATCTTGAGACGTGTATAGAATGACATTGTGGATTCTCCGGCTTCCTGTTTCATTTGACAAAACGCCTCATGTTCAGCAGCTGTGTCTGTCAAGCTGTGCAGGTATTCGGTGATGTTGGTGACCATTTTCCTGTAGCACTCCGGATCGTTGAGACTAGGCCGCAGTTCTGCAACCTTCACTATGTCTTGCAATTCGTCGCCGAGTGCGATAAACAGCAGCTGGGCCTGATGAGCTGGATCTGTTATGTTGCTCAGCGTGAGTACGATTTCGAATTTTTCGATAAAACGGCTGAAAGCTTCCCACATGCCACTTGTGGGGACGTTCTTAGGAAAGTGTGGGATCCCTTCCAACCGAATCGTTGATGGTCCTCCGGTAAGTGGCGCAGCATTACCGAGCTGGTTCCAAGATTCATTCGATGCTGCCTTATTTGAGCTGCTGGCTGGTTGAGCGGTTTCTGATTTTTCCCACGGCTTTTCGAGGATTACCTGAGCTAAATCCACAATGGCTTTCTGTAGTACCGCGTACATTTCCGTGGTGACGACTGGCGGTTCAGTAGCGATTGTGTGTGTCGCTTCTGTAGGAGGTGCATAACTGTTGCTTTCGTTTTCATTGGCCGGATTGGCCACGGAAACGACCATGTCTTCCGGGTCCGCTTCGCCTCCCGAGTCTTCTTCGCTTTCATGATCTTCTTCCACCTCGCTTTCTGCCTCGGCTTCCGAAATTGATTCCGCTTCTTCTCCAGAAGATGATTCCGCTTCCTCTCCCGAAAATGATTCCGCATCGCTTGGTAACGCTTCGAGATCTTCCGTGGAGTCGTGTTGACTTATGCGGACATATTTTCCTGTCTCGTCACCCATCGTACCTGGAGAGATTATATCCAAAAAATCACGATTGTTATTCCTCTATGACAAGAAAATCGCAGAATGTCAACAACTTTCATCTTTCAACTGTTATTTCTAGAAAACTTTTTCAAGCAGACTTAAGTCAGAAGAGTTTCGTGCCCGAGACGTGTGTAATTATAACTCCGAAATAAACAACGTGAGTAAGATTTTCAACTTTCGTAATCTAGCCACTACTTTCACCGCTCATTTGTACTGAGAGAGTGACTTAACTTCGAATCAAACCGTGTAAAAGTTGCTTGCGTTGATATGAAAAGGTAATCGAGATTTTTTTTTTTCAAGACGTTTTTCAAAACACTCTTCATTCTTAACCATCCACTGATGAATTACATTTTTTTTTTGCGTCTACTGCTTGGGGTGCATGTTTTAATGCATTAGAATTTACACAAATCGCATGAAGAGGTTAGGTAGGTTATGTTCTAAATGATGAGCACTTTTCTTTCCGGAAAATTCTCTCTTTTACCTGCGTAAAGCGTCCCGCTTAGTCTGTGAAACGACGCACCAGTACGAAATGGCGGAGTATGCAATCGTCCCGATTCAGGAATATACGGAAATGTTTCAATTAATCGTTTAAACCATCTGCTCTTTTCTTCCTTCCGTGTGCAAGTTTTGTTTTTTTTCTTGTTGGGCTCAGTCGAAATTATTTCCCAGGAAAGCAAGATGGCCGTCCCGGCACGATCTTTAAGCTTTCTCTTACGGAGACCTTTTGCTTCGAACGTCCCGTCGAACAGCCTCGTTTTTTTTTCAGCGTTCGTCCCGCAACGCTCAACATGGGAAAAATTTTAACGTTAAAACTAGTTCTAATTCCCAAAATCTTTCCGGTCACATTTCTCCCATCCGCCAATCACCGTTCCGACGCCATTTTTTTTTTAACTCTAATGATTCAACCTTACCTCTGTTCCGGTTTCCTTAGCACTTATATTCCAACTTCACTTTTTCACTTCGTTATTTTCCTTTTATTTTGCACAAATCACTACTTTTTTTTATGTCCTGTGGTAGGCGATTCCCAATTCCCAGATGAGGCCAACCGTTCTTTTCAACCTTACGAGAAAGGAGAAAAAAACGCTGGCAGGATTCGCCATTTGTGGAGTTCTGAATTCTGCCTCGCGGGAATCGCCTAACACAGGAGCCACGATGCAAACTACCTGCACCGGCAACGGTCGAGTTGAGAAAGAGGAAGAGTGAGGCAGTGATCTAGGTTCATCGAGTCAACCGACTGTCTTCGACGCGAGGTGTTTATGTATGTGTGATTGACACGCAGGCATTGGAGATGGATTCTATAATACGTTAGGGTGTATCCCACAGGCTGGTGTCGCTTTCATACATCAGGGTCGGCTGCCATTCTTTTTTCTTCTGCTTCTTTTCTTTTTTTTGGGAGAGTTGTTGCTTCGTTTTTTCTGCAGTCTGGATTCGATCTTGTGTTGACGGTATTTCGCTAGATGAAAGAGCATCCTTGGAATCAGCCAGTTGATTTTTCCGATTGAAAATGGTTCGGAGCACGTTCACTTCTCGCTCTTTGTGGCTGAGCTGCTCTTCCAAATGGGTAACCTTAGAAACTAGTTCCTCAATGGTGCCGTGTTTTCGAACCAATCCCATGCGCGAATTGTTCTGCAGATCCGATTCAAGTGCCTGGATGCGATCATCTTTTCGCTTCATTTCTACCTTTTGCAGTAGATCCGCAATCATGCTACTGTTGTCGGTGCTTAGGCTAGATTCGAGAGTCATAATTCTTCTATCCTTCTTTTCCATCTCCTCCTGGAGCTGGTCCACCTTTGAGGATAACTCAGCGATTTGCTGATCCTTTCCGGCTGTAGTTACATTTGAGAAACTACTTTGCCCGTGTACCTGTTCGTATCGTCTCCTCGCTTGCGGGTATGATATACCAAGATCAACTCGGATCCTTTGGATATCATTTTCTTTGCAGTATACCGGGCATTTACGGCTTGACAAGGAGTAGCTGTGCCTGTCACAACGTTTGCAAAAAACTTCAGCTGTGCAGCGGGTTCCTTTATCGATGACGTGGTCCTTAGAGCATGTTCCACAAGTTGGACGTGTTTGTTGGCAACGCTTACTGGTGTGCCCGAAATTCCAGCAATTATAGCACAACATTGGTGCTGGATAGTACGGTCGGGTTTTGCACCGTATCCAACCGAAATCCACGTTTGGGGGGATCACCGTTCCACTGATCGTAAGAACAATTGTTGACGTGTTTTCGACTTTGTCTCCGTTTCGTCTGGTGATACGGCGAATGTTGCGAACTCCCTGGTCAGCTAGGCCTTCTTCAATCGTTTTATCGTCAAGGCCGGCAACCGACTGGCAATTTACTACGCAACGGCAGACATTGAGTGTCGGGTGTTCAATAATTTTGATTCCGGTTCCGTCAGATAGCGAAGTCAGTCTCAGGAGCTTTGAGATCTGATTTTTGCTACGAATTTTCAAAGCGTAGGTTATGCCATCTTTCCCTTCCGGGAAAGCACCGTCAATTTTAGCACCCACACATTTCACCACCGATGAGCGTAATAGGAAAGGGTCATTCGGTAATCTTCCGCTAGTTGCTTCCATGCGCAGAACCTGGATTGCTCCATATGTGCCTTCGGGATCCATGTAATTCGGCAGTCGTGCTCCAGCAAAGTCGCCATCGAAAAAATTGGATGAACCTCCTCCAGGGTCCCCGAAGGAGGGAAATTCATCCAGTGCCAACGCCATGGTTGGCCACCCGGGGGTTGTTTTTATGAAAACGAATAGTTTGAGTGTGATAGATTAAGAATGGAAGATAGAAGCAAGTGAGAGATATACAACTGCAAAGTACGAGGAAAGGGACGGGCCTGGGATTGAACCCATGACCTGCTGCTTATGGAGCAGAAAATAAATAAAGACTCCTTACAGAAAATCATTGGGAATGAAATGTTTTGTGAGATTAATAACAGAAACCTAGAAGATTAACCAGGAGTTACTTGAAAAAATGTATAGAGCCATTTGCTTCCAATAATTCTTCAGGTAAAAAGAGATATATTGAGAAAAAATCATCTAATCGGCATCATAATCGGCAGTTTTTTTTTCGGAAATGACCTTATAATCTCCGGAATTAATTATTGAAGGAATGTAGAACGAATACCTGGAAGAGTTTCTTGAAAATTCACTAGAGTAATTCATGGGGGTGTCATTCATGGAGTTCTAAGAAGAATACTTGCAAGAATCATTGCAAAATTCTTGGAGGTATTTTTGGAATAGTTTATAAATGAATTATTCCCAATATTGTTTTACCGAACAACAGGATTTTTAATGATCTGAGTGAATTACCTTACAATTTCAACTGAGTAACATAGTTTATAACAATATACTGCTCATTGAAAATTCGTTGTACCAATTCAAAGGTACACCATTCGTCCTACCATCTTCTCTCAACGGCATTTCAGAATCATTTCAGCAGTCCAATCCAAACAACATAGCATATTCGAAATCCTGCATCTCGGCTTACCAGCTGCTCCTGCCTAATGAATTAATTGTGAGCAGCTGTCACCGAGGGGATTCTGCGACTATCGTACGCTGGCATCGTTTCAGGTACATGCTGCTGAGGATGTAACTAAATTCCGCCCCGTCGCAAATGATGACCTCGGGCCATATGGGGGGAACCAACCTGAACGAGGTCACAATTTGCACAGCAAACCAAGTGACAACGACGACGGCAGTGTGATTAATTTTGAATAAACTAATTAGTAACGGCTCTCTGTCTCTCGTGCCTGATTGGGGGCCGGCCGATTTACAACTCCCCTGCCATTTGTTACTTTGGCACTAGCATCTAGAGGAATGTTAGATACTGAATCGGAAATGGATCGAATATCGGACCTTGATTAGTTCCAGGAAGGGAGTGTTAGGTTGTTGGAATTTTCTCTGATCAAATTTGCATAACTGGTCATGATGCTTTTTTTGCAGAAAATATTCGTTGCGTTGGTGGTTTTCGTGAATCTGTTGGTTTTATCTATCGGGATGACATTCACCATACCTCGGAAAGAGGTCGCACAGCCATTCTCATATGCACAAATAATATGGCCCACTTCTCGGAAATTAAATCATCCAAAATGTGCACACAATAAATAAATGAGCCGGAAATGATCCACTCTGATGATGCTGATCTGCGAAAGGGGAAAAATTAGCTGCCACCGCCACAGCGACCTGTATTTAATCGGGCATTTGCATAAATTTTTATTCGATGGCGCCGCCATCATCGCACGGTCGTTGATGGGCCCCATTCACTAACGCACAGAGGAGTAACTAGAACGAATTCGTGGTTACAATTCCAACAGTTTTCTGTGTATTCGCACCCTCTGAGCAGAATCTCAATAGAGAAACAAAAAAGTAGATTGGAGTACCTTGTACCTTTTAATTCTGCCCTATTTGCTTATCTTTGACAGATACGCGTATTTCGACTACCACTTGTAGGCTTCTTCAGTGTCGTAACTTGAGTAACTGACACTGAAAAAGGCTACAAGTGGTAGTCGAAATGGTCATATTGACCCCAAGCATGAATCATGATAACTTCGCGAAAATTAAACAGATTTTTTGCAATTTTGGAAGGAAATGTAATTGAGTTTTATTACAAAAATGAATTATACTTTCTACTACTATAGTACACATTAGTTAGTTGGGAATTTCAACGCATAATGTCGCTTGCTCAGAAAACATTGTTTTTTGATTCCCCTAAGCTGTAATGCTAGTTTTGATTTCCAGGTTTGGTTTTCGGTAAAATAACGGTGTTTTAGTTAATATTAAAACATAAGAAGATAAGTGAGGATAGCAAATAATTTGGGCCATGATTGACCCAAATTACTCCTGTATGAGTAGCAGAGACGCACAACCAGCCATCAGGAACGGATGCAGTCAACAAATTGGAATTAATCGTTTGAATTCATCCGGCGCGGCCTGATCCATTCGAGTCCCACCTCCCGCGCATAACTTCGGCGAACGATTGTGACTGGTCTCCTCAATGCAGTTGCTGTTGGGATTCCATTAGTGACCACGCAACAGACATGCAGGTAGACATATGTAGATTAGACTGGTCCAGTTTTATCTGAATGGAAGTTGAAATGGATGTTTCCTGGCGAATCTTTTTTCTATTGGCTTACCATTCATAAGAGCTTCTTAAGGCGAAGTAGGCCGTCATGGAAATTTGTACGCGTCATTGATGATGGTTGCTAATTCATCTCACGATTTCGAATCAAAGAAAATCAGATGGTTTTGCAGTGACACAGCTGAAAAAGTATCAGCATACTTTATGCAGGTTAGCACGTACAGTGATACTATTTCAAGTCAATGTAAACTATCAAGACTGAGTTTTATCCCTCTGAAATGCAAGTTGAAAAGTCATTATTGTTGCCAAAACGAATGACGGGCTACTTAGCCTTAAATTATTCAACTTCCATTGAATTAAACGGTACAATCGGAGCATTCCATCCAAGTAGTCACCAAGCACTTAACGATCGGAAACATTGATATTGTGCTAACACGAGGTCAATAAGTCGTTGAAGAGTTCTATATTAGCATTATGCACAATTTGGTGACATAAACTGAATTATAGAATATCAAAAATATACGTAATGTTGTGAAGGATTCAACTCAGTTGAAGTTTGGACGAAATGGGAAAAATTTGCTATTCATCCCACAGATTCGCCAAATTATTTTCAATACCATTAACTTCCAAATAGAATTTGTATCCTTTGACAGATACGCGTATTTGGACCTGAATCCGTAAATCCATTTTGAGTAGTTAAATAGTTTAGTATGTACGGAGATTTAGAGGATAGATTAATTTGCTTACTTTCGTCGATCAAAATTTGGACAATATTGTACATCTGGAATATGAAGGCCAAGCATTTTAATACTGCTAAAACAATCCTTAAATGTATCAATGCTTTTTCGGAAAAAAATAACTCTTTTTGAACCAGTTTAGCAAGTCTCTGACTACAAGTTGAAGCGGGAAACAAAATGGACAATAGCGCAGAGTATCAAATACCGAATTTGGGGTTTGGTTTTGCGGTTTTTCGTATGCCGTGTAGAAAACATCTATGCAGGAAATTTGATTTATTACGAAATTGAAACGTTTCGTTGATATTAAGGCTCAAGAATCATTGCATTTAAGTTTTTCTCGCTGGTAAAAGTGTAGATCTGCTCGTATACTATAGGGCTGTATCTGCACAAGAATTCGCCTCTCTTTTTTACTTTCACGCTAAAACTGTAAACAACAAAATTGGGTAGAGTCAAAATTCTATGCAAAATCAAAACAGAGCAGAGCCCTGTTCAAAAACGCTAAAACCTCGGAAGTACAAAATATGGTAAACAGATCTCCAGCAAACAAACTGGCCGGATAAATTGCGTGAAAATTGCGAACTATTGAAGTTTATCCTACAGATAATTTGAAAAAAATATTGCTCATGAGTTGCATCTGCAGAAACAACTGGTTGTAGTTTGCAAAAATATATCGCTGTAAAGTTTAGTGATAAGCACAACATTGAATCAATTGATCGTAAAATTGCTGAATCTCTTTATAATACCTTGAATAGAATGTGCTAACTACATTTATATTTGATTACGATTTTATATAGGAATTTAACGGTATACAGTCATCTCTCCCTTACTCGATATTGAAGGGACCATCGAGTTAGGAAGGTATCGAGTTACAGAACACAAAACCAGTGCAACTGCGATCCAAGGGACCATCGAGTTAGCCATGAAAACCAACTTTTATAACGGTTCTCTAACTCGATATCGAGATACGGAATATCGAGTAAGGGAGAGTTAACTGTAGTACTAAATTTGTTTTTTATTTACTTATTTACCACTAAACACCTCGAATATTTATTACCATTATGAGTTCTAAAAGATGTTCTTCTAGAATGCTTTAATTGAGCAAAACGCTATCATGGCAGGAAAGAAGGGAATGATCAATCAAGAATAATTTCCAATTTATTTTTGGGTAAAATAGATCGCCAAAGAATTAAGTAGTAGAATCTATTCCAGGCTTGCCTTACCTTTTAAAATGTGGGTTAAACTTCAGAATTTTTGTCAGATATGGTGAGGTAGTCTAAAATATGTTGGTGTTCAGCAGTGTTGATAGACTCACACTCAAAATCTCAATCAATACGCTCTCCCGTGAGAGCAAACTCATTAGAGATCTGCTTCGTAAATCTCAAGCTTGAGATTTTGATGCAATTTGTAATTTTCCCGGACATCAGCAAACAAATTACGTGTTTGGCTGTTAACATTCATGCGCTGCTCAATCCTTTATTGATTCACACCGACAGACTTGTTATGAGCTTTTCGGAAATGTTTTAACAACGCTTCGAACATCTCTTGTCAGTGTGATTATTGTCGACAGTCTCATTCCTTTCGGCAGCTTTCCCAGCAGAACCGCAGGCAAATCTGTTTGGCAGCTCCAAATCAGTCATATTTTGAAGCGTGTTCATTTGAATTGATGACATCTCTGGCGAAATTATATGTTCAGCCTCGGAAATGTCGTCAGGGGGAAGCTAACAGAACAAAGAATCGTCTGAATTGTTATCATTGATGTGTTTTGATTCCAGTGAATCAAATTGTCATCAAAACAGACGAATAACAAACAGGCTCGCTCACAACCGTTTGTCCCAATTGTTGTTGTTTCACACCAACTTTTGCGGATAATGATACAATCAGAAGCTATATTGTCATGACAATCATAGGGCGCAACATTATTGGGGATTTTTTGTTTATTTCCGTACAAAGTGGGCCGAAGGGTCTCAGATTTTCATGAAACTTTTTCCACAGGCAGGGCTCATCAATATATGAATGAAAAAAAATGAGAAAAATTCAGGGTCGCTTATTTTCCCAGAAAACTCAGTTGGATTTTTTTTGGTTTCCTCTGACGCTACTTACTTTGAAAAATCATAACTCAAGAACGAAGCATCGTAGAAACATGTTTTTTTTTTGAAAATGAAAGCAAATTTTCTCAGGAATAAAAAAAAAATATTAACTGGAAAAAGTTTTCCACAAAATTTTCCACCGTTGAGAAAATTCGTAAAGAAAAGCTGGAAAAACTATGCTCCAACTCGTGGAAAATTTTCAAAAATATATTTTTGAGAAGGTAATTCCATAAGCTTCAATCGCTGAAATTTTTGAAATGTACTTATTTTTCGTTATTGATTTATGGCTAATTTTGTGGAAAATGACCGTATAAGCCTTTTCTTTGAAAACCCATATTTCAATCGAAGCATCGGAAAAACAAAGATTTTTTAAATTGACGCTTATATTGAGCTGTTCGGTTATCCAATCCGCATGGTTATTATATTAATTAACTCATAACGCGTGGTAAAGATGGACAAATTATGGGTGAAATTATGAAAAAAATCTAGACGAGCGCTTTACCAACTAAGCTACCGAGCCACTTGGTGACCCAATAACTGAGTTGGTTACAAGTTTAGAATTTGAATCCCTACAGACCACGCGAGCCCCTTTCATAACCCATATCCATCCATCTCATTTTACTACACACGCGGGAAGAGCGAGTGCGATTTATTTAGTGTTGACAAATTCCAGCCGAGCACGTGGATTGGATTACCGAACAGCTCAATATAAGCGTCAATTTATATTAGAGTGTTACTGCCTCTCTGTAGTAGCCATGTCGTCACTTGAGTGAGAACGACACGTTGATAGCCTTCCCACATCTTTACTCTTCCACAATACAGTTGTTGTGGAAGTGATGTAGGTACCCCAAGTAACACCGAAAACATAAATCCTAATTTAAAAATACACAGTTTGTCCTACAATGATTGCTAGAAAGTTTTTGAAACATGTCATGTCTCACGTAAGTCGCTATTTTGTTTTGTTAAACCTTTCAATATTGAACTTGAATGGAGATGTTCTACTAAGGCATACAATTTGTTTTGCAATACAAATCTACCATTTTGCTGAAAATGTTCTAATTATGTTTACTATGTTTCAACCATGTTATGTTTTATATTTGTCTTCTTATGTTTTTCAAAACATGTGTTTGGTTATATGTCTTATTTCGGTTGTTTTAGACATGTACGACAAATAAACAGTCTCAATATGTCATATTCATGTTACATGTATGTCATAATATATAATATATACATGTTCTGAATAAACAAATTATGTTTATTTTCAGTCAAATATAAGTTTTTCTAGTTGTCTATGAAACAAATGCAACAAAAGTGACATTTAAAACTTTTGATACCATGGATGATACACTGCCGGCTAAGAAATTCGCCATAGAGTGTTCACTGAATACTTTTAAGCAAATGTTTTGAGTAAATTATTATTTTTAAGGTATGCTCTAAATGCCGATTTAACAATTTATATGAATGAATAAAGTGTGGTGGTTGTTTGCCACGGTTTAGTACGAAAAAGGTTCAATGGAACTACCTAACTCGCTTACAGTTGTGTTCATGCAGGGCTTACGTGTTTTTGTGAAAAAATTTAGGAAAAAAATATAAACACTTAGAAAACACTTCATAGTCATTTGGTATAGGAGTTTTCCGTCAACAAAATTGTAACATAAAGTTTGCCGGAAAAGTTTATGGTAATAACCTGATTAGACTATTTTATTTTGGGTACAAATCAACAACGGTTCGTGAGATTTGAGAAGCAACTTCCATGCTACAACTTCCATTTATTCTGTCATAGTCAAGTGATTTATCAAACTTATATCACACTGTAAATTTATGATCACACTAGTTGTCCCTGAAAACTTTTCACTGCCTTGAATGAAGCAATGGCAAATGATTGGCAATGAAATTTTTGTCTTTTCCCAAAACACTCGTCTTGCAGTGTGTCTAAGGGGATCATCTTTAATTTTTGAATTTAATTTTGAATATTTACCATAACGATGAGATTTTTTTCTGAAGCTTTGGAGAAAGTAATAATAGTTCAGTAAAAGTTCAGTGTATTATTAGAAAACAAAATAATGAACTAATTTGCAAAATGTGATGATTCCTTTTTGGAAATATTTACTTGGCTTGATGTCGAAAAATGTATATTGAACGATTTATAAGGGCGAATTGATTTTTTCGAAGTAAAAGTGCATATTTCACCATAATTTTTGATTCGCATATTAATTTAGTGTTAAATAACAGTTATGCAATCCAAAATGAAGGCTTGTCAATGTTTGCACTTTAACATTTTTCATTGTCGACCATCCAATGCATTTCCACTACCAAATGTTCTCAGTATTTTGTTGCGTTAATGGTTTGTTGGACAAAGTATAATACATAATTATGTATACCTAAACCCATATGACACATAATTTTGACAACAAAAATATGTTGCACAAGCTCCACCTTCTGCGCTTTTCCAGTCATATATAAGTATGAATTCCAGTTTTTTCGCTATGAAACAGAACATTCTCATTAGTCATATTGAAGTCATTGTGATTTATATGAGACATGTTGTGTTACTTGGGACGATAGGCAAACAGTTTCAACACTAAATAAATCGCACTCGCTCTTCCCACGTGTGTAGTAAAATGAGATGGATGGATATGGGTTATGAAAGGGGTTCGCGTGGTCTGTAGGGATTTAAATTCTAAACTTGTAACCAACTCAGTTATTGGGTCACCAAGTGGCTCGGTAGCTTAGTTGGTAAAGCGCTCGTCTAGCATACAAGAGTCCTGGATTCAAATCCCAGCCGAGCACGTGGATTTTTTTTCATAATTTCACCCATAATTTGTCCATCTTTACCACGCGTAATGAGTTAATTAATTTAATAAAGACTTTTTATCCAAGCAATTGCAAATTATCTAAAACATCTGAAAAAAGATATGGGATTGTTTTAATGAAGTATAAGTCGGAATGGATGATATTTTCGTAAAAAATTACACCGCTAAGAAAAACTGAAAAAAAATGGTTTCTGCCTCAATTTTTCATTACACTGAAAAGGGATTCTTTCTTTTCTATGGAACAAATAGCTTATAATTATTTATTTTATTCTTATTTATTCAATTATTCAGTATATAACTAACATTTTCATCTTAATACTATCTATTTTTTCAACCGGGACGATTGTCTTTGGTTGCTAACACCAGAAGATTTTCGTTTCTTTGTATTATTAAGAACAAAGCATGCTGTATTTTCTTGGTTTTCATGTGCATCTGAGAATTCACTAGCAAAAATGCTTCGTTCATCTTTTGGTATAAATGAATGATATTTTTTTGTTCCAGGAATTGGAATAAGGCTAGAAAATCTTTCCCGAAGAAATTTTTCAGCCTCTGAATAGTCATTTTCAGTTGCATAGATAAATTCCCAATCATTTTTAAATTGGTCTTTCACCTTTTGCGACACAGCCCAGTCGAAAAATTGTTTGGCGTTATTAATTTCTGCTGACTTTCTAACACTAGCATCTCTAGCCATCTAGGCTTAAGAGTAGTTTATTTTAGGAATTGAAGGATGCAATTGTTTTGTACTGCAAATTCATGTAAAATATAACGGACAATATTTTTTAGAGATGATTTTGTGAACTTGTTATTGATACGTATTGATACACGTGTGTTTCATGTCTATTCACTATTCCAAATATTTATTTAAATTTTTTTATGTTCTAAAATATACAAACCAAAACATTATAATAAAATAAATGTGTTAAAAATAAGACATTTGATCAATTATTTTAATAAAACAACAATTTTAAGCAAAACAAACCACAAAATTTTTATGAAACTTGGCCATTTGATAGTTTTGTGATGCTCCCAATAACTTTCCACGACATGGGAAAAATTCCAACAATGTTTGCATAGCCAATGTTTTATACCTTGAGAATATTTATTCTGACTTTCTTGAAATATTTTCTTGTTTATCTTGTTATTGTTGATAGGGTTCCTAGTACCGACCCCTTTTGATGAGTACTGGTTCTACGGTACTGTAACTCTCAGTACCGGTAGTACCGGTAAAATACCGGTACTGGAAGATTTTTTTCAATAAATCTAAAGCACACAGTATTGGATAAACAATTTGCAACTTTTTCTGATTCGTCAATCAATACAAGTTTGCTAAAACTTACTCTTCATTTTTATGAATTATAATTCTAATCAAATATGTCCAAAATCGTTCAAAATGAATAATTTATTGACTATAAAGTAGGACTTTAAATGCAAAACATGTACAAAACTCGATGTTTAACTGCCATACATGTGCGTATATTAATAACAAAACTTTCAGGCACCAAAAAAGCTCTTTCTTAATCCATCCGGTTGTTTGCCCATATATCGTGAAGTGTCAACATATATTTCGCTTTGATCCTTTGATATGAATTATTCCGAACAATCCTTGTGTCATTATTGAAGCACTTTCAAATGTGTCGATACCCTGAAATATTGTTTTATATTTTGACAGAAGGCTTGATATTTATCATCAGCAGCTTTATTTGTATTCGATAATTAGTAAAAATTCGATAATCTTGATGGTAACCATAGGATCTGCTAAATCATTTCCGTTCAATAGTTACACCCTTAGTTTTTTTTTTTCAATGTTTTTAAAGGTTTTTAACGGAAATAAGATGCAAACAATGAGCGTTCTCTTTATGTAGGGAGAAAAATCATCTTTAGTGCAGAAAAGATGATAATTAGAATAAGTCTTCATGTAATGCGTTCCTTGATGGAGTTCTTCGTTAATAATTTATTGTAAAAAATGTTGATTCAAACGAATTTTAGATTTTTTTTTCAGTACCGAAAATACCGGTACTCAATGCCTTCTAGTACCGGTATTTCGGTACCAAAAATTGGTCGGTAATACCGGTACTTTCGGTACCGGTACTCCCGGTACCAAAACCCTAATTGTTGATATTGTTCCAAAAACAAATAATGCCTAGTAGTAGAGCATACAAAGGTTAATAAAAGTACTGAAGACACAAAATTGCTCAGATTAATATTTACGCTGCAGATAAATACCAAAGGTGAGTGTCCAAAGTAGCCCCGTCTGACGGTACCTAGACCATATAAATGGTCATTTGAACAGACTTTGTGCATTGTGTGCAGCTGCAGGAGCGTTATTGATATTTTCACATACCCGTCTCCAATCCTTACGATTGGCGAGCCTAAGTTCTCTGTTGTATTCTGTTAGTTTTTTTTTTGTATTCATCCCAATCTACAATAATATTTGTTCTATTGAACAACCTCCGTGATTTCTACCTCAATCTTGGCAGCTTGTTATTCCACCTAGGCACATTCCCGTTAGATTACTTTTGCTTAGTAGGACAACTAGCAAGATAATTTGGTCAATGATCTCCTTGAAAGCATTTTCCAGTTGTGAAACAGCCGTGAACTGTTTACCGTAATACAAATTCTCATTCATTAAAAGAAAACGATTGAGATCTTAATTGGTTTTCTTTGGGTTTCCATAGCTTTCTGTTTTGTTTTTCTTATCCAGTTTCGAAATCGATCCGGATTTGTTTATGATCTGACAATGATTTTTCATCAGAAACAAGCCAGTCTACAATCTTCTCCGATAGCAGATCACTACAGGTCGTGATCAAGAACTTTCTGTCGGATAGCATTAGAGTTACTGTGCACGTGCTGTAGACTTTGGTGCAGGAGTCTCATTACTTGCAAGCGCACGTGCGCGCTGTACATTGTGAGACTTTTTTTGGTGCGCCTCATTTTTCTTGAGATGTATATCACTGCGGTCTCATGCGCTGCGTCACATGTGCTGTTTAAAATTCAGCGCAATAATTGGAGTGATTACAAAAGTTTTCAACGAGGATCGAAATTGTAACTCTTAGATCGCGAGTCTTCGACCATATCATGTAGGCAATCTAGACACCTGCATAATAAGGCGAAAGTAGTTGTAGAGGCTTTTCGTTACTAAGCAGTTGTTTCACAACTTGGATACCGATGGCGAGCCGTAGCGCCGAGCAGCGCATGAGACGAGTCTCCCCGAGAGCACATGACCTAGCGCACGCTTTAAAAATTTCCGTGAGGCTCCGGCTAGCGCAGCACACTAGGATTCCGATGAGCTGAGAGACGGTTTGGTTAGAGGCTCGCCAGTACATTTGTGTGCTCCTGAGAAATATGTAACCCTAGATAGCATTTACAAAAGTAGGAGAATCCTTTCTACTGCATATGCCTATGTTATTGGACGACATGTAGAGATCTTCTTCTCTTTCATTCATATCGGTGCTGCTCCAAATTGTATGATGGGCATTTGCATCGCACCCTATTATAAATTGGTCATTAATTTCCTTACAATAGTTTACATAATTAACGACCGAAGATTTAGGTACATCTTCAACATCTCCGGGAAAGTAAGCAGAAGCGATACCTTCGTTTTCCCCGGATAGTTGTCACCTTCACTTTGATCGCAACAATTTCTCTACGGGTAAATTCTGTAATACGGTTTTGTAACCCTATTTACCAGAATAGCTATTCGTGAATTAGACTGACTTTTGTTGAATAAAACTCTACAATTGCTAGAAGGGCAACCAAGTAACCTATATTTATTTGTGCAGGGCTCTTGAAATAGTCCCATATTAGTAAATAGGTATTGGTGAACGGTGAACAGCTGAGCACTGCTGATGCGCCCTTTGTATGATGAAGGTTCACCTGGATATTTGTTATAGAACACAAATTACAATATTATCTGATGTAAGGCTAAATAGAGTAGCCTATTGTTTCGAAGAAACACAAGGTCAACTATGTCATTGCTCTGGGTAGCACAGTAAGGGCATAATACCTATCCCAGACAACCAAAATATACGTATAACGAAATCACCTGGAGGCTTTGTATGTGCAAAATTTCATTTATAAGATGTTGCGAAAGGGCCTTCTACGTACTAAAGTGGAGGCGATATGCGTGCAAATACTATGTTATGAATAATAACATACAATGCGAGTGTATAAATATTCCACCGAACTAACCTGTGATCTTATGCGACTTGACTTATGATAACAAATGTTGATTTGATAGCTGCTACGGATTGATTCGACTTACTTTGTACGAGTGTACGAGACGAAACAAAATGTACAAATGAACTCAGAAAAACAGCGTTTTATGCGAGGAAACTCATCAATCTGACGATTCTACCCACCGTGTATTGCGGGTTTGATGTAATTTGTGTGAATAAACGAGTTATTGCGTGAACTTTCATGCGACTTCTGGTTGTCTGGGTAGGGAGGGTTCCACAAGCACCGTTCACGGTTAGGTTTCCATTGACGTTGTGTTATTTCTAGCCTTGCTCTTAAAGTTTGCCTAAATATGTGTTAGTCGCATACAAATGCCCAATTACAAAAGTGTTTTGCAATTACAATTCTTCTTAGTGGGGACGGACCTGGTGTAGTGGTTAGAACACACGCCTTTCACGCCGAGGACCTGGGATCGAATCCCATCCCCAAGATAGTCACTAAAAATTTCAGTGACGACTTCCTTCGGAAGGGAAGTAAAGCCGTTGGGCCCGAGATGAACTAGCCCAGGGTTAAAAATCTCGTTAGTGAAGATAAAAAAAAAATTCTTCTTTAAACGAATTTAAGATTCGTCTTCGTCTTAAGTCTTGGTGAATCTATTGACAGGGTTCTGGTGCCTCCCGTCCCGTCCCGTGATAGACGATTACATTAAACATTGAATTACATTTGATTACCAAATGTCAAGCTTATATCATAATATGATTATGATATTATCGGTCTCTAATGTGAGACAGCAACTAGATACATATAAAGTCGTTTTCAAATGTGTATCCATCTTCGAATACCGCGTAGGAAGATCAAATAAATCAGTAGTATTTACCAGTGCGCATCGTACCTTCGTGCTGTGCGTACACGAATTCTCTCTGCTCTTGGAAGTTTTCTTAAAAACTACCTAAAGCAATAAAACAGTACTTTTCAGTGCTATAAAAACAGTACTTTTCAGTGCTAAAATTAAAAACGGTACTTTTCAGTGCTACTAAAACAGTACTTTTCAGTACTATTTTTTCTACTATTGATCCCTTTACGATCCTTGTTTGGACCCGTGCCTTCGATTTTTCGTTGGACCCGTTGGCGAAAGCTAGCGGTGGTAATCCTTCTTGGACACCGTCTTGGGAAAAAACCTCTCGAAGGTCACGTCTTCTTATTCACTAAACATGGTTGCAACAACTAACAAAAGGAAGGGTGAATCTCTGAATTCACTACTTCCTTCCAAAAAAGTGGGTTTTAAAACTGTCACTACACGTGGCAAGAATGGAAGAAAGGACGTTTCCCCGGAATGCGAACTTTCTTCCAAGGGTGAAATGAATAATTGTATCGAAATGAGCAATCAGTTCGATGCTCTAGACAAATTTTCCGAACACCAAATCGAAGCAGCCTCTAGCCCAGGCTCTTTGATTCAAGTGAGGAAGCAAAGAGTGCCGCCTATCGTGGTCAGTTGTTCCGAATTTGCGGGATTTAGGCAGGAGATCTTGAACTCCATTAGGGGAATCAAGGTTTTCTTCCAAATCGCAAAGAAAGGAGACTGTCGCGTTTTGCCGGAAACTCTTAAAGATCGTGAACTTCTTCTCAAACATCTTGAAGAGAAGAAGCACAATTTTTTTACTTATGACGACAAAACTGAACGTTTGTTCAAAGTTGTTTTGAAAGGTCTCTCAAGTGACTATAAATCACCTGAAGAGATCAAAAATGGAATAAATGATATACTTGGATTTTCCCCAGTCCAAGTAATCATTATGAAAAAGAGAACCCAATCTGGCATTGTTCGGAAAGGGCTTTCTCAAGAATTTTATTTAGTTCACTTTAACAAAAAAGAACTAAATAATATTAAAGCTTTAGAAAAAGCAAAACTTTTGTTTGATGTCCGTGTGACATGGGAACATTTCCAGAAACCTGGAGGAAATTACCAGAACCCCACTCAGTGCCTTTGGTGCCAAAAGTGGGGTCATGGTACAAAAAATTGTCGCATGGATGCTAAATGCATGATTTGCGGAGGTTCTTCTCACGCCAAAGACGTCTGTCCAGTGAAGGAAGATACCACCAAATTCATATGCTGTAATTGCGGGGCTAACCATAAGTCCAATTTTTGGAATTGTCCTTCACGAAAAAGGGTCATTGAGGCTCGTGCCAGGCAGATGAAAGATAATATCCGTTACGATAACGGTCGTTTCCGGAATTTGCCTGGTAGAGTATCGAACAATGCTCATTTTTCAGTTAACGATCGCTTGATCATGAATCATACCCATCAGGAAGATCATAATCATGCTCATTCACAAACCAATTTTAATCCGTCGGGTAGCCGTTCGAATCTTTCAATTTCGAATGCATCTACCCACGGTAAATCCTTTGCCGATATCGTAGCAGGAAATTCGAACTCCTCCCCTGTTCGATCCATGGGTACCGGTACTCTGGTAGAAAACATTAATATAAAAAAACGGTGTCTCTGGTAGAAAACATTAATATAAAAAAATCAGTATCGCTGAAACACCCACCAAATGAAAGCTTAGACTTTCCCCTTTCATTTGAGACCGGTTTGAAAATGTTCTATCGGGGGTCCTGAACATTTTTTTTATTTTAGTAAGAGATCATAGGTGATCTTCTTCCACCAATAGTATGATACAATGGATCGCTTGTACCATATGATGACAACTCAATCGAACCGTAGAAGGCCATGACAAATATTTCTGGACAAACATTTGAAAAGGGCTGGAGAGGTCTTGAGCCTTTTTTCAGAAACGTTGCTGCTGAACCCTTTTTAGCTCGCCCATGCAAACTAACACCACTATCAGAAAGATTAGTGTTAGCTTTTCCTGATACTAGTATTGGTAAGCGTTATCGAGTTGAATTGGGCTCAACAGCATCTTACAAAGCCATTGTTTACCAATGTAGATGTGCTCTTTTTTAATGTATGTCCAGATTTCCATAAAACAAGCTTGTTTTGGCAGTGTTGCTGTTCAGTTGATTATAAATTCAGTAAATAGTAAAATTGTATATTTTGAATCAAAATTTATTTATTTATACAAAACTAAAATGGTTGTAAAAAGTATTTTAAATTTTATTTTAAAAAACATGTTTAGAGATTTAAAAGATTTTCAATAAATAACCCTTATTTAGATTCAGTAGTATGCTACCGTCTTAAAACTCAAATATATTTTCATAAGATATTGCTTTTTACGATCAGTAATTAACAAAGCGTTTGAGAAAACATTTACTCATGAATCATTACATTACAAATGGTTTCACAGATTGCACAAACAACTTAAATGGTATCAATAGTAGGGAAATCGGCGCTGCATTGCTTAAGTTGTCGCGTTCTAAGGTGGTATAGCGAAAAATTGGTGCTTGTGTCGCGTGATAAGTTTATAAATTCATTGTTTTGGGTCAACATTTTGGTTTGCTGATTAGAGGTATGCCTGTTAATAATTACAATAAATATATCCTAATTTCACACCTATTAATAAATATATATTTACGCTACACTCTGTCAGGAGACCTGAAACATGAAACCGAATATCGTTCGAAGATTTGCGTATTGTGTTTAAAAAAATATATGTCTGCAAACGTTATCAGCAATAGTGGTTGATATTATTGAACAGCACATTCTTCACGACATCAGGATTAAAGTCTGGTATTGTCCTACAAAAATATGTCGAGCTTGCACGTTTATTCGTTCAGTAACCAATTTAAATTTTTGAATATAGCACTGTATAAATATAAATACAATTTAAAACCTACCACTCGAAGCATTAATGATGTGAGAACAACAATCTCACAAAAACTAAAGGGAAAACGTGGTAGACACAGTGATGCAAAAAGTAAGTGCCAATTAAATTGGTTGGTTGTTGAATCTACACGGTTTACCACCCAATGTGCAACATAAAAAAAAAACATTTGTTTGCTGATGACTTGTTTTTGATTTAAAAAAAATGTGATTTGAGCACCAGATGAACGTTGCAGTTGAGCAGCTGTCTAAGGGGTTTGGATGTTGCAATCGCCCCAAATATCGCCTTCAAAATCAGCAGACTTAACCAATCAGTTTAAGGGTTTTTAGAGGTAACACATCTGCACTTTGATTTGAAAGATAATGCAGAAACTGAATTAAAACCTGTATATACTGTAATAACGTTCAGGAGTTAGTTGATGAAGTGATGTCCAAACAGGGGGGTTGGCCTGGGCAGTTCGGTCTGCAAGCGATGGAGATGGGTCCTTTAAGGTTACCCTCTCGATTATCGAGCATAATTCCGACGTCATCGGGATTCAAGGCCGATGTAAGGATACTGGTGTAAAAATACTGTTGCTGCTTGCTGTTGCTTCTGTTGTTTCAGATAAATATAGTAATATTGAGAAAATTTGGAACTGTTGCTTTTGAATAATTTTAGGTGCTTCATTGCTGGAGATTTTAAAATCGTCAATCTGTTTTGCGCTATATAATGGGAGATAGTTCAATATTTCCTTGCTCATACTGTACCACACAAAAAAGGATCTATCCAATGTAGCTGCTCATCCACGAATACTTGGTTACATACGCGTCCGCGAAATGGAAAAGTCTTGGCTCGGACCATAAACTGGCGGAGCAGTTCTTCAATTGTATTTACTATCCACTGCTCGAAAGATCACCCGACGAACAAATTGCCCACCAAATTCCTTGCATATTTCACTAGGTGTTGTAAATCCGATTGACAAAAAAGTATAATACATTGATCCAAATAATGTCGAGGAATGGGTAAGCATCAGCAGTTTGATTGTGTGATTCATAAAGATGACCTTAAAATTAATTCTTTTATCACAGGTGAGGATCATCAATTGCCAAAGCCACAGCAAATGTGGATTCACCAGCTAAAACTGTCAGAAGCTTTTGAAAAATCGGCATGTTTTGGAAGTGAAACGGGATCCAAGTTTGCTAGCAATTGAAATTTATCGTACTTTATGTAAATTATCTCTTTTCAATGAAAAAATGGATTTCAGGAGCTTGATTATTTTGATCAGGTGCATAAAAGTTGTTTTCAAAGGAGTCTGGATGATGATTTTGCAGAAAAGGTTGAGAACTTTTCAAAAACGTGAATTGCTTACTCAATAGCTCGAAGTTCCACATTTGCGCTATCATATCCCGGAGTTATGTTAAATCACAGGAAGTGGTTTGAGCAAATACGGGAAACAAGGCAGCGAAACCGTGCATTTCGATCTTCAAGTTGCTTGGAATCATGTTAAAGTTCCGGAGAACTCCGAAGCATATGATCGACAGCATCTTTGAACTGTAGTAATATACAATAGTGAGGATTTGTACCTAAGCCGTATAAACCGTATTTACTTTATCGATATGTCGTGTTTGTAATTGGTTTAAATAGAATGGTATAATCCTTAATCCTTTTTATTAATTGGTTAACTATTCGTAGTAACTTTTCTCATGGCTACCTAGATATGCAGGAAAGAAAATGACTATGTGAACCATAATTAAGAAAACAGTACTGAATTAAACGGCATTGAACTGTTTTGAAAAAAATGTTCAGGACCCCCCGATAGAACATTTCCAAACAGGTCTCAAATGAAAGAGAACAGCCTAAGCTTTCATTTGGTGGGTGTTTTAGCGATACTGATTTTTTTATATTAATGTTGTTCTACCAGAGACACCGTGGCCCATTCTACTTGTTTCAAATCAAATGGAAAAACCCTACCGCCACAGGTAACTCCGGTTCTTCGTCTACCGAAAATTCTAATGGGAAATCACATGACATGTCTGCCTCTGATTTTAATTTTCTAACTGAACAATTGAATCTAATGATTGATGCAATGTTCAAAGCCACCACTATGACTGAAGCAGTCCAAGTAGGTGTAAAATTTACAAACCAAATTATTAGTGGATTACGTTTTTCTAATGGATCCAAATAATAATTTAAATATTTTAAATTGGAATGCTCGTTCTCTGAATGGTAAAGAGGATGAGCTGTTTAATTTTCTTTCGATTAATAACGTGCATATAGCAGTTATTACCGAAACGTATTTAAAACCTGGATCTAAACTCAAAAGAGATCCTAACTTTTTTGTTTATAGTAACGATCGACTTGATGGTGCATGTGGGGGAGTTGCAATCATCATTCATAGACGTATAAAACATCAACTGAAGTAAAATTTGAATCCGTGATTATAGACGATGATCTTAAACTCTTGATCCGTATTAAAAACGTGAGGAGAAGGCAATTTCCACGCACTCGCGATCCTGCTATTAAAATTGTATGGCAGGATTTGCAGAAAGAAATCAAGAAACGTTTTGCTCAATTAAGAAACAAAAATTTTGAAAATAAAATTTCTCAATTGGACCCTGGCTCTAAGCCCTTTTGGAAATTATCTAAAATCTTGAAAAAACCTCAGAAGCCCATACCGGCATTGAATGAGGAAAACAAATTATTACTAACTAATTGCGAAAAAGCTCAAAAACTTGCTGTGCAGTTTGAAAGTGCGCACAATTTTAATTTAGGACTTACTAGTCCAATTGAAAATGGAGTAACTCAGGAGTTCGAAAATATTCTCAATCAAGAGAACTGAAAATGCCTGGGAGACTGATTTGGAAGAAGTGAGAACTATCATTAAAAAATTCAAAAATATGAAAGCTCCTGGCGATGATGGAATTTTCTACATCCTCATCAAGAAACTTCCAGAAAGCAGCTTATCATTTTTAGTTGATATATTTAACAAATGTTTTCAATTAGCATATTTTCCTGACAAATGGAAAAATGCTAAGGTTGTTCCAATTTTAAAACCAGACAAAAATCCTGCAGAAGCTTCTAGCTATCGTCCAATCAGTTTGCTTTCCTCCATCAGTAAACTTTTTGAAAAAGTTATTTTGAACAGAATGATGGCCCACATCAACGAAAATTCAATTTTTGCCAATGAACAGTTCGGATTTCGCCATGGACATTCGACCACTCATCAACTTTTACGTGTAACAAATTTGATCCGTTCCAACAAACCTGAAGGCTACTCTACTGGTCTTGCTCTTTTAGACATAGAAAAAGCATTCGACAGTGTTTGGCATGAAGGTTTGATTGTAAAATTAAAAAACTTTAATTTTCCAACATACATTGTTAGAATAATTCAAAGTTATCTGTCAAATCGTACACTTCAGGTTAATTATCAGAACTCCAGATCTGAAAGACTTCCTGTAAGAGCTGGTGTTCCTCAAGGCAGCATTTTGGGACCAATATTATACAACATTTTCACATCTGGCTTACCTGAGTTACCTCAGGGATGTCAAAAATCTTTGTTTGCAGATGACACAGGCCTCTCCGCCAAAGGACGAAGCCTGCGTGTCATCTGTATTCGATTGCAAAAAAAGTTTGGATAATTTTTCTTCATTCCTGCAAAAATGGAAGATTTCTCCTAATGCTTCCAAAACTCAACTAATAATATTCCCACATAAACCAAGAGCTCTTTATTTGAAACCTTCAAGTAGACATGTTGTCACGATGAGAGGGGTTCCAATAAATTGGTCAGATGAAGTTAAGTATCTAGGGCTCATGCTAGATAAGAATTTAACTTTCAAAAATCACATTGAGGGCATTCAAGCCAAATGTAATAAATATGTAAAATGTCTCTATCCCCTTATTAAAAGAAAATCAAAACTTTGTTTTGAGAACAAGCTTTTGATATTCAAACAAATTTTCAGGCCAGCCATGGTGTATGCTGTACCAATATGGACTAGCTGTTGTAATACCAGGAAGAAAGCTCTGCAGAGAATTCAAAATAAAATTTTGAAAATGATTCTGAGGCTTCCTCCCTGGTATAGTACCAATGAGTTACATAGAACATCCAATGTTGAAACATTGGAACAAATGTCAAATAAAATAATAAATAATTTCAGGCAAAAATCGTTACAATCTTCTATTGCCACGATTCATGCATTATATGTTTAGGTTAAGTTAGGTTAAGTATATTAAAAACGTTTTTTTTTTCTCTCTTATAAGCAGGTGAAATCAACTCACCTGTAAAAAAACTGAACTGCTACGGCAAATGAAATGTAATATGTTGTTAACAAAATGTTAATTAAATCTTTAATTTGTTTTACAAAATTAGGATGATAGTGTTGTCTAATAACACAGAACACCTAGATATAAGAAATGAATGTAATGTTTGGAAAGATACTAATTAAAAAAAAAAAAAGTAGTATTTACTACATGTTTCAAGATTATTTTGTTTGCCAAAGATATACCACTCATCAGCCCTCACTTGTTATGGCCACATCATTCCCAATCACTATCCTCACATGGTACCCATATATTAGAACACCACTAATTGCGCCGTTAATTGAACCATATCACTCTGTTCATTACTGGTGGTGTGATATGTCTGCGTTTAAGATTTATGGCCTCCACCCGACGTCGGAGTAAAATCAACTTAATTAATTCACGCGCCCCGCAAGTTCAGTATAGTAATTTTGCTTACTGCTTCCCTTTCATTATTGACAGCACGCCCGCCTACGATCTGGCACCGAATCCGGACAAGCAGTGGATCCTCCGGGTGACGCAACCGATGGAGCCGATTCACCGCAAGTTCACCGATCTGCTGATGACGAAGCGCTTGCAAACCCTGCAATCGGTGGATGTGGCAGTCGAGCGGGTCTACCAGGAGCTCAAAGCTCTCGACGAGCTGGATAACACCTACATCATCTACACGTCCGACCACGGGTATCACCTGGGGCAGTTTGGGCTGATCAAAGGCAAGAGCTTCCCGTTCGAGTTTGACGTGCGGGTTCCGTTCCTGATGCGGGGACCGGGAATCGAACCGGCTAGTGTGTTCGTAGCCATGTGAGCGTGGAAGGTTGCGATTGATGTTCATGGAAGTTTTCTTTCGCTTTCTTCAACAGGGTCGATGAGATTGTCCTGAACGTGGACTTGGCACCGACGTTTCTTGACATTGGAGGAGTGGCTCCACCGCCACACATGGATGGCAAAAGCCTTTTGCCGTTGATTCTGAACCGGCACAGGAATGCGATCGAGAAGTGGCCGGATACGTTTTTGATCGAGAGTTCCGGACGAAGGGAGACCCCGGAACAGATGCAGGAGCAACGGATGAGGGCTGCTGCGGCGAGGTATAGCGCGCGGATGAATGCGGCTAACTCTACGGCCATGAAGGCCGATCCGTTGGAACAGAGGCAGACTGAGGAGGTGCCTCCGCTTCAAGAAGTTGTGACTGAGAGCGACAGGAAGGATGAAGAAGTGACGATGGACTTCGGCTCACACGAACACGATGACGATGAAGACGACGCTGAAGAGGATCATGAAGGTAAGGAGGGGCTTTTGGTTACTCACAATGTTGTGATTTGATGTTGATCAATTTTAGATGACGATCATCCCATAGGGGACACAGATACGGAAATGTCAGAGGCACGCCAAGATCAGGAGGACTACGTCATAGATCATCAAGAAGCTCAACATTTCGTAGTCAATGAAGGTACGTATCGAAATCCAATCCAAATTTTCTTTGTGAAAAAAAAGGTTTCTTTTCCTTTGCAGCCCATCACGACCCGTTGGACAACCATCTGCCGATGACTCCGTACCGCTCCAAGATGGAACGTCTCAACAACGAGTGTTCGAATCCAACGCTTCAACAAAACTGCGTTCCCGGTCAAAAGTGGCGCTGCATTAACGAAGACGGACGCTGGCGTCGTCATAAGTGCAAATTCCACCTGCAGCTGCAGAACCACTTGGCCGAAATCAACAAACTGTCTAGTCAGAACAAGCGCAACTGTGCCTGTTTCACGCCGGATGGACTGATCTACACCAAGATCAAGTCTAAACGGGATTACAAGCATCAGATGCTGATGGGGGGACGTGGTTTTGGCCACCGTAGTCGAAGACAGAAACGCGATCTTGAGTACGAGGAGGTGTTTCTGGAGGCGAATCCGGAAATGGTTGGGTTAATGCGGGTGGCCAAATCTGTCGTAGAGTTGGAAGATGTGTTACAATCTAGTCAGAGCGGTAGGAGACAAAAACGAGAGACGAATGGCGGTGGACAGTTTGAAAGTGTGATTCATGAGCTGCAGAGTACGCTGAAGGAGATTGAGAGAAACTTTGAACAGAACTCTGTGCTTAAGAAGCAGAACTCCACTGCGGTTGAGGATGATGGACCTAGTGGAACCAAGTGTTTCGTTACTGTGATAGGTAGGGTAAACTGTTCGAATATAATCTACGAGGATGAGACAAGCTGGAAGCGCAGCAGGATGCAGATCGATATGCTAATCAAAGTGTTGAAAACTAAAATCAATGATTTGAAGGATATCAAAAAGAATTTGAAGGAGCGCAGGCCATCTAGTTTCCGCGATGATGATGAAGAGGAAGATGAAGACAATCAAAGTGCATCAATCGAGCAGGATTATGAGATCAAAACTACGGCTAGTACCGCTCCTTCGACATCCAGTACAACAACGCTGAGTCCCTTTTTAGAACAGGTTCTCAACAGGAGAGAGCATTACAATAGAACTGGTTTTGGGAAACGCCCCAAACTTAATGGAGGATTTAGGCCGAGACGACCAAAAACGGCCAAAATAGAAGAAGAGGAAGGAACTCTGATCGATATGAGTTTGTTTGAAACCGCTGGAAAGAACGAGGAGGTTCCTTCAGGGACTGCCAATTCCAGATCTAGTCATAGCAGAAACGGCAGCAATGGTCACTCGCTTGGAATCAATGGAAAGCATCGCAATCGGAATCGTATAGAAACGACGTCGACAACCAGATCTTCCATTGCCACACATGAAGATCCTCTTGTGTCTGAACAAGAACCCACTTCTAGCACTACGGCAAAAACTGTTTTTGAAATGACAGAGGATGTTCTCAGATCAATCGCTGGCTCCACCACCGTAGGTTACCAACAATCGTCTAGTCCTTCATCACACTACGTAGAGAATGATAGAACCTTCCCCAGCACGTCATCGTTACCCATTTCAACAGAAGCTTCTGGTTTCGATGAAACAGAATCTGCAACGGCAGACAATGCTTTCTCTATGGAAGAGGACGAAGACTCATTTGATTCGGCACAACCAAAAGCCACGTCTACGACCACTACAGCAACTACCGTGACCAACGACATTTTCAGTGTCAATGCCATCACGCAAAACCAGATTCCGGTGGTCAAACCGGAGATGGCCCTTCCAGCGGCCGAGTGCTACTGCGAGCCTGAAGTTGACGGGTCAGTTCCTGGTCGACCCAAGCATTCAAGTCTTTTGATTTTCTAATTTCTTCTTCGCTTGTAGACCTTTGCCGGACGAGCGGGACTTGGCTCGGGAAACGAGGCGCCGTTTGAAGGAGGAACGACAACGGAAGAAGGAACGCAAACGGCACCGTAAGGCGAAACTGGAGAAGGAGTGCCTCTCGGAGCGGATGAACTGCTTTAGCCATGACTCGAACCATTGGCGAACGGCACCGATGTGGGACGACAAACCGTTCTGTTTCTGCATGAATGCGAACAACAATACGTACTCGTGCCTGCGGACGATCAATCAGACGCACAATTTCCTGTATTGTGAGTTTACGACGGGCTTGGTCACGTACTACAATCTGAGAACTGGTATGGGAAATAGATTACAGTCGTCAATGTTGCAAACTAACACAAATTCGTAATTTTAGATCCTTTCGAAACGCAAAACCGTGAATCGACGCTAACACCGGAGGAGAAAGTGGTGCTGCACGAAACATTGGAATACATGAAGGGTTGTCGGGGTAAAAGCTGCACGCTTCCAAGGCATCAGCTTGGAGGAGCTGGCACAGGTGGAACGAGTGGTAGTGTCCTGCCGGACAACGGTATGACTTTGCCGATAGGAGGAGGAAGATTGGCAGGGTCCGTTGGTACTGGCAATGGCAAACGGAAGCACCATCGGGATCCCATAGGAGGTAAGATTGTAGATTTCAGTACGAGTTTTTCTCTGAAAACGAAAAAAGATCTGGTTGTCTTACGGCCGTTGGTTAATAAGTCGGTTCAAATGAGGAATTTAGGATAGTGATTAACCGCTCTACCGGCAGTTTTATCATTGGTACTAAAACGATACATAAAGCGTTCGTATTGCAATAATTGTTGCATCTTTCATAGGGAAAAATGTATGAATTACGATAGTTGAGTTCACTGTTGTAGTGCATAATATTAAAGTATTATAAAGTTATTTAAAGTCAGTACAATTAATAAATGATCATTTTGTAAAACCACCTTAAACAGATCAGTCGTGTTTTCTCAACGTCTACATATCAGAAGTAGGATGTTGCTGCGCAGTCAGAAGACTTCGAGTGAACTAGAGAGTTCTGGGCACCGATATCCTTTCAATACGAAGGCTGAAACTGACCGAACACTTTCTGCTGAAGTTGCAATAGAACCTGTAGGAATCGTTACGGAAGGCACTATGAATGCTACAAATTTTCCTTTGCAAACTGATCAAGCATGTTCGAGTGGTGGACACGGTGATGGACTAACAGAAAATTTGCGTTTGGAGAACAATCAAGAACAGAACCAACACGTTGGTCATGGATTGGTTAACAACAGTTTTCGTCTAGAAGATGTGGCTGGTTTTCTGCCATTTTTTGCGGGGCGTAACGATGAAGATATCAACCATTTTATCGCCATTGTGGAGAATACAAAGCGCGCCCTTGGAATAGATGATCAAATTATGAAGCTCGTAATGATCGAACAACTGAAAGGAAGTGCAAGAATTTGATTGCATACAAGAGCTGATTTCATGCTGAGAACATATGAAGAAACACTAGCAGATCTTCGTCAAATGTATGGAACAATTGTTAACGGTTTTGAGCTGCGGAAGCGTTTGGAACGAGTCAGATGGTTTGGTCGGGAGCCGTTTTCAGTTTATTGTCAGTCAAAAAAATCAATCGCACAGAAGCTTAACCTAGGAGAAAAAGAACTAGTTGAGTACATTGTCGAAGGGATTTCTGACCACAATCTGAAAAATCAAGCAAGAATTCAAAATTTCCAAACGGTTGCTGAAATCAATCAAGCTTTTCGGATGATCAAAATGGACGAGCGGAAGGATTTTCGAAAACAAACCGTTTGTTATTCCTGTAATCAGCCTGGGCATCTAGCAGTGAATTGCAAGAAGGCATTCGATCAGAAGCAGTTGAAATCAACATCACAATTATGGAAACCAAATGAAGGAGTTAAGAAACATAAAGCAGCGCAAAGACCTATCATTAATGCAGTTATAAATGACAAACAGCTAGACGACGAAGTTATTGAAGAAGGATATGACGGACTGGTAGAATTTAAACTGTCTAATTTTGATTATTCTTTTAGAGCTTTATTTGATACTGGCAGTCCTATTTCACTTATACGCCGGGGTTTAGTGGAAAAACAAAATATAACAAAAAGTAATAAATGCAAATGTTACCGGGGTATAGGTGGAAATAGGCTCAAGACGTTAGGTGAAAGCATTAATATTATTCATATTCAAAACATTTCTTTCAGAATTGTTTTCGTTGTAGTACCGGATAAGGTGCTTGGTTCTTACGATGCTATCATTGGACGGGACGTTATTATGCATTCAAGAATCCGGACTATCATTAACGAAAATATTCGGCTGTATTGAAATATTGAAAGAAGCTCGAGACCTGAAACCAACTCCAATAAAACGGTAAATATTTTTAATATCAGTTCTGATGTTTCCGAAATAAATAAAGAAAACATTGGTGATATTACAAACGATCAGTTGGCACAATTTTTTGATATTTTCAAAACAAATTATGCATGTTATAAGAAACCCTTAATTCCTGAAACTAAATATGAAATGGAAATAATTTTAAAGAAAGGTGAACCATTTCATTATAAACCTTGTAGATTATCTTTTGATCAAAAACAAAAAGTTGAACTTAAAATTAAAGAACTTTTGGAAGCTGGAGTAATAAAGGAAAGTAATTCACCATTTGCCAGCCCAATTGTGTTGATTCCAAAGAAAAACAACGAGATAAGAATGTGCATAGATTTTAGAAAACTGAATAAAAACACAGTTCGTGATAATTATCCCTTACCTATTATTGAAGACATATTCGACAGTTTGAGAAATAAAAAATATTTTACAATTTTGGACCTTAAATCTGGATTTCATCAAATTAAATTGGCATCGGCTTCAACTAAATATACATCAATTGTAACTCCTGGTGGCCAATACAAATATTTGAGAGTTCTTTTCGGTTTGTGTAATGCTCCTGCAGTTTTCCAGAGGTATATTAATAAAATTTTCAAGCATTTGATTGAAAAAGGAAAAATGGTAGTTTATTTGGATGACATATTGATTGCAAGTGAAACATTTGATGAACATTTAGAAATTTTACAACAGGTTTTCGAAATATTGAGTAAAAATTTACTTGAGTTGAATTTGGAAAAATGAAAATTTATGTTTGAAGAAATTGATTATTTAGGATACACATTGAACAAAAAAGGTAGAAAACTCAACAATGCACATATTGAAAGTATTTCCAAATTCCCTGTTCCAAAAAATGTGAAAGATGTTCAACGATTTTTAGGACTCACGAGTTATTTTCGGAAGTTTGTACAAAATTTTGCTTCAATTGCACGTCCTCTATACAATCTTCTGAAGAAAGATTCAAAATTCTTTTTTAGTGAAGAACATTCGGAATCTTTTGAAAAGCTTAAACAAAACTTAATTACAGCCCTAATTTTAGCAATTTATAATCCATCTGCTGAGACACAACTGCATTGTGATGCTAGTTCCTATGGTTTCGGAGCAATTTTACTTCAGAAACAAGGTGATGGTAATTTCCATCCTGTTAGTTATTTTAGTAAAATAACCGGCAATTATGGATCGAAATTACATAGTTTTGAATTAGAAACGTTAGCAGTAGTTCATGCGTTAAAACGTTTTCATGTATATTTGGCAGGTATTAAATTCAAAGTGTTTGCTGATTGCAATCCTTAGTGCAAACATTGTCCAAAAAAGAGCTGAATCCAAAAATAAGTCGGTGGGCGTTATTATTAGAAAATTATAATTTCGATCTGGAATATAGGGATGAATCTAAAATGAAACATGTTGATGCGCTTAGTCGTCAAAATATGTCCAATAACTTCGTAGATAAACAATTATCAGATGTTGATACAATAAATGTTCTAAATGAATCAGAAATAGAGAGCAATATAATTTAAGCCCAAGAACAAGATAGTAAAATCATAAACATTAAAAATTTACTAGAGCGATCAAATTTTCCAAATTTTTTGCTTATAAATGGTGCTTTGTTTAGGAAAGATGGCGAAAAAAACTTATTAGTTGTTCCAACATTAATGATAGACAAAGTTATCAGATTACATCATGATAACTGTGGTCACATTGGAATTGAAAAAACAATCCATGAGATTGAAAAATATTATTGGTTCAGTAGTATGAAAAAAATAGTCAAAACATATATTAAAATTGTCTAACGTGTATATTTTATAGTCCATGTGAGAAAAAACAGGGTTTTTTTTTCGAAAATAGTTGAAAAAGGAAATCAACCTTTTGATACTATTCATATTGATCATTACGGTCCAATTCAATTGCCTTCATCAAATCGACAAAAATATGTTCTTGTTTTTGTTGATGCTTTTACTAAATTTACTAAATTATATTCAACCAAATATACTAGTGTAGATGAAGTGATAAAACATTTGAGTGATTATATGAATTATTATAGTAGACCTTTACGAATTATAATTGACCGAGGTTCATGTTTTACAAGTAGTAAGTTTGAAACATTTGTTAATGTTCATTGCATAAATCATGTGAAGGTAGCAGTACGAACACCTGAATCAAATGGTCAAGTGGAACGATTAAATAAAACATTAAATCCAATGCTTGCCAAACTATGTGACGAATCTCAGCACAAATGGGACATAATTCTTTATAAAATATAATATGTCTTCAATAATACGTTCAATAGATCTGTTAATAATTATCCAAGTATTTTGTTATTTGGAATACAACAAAATTCTATAGAAAATGAAAATTATAACATAGAGTCTTTTATAAAAAGTAAACAGTTTGATTTAGGAAAAGAAACTATACAAGAAATTCGTTGAAAAGCTTAAATTAAAAATAAAGAAACTCAAGAGTATAACAAAATGATGACAGATAAAAAAAGAATTAAGTGCGCTGATTACAAAGAAGGGGATTTCGTTGTTTTAAAAGCAAATGAATCACATAAATTAGATGCAAAATTTAAAGGACCATATCAAATAAAAAAAGTTCTGCCAAATGATCGATTTGTGATAGCTGATATAGACGGGTTTCAAGTTTCGAGTATTCCTTTCAATTCAATTTGCTCTCCGAACAATATGCGAAAATGGATGTGTAATGACGTACCAGACGATGGAAGTATCGATGAGGACATCGGTTTTGTCAGGATGCCCGAAAGTTGTAGTGAATAATATTAAGGGGACACGGGAGACCGTGTTATTTTCCCCTGGGAGGGAGAAACCAATACAAAATTTCTGTACGTCATAGTGAGCCGGGATTCTGCTGTCACGAACTGTCACTGTGAGCCCAGATCTCAAACATTGGACTAACATGGAAAAAGCGCGTAACTGGTTAAAACACATTTTCGCATTTCATCAAAAGTGAAAAAATAGAATGAAAATCAATTCATGCACACAATGCAAGTAATGTTACGTGAGCACCTTTCAATCGGATTGAATAAAAAGCATTGAAAAACGCATCGTTTTACTTTTTCCAATAAAAATGAATATTTAGTGCATAGAAAACTGTGGCCCTTTTTCCATGTTTGTCAGGAAAAATCGAAAGTACACAACAAAAGAAAACTAGCGATTTTCCCCAAGCCTGCCTTGATTGTTGTTGGCAAGCTGGAGTTATCTTGCAGTTCAAACAAACATTGTTCTATATTTCGTGTGTAGTATCGGTGCCTCCCTCCCAGATTTTCCCTATCTTTCGTCTCATTCTAACAATAATCATCAAAACTTTGTGAAAGCAAATCGCGAGTTTTAGTGAACCGATGAAGCTGAAAATTTATCGGGTTGTGCACTACATATATAGAATCATAGTGATACATTTTCGCATCGATATATGGAGTGGTTCTTGAGATTTGCTTCTTGAAATGGATAGGGTGATTTTGATGACGTCCCGTGCGGCCTTATAGTATCTAATCAAGGTAGGCTCAGACAATGACTTAGAGTAGGCAATGACAGTCAGTACAATTAATAAATGATCATTCTGTAAAACCACCTTAAACAGATCAGTCGTGTTTTCCCAACGTCTACAACTGTGCCGCTTGATTGTCGTTGAGTAGCTGTCGGGAAACTTTGGGTCGTCTTCTTTCTACAGCACATTCGTTCCTAACCTGTTGTCCATTAGCGTGGGACAAAATTTAGATTCTCGCTCCAGTCCACTTTTTGGATAGCATTTGGGTCACATAACAACTGTGCAAAATTTCAGCTCGATCGGTGAATCTATATTTTAGCGTCAGCCGTTCAAAGTTTGTATGGGATTACTATGGGAAAACTTACTTTTGCAAAGAAAAATCACCAGAGGTCGCCCATTGACTTCTATAAAAATTTTGAACACAGACATAGGCATTTTTACCATGAAGAATAATGCCGAAGACCGCGAAGCAATCTGACACTTGCGAAGAAAGTTATTCAATGAAAACCTATTGGCAAGGCGACGTTGACACGTAAAGGAATAACAATCATAACAAAATTGGGCAAAATTTCTGCGTTCAGAATTTTTATAGAAAACAATGGGCAACCTCTGGCCATTTTTCTTTGCAAAAGTAAGTTCTCCCATAGTAAATTCCATACAAACTTTGAACGGCTGGCGCTAAAATATAGATTCACCGATCGAGCTGAAATTTTGCACAGTTGTTATGTGACCCAGTTTATGTCCGTCGCAAACAGATAGAAGCGATATCCGATACCCCCCCCTTCCCCTGAAAAGTAAAAATGCAAAGTTGTAATAACAAAGAAGATAATACATATTTTTTTGGCATTTTTTTGCATTTGCTTCAACGATTCAACATTGGATTTGTAAAAGATTAGTATTATAACAAAAAGGTAGCTTCAGAATAATTTTCAAAATTTTGAATCCTGTGCAGAGCTTTCTTTCTGGTATTACAACAACTAAACCATGGTGTTACAGCATACAACATGGGCGGTCTGAAAATTTGTTTGAAAAGCAAAAGCTTGTTCTTTAGACCAAGTTTTGGTTTTCTGTCAATAAGTGGATGTAGTGTAGTTTGTTCATAAAATTTACATTCTTTCAACTACAGCCAAATTTTATGTTTTTCATTTCAGCTGCCAGCGGAAACATTCCGGGGCACTTTTCCGATTTCGATGCTATACAGACTGGCACCCCGAAGAAGAAGATCAAGTGAGTTGTTCATCAGTGATTTAAATTTTACTCCTTAATCCATTTTATATCATTCAAGATGGGGCAAACGAAAGCAGCACTGGCAACAGCAGCAGCAACAACAACAGTTGAGAGGCAATGGCGGCGGCGCCATTGGAACAAACCAGCATCAATTCCGGGGTCCAGATCAGTTTCCTAGTCAGAGCAACGAGTTCCACGGTGGCGCAATTGGCGGTCCAAAACGGAATCGTACCAGCCGGCGACCGATTTGGAGGAGTACAATCTACAATGCGTAAAAAACGAAGGGGAACGCCTATGAATGTTTTGGCTTTTTCGCAAACTTAGTTCCCGCTTTTTGGAATCTCAAAGTGTCCATTTGAAACGCCCAGTAATTCGCATGATGCTAGTGAACGACTGATGTACATTTTATTCGTTGTATTCCGTGTTTATATTATTTTACAACAAGCTGTTCAAGTAGGATCATTTTTTATCAATTTAGGTTATAATATTGAACAAATTATTTGTAATTCTTTTTATTACTTGTTTTGCAAACGTACTACTTAGGAAGAACGTTATTTGCTAGACTAGGTCACTGCCATTCCTCTCCCCAGATGTTGACTGTCCGCTAAGGAAACGAGCAGCTGCAACAAGGATTAGCTACCAAACGTTGTTGGTGTCGAACTAAAATTTATTAGATGCATTTCGTTTAAGAGGCTGCTTTTATGCCAAAAAGAATTGAACATTACTCCCTAAAAATCTGCTTAGCGCTTCAAGGTGAACGAAGACAACACTTACACAAGTTTCATAGTATTCAATCAATGGCAGTCAAAAGAAGATGGATATTGCTATTATAACCATGAGTATTTATAATAACGTAAAACATTTCTTAAGAAGCAATCGTGTATAGACCGACCCGGGTGCGAAGGTTGTGCATTCTTCGCAAGTCGAGGTTTGAATTTAGGATCGTTTTGTAGAATTGCGTTTAGCGCGCTTAAAAGTGGACAACTCACACGAATAGCACAAAAAGTCGACAACTGTTGACAGCAAAATGTAATTTGATATAAAATGCCCTATTAGGACAGGATCAGTTCAGCGTTTTTGGAAGCATTAAGCGCGATAGTTTTTGAAATCCATCGAAAGGAACATAATGGAAGCGTATTATTGCAGGTAGTAGGGACAGTAGAGCTGTTCAGGTTGCTTCAACGACTATATGAATACAACAGTAGATTCATTAATTCATTGTAGTGACAAAATGACTAAAACTATCCGAAGTCCAACTTAAAAGGCTATTTTACTTGTGCTTGAGTTATGTGTTCCAGGAGGACAGTTTCATACAATTCATATAATTTCGTTCCATTATGTACTGCTTTTCAATGGGGACTTCTTATTGATTATACTTTTCTGCTCTAAATTCTTTTCTTGGTTGCTTTCGCTTTCTAGTACTGTTCCGCTTCTGGTAACATTTTTCTCATCATTCAAGATTATATTGTCCGGGGACGTGTCCCCACCGCATGTAGCGAGCTTGCGTTTTTTCCATAACAATGAAATGGGGGCAATCGTACACGATATGCTCCGCTGTTTCCTCCACACCAGCGCACCAGCCGCAGTAAGGAGAAACGGAGATTAGACGGTTGAAAAACAACAAAGGCGCTGGAGTGGACCAACTGCCGAGCGAGTTGCTAAAATACGGTGGTAATGCACTGGCAAGAGCGTTGCACTGGGTTATTTCCAAGATTTGGGAGGAGGAAGTATTGCCGGAGGAGTGGATGGAAGGTCGTCGGGCGACAAGTTGGATTGCGCTAATTATCATGCGATCACAATTTTGACCGCCGCCTACAAGGTACTCTCCCAAATTCTTTGCCGCCGTCTATCACCAATTGCTAGAGAATTCGTTGGGCAATATCAGGCAGGATTGATGGGCGAACGAGCTACAACGGACCAGATATTCGCCATCCGCCAGGAACTTCCGCCAATACAATGTACCCACACATCATTTATTCATCGATTTTAAATCGGCCTATGATACAATCGATCGAGAACAGCTATTGCAGATTATGCACGAATACGGTTTCCCGGACAAACTGATAAGATTGATCAAGGCTACGATGGAGGGAGTGATGTGCGTAGTTCGAGTATCAGGGACACTCTCGAGTCCCTTCGAATCTCGCAGAGGGTTACGGCAAGGTAGTTACGGCAAGCCTTTCGTGTTTACTGTTCAACATTGCTTTAGAGGGTGTCATAAGAAGAGCGGGGATAGACACGAGTGGCACGATTTTCAGAAAGTCTGTTCAGTTACTTGGTTTCGCCGACGACATTGATATTGTTGCACGCAACTTTGAGACGATGGCGGATACGTACATCCGACAAAGGGCTGAAGCTAGGCGCGTCGGACTGACAAGACACGGCACGCCCCCCACCTCGAGTTCATATTGAGGGTGATGAAATCGAGGTTGTCGAAGAATTCGTGTGCTTGGGCTCACTGGTGACCGCCGACAACGACACCAGCAGAGAAATCCAGAGACGCATCGTTGCTGGAAATCGTGCCTACTTTGGACTCCGCAGAACGCTTCGATCAAGCAAAGTTCGCTATCGCACGAAGTCAACCATCTACAAGACGCTGATTAGACCGATACTCCTCTATGGGCACGGAACATGGACCCTACGTGCAGAGGACCAACGCGCCCTTGGTGTTTTCGAACGGAAGGTGTTGCAGACCATCTACGGCGGAATGCAGATGGAAGACGGAACGTGGAGAAGGCGAATGAACCATGAATTGCACCAGCTGCTGGGAGAACCAACCATTGTCCACCTCGCAAAAATTGGGAGGCTGCGGTGGGCCGGGCATGTCGCCAGAATGTCGGATAACAACCAGGTGAAAATGGTTTTCGAAAACAATCCGACCGGCACAAGACGACGTGGTGCGCAGCGAGCAAAATGGGTCGATTAAGTTGAGGACGATCTGCGGATCCTTCGCAGAATGCGTAGCTGGCGACGCGCAGCCATGGATCGAGTCGAATGGAAACGTCTCCTACGTACAGCAGAGGCCACCCAGGCCTTAGCGTGACTGGTAAGGTAAGTAAGCGCATCAGCCGCTTCTTAAAGGGAAAACTTCATGATCCCAACATCATGAAGATCGTCCGGCTAGACCTGGCATACATGAAGGACCAGCCTGCGAATATCTGCATCGATGGTAACACACCAACTAGCAACAGGGTGGTCCATGCGGCCAACATTCACCAGGAATATGGAGTTGGCCCAGCTGAAGCAGCAGCGGATCTGGAGGCGTATCGTCGGTACCTATCGAGTGAGCGTACTAACCGACCTCAGCAATTGCAGGAGAATTCGCACAAATTCTTCTCCTCTCCTCCAGGACCGTCAAATTTTCGCAAGTAAGGACGCCCACTTCCACGGAAGAACACAGTATAATTTTACCAAACGACGTGCCTCCAAAAACTTCTTTGCAATGTCAACAGAATGTGACTAAAATTTTGATATACTGTCAAAAATAATGTTCTTGAAGTCAAATTTCAAAGGACAGTTGAAGCAAAAAATAAACTTTTATATCGTCAAACATTTCAAATGCAAAAAATAGAACAAATTCAAATAGAAAAAAAATCTACATATGTTGCACAAAAGCGTATTAGAACTGAATGTAATGCAACCTAATCACTGGGTCAGGTCGGTAGGCAAATTTCAAGTCACAGATAATTCCAGAATCGGCTATAACGTAACCACAATATCAAAAAGTTTTAAGAAAAACGTATCATCGTAAACCTTCTGATAAACGATTATATTGGAAAACCATGATTTTTGCATTTGATTGATCCTACAACTGATCCCCGGGACGCCTCAAATTTATGATGAAGTGGACAATTTGTATGCTAAAATCTGGAGTAAATCACATCACCGCAGCAAGCCGTGCGCGCGGGCGGCTGCGTTTTGAATTTTGTGTCACGTTTACCTCGTTTAGCGTTTTTGCTTTGTTTTGTTTTTTTTTCTTCAATTCGGCTGGTGAAAATTAGATACGGTGGATGGTGCTATGCCATGTGCAAATGTTCTGTGGGAACATGTTTTTCAAAATGATAAGTGTTTTTTTTTCAGAGATTCTATCTGAAGCTGTTTTGTGGAATTTTGCTTTACTTTTATTCGATTTGCTTGCGTTTTGCTCGAGAGTGCTCTGTGATGGCTCCAGCAATTGAACTCGTTTCGCTTTTTTATCTCCTGTGTGTGTTAAAGGCGTTTGTTGGTATAAAAATTGAATGTGATTCGTGGATGCTCGGTTCGGGATGGATCATAAACAACAGTTTTTTGTCGATATTTCTTGTGGTGCGTGTATTATGCATCCGGTAGAAATCAAGACCCACACTTATTTGAAATAATTATTTTCTCTGGCCCCGAGCGTCGCAGGTAATATGTGAATAGTGCGCTGTGTTTATAAAAATCGTAAAAATGCAGCGCCACTTTAAAAACTGATTTCAAAATACGACGAGTTGAGGCGCGTTGCGAGTCTCACTGGCGCGATCCAGTTTTGGTGGCGGTGCGACAATATTTTGATGGGCAGTTCTAAGTAACGGATTATTTTAGAGGATCGACGGATTGCAGAGAAGTTTTTTTTTCCCGACCCAGTGACCCCCAATTACTCCATCTACAAGAGTATTTCCGATTTCCTCCGGCCACTTCTAGAAATTGTTTGAATCCGTTCAGGTGAAGATGAATTGAAGCCAAACTTCAAATTTTCAAAAGCACGAATCTGGAGAGCCGAACATCCGCTCAAGCTGAAAAATTATAATAAATCTTCGAGCTGTTTAGTAGAATACCTACACCCAAAAGTTGAAACCGTCATTATAGGCGTTTTCTGCGTCTATTGATGGCGGAAAAGTGTTCTTCTGAGCGACATGACGTTTTTGAGCGTCTATTGATAGGCAGATAATCCGGTCATTGAGTCGAGCAGTTTTTACGGTACAAATGGGGAAGTACAACTTGGTATGCTTTTTGAACCACGCACACCAACAAGCGGGTTTAGTGCTGTGGTATAGTAATTGGTTCTCACGCTCATGACCATGGATCGATCCTGGTTGATGTCGCATGTGTATTTTTTTCATGTGCGTGCATCACCAACATATGTATTAAAAAATAAAACTTCCACACATATGCCTCTTTTAAGTGCATGTATTGGAAGTATGGAAATACGCAAAAAACCGAGAGTGTGCAAACCAGATTCGAACCATGATCATCGGATCGACTAGCACACTGTGTATCTACTGCTCCAAACTTACCACTGAAGTGAAGAGTAACCAAAGTCGATGTGGTTTTACGTTTCATATGCATGATTGCTCATGCTGTTGATAAACATGTGAACATGTGTTATCCCCAGCAAAATAAAGATATACAGTCAAGTCTCCTTTAAAGCGTTAATCATCGTATGTTGAACAAGTTTAATGTATATTCATAATAATTTATCACCTACCAGAGTAGCCACATTCTCTATTGTAGAACTTACTTAAGGACTGTTCATTTTATAAAGTGGACACCTTGTGCATGCTATATCTTTATAATATATCAATAGAATCGTAATCGGTTTTCTGTATACAGTATCGTTAGACTATTATATTATTGCACGATGGTGTTATAACAAAAAAGCCATCAAAATAATTATAATTCACACGAATAAGGAACAATGTTTAGAATGGTCAAAGATTGGTAGGTCTGGAGCCAAGTATAATAGTTGAGTATACCAAAACACAATTCATTCATAAAAATTCGGATTTTTGGTATGTGAAAAATATTGTTTAAGTTTGAAGAACATCTTTTCTAGGAAGTTTTTGTCGAAACTTCTTTGTTCTTCTTTGTAAATCATAATCGGTTTTCTGTGCATCGTAATACTATTATTTTCCTCTTATATGGAAATATAAGATTCCATATAAGAGGAAAATAATAGTATTACGATGCACAGAAAACCGATTATGATTTCATTGATAAACTAGCTAACCCAGCGTGGCTAGTCACGTTCCATAAGAATTTTCAAGCAAAAACCTCTTTCAAAGATTAATAATGTTTATGTTCAATTGCAAAATGATAACATGGACAGAGAAATTTCTCTGTTGATTAATATGCCATTGGTGTATGAATAATAAGCTGAGACACGCATGATATTTATGAACGCAAAATCGCCCAAATTTATGCTCTAACCATACTCCACTGTTATAGTGCCGTTATTCTGATCTGAAATAATTACAGCCTTAAATGCTGTTGTGAAATATTTCAAAAGTTCCAGAAGCTTCTATAAATTAGAGAGAAGAATCTGACTGAAAATTCTAGAATATTCTATTGAATCCCGATTAACCAGTGCTACAATTTCTGTATAGATCTTTGTGCTGCGATGGCGATTGTCAACGATATACAACGAATCGAATTGTAATTAGGGGACTATCGACTAATGAATATATCGAGTCATCGAACAGGAATGCTTTGGAAAGCTCTTTTAGGGGACCATTATAGTTACCATGAAAAAATATATTTATTTTGCCTTCATAAGTCGATATCGAACCATGGAACATCGACTCAAGAAGGTTGTGTAAATGAAAAAAAAACTAGAATATTCGGCCCACAATCATGTTTATCTTTCCTTTGCAAATATCTTATTTGTTTTTGAACCTTATATTGAAATGACGAAACCCGTAATGAATCACATTTTCAACTTGCATCGGAATTTAAGTGCGGTCGAACAGCATAAAGTTGGTTTGTTTACATTTTGATTACCGTCCAAGTTCATAAAACCGGAAAACTACAATGATAAAAAGATCGTGACTTTTATACGAATTAGGAAGGACAAAGCTCCGGAAAACTCTAGAACACCCTGTGCAATAGCTGTTATAGTGCTCCACAATTTGCAATAGGGTCCTAAAATGGTTAATTAAATCTTGTTTTCATTTAATAACACGAAAGATCATATTACTGCAACTACTTTAGCAATTTTTCTCGCTCAAATAACGGATATATCATATTTAAACTTTAATTTCAAAATTGGATCCATAAATGAACCTTGACATTTGAGATCATGTTTGACGTTCGCTTAGTCGACAAAAATATCACAGGGGTTTTAGTTTTAACACTGGGGTTGTTGCTATCTGACATTTCGGAAGGGACACGGAAAACAAAATACACCCGAAATTTGAGTTCAAATCAAGGAGTGTGACAAAATCTATAAAAACATTAAAAAATGTTTTTTGTACTTAAACAAATGAAAAACCTTAAAAAATTGAGTAAACATGTGTTTTTGGCCTGAACGTAAGCGTTTGGCACTAAAATTGGGACAGGGCTTTAGGACCCTATTGTAATGTTGTTACATTCAAATGGACTTTTGCAGTGCTCTTAATTTGACTGTTGTTGTGCTCTTAAATTGCTGTTGTATGCTGCTCAATGAAACCTTTCAAAGCGTTACTGACAGACAGAAAACTCTGGGATTTTATATACATGATAAAAAAGATATAGCATAAACAAGGTGTCCTCTTTATAAAAAATAATAAATGAATAGTCTTTAAAACATGAAAACTCTGTGGAATCTTTTGCTGGTGCTATTCAAAGAAAACAAGATCACGGTTCTACTTTCACATTGATAAAAAAATATCGATCCAATGCTGATGAATGCTACCCAGAATGAGCCGATTATAAAAAACCGTGCCCCATATATGGGATTAAATTTTAACCATGGTTTTAGTATAATAGTAAAAGAGTTTTCTTAAGATGAATCGATCATTTTGACTCAAGAACAACTTCTGCAAATTGGCTATTAGTTTTTGCAAGCAATTTATTTTAAGAATTATGGCACCGATGTGTTGATTTTAGAACAGAACGTTCAGTGGGGAGATTGTAGTAAACCGTTTGGAGAAGTCAAGAGAACATATATACTGATTTTTTTTTATCATGAAAAATATGAAAACAAAATTTCATTTTTATATAACGCAATAATCTTTTTTTTATCATTTTTAATTTTGACTATCTATGAATTGTGATAAGAATTAGTTGTTCAGGACAAAATTTCAGAGACATTTTCGATAAAAAAGTTTTTCTAAGAACAACTTATGCTGTCCATAAAGGCCCATATTGAAAAAAGTAGGCACTGAGAAAATAGCGCTCAAACTTTGAAGTTTTTCTTTCATACAAATGTTTATAATTTTCTATTAGGGGCCGTCCATAAATAACGTAGCATTTTTCACTGATTTTTTACACCCCCCCTTCCCTCTCGTACCGTTTCGTCACAAATGCTGAAACTTCCCCTTGGAAAATACGTAGCATATCAAGCACCCCTCCCCCCTTCTTCTTCTTCTTCTTCTTCTTCTTGGCATTGACGTCCTCACTGGGACAGAGCCTGCTTCTCAGCTTAGTGTTCTTATGAGCACTTCCACAGTTATTAACTGAGAGCTTTCTATGCCAAAGTTGCCATTTTCGCATTCGTATATCGTGTGGCAGGTACGATGATACTCTATGTCCAGGGAAGTCGAGAAAATTTCCAACCCGAAAAGATCCTGGACCGACCGGGAATCGAACCCAGACACCTTCAGCATGGCTTTGCTTTGTAGCCGCGGACTCTAACCACTAGGCTAAGGAAGGCCCCCCCTTTGCATTTTTTATTAATTTTCCTCAGTGATTGGGTTGAAACAAAAAATTAGAATTCAGAAGTTCATTACAAAATTTGATATTAATTACTGACTAAAATGTAAGGATAATCTAATCTAACAGTATGATATACAGTAGCGCTCGAAAGTAATTTGGAAAACAGTTTCAAATAAACACAGTTCCTTTACATAATTTTGGTATCTAGTTTCATATAGGCTAAATTGTATTACTTTTGCTGTTGTCACCAAGTCAAACAAGTTTACTATAGAAAATGTGAAAAAATTTGATTGGATTGATGAAGCTCGTTATTGTTGAGTTAGGGTACAATATATTTTTAGTTTATTTTTAGTTAGAACAAAAATTTCGTTATTAAAGGATTGTTTTTTTTAAATTATTCTTTGTTAGGAAATAGATTTCAATGAAAATGAACAATACAATATATTAATTCGAAATGAATTATTATCCAAATTCAAATCCATTTGGCAATCAGTGGCCAGATATAGAAAAGATTACACTTGATATATTTGGAATGTTTAGAAAATTTTAGCGATTATTATACAAATTATTTATCTCTATTAATATTTCAGCTGAACTTCATTATCTTTCTTCATAATAAAATAAACCTACACAACCTATAATGAAACAGTTAAATAATAAAAAAATAACAAATTACCAAGTTATCAATAAAATTGAATGATAGGGCAATTTCGATATCACTCGAATCTGTTGTCCTCATTAATATTCAGGCTATTCCATCAAGAGCATTGATACATCAAAACAAATCGATGAGTTGATTGAGTGAGATCTCCTGCAACATTGAATGCATAATACACGGTATAAATATCTTGTTTCATGTAATATTTGCCGAAAAGAGCATATTTTATTGTCTTGAAAACGGCTGACTTTATGACTTGTTAACAAATGAGAAAACAATGTACTCCAAGTAGTTAAAGCATTGATTTTTAATTTATTTATTAAACTTTGATTTTGTTTTTTTATAAATTTATCAATTAAGACACGAATATAATATAATATTTACATAACCATTTAAAGCTTTGAAAAATCTGTTTGATTGCATTTATCAAGAAAATCTAAAATTTCTCAGATTTCTTTTCAATCTTGATGAATGTTTTGAAGCTGAATCATCATTTTATAAACCAAGTTTATAAGTCAAACAAAACAGAGGACAGAGCCTGCATCTCAGTGTTCTTATGAGCACTTCAACAGTTATTAACTGAAAGCTTACTGTGCCAATGACCATTTTTGCTTGCGTATATCGTGTGGCAGGAACGAAGATACTCTATGCTCTGGGAAGTCGAGAAAATTTCCAACCCGAAAAGATCCTCGACCGGTGGGATTCGAACCCACGACCCTCAGCTTGATCATGCTGAATAGCTCCGCGTTTACCACTACGGCTATATGGACCCCGTAAAGATCCCCCTCCCCCCTAAATAGCTACGTCATATATGGATGACCCCTTACATTTCTTCCTGACATATTTAACACAACCGCATAGCTTACTAATTTTGCTTCTAATGATCAGCAAAAAATAATAAACTTGAACACAATTCACGTTTGCAGCTGAAATTTAAATTAAAAGATATATGGCATATGGAGACTGGTATGCCTTTATTTTTCAATATGGGACTGCACCAACTTCATATTTTCCAATACATTTTCAAACAATGTGTGTTTATTTTTATATGCATAATAAAATGCAGATTAAAATAAGTTTTATTGCACTCATTCGATAACTGTCAAGCAATGATACATAGTTTTGACATCATGAATGCTCTAAAGCAGTGATTCCCAAACTTTTTTGACGTTCGCCCCCTTGAGGCCTATTGATTTTTGAAATCGCCCCCTGGTATGCTTTTGAAATATTTGCATTGAACACTTTAATGTGCTAAAGTTTTGATCGATACATTACCATAAGTGTATCGAAGCTTGGTTAATTAATCAAGATTACTAGTGTAAAGGTGTCAAACATATGTGGTTTTAAAGCATTTTATGTGCCGAAAATCACCTTGACTCGTCCTTATATCCATGACATATATTCTTGAATTTCAGCAAACGACAATTATGATGTACTTGTCATAAATTTATATTAGCAAATATAACTAACCTATGTGTATTACAGGCCTACTGGTTCAGATTTCACGGCACTTAAAATGTTTAGCTCACTTTCTGTATTTTGAAACCTATTAATTTTAAGAGTTGAAAGTTATTTTCTGTTGAATTAATTACAAAAAAAGCTTAAATTCTGAGTAATAAATATTTTACTATTTTGAAATGCCAAATATTATTAAAACATAAGAAAATTAAATACACATGTTCTTAACTTTTTCACTGCATTGTTAAAAAAATCCAAAATGTCTAGAAACAAAACATCATTTTTTTTCTTATGGATTTCGAAACCATTTTTAAAAATATATAATAATTTTCACATATTTGTCACTTGTAGATGTAGATCTGATTACAATATCTTTAGAGAAAATTTCAGTTGCAAATACATAAACCAAGTGAACACAAACGCTTGAAAAACTAAATGCATATCAAATATAGCTCGTCATACACATTGTTTGTCCAATATATGTCATTGTGATTATAAAATGGAAGATGTATAATAAAAAGAGGGAAAAGGGTTAACCTGTAACCAAATAGTCTTCAGATGATTTGAACATAATCCTATATTAAATTGAGTATTTTCTCCAAATGTAATACATCTTTGTTTTCAGGTTTCTCACACCTTCGCCCCCTTTCTAGTTTTTTTCGCCCCCCAAATTTCATTTTACAAATTTTCGCCCCCCTGGACACGAAAATCGCCCCCAAGGGGGCGAATTCGCCCACGTTGGGAATCACTGCTCTAAAGCATGACTTTAAATCGACAATATGTTGAGCATTATTATTATTAGTAAATTTTCTGGGATGTAGAAAAAATATTGTTCGGAAAAGATCTTCACGAGTTTTATATAGTTATGCGGCTTGGCAAACCTCTGAACGAACACCAACACCAAAAAATCCACTTAAGGGTTGAAGAAATCATTTCGTGACGCGTTCACCATTATTTTGCGATTATGTTGTGCACATAAGTTTTTTGAGAATTATTATTTATGTATATCAATTCCAAAAATATGGAAAATCTGGCTTTGGTGTAAAATGTTGAGTGCGATAATTAAACCTTATTGTAATTTCTGTAAATTCCAGTTAGGTACTATTGCATCTTCTTTACAAAAAAAATATAACGGTAAATGTAAATGACTGCTAATAAGAGCGGTTTTAAATTTTAAAAAAGTTTGAAATTCCAATCCCCATATCTTTCTTAGGGGTCGTCCATAAACCACGTGAACATTTTTCCTGACTTTTCAGTCACCTCCTCCCCCCTCGTGCTTTTGTGTGGTTTTGACGAATAACCCCCCGCTCGCCCAATGATCATGTGTTTCATTTGTTCATGAATGAAACAGAAATTTGAAAAATGGGAGAAGAGATATTTATGAATTGGTTTGCTATTATTAAGCGAAATGTGAGATTATAGTGTGACAAACTTCTGCAAAAATCCCTAACAAAATTAGCTTCAAAAAGATTTGTTTCTACTGCAGTGTTCCTTGTTATTGTTTGAGGAATTAGTTTTCACTTAGAGATAATTTTGTATTAACATTACAGTACTAATATGTGGGAAACATTTTTTTTTTTTTAATTTTGTCATAGTAATTTCTTAATCGTCTTCTAATCGTTGTTGGTAAAGAAGATATGAAATATTGAATTTTAAAACTTTTTTTTTAATTTGAACCATCCGACTGCTAATGAAACCTTTCAGGTTTAGTTGATGGTGGAATTTTCTTTGAAACACAAATGGGTGGACCGTGGTCTTTGGCTAGATACCCCCTCCCCGCTAAATGATAACATAGTTTATCAACGGCCTCTATTTTGATAAGTAATTGTTAAAAGAATTACGGTAATCCAGTTTGCTGTATGCACACTTAGATGTTTGATTACAATATTACATCGTCAAATGAATCGAATCCCACAAACCCTGGGTCTCCTACTTCGAGGAGTCTCATACCGTCCCCAACCATGCGAGTAATAAGAGACCGAAATGTAAATAAATGAAAAGTAAATCAATCAGCAAACGTCAACGATAAAATTCTGCTTATAAAGCGCCCGACTGTTATAGTCAAGTGTGTTTATTTGTTTCTCCCTAATATATTACCCAATCCAACACGCACGGCATGAAATTCTATTTCCACTGCAAATGTATAAGTCATTGCCGATAATAAAGATATACAAACATATAGATTTTGACTCTGGTATAAGTAAGAAATTCCCGCAGCACCGCGTTGGTACTTTAAATATATTTATAGAACATATCATCTCACCCCTTCTCGCACTTGGCTGTCCAACGGGTGTTGTATTTTGCTCCTCTTGCAGGTTGTCCTCTGTGACAAGATGGTTCCATGTTGTGTGATGTAGAGTACTCCACACATGAGAAACTGTGATAGGCGAGTAGTGTGGGTTTGTGTTTAAGGATCCCGAAGGTTGCGGTTTCGAATCCAGTTACTCTATTATTTTTTTGTTTTTCATATTTTGGTGTCTAAGGCAAATTTCTTGTGGCGGAGCCTTGGGGCAATCGGGTATATGGGGTAGCTAACAAGGGAAGGTCACGATGTGTTACACGGGGTTTTCAACCGGACTATTTTTGTTGGATTCAACTTGTCGAAATATGTAAAACCCCAAAGCCTTTCGGGTGAAGAGCCAGGGAGATGTAGTATGTTGTTAACAAAATGTTAATAATATCTTAAATTTGTTTTACCAAATTAGGATGATAGTGTTGTCTAACACAGATCACCTAGATATAAGAAATGAATGTAATGTTTGGAATGATACTAATAAAGAAATTAAAAAAAAAAACATGTACATCGTAATGTTCTGAATGGCTTCAACGGATGACGCATGAATTTGGATACTAGGTTCAAATAATGACTTATTCAGTAGGTACAAGAATGTTGACACTTTTGACCGGGTTAAATCCGCTCGATAAAGGCAATAAATACATTACTTAGAAAAGAGATAACTTAACTTTATATAAAATGAGTAGTAGAAAATCGGTAAAATAGAATGGTGTTTGATTTTCGATGATGTTAATACTTTTAATAAAAGTAACATTGTTGCTAAATAAATAACTTTACTCAAGAAAATTGTTTTAAAAAGAACAAAATGTTTATTATTTATGTGTGATTTTTTGTGTATTCATACACTAACAAATGAGGCCATTTGAAATCACAGATCTGACTGTTATTTTTTTAGTTTCAGTTCAGTCATTTAAAACGACAATATTTTCACTTGTCCCACTAGTTTCCAAAATTTTCAATATTTACCTTGAACTTTGGCACAAACATTACATTTAAATATAGCATAGATTTAGTAGGAAACAATCTGAAAAATATAGTAGATCTTATTCATTTTATTTTTTTTAAGAACCCTCTCTATACGATTTCCTTTACCCATTTGTCACACGGTACCTTATTTCGATAGTCACTCAAGCAAAATGATTATCTAAATACAGGGACCGGAATCTATTATGATAATTCGCCACAAGAAATCGGGTTGAATTTCATAAATTTGCCTGAAGAAGCAAAAAATAAAAACAAAATATATACTCGCGCTTATTCAGAATCGAACCAAGGACCTCCCGATTCACAAACCAGTACTAACTCCACGAACCTATCAACGGCTTGACGGGAGAAGTGACAAAAGCAATATATAAAGCGTTTTATATTGCAATATTCATTCCATTCCTCTGACATGTCCACCATCCATTTGCCGCGTGACCATTTGCCTAAGTGTGCGTTTCCGATGCCATCATTCGGCTTCGGATTGGTTGTGCAATTGTGTGGGTCGGGCGTAAACATTTAGATTGCTCGAATTTTCAAGTCCAATGTGCTCGATTTCAATTGACGGGTTTGCCCGTCTACGCTTAGGAGGCGAATCTTACCATCAATAGGTGGATTTAGCACCTAATACGCTAGGAGGGAAATCCGCCATCCGAATTATTTTGGGTGTATAAGTAGATGAAAAAACCGAATTTAGTACTATACCATTTAATTCCACTAGAGTTTGTATCCTTTGACAGATACGCGTATTTCGACCTCAACTGTAAGGCCGTCTTCAGTGTCGTGTACTAGAAGTCGAGTCTAGTACACGACACTGAAGACGGCCTTACAGTTGAGGTCGAAATACGCGTATCTGTCAAAGGATACAAACTCTAGTGGAATTAAATGGTATAGTACTAAATTCGGTTTTTTCATCTACTGAAAAATTAATTGATTGGTCACTATCTGGTGACCAATCGATTAAGAGTTCAGCTCAATCGGGTGTTCGGTTCTCCAGATTCGTGCTTTTGAAAATTTGAAGTTTGGCTTCGATTCATCTTCACGTTACGTATTCGCTGAGCGGTGAGGGTTTAAGTATTTTTGCTTTCACTCAGGCCTATATGGGTTAAGGTGAAGATGAAACGAAGCCACACGTCAAATTTAGAGAACCAGAAATCCGTTCAAGTTGAAAATTTGATCGATGGGTCACTCGCTGGTGGTGACCAATCGATAACACAGTGAACGGGTATCTGGTTGTCTAGATTTGTGCTCCTGAAAATTTGTGTTGTGGCTTCGATCAATCTTGACCTTAAACAAAATTAAATTTACATAACTTACACTAAACTTTTTTTTCAATATTTTTTATAAATTTTATAATCTTATAATACTAGCATTAAGAAGTAAAACAAAAATATGTATATGTAAAAAATAGATAAATAAATTAGGGCCCGCAGGAATTTTTGAGAGCCCGAACCTATGCAGGTACTGCCTATAGCAATCATGTCCTGACAGAAACTGCGTCAGGTGGAAGTTCACTTCCCCATGGTTTCTTTTGCATGTCAGATTTCTTTGGTATTAGTCGATTGGTCCATTTACCTGCTGCCAACCTCTGAGCTTTGCTTCTTTACAGTCTTCGTTTCCGAGACATCACAGTGGTTTAAATTTATCTGTGTGGTACTTCCGTTTTGCTGCTTCGATACTCCTTGTGCCCGGACATTTGACTCCATCCGTGTCCGTTGCCCTTTATTAAAAAAAATGAAGAATTTAAATATATTCCATCTTTTTAACAATGGATTAGACACGATTGCAATGAATCATACGTTGTTCGTTAAATATGATCTCAAGTTTTTCAGTTTTTTTTTGTAATAGAAATCATTGTGTTTTGCTTTAGTTGTGAAGATTTTATAATCAAAAATGTGTTAACCCTCTATACCCCACCCTGCCTTTAGACGGGGTACACTTTGAAATTTAGTGTATTTTTTCGTAGCACGGAAATCAAAATGATATTATTTTTAGCTTAAACCTTCATTCATAACACACATATAAGAAAAGTTTGTTATGACTTTTGAAACTTTTTTTATATTTTTGAAAATTGTTTGAAAAAAATTATTCTTATTTAACCTACAAATGCTTGGGGTTCATTTAACGTGTAATATAAAAAATCGTGGCTTTTATATTTTTCTACGATTGACCTATCGCAGAAGAAGAGCTTGGTGATATTAAAATAATTTCAAACCTTATTTATTTTTCCGTTCATTACACGGAAAATAAGCAAAAATCCAGGAAAAAAATTAAATTCAATATTTCTGGACAAACATTTGAAAAGGGCCCAAGAGGTCTTGAGCCTTTTTTCAGAAACGTTACTGTTGAGCCCTTTTTAGCCCGCCCACGCAAACTAAAACCACTATCAGAAAGATTTTGAAAGTACTGTTAAAACTTGAATTTTTATTATTGCTAAAAATCAGTAACTAGATAGGGCTTCAAGAAAAAATGAAAAAGGATAGGGATGTTCAAAAATAAATCGATTTTAGATAACTAAAAATGATCACCCCTATTCTTGTTTACGTTCGAATGCTCTTTCGATCGAAAACCGTTTTGCATTCTCGTTTACGCCAGCAAAATCAAGTGGGCGGTGGATTCGAACGAATAGGATTCGATCGAAAGTAGGTTACGCCGTAAACAAGAATGAGGGTGGATATTTAGATCGAAAATAAAAATTTGGGTGTTAGAGGGTTAATGCCACAACATATTCAAATCGACCACTTAAAATTATGCTTGAAAAACATTCTGTAGTGAGCTCATGAGTCCATTCCTTTCATGGGGCAAACCAAGTCACATGTTTAAAACCTTCTTTTTAGAATAATTGTTTAGAGGCCTGGATCTTGGTCTAGGGCATTGATTTATTTGAAATTTTCACCGTAGCGGGTTATAACCTAAATTTCACTCAGCAGAAATTCTTTATGAATCATACACAAACTTACTACTAATCGCAAATTTTACATTTTGTATTCAACGGGATTTCCTTAATTTAAATTCAATTCGAAAACATTCAATTTTAATGAAAAATGTTGTTCTACTAACTTGTTTGTCTCATAATATTAATCAATTTTGCAGAAAAGTGTACTGCTGTAAACATGTCAATTTAAAATTATCGAGATCTAAAACTCACTACCTAGTGACGGTTAAAGTGCGCCAACGACTCTCCGTTGTGAACAACATTCGGTACCGACGCCCGCCACGGTACAATCTGGAACGACTCAAGCTACCCGAAGTCGCAACTGATTACGCGCAAAGCCTTGAAGCTGCGTTGCCGGAAAAGGGAGAGCTCACCGAAGCCCCTCTTGAGGACTGCTGGAGTAGTCTCAAAGCAGCCATAAATAACGCAGCGGAAGGTGCCATTGGGTTCGTAGAAGCAAATCGACGAATCCAACCGTTGATCGACGAGGAGTGTCAGACGGTTTTGGACGACAAGAATGCAGCGCGAGTGATGATGCTGCAGCGAGGCACCCTTCAAAACGTGGAACGATACAAACAGAAGCGAAAACGGCAAACCCATCTATTCCGGGATAAGAAGCGCCGCCTGGAAGAGTTGGAGTGCGAAGAAATGGAGCAGCTGTATCGTTCTCAAGACACGCGTAAGTTCTACAAGAAACTCAATGCATCCTGCAAAGGCTTTGTGCCGCGAGCCGAAATGTGCCGGGATAAGGATGGAGGTATCTTGACGGACGAACGTGAGGTGATTGAAAGGTGGAAGCAGCACTACGATGAACACCTAAACGGCGCAGAGGAGGAAGATCAAGACAGCAGGAGGAATGGCTTCATCAGTACGGCGGATGAGGGAGACGTGCCAACTCCCACAATAGGTGAAGTTAAGGATGCTATCAAACAGCTCAAGAACAACAAAGCAGCTGGAAAGGATGGTATTGGAGCGGAACTTATTAAAATGGGCCCGGACAGGTTGGCCACTTGTCTGCACCGATTGATAGCCAGGATCTGGGATACAAGTCCCTACGGACCACCTATTCATCGATTTCAAAGCGGCCTATGATACCATCGACTGCGAAGAGCTATGGAAGATTATGGACGAGAATGGTTTTCCCGGGAAACTGACTAGACTGATCAAAGCAACGATGGATAGTGTACAGTGCTATGTGAAGATATCGGGTGCATTATCGGACCCGTTTGAAACACGCAAAGGACTTCGACAAGGCGATGGTCTTTCCTGCCTCCTGTTCAATATTGCGCTAGAAGGTGTTATGAAACGGGCGGGCTTCAACATGCGGGGCACGATCTTCAATAAATCCAGCCAGTTCATTTGTTTCGCTGACGACGTGAACATTGTCGGAAGAACGTGTCAGGTGGTTGCTGAACAGTATACCAAGCTAAAACGTGAAGCAGATCGGGTTGGATTGAAAGTAAATACGTCGAAGACGAAATATCTGCTGACTGGAGGAACCGAACGCGATAGAGCTCACATAGGCAGACGCGTGACGATCGACGGGGATGAGTTCGAGGTGGTGGACGAATTTGTCTACCTCGGATCATTGATAACGTTGGATAACAACTGCAGCAGAGAAATTCGAAGACGTGTCATTGCCGGAAGTCGTGCTTACTACTGACTCCACAAGACCTTGCGGTCTGGTAAATTTCACTTCCGTACTAAGTGTACCATGTACAAGACGCTAATTAGACCGGTAGTCCTCTCCTGGCATGAGACGTGGACAATGCTCGAAGAGGACCTGCAAGCGCTAGGAGTTTTTGAACGACGTGTGCTTATGACGATCTTCGGCGGAGTATGTGAGAACGGCGTATGGAGGAGAAGAATGAACCACGAGCTTGCGCAACTCTACGGTGAACCCAGTATCACGAAAGTCGCCAAAGCTGGAAGGGTACGATGGGTGGGACACGTTGTGAGAATGCCGGACAACAATCCCGCAAAAATGGTGTTCAACTCAAATCTGGCCGGTACAAGACGAAGGGGAGCGCAACGAGCTAGGTGGTTTGACCAAGTGGAGCAGGATCTTGGAAGTGTGGGGCGATCGAGGAATTGGAGGTTAGGAGCCATGGACCGAGTTAGTTGGCGTAACACTGTGGCGCAGGTCATGTCTTGAAGGACGTAGAGCCAGCAAAAGTAAGTAAGAGATCTAAAAATATTCATCATAATTGAAGATTTGTGCCAGTATTCGCCACCTTAAGGAAAACTTTTTATTTAAAATGAATCTATCGATTTTTGAATACGATCAATATGGTGAATGACAGCTTTCAATCCATGTGTGGTAGGAAAAATATAAGATTCGCCATGTTTCTAATTTCAATTCCTAATAGAGTTGAAATTTGAAGGATTTTTTGTTCTATTTCGAGAGGGATTCGCGATAAGGGCCTATCTGACAAATCAATAACAATGAGAAAACAACTAATGAAATTTTCATGTGCAATTTTTAATCCCAATTGGAGAAAATATACTCAAACTTTAACCTTTTCACTTTAATACACATTTCATAAACCTTGTTTCAAAATCCTTATCTTGGATACACATCTTCTGGAAATTCCCTAGCTATTTCGGAATAAAAAAAATATTATAAGGTTTCGCCTTAAACGCACTCAAGAATGCCAGTATCGCCCAATGTTATGAGCCTGTAATCGATATTATTTTCAGTGTCGCCTATTGCTTTTGCGCCGTGTTTACATTCTGGTTTCAATTAAGCCCGCCATGTACGCCTTGTTTATTTTTTGTTTGCAGTGTCGCCGTTTACTCTCGCCGTGTTTTGATTTCGATTTCAGATGCGCAAATCACTTTGATAAACAAAAACACAGGCGTAATCAATACAGTGTGTGGTTTTGCATGAGGTGAAGTTTCGTCTTCTACAAATTTGCGTTTTTTGAATAGTTAAATTATCGATAGGGGAAAAGTTCAAGTGCAGTGAATAGACAATCAAGCTACAATTTCAACGCTATACTTTCTCAAATTGTGTACATTTTGTCAGTTTCGCCTAGTTCGCGAATCTTTCTAGATTTAATTGCAGAAACAAATAATTTTCGGTGAATGTTGCCGCATTGTTTCAGAGTGATGCAATGACCAATAAAATGTTTATAGCTATTTGCATCATAAAACGGCCGGTACATAATCTGGGGTGGCGAATACCGTTGCATCTACCCTATACTAAAGATTTGATATTAAAAGCAGTGATATATTCCAGCTGTGAAAATTTAAAGTTATTTCCAAGTAGCGGTGTTAATTTCAGGTGCATCAATGAAGCCGAGATCCAAGGCTCTAACTCGACCATTTCGGGAAAACGGCCAAGGCAATGTAAATTCTGTCCAGTACTATATAATAGTAGCAATTTGGAGGTAATTTTGTTTTAGATAAACTCTAAACACCCTCCCCCCTAAGTTGCGCCATTGGTGTAGAGTAAAAATCCCATAAAAAAACGACAAATAATACGCGGCAGGTCAATGAACAACCATTTCAGTGGGAATTCTTGTGTGTTTACTTAGGTGCAAACCTGCAATATGCTCAGAAATAACATAAACTTTACTCAGCAGTTTTCACAAAATTTTATATACAAACTTTTAAGATATTGCAAACTTAAAAATTTATTTGTCTTATCAGTTTGGAATATTTTTATTTGGCTGAAGGGAATATTGCTTCAAATATTTCTAAAATTTTGTCACAATTGGAATTATGCGATAACTTTGAATTGAAAAAGAGTGGTTGTAAATTTCTAGCTGTGCAAATTTCAAGTTGTTTTCAAGACATGGTGAATATTTCAGATCAATTGGAGCCTAAATCCAAGCCTCCAAATTTGATTATTTTGCATGGAAAAATAGCCAATGCGTACTTTATTCTGTCCTGTACTGTATGTCTATAAGAATTTTATATCCTATTTAAATCAGAATTAGAATAGTATCCCATACTGAGCTGGACCTTTCAGATACCAATCAAACGATGAAAGATATTAGACAAGATGATGAACGAGAAATACGGAATGTCATGTGAAACAGTTTAAAAAAGAATCACAGGATACTTCAAAAAATCGTGCATTAGTTTTAGATACAGAATCGTGATTAGTCATTATTCTATATATTTTCTACATATTTAATATGAGACTTTGGGGGCCATCCTTAGCCGAGTGGTTAGAGTCAGCGGCTACAAAACAAAGTCATGCTGAAGGTGTCTGGGTTCGATTCCCGGTCGTTCCATGATCTTTTCGTAATGGAAATTTACTTGACTTCCCTGGACATAGAGTATCATCGTACCTGCCACACGAGATACGAATGCGAAAATGGCAACTTTGGGAAATAAAACTCTCAGTTAATAACTGTGGAAGTGCTCATAAGAACACTATGCTGAGAAGCATGCTCTGTCCCAGTGAGGACGTTAATGCCAAAAAGAAAATAAGACTTTGTAGAACGCAATAAATCGTTCAATCGCTCTTCACTCCAGTAATCCAATTTCCTTTTTTGCTTCCAAGAAATCCATTAATAGTTTGTCACGCAGAACAGCCCATTCGACCGCCTGAAAAATCAATGGATTAATTTACCGAACCACCCATTAGAGAATACAGTATAGACACACGTGACCGGCTTCGAAGGAACTCTTCCCACCGATTTCAACGTGGTACGCGTTCTTCCATACGTAAAGGAACACATTGGTAGGCATAGCCAACCTGGTGAACGCATTGCATCATATGTACTCCCTAACGCTCAGTCTGGCACAACTTGTAGGATTTCCGCTCGAAAGCAATCGTCCATCAAAAAGCCACCACACGAAAGTCGGAACTACTCCATCACGTGCTTCTAGGTTCTGGCTTGGTTTCGTACAGGACGGGGATTTGTTTTTAACAGGATTTAATCGCAGGGAACGGCCACGGTAACTCGAGTGACGCAATGCTGCCCAGAGGTTGCCACTTTACCTTGTGCAATGAAATGTTCTACCACTGACAAACAGACTTAATATTGACGCAATTGTCATTGACTATTCATTTAACCTTCGACCTGTCGCGCTGTTGTACTTTGTACAACAGTTGTGATTTATATGCTATCATTTTGCTACAAAGATATCTATCGACACCAAACCAGAATGTATTCCTCAAGAACCTTCTTAACAACAATACTCGACAGGTGTTATTTACAGTATGGTCCTTTATAATACGATAAAATCAGCAATGGACCGATGCACACGTTAATTATTCGACGTTTTAGCGGTGCCGTGTTATTTATGTGACCATGGAAACCAGTGAATTCGGCACCGCTCAAACGTCAAATTAGTGAACTCGTGCATCGGTCCATTGTACATGGAAGTAATAATGATAGGGCAATATAATAATAATTATAGGGCAATATAGGGTTCAAGTAGACCACAGTTTGAAATCGGCATATCTCAAAATCAAGATAGTTTAGAAACCTGGAGTCTTTAGTAAAGTTGTTCTGGAGGTGAAGTGCTATCTGATGGTACCTGATTTAATTCGGAATTTGGCCGCTAGGTGGCACTAGTGGGCATGGATCTTGTAGCAGTACCATGAATTAAAAAAAAAAGACAATTTACACCGTCTTCAGCACATAGGCTGCACAGACTGAACGATCACTAACATTAGGCAACGGACAACACGAAACACCCAGTAGCCCAGCGATGAATTTTTCGTTTGACGAACATTTTTCACCGACTGGAGCGGGAATCGAACCCACACCCCGTGGCACAATACGCCTATACGACTGACGCAAGGCCACGAAGCCCATTTGTAATTATATTTTGTAAATAAATAGCATCAGTAGCAAATGTAATGAACTTCACCATTGAACTACCCCTTGAAATCGATCGCTCAGATTGAGTGAATATTAGCATAGAACTCAATGAACTCACTGAGCTCACTTGCTCCACACCGCAGTCCATAAACTAAATGAGTTCCAACTAGCCTTCTGGCGCCAAACCTCAGCAGCCATACGAACTTTGTTGAAGCGACCATGTGACGATCCTCGGACATCGACCTGTCGAGATCGTATTGAAGAATCGTTGACCCGGCCTTTCCGATTGTATGACATTTGCCAGAAAATCATTTGCCAGAATCAATTCGCCAGAATGATTTTTGCCAGAAAACCATTCCCCAGAATGGACCATTTGCCAGAAAACCATTCCCCAGAATCATTTTTTGTAATTCGTTTTCAACCTTGATATCAATTGATCGACATATTTGTGAAGATGCATCGAAGCCAAACCTCAAATTTTCGTCACCAGCGTGTGACCAATCGATTAAGTTTTCAGCTCAAACCGCTGGCTGGTTCTCGAGGTTTATGCTCTTGAAAATTTGAGGTTTGGCCTCGATGCATCTTCACCTCAAGCCTACCGAAATTTTCGATATTTGTCATTTTTGTATCTTGAATATACTCATATTATTTGCACTTACAGCATGAAACATTGTGTAATCAACTTTCACATTATTTACATCAAGAGGATTGGACTACTAGCACTGCACAGCTGCAGCGCAAAATAAATTAAAATTTAGCGTCACTTCTACAGAACTTCACTCGCATCGTAAATATTGCTCCAAATAATGTTTATATCTTTGTAATATTATAACAAGTATAAAACAACGCAACTGATCGGTCCGTGTTATTTAGTCTATGTTGTTAAAATCCTTTGCATACAATTTTATGCAATTTTCACTACTTACATAGCTGGTCTGAGAACAAAAAAGCTGAAAGGTTTGACACGAATTAGTTTAGTTGAATAATTTCTAAAATATGAATAGTGTATCTTTGCGGAAAAAAATGCAAAACAACTAAAAAGAACAGCCTTTGAGTGAAAGAAGGGAAAATTATGTTTGAAATATGATCAGTTTAGCGCCAATAATCATTGGAACAATATAACTCAAATGACTACCCAATGTTCTTTCGGTCATATATTTAAATACATTATTCAGTCCTTGAAAAGAACGTTAAACTGTTTTACTCTTAATAATAATTTGAACCGCATTATTTATTGTTTTCAAGTAGTTTTACAACATTTGCGACAGGCTGCCGGAAAACTTTTCAATCTTCAGTGTTTACCCTGATTGCTAGTTTTAGCTATCTGGAACCGGAGATATTTTGAAATTCTTAGCAGGACTGCTACGTGGCCATGATTAATGGTGGAAACCAAAAAAACACATATATTGGTTTCTCATATTCTGTCGCTTGCTCTACGAAACAAGTTGGTTATGAAGATTAATGTTTTCGGAATCACTCGAGTAATCTTTAATGAGAAATTAGATGAAGGTCATGGTAAATATTCCATTATTGAACCACTTTCAATTTAGTTTTTTTTATATGAGGACATATATTGATTGTCCATTTCCCGATATTTGCATTTGTTTACATAAATCCTTTTTACAGACATTTTTATTGACAGCAGTCCCATATTGATTTCTTTAGCTGTAATTATATAAAATTGAGATGACATAACCTTGTTTACATTACTTCCATTCCTTCTGTTAACTGCGTGCAGAAACACACAGTACAATTATAAAGACTAGCCAATAATATAAAGAAGGATAAATCTCCTATGAAGCATATAAGTCCTTGAATTAGTTAGCCCTAAAGAACAGCCCAATCTTCAAAGAAGGGAAAATCATTATTAGAATGTTGAAAATACAGTTGCCTATAAGGGGTTGTCCATTAACAACGTGGTCAATTCTTTCGGATTTTTTACCTCCACGGGGTCTTTCGTCCATACAAAAAATTAAAAAGAATTGTTTGTATCGTGGTCATTGGCCAGGCCCCCTTCCATCCTCCCATAAATGATCACATGGTTAATGGACGACTCCTAATAGCTTGTATAAAATTGATGACTATTTTAACATTAAAAAAAAACAGTTATTTCTCAGAAACTATGAAAACCTCGGAAATCTATTACACCTTCTTCATCTTATCTTGTGTTACGTCCCAACTGGGACAGAGCCAAATCTCAGCTTTGTGTTCTTTCGAGCACCTCCACAGTTATTAACTGAGAACTTTTATTGCCAATTGATCATTTTTGCATGTGTATAACGTATTGCCGATATGAATATGCTCTATGCCCTGGGAAATTGAGAAAATTTTCAATCCAATAAAATCTTCGCCCGGTGGAATTCGAACTCACGTCCGTCAGCTTGCTGAATAACAGCATGTTTACCCCTACAGCTATCTATATAATAAGTTTATTGTTGGGGACTAACCTCCTCTGGCTGGCGTTGATGTGGGGTGAACGAACTCTAGTTGCCGTTTGTGTAGGTTGAAAGGGAAACCCTTGTGATCCTTGGGTTCCAAAAGGGATGCCAAATCCTTCCTGGGTTAGGGTAATTTATCCACGATAGTCCACCTTTCTTTGGTAATTCAATACGCGACATTTTATCACTACACAACAAGACATTTATTCTTCTTACGACTACACATTTATTCTTCTTAAAAAACTAGGAACAATTTATCTTAGTAGTTAGCACTTATTGGATTTACGACCGTCCAGGTCAACGATCAGTTGGTGACTAGTCCTCTCTAATCCCCAATGGTTCCTCTCCGAAATTATGTGATGGCTCCATGTATATCCCACAGAAAACCCATGTAGTAGGTAGTGTTATATCGATGCCCGCTTTGGCTCTTTTTAAATCCGACAATTGACCACAGTTGATAAACCATGGGCTGCGTACGATTCGCCTCATTATTTGCTACCTAAACATTTATGATATCATTATTAGTTTAAAACATTTTATCAAACAAAAAGCTTAAAAACTTACGTCACAATTATTCTGCATATTATTATGTATCGTACGCTGAAAATCATAATGATTCGAAAGATTTTACCATCTAAATATTGCTACACAAAGCAAAGTAATGTAGTAATATTTTTTCTGGGAAATGGTCTTTCTGGGGAATGATTTTCTGGGGAATTATCCATTCTGGCAAATGGTTTTCTGGCAAATGATCCATTCGGGCAAATTAATTCTGGCAAACGGCTTTCTGGCAAATGGTTTTCTGGCAAATGTCATACAACCAGCCGGAGAGGGCAGCGTACGTTACTCCCGCAGGGCGCCAAGCAACAAGGCCGGTTCTACCGGCGAGGTTCTCAGCTCCGACGACGTTACGTCCGAGTGAGAAACAGCGAAGGAAAAAAGTTCCCCGACCGGATTCGATCCGGTGACCACCAGCGTGAGAGGCGAGGACCGTATCCACTAGACCACCGTCAGTGTCGATCGTTGGTGAGACGGCCGTACCCGGTCGTTGAAGACCACAAATCTGCGTGGGATGCGCCGTTGAGAACGGCAGGCAAGACGATCATCGAGCGAGCGAGCGAGCGAGTAGCATCCAGAGTCGAGCACCGGAGAGGAGACCGCGTGCAGTACACGTGGTACTAAGAGCTCCCAGCAAACCGCAGATGCCCCCACGACAGTAGACAGCGTCCAAACTGTAAGTAGCATGCATGCTTCCTTTTTCCCATGCGCATAGTGAGATTTGCCCCAAGCCTTAGCCAAATCAACTAGGTGGCCGCTGCAAATAGCCGTACCGTTTGGCCGCGCGTGAGCACCGGTAGCAGGCTTCAGTTTTTAATTTGAGTCGCTCATCGAAAATGAACACCGCACCGCAAAAGTACCGCACGTAGGAATTTATAGTTAGGGGTGATCCATTAATTACGTAAGACAATTTTCAGGGTTTTTCAACCCCCCCACCCCCCATGGTAAGATTTTTTGTATGAAAATTAAAAATAAATTGTATGGCGCGTAAGAAATCCCACACTTCACAGTCGTGAGGCATCTTGTTTCCCTAGGTCAGCCAACTCGTTTCCCGCCCAATAACTTTGGGAAAATCTTTAACCCTCCCCTGAAGGGTCTCAAAAGGTCGGGCAACCTCCAAAAACGGTTAGTGGTCTCCAATCGGAGTGGCGCATAAGCCACTTTAACTTACATCCGGGAAATTCGTAAGGCTGCCGGGTTACAATCTTTTACTTTTGTTTTACAGATATTTCAGGCTCCAGACCATTTAGAAGGATGGCGTCTTCAGCAAAGTTGTTTTGTAAGTTAATGACCATCATTGTTCGAGCTAGTTGATTCAAAATGTTGCCACTAGGCGGCGCTAGTGAGTATGATACTTTTGTTTGCAGATATCTCAGGAGCCTGACCACTTAGAAAGATAGCGTCTTTGGCTAAGTAGTTCAATAGCTCGGAGACTATCATTATTTGAGCCAAGAAATATTATATTTTGACTCCAGGTGGCACTAGTGAACATGATATTGCGTATACTGCAGGATCTTACCAAATCCTGAACTTCAAGGATTGAACAAAGAAAGAATTTGAGCTAATGAACAACTTTGGCGAAGACGCCATCTTTCTAAGTGATCAGGCTCCTGAGATCTTTGCGAAACAAATGTTTTATGCTCACTAGCGCCGCCTGGTGGCAAAAGTTTGAATCAACTAGCTCAAAAAATGATAGTCCTTGAGTTACTGAACAATTTTGCCGAAGACGTCATCTTTCTAAGTGGTCAGAATTCTGGGATATTCGCAAAACCAAGGGTGTTGTACAAAGTACAACGAGCGACTACTCGCGTTACAAAAATTCGCGCGACAACCGAAAGGTCTTTCCAAATTTGCTATGTTTCAAACTTGACAACTAGAGGCGCGTGCATCGTTTTCCTTCGTGTTTGACGCTTCACGCTACCGCCTTCTGCAGGCCTTATTGTACGAAACAGTATTTCGCGCAACATGCTCACCAGCTGATGATGGTGTAACTTATGATGAATCTATTGTAAGCATTACGTCGGTTTCTCTGTGGTTGTACCACAGACAAACATACGTAAGCTTTAACACAATTTTCTTAAAATGCATATTTGTATGTGACTCTACTGTTTACTTGAAATCAATTTCAAAGTATTCAATCAACTTTGAACTTGGAGAAATAACACAGCACGCACTATTGCTCAGTGTCGGCACGTGTAGCAGATGGCGTGCTAACAATTGAAACAAAATTAAGCCGATTTGGCTTGATTCAAGAGTATTAAGAGGCTTTTGATTATGTGTCGCTTGACCGCCGCCACCGTTTGTTTGTTTTGCGGGAGTGAGCAATTGGCGACACGCAACGACTCTCGCGTCTTTGGGGTTATGGCATTGACGCATTTAGATATAATACGCAATTACCATCTTCCTGACGATGGTTTGATGTAAATCAATCTGTATACACTTTTCACTTTTGACGACAAATCACTTTTTGATTTAAACATCATTATATTTTAATTTGAAAATTGATTTTTCTAATTTGAAGCCTTGATTTTTGAAGAAAAAAAACCCAAATACCAATTCTAACTGACCACTCAACTACCGGAAAGTTGATGGTTCAAGGTCAAAATCCGTTTACATAGAACTGCTTCTTTGTGCAAAAAGGCGAGGTAAACGGATGCAGATCTCCACGTCTAATGCTATTGCGTATCTGGTTTGACTGCATACAAGTGACTGTCAGATAAAAGGGGAATAACCCGAAGTATGGGGTCCTCTTTAGCCCCTGCGGTAACATATATGTTTATGAAGCTAGCCAAGGCAACTTTGCCAAAATAAGCCATATGTTTATAATTGTGAAAGTGATCTTATACTACTGAGGGGTCATGCACAAATTACGTCACGCTCCAAGGGGAGGTCGAGCCAAGCGTGACAAGCCTTACAAAATTTTCGTAGGACTTAAACAAAAATTGTGACAAAGGGGGGGAGGGGGTTGAAAAAAATCCCTAAGCTGAAAGGCAGGCTTTGTCCCAGTGGTGACGTAATGCCAAGACGAATAGAAGTAGACATGCAAAGTAACAAAAAGTTTAATTCAAACAGGATTTAATGACGTTGTTTGTTGCTTTGGTGTCAGGGTTCCTGAAAGCTTAGTGAATAAATTATGCACTGTTTTGTGTAGAGAGACTTTGCCCAGTATCCCTTCTCTAATTAAGGTAACGGTCGTATTTTGGACCCCCTAAGGAAGTGGTTTTAGTTGTGTGCCCCAATTAATTAATTGCACAGCGTAACCAAGTCAAAGAACATGTCAAAATGTAGAGAAAAACTTCCTCTACGAGATAAAAATGCCCAAACGGTCATGTAGGATCCAAAACCGTCGAAAATAATTGATTTGTGAAGCACTGTTTTTCATTATTTTGGACACACTACTACATTTTGGACCCTCAAAGTATATATTTTGGACCCCCGGCATTTTTTCATCGTTTGGCGACAAAGTCCATGACACTTGATGTATAATATGCTTGCCTATAGTCTAATCAATCTATCGACAATGGAAAACCGAAGAAATCTACGCGTTTTGTCCAGAAATTTGAAAAAAGTTTTTGTTTACTTTTGAAAAATTTCTGACGGCTGCATTTTCTGTGTGTAACGTGTTGTAACGGTTGCATGGATGCACCGATTAAATTAAATTATTTTCAGATAAAATAAATACATTTTCTTTGTACATACGGTTGATGCAAGTGCGGAATAGTCCTATCTTCCTAAATGGCATGCAAATTGAGTTGGTCTTTCGATTTAAACCGGGAAATTTGCAGGAAAATGGCCAAGGGGGTCCAAAATATAATGGGGTCCAAAATATATTGGTTACCCTATGCACTTTGTCGCCACTAGCGTCATGAGAAGTCTTTAATATGGAATTAATAGCTGATGGTTTGAAACGAAATTCAGTCAGTTTGAAACGTATTTTATGAATAGAGAATTAAAAACAAAATCACGGTGATTCTTGACCTACTGGAAAAAGGACCGTAGACGTCATCAAACGACTTAACGTTCAACGCTCCGTCATCGTAATCATCGAAATTACGAAAGCAGTTTTTCTGTTCAAAACTCAAAATCATTAGATGAAAATGTGTTCAATGTGTTTCGCTTGGAGAATTGAATAAAGTGAACATATTTTCCTGTAAAATATCTTGATTTTGAACGAAAAAACTGCTTTGGAAAATTCCAAAATCAATGACGAATCCTGCCCCCTTAAGGCCCTAGGAACAATTGTCAAAATTTATAGGGCAAAAAATAATAACACTCAGCTATTTGATTCCAAAAATAAAATGATCGTGTGTATTTATTTTCTTCGTTTTATCGATTATGATGAAAAACTGCATTTTCGGCTCCGACGTTTGTTATCATTTTCAAGGTCAGGTTAAGAATAACAGAAGGTCCTGAAGATTCAGGTTTCTGAAATCAGTTTCACTCAATAAGTGTTTACCAAGTAATTGGAATCTCAATTACGCGAAAACTAGACAGTTACATATCAAGTGATATGAAGCTCCATAATCGGAATCAAAACTATAACACACAAATGTATCAGCATGCTGAATATTGGCCATGTGACAGTTGAGTCGGCAGTGGCCAGTCAAGGTTGTAACCAAGAGACTGCACATTCTGCTTTGACAGATTTGTTAAATACTTAGCCACCTTTGGGGATGGCTCAGTAATGTACAAATTTGTTTGACGACATGACTCAAAATGATTCCAATATTGCTTGTGCTAAGTTGCCGACCAAGAATTCTTTAAGCACTTCGAAATTAGAATAGCTGCAAGAGGGCCAATGAAGTCATGCGATGCTCCAATTGCGAGCTAATTCATTGGCTAATTCATTCCCAGCAATGGAAGAATAGCCAGGACCCATACAAGGTTTACAGAGTTCACTGAATTCAGTTCCTCAAATTGAGTTTGACGTGCGATAACAAGCTTATACCCTGAGTTAGCCGAAGCAAGAGCGTTAGAAGTAGTCTGACTATCTGACATATTCCTTTACAAATAGCCAAACGTCCACTCGTCCCGCGAAGGGATTTGTGAAGAACATTTCCTATAATCAAAGTGACAAGCAATTGTGAGATCACTCGAAGCAAGGACAATTGTGTCCCAATTCACCGGAAGTGTAAACATCCAAATCTCTAGGATTTCCAATGGACGAAGAGAATCCATGGAATTTGGTCACAACCAATTCCCAGTTTGTGGAGTATAAAAAATGCAAAGTCTGCGAATTTACATTCATATGTTCTTAGAAATGTAACGATGATCAGATAATGATTCATCATCTGATACATGCCAATTCGCCAGCTCGTGACTGATTCTGTTCGAGCAAAGCATTATGTCTAACACTTCTTCTCTAGCAGATACCATGAAGGTTGAGCGATTTCCTATAACAAGTAATCCAAGATTTTAACTACTTAGACATTCCATCAGACTGGAGCTTCTCAAATTGATATCAGAGCTGCTCCAGATGATGTGATGAGTATTAGCATCACTGCCCACAATCAGCAGAAGCCTTTTTATAGGCAGTGTACGACAACTCGTTTGAAATCATCCGTTGGGGATGGTTCATCATGTGGTTAATATATCACAAAACGAAAGACGTATTTCCTACTGAGGTCACCAACAGAAATATCAATTGTGACATCATATATATCTCTGGTTGTTAACTCAGAAATAAGTGTAGCAACGTTAGCGCTATTTGCGAGCACGCATGCACGAGGCCTGGCACGCGAGTTTGCCATTTCATGTTTCTGAAAGTAGTAAAAACTGGGTCCACAAGGTTATCTAGATAAAAGTTCCCCTCACAAAAGTAAGGTTTTCAAACTAGCGTTACTTGAGCTGTACCATTTTGCAGAAGTCTACAAAGATTGATCGTTGCTAATATGTTATGGTGAAGATTGATCTAAGCTACTCTAACCGTAGCCACTACCCAAACTGGGCAGGATTAAGCTTTTCGCAATCTCAGCACGAAAAAGACCGGTAGCGGAAAAACCAGATCGGTATCTCTTAAAAGTCGCCAAAGGCGAAAGGCACAGAATACACTGCGTGAAACGCATAATGCGAAACCATAAAGGTGAAAATGTAAACTAAATTACAACGTATAAATAATCCCACCCTTATCAAGCCTCAGGCTTGAGACTGAAGAAGGGCAGCTGTTTATCTCGGAGAAACACAAGGTCACCTGCACCATTGCTCCGGGTAGCACAAGAAGGGCACAATGCTGTAGAGGGCGCCCTGATACTCCAAAGGCTCCGTTTGCGGTTAGGTTTTATTTAGACCCCCCTAACCATTCATTCTGAGGCACGGTAAGCTTAAAGCCGCATGAATTAGGAGTCACCTATGAGGTGGACTTTTACCACCGGGACAGGCAGTCCGTAGTGTTAATTCTTAGCCAATTGAAACAACCGCTACCGACGCTACGCGGCTATCTTGGCTGATCGGGAAAAGGAAGTTAACATTGATGATTAACTCCTGACGTGCCCAAACAGACTAGACATGCTAGACTGTACCATGATGAATCAAAATCCGGACGGTACCAATATCCGGACACTCTGATAATATTCATTATTTAACCAAAAAATTAAATTTAATTCTGCCTGTTTTTAAGCCTATTAACTATTTATGATACTTCTGATCATTTTACTGATAGTTGTAATCTAGTTATCATTGCCAAATCTATATAAAAAAATGGAATGGTGTTTGTATGTCACGAAATGGCTTACGAACGGGGCAACGGATTTGAATGATTATTTCTCCATTTTGTTCGTCAAGGGTTCCGATGTGTTTGTGTGTATAAAAGTTCCAGAATATTCACCGGGAAAGTCGAAAAAACGAGAATGAACGGAACTGTCATTTTATATGGGACGATTCATTGCGGTTTTCAACAGCCCACTTGATGGCAAGACGAAGTTTGCCGGGACCATTAGTAACTAATAAAAATACAAAACAAATATGCTGCTCCGTCTCGTTAGTTTATTCGGTAGAAGGGTTGACAAACGCAGGTGGAATGATTTTCTTGTGATAATGTGTTTCATTCGTATTGTTAGTGAAGTGATTTAAACAGAAATAGACTCAAAACGATGGTTTTATGATTCGGGGACTTAAAAGTCGTGAAATATGGTGAAAATGTGTACTAAGAGGTGTGATAAGAGGGTGTCCGGAATTATGGCCAAAGGTTTTGAATCCGGACATTGCATTAGAAACCCTAGTTGAATCTAAATAAATGGATGTAAAATTAGTGGTAATAAAGGAATACTTGTTAAATAGCTACAGAAGGCATTATTAGTGGAAACAAAGTGATTTATACGGAAAACCTGTGTGAATCTATCATTATTACCATAGAACCAAAAGGAAGTGCATCGCAGGTAATTCAATTACAAACAATACTCATTTGTCGTCTATTTGAAGCAATGTGGGTCGCAAAAATGCTTTATATTGTATGATATATGATGTGGAATTTGAATTCAATATAATTTTCGTGAATTTTGTGCAAATAGTTCAAGTTTTAACAATTGTCCGGATTTCGATTCAATAGTGTCACTTTCGCAAATTGTGGATAAATCTAAGTAAGTGTTACTCTAATTTTAACATTTGACAGTGTTACTTTAAAGTGAGTAACCATGGCTTTACTCACTTTTGAGCAGTTCCACTTTGTTCCGAAGTGAGTCGAAATCTACTCACTTTTGAGTAGATCTGAACGAGCGTGTATGACGTACAGAAATTTCGTATCGGTTTCTCCCTCCCAGATTACCACCAATTCAAGACGGTGTTCCGGTTGGGAATGGAGAACGAACAAGCGATCCAGCTCAAATCATCGGTTCCGGCGGCCAAAGGGAAGAAGCCCCCGGGGGAAACCAAGAAGCAAGAGCGTGTGATTTGCTGATTCCGTTCAGTAGTGCTTCCCATCATTCCCTGGAGAAGCTGAAGGGTTGAGAGAACTACGCAGCGTGGGCGTTCGGAATGCGGATGGTGATGATCAAGGAGGGAACTTGGCGTGCCGTAAATTCAGCGCACAATGTGCAGATCAGTGAGGACTTGTCGGACCGTGCTTTAGCGACGATTTGCCTCAGTATCGAGAGGTACAATTACAGCCTAGTCCAGAGCGCAAAAACGGCCAAAGAAGTTTGGCACAGTCTCCGAACGGCCTTCCAGGACAGCGGAAAGTATCGCAAGATTAGTCTGCTGCGAAAGCTAATGAGACTGGAACTCGAAGACTGTTCATCAGTTGAAGAATACGTAGACGAGTTTTTGATCACAAGCCAGAAACTGCAGGAGATAGGATTCCCGATTAACGACGAGTGGATGTCGTTGATCCTCATGATAGGGCTGCCGAAAAGATACGAGCCGATGGTCATGGGAATGGACGCCTCAGGTATCAAGTGGACGGCAGATTGGATGAAATCATAAATTCTCCAGGACGTGACGATCGAGTCCAGCACCAGGGCTGGCGGTTCAAGCGGTGCGCTAGCAACACGTCCAAGACAAGCAAGCAAGAAGGATAAATCGGCCATGAGGTGTTTCAAGTGCGTGAAACTTGGACACTACGCTTCGGAATGTCTACAGAAAACGACGAACAAAAACATAGGAAGGCACTACTGGTGTGTAAGAAGCAGAACGGATCACTGGAAGAGTGGGTACTGGGATTCTGAAGCTGGAGACCATATGTGCGAAAGCATGCTAGTTGGTGCGAAGGTCGTGTCGCAAACCGTCTTTGTTGCAGATCATCCGAGATACCGGTTGTCGCCACTGGAAACGTCGAGATTGACGCTGATGTCGATGGTGAGTGCTGTAGCCTAGATGTCTCTAACGTCTTATGTGTTCCAGATCTCGCAGTAAATCTCCTATTTGTGAGTCGCATTTGCAATAAAGGTTATTGCGTCAGTTTTACCAAGGAATCATGCGTGGTCAAGCAAGAGTCAACGGGAGAAATCATCGCCATAGGTCGTGAAAAGTACGGCCTTTACCGGCTGAATCAGGTTGGTCAAACGTGCGGCACGTCCAGCCTCCAATTTGGAAATCTGGCATCGGCGATTGGGTCATTTAAACATGGACAGCGTGAAGCGATTACCTGCCATGGTGAGTGGTATGGAAGTTTCAAACGGGGCGATGTTGCCTTGTGTTCTATGCATCAAAGCGAAGCATCAGAGATTGCCGTTCAAATTCGGTGGCAAAAGAGCGAGTGGTCTCGCTCGGATGTGTGCGGTGCGATGGAGAAAGCGTCAATCGGCGGGAACAAGTATTTTGTCACTTTCATCGATGACGTTCATCTACTTCCTGAAATCGAAGAAAGATGTGTTTAAAGCGTTTTTGGAGCTCAAGGCTTATTCCGAAACTCAGACCGGAAAGAAGTTGAAGTGCCTGCGCACTGACAATGGTGGAGAATATGTCGGTAAGCATTTCGAGGAGTTTCTCAAGACACACGGAATCCGTCACGAGACAACAGTGCCTCCTAATCTGGAGCAAAACGGGAACGCATGAACCGGACGATTCAGGAGCGAGCAAGATGTTTGTTGTTCGACAGAAAGTTGAACAAGCGATTTTGGGCAGAAGCGGCATCGACAGCGGTATATCTAATCAACCGATCGCCAACGAAGGGCATCTTAGTCCCCCCATTTGAGAAGTTTACGGGAAGGAAACCGGATTTATCGAAACTGCGAGTCTTCGG